>NC_138164.1:4120571-4761516 GCF_964165515.1 Mesoplodon bidens
AGAGATAACACCCACCTCCTGCCACAGGTCACTTGTCCTCAATCCCTAAAGCTCTTTTGACCCCGCCCTGGGCATGTTCATCCTCCGGGTCCCAGAGCCTGAGGGCCAGCAGGTCCCGGCCGCAGGGACGGGTGGGTGCGGGGCCTCCTGCTGCCCACCTGAGACGGGGCACGAAGGGACTGGAAGCTGCAGGAGACAGCTTTCCGAGAACGCCTGGGCCTGGGGTCTGTCCCAACCCACCTCCCCACCCTACGCAGCCGGGAGGCTGGCGGCCTGGGAAGCCCTGCAGTGCCCCCTGGTGGCTGAACAGCTTCCCTACGCCCTTCTGGTTCCCACCCCCCCGCCCCCACCCCGGCCCTGGGTCCCTGCAGACTGTTCCTCTTGCAGGATCCAGGTCTGGATCAGATTCCTGTCCACGAAATAGGACGAAACATTGACTGAAGTTCTATTTTAATGCTTGTGATTGGTGGCTAAAACAAGTGAGACGCAAGGTAGTTTGGGGGACCAGAGAGATGGCTCGTTTCAAGATCCTAGCAACTAAAACAGGCTAGTCAGTCAGGAAAAGGCCTCAAAGTGGTTTGTTGCGCTTTTGTGGGGACTCAACCGAAGGCAACAGAGAGAGCATGAAGCTGAGGCAGCGCCTTGTGCGCAGGCCCATGCGCCTGCCTGGGGCAGCGCTGCCTGGTTGCCTGGGTGCGGTCACACGAACGGCACTGCACCGTCGTGGGCCTGGCTGCGGCCACAGCAGGCTGCACGGGTGGAACTGAACTTGCTCACACACTTGGAGCTGGAGTTCTTGAACTGGACATGCAAATGTGTGCGAAACAGTTTTGGTCACTAGTCTCTCCCCGGGCCTTCACCCGGGTGCGGGAAGGCTGAGGCGGTGGCTCAGGGCTGGTGCTGGCGCCGCTGCCCTCGGCAGAGAGGAGAGGACCCGGGCCGGCTGTCACTCCCATCGTCAGCCCTGACTGTGCTGGGGCCTCTGTCTTCATTACAGCTCGAAGATGAGACTGACTTCCCACTAGCTAAAGGAGTCTTAGCCAATTCTTATCTGTGGTCAGAAGTAACGCTGGATTTGGCGCCACAGTCTTTTGAAAGGCACTGGTGATTTGTTTGGTTTCCAGGCGTCAAATGTTTGTGGCTTCCAGGACCCTGCCAGGACCGCAGGACACGCTCGCAAAGCGCAGTGCTGGGCACCTGGTGGGCACTCGGTGATGCTGATGCTCTTAGCCCTGTGGTTCGTCAGAATCACCCGGAAGGCTTGTTAAAGCAGATGGCTGCGCCCCACCTCCCAGAGTCCCTGATGCGGGAGGTCTGGGTGAAGCGTGACAATTGAGTCTCTGCAACGCCCCAGGTGGTGCGGATGCTCCTGGCCCCAGGGCCATGCTGTGGGAACGCTGTCCTGGATGACCTGCCCAGTCCCACCCTGGACACGCCAGCGAGACCCCTGAGACAGCGGGGTGACCCCAAAGGGCCCCAGGAGGGTAACAGTGAGTGAGAAACCACCATAAACTGGGACAGAGGGCTGTGGAGAGGGAGCCCCTGTGTCTTTAGGGGACAGTGAAGTCGTCTCATGACCCCGCCTGCGTTTCTGACCTGGGGAGGGGGTCTTCTGGACCATGTCAGGTGCTGATAGGAGAGAGGTGCTGTGGGTAGGCACAGGCCAGGCCTGGCTGCCTGAGGGGCTCTCCCCCTTGGGAACCAGACCACAAGTGAAGCCTCTCCCTACACACCAGCTATTTACACTCGGTGCCATCTGCACAGGGTCTTCTGACAGCACCTTCATTCTCCTACTCCCCACACCTCGGCAAAAATGATACCCTCTCCCTTCCCTGGAAGGAAAACCCATTGTGGATGCTTGCACAGCTGTCAAGACAAAACTTCTCCCTCCTTCCAGAGGGTAAGGCACTCAGGCTAAAATGAAAGAGGCAGCTCACCTCCTCCAGGAAGTCTGCCCAGATTGTTCCCTTTGGTTTCTAAAACACATAGAGAGCGAAGACCATTCAGTCAACAAATATGTGTTAGCATCTTCTAGGAGCCAGGCCTGAGCTGGCGATACAGCAATGAACGAAGACCACCCACCCTCCCTCACACGGCCATCTGATTTCTCTTCCTGGGTCTGCTGCTATCCCCCAGCCCCAGCTCGTACAGAGCCTTGGCATATGGAAGGCCCTCAAACATCTTCTCAAGAACTCCCTAAGCCCTCCCCAGATCCTCGTCTCTGTCCGACTCATCCCAAGCAAGAAGAGAGAGCATATTGTAATTTACTAAGTAAACATCAGAGGAGGAAGGGCAGCACTAGACAGGGGAGAAGCCTCAAGCGAGGCATCATCAGGACCCACCCACTCAGCCCACGCTAGACAGCCGTGAGTTCACGCACACTCTCGCGTCCGAGTGTGCAAGCGCAGGCGCACAGGTGTACACACACACACACACATTCGTGTGACCTTCTCCCCACCTGACAGAAACCGCCAGGACAAAGCTCCTCCCCCATCCTGGGGAGCAGCACCCCGTCCCACCCCTCCTGTCCCGGCACCAGGCCCTGTCTGGGGGGCTTCAGGTAAGGGAGGAAACACAGCCCCGTGCTGGCCTGGGGGACCGTCACAGGGTGGTGACGGTGGTCCCGACTCTCAGCCTGACTCCAGGCTCTGTGCTGAGGGGAATTTAAACCCAGTTCCTTGCTGCTGCGGCTAGGAGAGCCCATCAACTCCAGTAAGAAAGAAAAATTACCTAAAAAGAAATAAAGTGTTTTACTCATACACACAAATATACACACTGAACCCCACCCTGGGAGCTGGCAAAACATTCGAACCTTGGACCCGGCTGACTTCCAGGTCCCTCAGGCCTGGATTTCCTGAAGCGGACGACCCTGGGAGCCCGTGGTGCCCCACCAGCCCTGCCCAAGGGGCCCCAAAGTCCAAACGAGGGCTGGTCCTGTATCCGAGGCAGACGAAGCCGGCCTTCCCTGTATCCAAGGAAAAGAGCCTCCGGCCCAGCGTGGCGCCAGGGCCGAGAGGATGTGTCTTCAAACCTCCGGCCCGGCACTGCCAGGCGTCCTCTCCTCCCCTCCCCGACCGCGCTTGGGAAGCTGGGGGTGTGGGGGTGGCTGAGAGGCCTGCGGGCGAGTCGCCATCTCCAGAGGCTCGGGGATCAGGTCCCAGTCTGGGTTCCGGGGGTCCGGGCAGCAGTCCCGTCCTCAGCCCGTACGTGCGCACCTGGGGTGGCACCTCGCCTCTACACCCCGGTCTGCTGTTTAATCCAGTCCCGAAACACGGAGAGCCTCGTGTACACGCCTGGCTTGTCCCTCTGCGCACAGCCGTCGCCCCAGCTCACCACGCCGGCCTGGAACATCCGCCCATCGGCCTCCGGGCTGGACAGCGGGCCCCCGGAATCGCCCTGCGGGGAGACCAGGCCTTAGCACCGAGCCCCGCCGCCCCGCGCCGCCCCCAGCCCCGCCGGCCGCCCCGCCGGCGCACCTGGCAGGCGTCCACGCCGCCGCTGAGGTAGCCCACGCACAGCATGCGCGCGGTGATCTGCTGCGGCAGCAGGCGCTCGCACGTGGTCTGGTTGATGACGCGGATCTCGCCCTTCTGCAGGACCAGCGCCCCCGTGCCTGGGAGGCAGCGGAAGGGAGGGACAGGGCGGGAGGGGCGGCCGGCGGTCAGCGGGGGGGCGCGACCAGCGGAGCCCCCGAAATAGCGCGGATGCCCGCGGCCCACACGTGGCTAAAACCTGAGGGCACGTCTCCAGGATGGGATGCTGTGCAGCGGGGCAGTGCGATCAGGCCGCGCTGACCATCTGTCGGGTGAGGAATCCGACACCCACCCTGGGAAGGCGTGTGAGAAAGGGAGGGACAGAAGGACGACCACGAGGCCCCCCATCCCACAGCGGCTGGGCTGCGGGCAGAGCTGTCAGCCCCTCACCCCGGCTTCACCCCCACCCCCGCTCACCTCCCTCCTGCGTGTGGCCCCAGCCGGTGACCCACATGGCCCTGCCGGTGGGGAAGGCGTGCGCGGCATCCGGCAGGCAGATGGGCCGCACGGTGGCGCTGTACTCGGCTGGCTGCTCCAGCTGCAGCAGCGCGATGTCGTAGTCAAAGGTGAAGTCGTTGAAGAAGGGATGGGAGATGACGCGCTGCAGCCGGCGCTCCTGCACCCCGGGGGCGCTGCGCTTGCTCTGGTCGTGCAGGCCCAGGAAGGCGGTCCACATGCTGTGGTCAGAGTACCTGCCGGGGGCCGGAGGACGGGCGGAGAGGGAAGCCTGAGCCGGCGCCCTCGGCCCGAGCCCACGCCCACCCCAGGACGATGCTCAGCTGCCCTCGCTTATCTCATTACCAAAAAGATCTCCCTTATTCATCTACCCTTCCATGGAAGGAACACATCCATCCAAATACTTCTCTGACACAGCGGTACATACTTTAAGTACCAGAGGAGCTGAAAAGTAGATGGAACTTCACCAGGTTTGTCGTCAGTAGCGGGATATGGTGCAGCAATTCTGACTACTGTGTATTGGATGACTGAACCAGTAAAAAGACAAGACCCTGGTGTTGCTGGGACCCAGTTTCCCACGTGGGAAAAGGGAGACACCAACAGGCACAGGCGGAGGAGAGAAGAACCCCATGCTGCTTCCTATCAGAGCAGGAAAAGCTCGCGGCTGTTCAGAAAGATGGCCTCAGAGCAATGGCATCCCCAACAGCAGCCAGCACTTGGCTTCTAACTATCCTTCCCCACGGAAAGGAACCGAGGCTCCTTGGAGAAATGGTTGATTTCAGGTCTGGAGCAAGTAGCACATAGAGTGAACCAGGAATATTTTGTTTTACCAGAAGTGAGTGAGAGCTTGCACAAGGACGGTGCCAGTAGGACAAGGCTTTCACTAGTCAAGATCTGGATCATCTGGACACCAAAGTAAACTATGGGGTTAGATCGCTATACATGATAAACAATATAAGGAGCGGAGGAGAATCTATCCTGAAGCTAAAAAATAATCTCAAAATAATTTATAAGAAGAGAAGGAAAGCTATGCTTTCCAGAAAAACACCAGCTAATAAATACAGAAGAAATGACACAGTAAGTCATATTGCACACCTACCACAGCAATAACCGATACACACAAGAATTATCAACAGATGCTAAAAACCACTGGGTAACAAGATATCCACACTGGGACTTCCCTCCTGGTCCAGTGGTTAAGACTCTGCGCTCCCAATGCAGGGGGCCCGGGTTCGATCCCTGGTCAGGGAACTAGATCCCGTATGCGGCAACTAAAAGAAAAGATCCCACATGCCGCTACTGAAGATCCTGCACGCGGCAAGGAAGATCCCGCACGCCGCAACTAAGACCTGGTGCAGCCAAATAAATACATAACTAAATATTAAAAAGAAAAAAGATTTACACACTGATTCAAAGCATCACCCAAGATTCATAACCAATGGGGAAATACCTTTATAAGTACTGGTACACACCACCCTAACCAAGTAATTAGACTTGTCTCCAAATCATCCCCACTGATGGGGTATTATGTACTTCCTGAGGACACATCACCTATGCAGTGTTTCCTGACCAGAAAAAAAAAATTTAACCTAACTCTAATCATGAAACAACAACCAAGAACACCCAGACATTCTGCAAAATAACATCCTGGACTTTTCAAAAACGTACTGCCATTAAAGAACAAAAATTAAAAGGCTGGGAGAGACTGTTCTACATTTTAAAGAGACGAGTCAAAACTAATGACTAAAACAAAGCATATCCCTTGACTGGACCCTACATTTTTTAAAAACCTATAAATACTGGGAGAACTGGAGGAATCTGAAATGCGGACCCTATGCCAGCTAACAGTGCTACGTCAGTGCGATCGTTTCCAGATGCGATAATCGTATGGTGGTTACATGGGTTTCCCTGTTCTTGGGAGACGCTGCCTGCCGTCCTTGGGGAAGATGTGCCACGATGGCTGCGCCTAACTCGGAAATGGCTCAGAAGGGGTACGTGGACGTCTAGGGAAGCACAGCCTAGGAGTGATCCGTGTGCTCGAGCCGGCCGATGGGTACCGTGTCCAAAAGCAGAAGGAATCTGAGGAGAAGACCCCACTGTCAGTCACCAGAGAGGGCCTGGAACTCCCAGACGACAAAGAAGAGAAAAAGAAGCAGGAAAAGAAAAGACACAGTGTGAAAACTCCACAAGGTCATGAAGGACCTTTTGGAGGAAAAAAGCCCCAAAGCTGGTCGTGTCGAGCTGACTGGTGACATCCCTGTGCTGCATCGTCACAAGCACATCAGCTGGACAGCAAACACAGAAAGAATGGTGAAGGCTCAAGCGTTAAGAGGCAACTCAGCAGCGATGGGTTAGATGGCGGCAAGAAACACCTGCAGATAAACCCCGGCCATTCCGTCAAGACCTAAGGCAAAAGGCAGAGGTCGACACAGCCGACCACGCCAAGCACTCTTCTGGGGGCCGATGTGTTACGTCATCTGATCCCCCAGACAGCCAGTCAAGGTGGCCTTGGGCCACCATCTGAACCCAGCAGCCCATGCTCTTGACCACGAGATGCCACCTCTCGGTAACACCCTGGGATCGCTTGCTGACTCAGTAATGTGTCCAAAGTACCTGCACTCCAGGGCCTGGCATACTTCATCCCTGCCTGTCCCTGCTCACAACCCTCCCTTTGTCTGGAAGGTCTGAGTCACCTGGTCCAGTGACAAACACCCTCCCATTTCAAGAGCAGACCAGACACCCTGCCCATAAAGGCACTCCTAGCAGCCACCCTCCCCAGCACTCAGGGGAGCTCTAACCCACACGCTGGGCCCTCGGCAGCCTCCCCCCAGCTCTGGCACAGCCCCTACTACGTGCATGTGTGTATCGCAACTTGTCCCCCTACCCTGGGACGTCTGGAAGTGCAGGGACCAAGTCTAATTCAGCTTTCTCTCCCGGTGCCAATGGTAGCAGTGGCTGTTGAGGGCATTAATGGGCAGAAGTAAGACTGCTGAGCAGGAGAAGAGGAAGCAGAAGGAAATGAGAAATGAAAACGTGAAGCAAGGGCAAGAGGAAGACGCAGGGCAGGGCCCAGGGGCAGGTGCTTCAGAAAGAGCCCACGCACATCCCAGCTCAGCCTGGAGACGGGCTAGGAACGGGGACGGTGGCGGCGGTGTGGGTGCAAAGCACCCACATCTTGGTTTCTTCTCGGGGAATGCCGAGTTCTGGGGCTGGACCAGGAAAATGCAGGATGAGCCTAGAGCACCAGGTGGTGTCCAAAAGCAAGGAGGCGGCTCAGAAAAACAAAAGAATGGGGGCATGTCCTAGGGAGCCGGGCACCAGCCTGGAGAGCTGTCAGTGGTCGGCTCTGGAACAATCTAGAGACAGTAAACAACACGGTATTGGATTACAACCCGAAATATAAATATATGCACGAGTCCCTACAAACGTAAATAGATGATTAAATAAATACACGGGAGGGCTTCCCTGATGGCGCAGTGGTTGAACGTCCGCCTGCCGATGCAGGGGACGCGGGTTCGTGCCCCGGTCCGGGAGGATCCCACGTGCCGTGGAGCGGCTGGGCCCGTGAGTCATGGCCACTGGGCCTGCGCGTCTCCGCAGCGGGAGGGGCCCCAGCAGTGGGAGGCCCGCATACCGCAAAAAAAAAAAACATGGGAGAGAAGGGACAAAGCTTCCTTACAAAGCAATTCCACACTGACTCATTTTCAAAGAATAGATTACACAAGGCGGAAACACTTCCGAGTGGAGAGAGCTGGTATCACCGTCTTAACCAGATGACCGAGATGAGCATCACCAGAGATAGGCCACGTTGACATCATTTACCTGCTGATACAACGTGACTTTCTTCCAAACACTCATGACCCCAGTCTAATCACGAGAACAACCTCAGATGCATCCAGATGGGGGCACTGTACAGGGCCCCTGGCCTCCAGACTGTCCAGGTCACCAAAAAACACACAAAGACTGAGAAATCGTCCCAGAGGAGACTGGGGAGACAGGACAACAGACACAAAGGGGGCACCTGGACGAACTCCTGCAGCAGAAAGGATGCTGGTGTGAAACTGGTGCCAGGGAGCCTGGGGGGGAGCCCAAGGGGAGCCTCGAGGCAGCCCGGAGGCAAGTTCCTAGTAAGGGACCGTGAGTTTCTCCATGCTGACAAAAGCAGCATGATAACATCAAGGGAAATTGGGCGAGGGTACGGGGAAATTGCGTCCTATCTTTGCAACATGTCCACGTTCCAAAATGATAAGTTGATTCTAAAAATTCTGAAGTAAGCTCCCATCACCCCAAGAAGAAAGCAGATTGCTTCTGCCCAGAGTGGAGTGGAGTGTGAGAGTGAGAAGAGAGGGGCAGGCTGGACCAGGCTGCACTTCACCAGCCCAGCAGCGCCCGGGGTCCACCACTGACCCCACTCCCCCCAGGCCTCTGCTGGTACATCGCCCCCAGCACGTGCACCTGTCTGACCGGCCCCGGTGTCTGGCCTTAGGCCTACGGCACGCTATGGGTCCTGTCTGTCCCGGAAGTCCACGGTGGTCCCGCTCTCTCTTGGCCAAGGGGCGACCGTGGCACCCTGGGTCCCCTTCCCACGCAGCTGCCCGCGGCAGGAGGGCAGGCGCCCGGCAGGAAGGCCCTGGGTGAGGGGGACCCCTGTGCCCGCGTCTCCAGGAGCAAGCTGTCCCCCCAGTCCCCCTCCCACAGCCAATGGCCAGAGAGCCTGGGCGGGCTGGACCTAAGTCACAAAGAGCCCTGGCGCTGGGCCACATGCTCCTGCTAAGCCTGGCCCTGTCCACCCGCCCTGAGAGGCCGGCATGGCCCAGTGGTATGCTTGGTGCCCCTCCCTGCACCGGGCTCGGGTCTGCCGCGGACCTGAGGCTACGACGGGCTGAGCACCTACTGTGCGCCAGGCACGGGCTCAGCGCTTCAGGTGCGTCCCCGCGCTCCCTTCTCACACCTCTCAGCGTAAACATCACAGCGTCACCATCAGCACCCAGGAGCCTGAGGCCTAGGAAGGTGAGTAACTCGCCCACGGTGGCCTGGCAAGCCAGGGCCGGGCGGTGAACGAGAGGGTCCCGAGGGGTCTCCAGCATGCAGAGGCTGACCGCACCGGCTCTTCAAAGCTGTACCACCTCAGGCAAATGTCCTTACCTCTCTGATCCTCCGTTTCTGTAACACGGGGACGTGTTCAGACCCGTCTGCCTGGGCTGTTAGGAGAGGCGCTGAGATCCCACTGGACAAGAGGGGCTCCCCATGAACACTCATTTTTATTCCTTGTTATTAAGCTCCATCCGGGGGGTCTGCCACCCCTCCGGCCCCGGCCCTGCCTCACCTGGGCACGACTCACAGACACAGGGCTTTTCCACCCCAGGGAACATGGAGGGGCGCCCCACTTAGGGCTGGCGCGAGGCCTCCCCGCTCGGGCCCGTGACGCACCTGAATCCTCTTTGGTCGACGAAGCAGTGGGCGGCGGACACCATCCAGCTGGGGGAGATGAGGGAAGCCCCACACACGTGGCCCTGGCCCAGGGCGTGGAGGCTCACCTGCCAGGGCCATTCCCCTTCGTCCGCGTTCTCACCCCCGACAACCCGAGACTGCCTGGTGAATGACCTCAGCCCACAGTCTGGGAGGGGCAGAGACGGGAGTCACAGCGGGGCACCAGCCCCGCCACCAGAGCAGCAGCCGGGGCAGCCACCTGGCCCCTCTCCCTGCCCCCAAATTCAAAACCCTCACTCCCCACCTCCCCGCTCCTGCACAGGGGCCTTCAGACATCTGCTGGTTTGCTTAGATTTAATTTGGGTGTCCTTTGCCCAGATTTTCTTGTTGCATGCTGGAGGACACAGCTCTCAGAGGGAAGAGCAATGGGTGACGTGAAGTCACAGAACAGCTGCAGCTCTGCTCACATGTAACCTATGGCCAGCGCTTCTGAAATACACAAGAGGCTGCAAATTGAAGTATGGGCGGGGTGGGGACAAATCCCTGCCGAGGGCTCCAGGAGCTGTGCTCTCTCCCCTCCAGGCAGCACAGGCAAGCCAGGCCTTGCCCCTGTGGCCAGGTCTACAGAGCAGGGGTCAGCCCAGCACCGCGGCCAGGACACCAGCCGGGCCACAGAGGCCCTGACGTACTAGCTGCCCTGGGCCGTGCCTCCAGGACCAGAACCGCCTGTGAGGCAGTGCCTGGGTGCCAATCAGCAAAGTTATCCTTTCCTCCAGGCAGACACACCCTCTCACCAGGGCAGAGCTGGGTGAGTGAAGCGCTGACATAATGCCCACCTCCGTACGCGCCTTGCACAGTGAACAACCTGCACAACTGTATGGGGCAGCCCTGCTCACCACAGTCCTTCTCATCCGAGCCATCGACACAGTCCTTCTTCCCGTCACACTCGGGGTTGCCCTTGCTCACGCAGAGCCCGTCGAGGCAGCGGTAGGTGTGTTTGGTGCAGGTGACGGTGCTCACTGCTCACGGAGGCGGACGCGGGGTCGGGGGGGGGGAAATCAATCTCCCTCCCGCGCCCAGGCTGATGGCCCATCCCCCTCCCGCCCCCCTCGGGCCTGCCCCCTCGTCCACACCCGTGCCCAGCCGACACCCTTTCTCTCACACTCAGTGTGCAGGGCGGTCTGTGTGTGTTGAACTCTGGACCCGCTGCACGTGAGTGTGGCAGGCAAGCGCCCAAGGGAAGGGGGCGGGGCCTGGCCTCACCCTGGTCGCACGTGGCCTCATCGGACCCGTCCCCGCAGTTGTCCTTCCGGTCACACCGCTGGCTCTGCGGGAGGCACTTCCCGTTGTTACACCTGAAGGTCTCAGGCGGGCAGCCTGGGGAAGCGCGAGGACTCAGCAGGGGCTGGCGGGTCAGCAGAGGCCGCGGGGAGCCCAGCCGCCACCCCCACCCCACTCACTGCAGCCCTGCTCGTCACTGCCGTCCTCGCAGTCCTTCACGGAGTCACAGACCCAGAAGAGGGGCTTGCAGAGCTTGTCCGTGCACGTGAACTGGTAGGTGGCGTTGCATTCTGGAGGGGCGAGGCTCACTCAGCACCCGCTCTTCCCGGGAGCTGGGGCACCGCGCTCCTGGGGACCACGTCCCGCCTGGCTGTGGACACTGACTCAGCACCGCCTGCTCCAAAGGGGGCCCCCAGGAGCCCGAGGAAAGGCGGCCTGTCGTCCGCCCCGGGCCGGGAACAACCTCCCCCGCCACCTCGGGCCGTCCCGCCACAGGGTCGGTGGCAGAAGCCGGGCACAGCAAGGGCAGAGGATGCCCGGGTCTGGCAGCCCCGACTCACGGCAGTGGAGCTCGTCGCTGTGGTCGGTGCAGTCAGCCCAGCCGTCACAGCGCAGCTCCTCCTGGATACACCGCCCTGTGTTACACATGAACCTGCCCGGGCACGCTGCGGGGAGACAGGGCAGGCCTCAAGTCCATGACCCCCAGCCCCGCCCCCAGCACAGAGGAGCGAGGCTGCAGCTGGGGGTCTCCAGGCCCGCTGAGCTGTGACAAGGGGCTTCCTACAGCTAGCGGGGGAGGGCCAGTCGAGGTCCCTCCCGCCCCCCATGACCGAACCCCGGGAAGCCCCGGGCAGAGTGGAGAGAGGCTGGCGGGTGCGCATGCAGTTCTACTGCCCCGTGTCCTTGGTCAGCCACGTCGCCGAGCGCCAGGCTCCCCGTCGGCAAGTCGGAGCGGCAGCGGCTCTGCAGACGGCTGATGTGCGTGTCCCACCCTAGTGTCACACGGCATCACCAGCTTTCCTTAATTCTAAGATATTTTCCACATTCCAATGTTTCTGAAATTGGAATGTGTCTGACAACTGATGTCATCAGGCAGATGACAAAATGGAGAGGAGGCCGTTGTCACTTTCCCTGCCCAGGTAGCTTAGTCACTTGTCAAAGCGGTTTGTTCATCTAATTACACTCCTGGCGGTGAGTCGTGTAGTTGAATTTGAACTTAAATTTGGACGTTTGTGTGCAGTAAAAGTGACTTCCAAAAGGTTATTCTATGATGCAGGGTTGAAACAAAAAAATCACCATGGACGTGGAAGAACTGGTATTCACAGCAGACAGTGAAATTAAAGGTCACGGAAACTGCCAGACCTCTTCCTTAGAGATCGCAGAATTTTCAAAGCTAGGAGTAGTTAGTGTGATGATTCATGCCCCAGTATGTTCTAATGTGTCTCAAAAGCATGCTGTTAATCCTACAGGTGCTCAAAGACACAGAGACAAGCACAGATTCTCAAAGTGATGCAGAACCAAAGGGACAATAGACCAAAGGAACCCGGGGGTCCTCGGCCTGAGATGCCGCACCCAGGGACCAAAGGACATGGTGTGTGCCGGCGTTCACTGTCGGCCTTTTTTCACAAGTGCATCTAAGGTAGCCTTTTTTTGTTCTGCAGAAAGCTACTATAGCAACTGATAATGCATCCTACCGGCTCCGGTGGCCTGGAGTCAGGAGAGCACAGTGCTAGTAAGACACAGAACAGAGCGCGTCGCGGACCCGCCCTCCAGCCAGGCCCCGCCTCCCGAGCGTGTCACTCACGGTCACTGGCGTCGTAGGACAGGTACTCGGCCAGGAACCCGGTGTCCGTGTAGGACTGGTCCGAGTGGAAGTGGACGGTGATCTTGCTGCTGCCGCTGCTCACGACAAACTGGGGCCTCTCTCCACAGTACCTGGGGGCGGCAGGGGGCTCAGCGGGAGGAAGAGGACCCGCCCCGGGGCTGGGGCGGCCCCCCTCCTCCTCCCCCTCCCCCAACACCCACCTCTCCCCGTTGATCTCCACGTAGTCCTTGGAGCAGGAGCCCAGGGGGACGTTGGGCTCCAGCAAGAAGAAGGCTTTGAAGTGCACCTTCACGTTTTGGTTGTCGGGCACCTGGGGAGAGAGACGCTGCTGACCCTCTGTGCGGCTTCGCTCCTTCCCAAGTCCAGGGTGGCCCGTGGCGGCCACGGGGCCAGGACCACGGCAGGAGCACGGCTGCCGGGCTCTTCCCTCCGGCCCACAGGGGCAGCAAGGACCCGGGCTCCATGCTGGGAAGACCTTCCAGACTTGCAAACAGCGAGACACACTATGACGTAACTAAAGAAGGCTGGAAAGTCCTCCCCCATCACCGACTGGACGGCGTGAGGGGCCCCGTCGGCAAGACGCCTGTCTCCTGCCATCCAGCAAGCGCGTCCTCTGAGTGTCACTCAGCCTTCGGCCTCGTCCCAACAGCTCCTCTAAGAGGCCGGCGCCCCTGCTCTCACGTTGCCCAGAGCGAGCCACAGCCCGAGAGGGAAGTCCCGGGCCCAGGTCCCTCCGTCATGTCAGGCGCCGGCCAGGAGGCAGGTGTGAGCCCGGGTCTGCTGGATGCTGCCCGAACCTGCCCCGCCCGCGGCCTCCATACCTGCACCTCAGGGGAGGCCGGAGGCACTCACCGTGCTCTCTCCTGCCGCCCTGGAGCATTCCTCCCCCTCCCTGTCCCTTGTCCCGCCCCTTCTCTAGCCGCCTCCGCGCCCCCCATCACAGCGCCTACCTCGATGATCCAGGTGCAGTTGATGTTGGGCGGGTAGTGGCCTGGATAGTAGGGGCTGCTAAATGTGCCCTGGGCTGCATGCAAGTAGCCTCCACAGCCTGAAAGGAAGGGGAGCGGGGCGGGCGTAAGGACCAAGGACCCAGGTGGGCCGAGAGCCCTGAGGAGCTGGCCGGCCTCCCTCAAGCTCCTGCCTGGGCACCAGACACTCCATGACCAGGAGAGCCTGAGCGTCAAATGTGGTCCTGAGCCTTGTCCCCTCCTGGGCTGCCCCTTACTGCTCATCCGAGGCAGCTGGAAGACCGTGGCCTCGAAGCCAGGGTGTCGGCGCTCGGTGCTGGTCACCAGCGTGACGAGCAGGACGTTCTGGGAGGAGAGGAAGGTCAGGTTGTAGGAGGGAGGGTATGTGCCACACAGCCTGCGGGGCAGAAGGGGGGGCGTTACGAGAGCACAGAGCCCAGCAGAGGGGCTGAGGGTGGGGTCCCAACGCCCTCCCCACACGGGCAACCAGCCGCCCGAGTAAGGACCTCCTCAAAAGACTGTCCATGTTTATAACAGCAAGAACTCAGGAACACTGAGTGCCTAACAACAGAGGACTCGTTAAACACACTATGGACCAAATAATAGCAACGACAGCAGTATAACTGCATCAACTACCAGCACTTACTAGGTACACGCCAGGCACCGTCCTTAGTGCTTCTGCATCCATTGACTCAGGTATTCGTCACAACAACCATTAAATACTATTATCCCCATTTTACAGATAAGGAAACAGAGGCAAAACAGGTGAAGTAACTTACCCAAGATTGCACAGTTAATAAGTGGCCGGACTAGATGAAAAGACAACCCATAGAATGGGAGAAAATATTTGCCAACGAAGCGGCCAACAAGGGATTAATCTCCAAAATATATAAATACAAATAGCTCATGCAGCTCAATATCAAAAAAACCAAACAACCCAATCAAAAAATGGGCAGAAGATCTAAATAGACATTTCTCCAAAGAAGACACAGATGGCCAAAAAGCATATGAAAGGATGCTCAACATCGATAATCATTAGAGAAATGCAAATCAAAACTACAGTGAGGTATCACCTCACACCAGTCAGAATGGCCATCCTCAAAAAGTCTACAAATAAGAAATGCTGGAGAGGGTGTGGAGAAAAGGGAACCCTCTTGCACTGTTGGTGGGAATGTAAATTGATACAGCCACTATGGAGAACAGTATGGAGGTTCCTTAGAAAACTAAAAATAGAGCTGCCATATGATCCAGCAATCCCACTCCTGGGCATATATCCGGAGAACACCATAATTCAAAGAGATATATGCACCCCAATGTTCATAGTAGCACTATTACAATAGCCAGGACATGGAAGCAACCTAAATGTCCATCAACAGATAAATGGATAAAGAAGATGTGGTACATATAAACAATGGGATATTACTCAGCCATAAAAAGGAATGAAATAATGCCATTTGCAGCAACATGGATCGACCTAGAGATTATCATACTAAGTGAAGAAAGACAGAGAAAGACAAATATCATACGATATCACCTATATGTGGAATCTAAAAAAAAAATGATACAAATGAACTTATTTACAAAACAGAAACAGACTCACATACACAGAAAACAAACTTATGGCTACCAAAGGGGGAAGTGGGGGGAGGGATATATTAAGAGGTTGGGATTGACATATACACACTACTCTGTATGAAATAGATGATCAACAAGGACCTACTGTATAGCACAAAGAACTCTACTCAATACTCTGAAATAACCTATATGGGAGAATAATCTGAAAAAGAATAGATATAAGTATATGTATGACTGAATTACTTTGCTGTACACCTGAAACACAACATTGTAAATCAACTATACTCCAATATAAAATTTAAAAATAAAATTAAAATAAAGTTAAAATTTTTTTTAATCTAAATGAGTCAATAAAGAAAGAAATGGAGAAAAGAAATCTCCCCCCCTCAAAAAAAAAATGGTGGTCCACTTCACTGGACCACCAGGGAAGTGTCAGGGGACTTCCCTGGTGGTCCAGTGGTTAAGACTCTGTGCTTCCAATGCAGGGGGCATGGGTTCAATCCCTGGTTGGGGAACTAAGATCCCACATGCTGTGTGGTGTAGCCAAAAAAAAAAAGAAAAAGAAGAAAGAAAAAAGAAAAAAATGTGGCAGGCCTGAAATTCAGACTCAGCACTCAGGCGCCAGAGGCCTCAGGGCCAAAGAGCATGTCATGTGCGCTAACCAACGCCACAGCCTGCAGCCATTACCGGTGACAGAGACACACTACTCACCTGGGAAGATCATCATAACATACGTCATCTTTACAAAGCACATAACAAAACCAAGTGTGCCATATAATCCTTTTTTTAAATAAATACGCAAACCTACACATAGCAAAAAATTCTATAAGAATGTGCAACACACATTTAACAGTGATTATTTCCAGATAGTAAGACTATGAGTGGCGTCTGTCCTCTTCGTGCTTGTCTGTTCTCCACTCTGCCGCCCAGGACCAGGTATTCGTTTGTTGTACAATCAGTTACAGAAAGAGAAAGCAAGCCTGCATGAAAAGGGTGTTTAGACCGAAGTCCTGGCTGTGAAGCTGTGGCAACAGATGGCTCCCTCCTGGTTTGGGCCTGAAGTTTAGCCCCTTATTAGTTGTGAAACGTCTGCCCAGCTCATTTCCACAGGCAGCAGTGAGAGGCTCTGGTCCACTGAGTCGGGAGCAGCAGGGGAAGCCGAGTGAAGGCAGGCCACCCCCACCGGCAGCCTCCGATTCACCTCGGCACCCTCAGCAGGTGCAGTATGCCTTTTCTTAATTGAAGTACAGTTAATTTACAATGTTTCAGGTGTACAGCAAAGTGATTCAGTTATATGTAGATATATTCTCTTTCAGATTTTTTCCACTGTAGGTTATTACAAGATATCGAATATAGTTCTCTGTGCTCTACAGGAGCTCCTTGTTTATCTATTTTATATATAGTAGTGTGTACCTGCTATCTATGCCTTTTTATTTACTATAACCCCGATGCTTTGATACCTGGGGCTTGCTGACCTGGAAAGGTAGCCCCACCCCCCAGGGCTAGCCAATCCCTGGAGACAGTAAAGACTAGGGTGAGACTTTCACATGCAGACTAACTAATCCAGAGCCCACACCCCAACACCTTCTCTGTGGAGGTCCCCTGCTCCAGGCCACTCTCCACCTGCCCTGATCACCCAGGTACCAGACGACTGGAGACAGCCCTAGGGCCCAGAGCCCGCTGGAGTTATTCAAACCAGCCGGTCCGAAGGTGCTACCCTGCGCTGCCTTGCCTTGCCTTGCCTTTCCTGGAGAATCTACAGCAAAGGCTCTGGCCCACGTTTTCCTCCAGCCCCCTCCGCCTCCTGATGACCCTGGTGCTTCCCCATATGGCCCTGGGTGGCCCCTCCTCTCGGGAACTGTAACAAACTATCTTTACAACTGTTGACCTCACTATCGCTGAGTAACAACGAGACCTTCATTTACAACAGCAGGTGGAGGAATTCCCTGGCGGTCCAGGGGTTAGGACTCGGCACATCCACTGCCATGGCCTGGGTTCAATCCCTGGTCGGGGAACTAAGATCCCACAAGTCTCGTGGAAAGAAAGAGAGAAAGAGAGAAAAAAAGAAAGGAAGGAAGGAAGGAAAGAGAGATACAACAGCAGGTGGCACCTCCACTCCAGCAGGTAAAAGACAGGTGAAGGAGTACCCAGGATCTAGGGACCCGTGGGCCTCCGGCATCCCTGCCAAGGCTGACAGTCACCTCTGAGATGCCCCCCTGCAGTTCAGGCCGAGGACCACGCCACGCCTGCTCTCTGCTGCCTGCAAGTCAGCAGCGGCCTGAACCTCCAGCCTCCACTGCAGTCATTCCGGAGGCCCAGCCTGCCACGGGCAGCCGCCAGGCTCCCGCTGCCCACCTCCACTCGCCCGGGACACTCACTGCACCAGGGCCCGGGGTTCCACGGGGCTCAGGGTGTCATACACAGTGACAAGGTCACTGCCACGTTCGTCACAGGTCGCGACGTCGAAGCTGCGGAAGGTGAGGCTCAGTGTGGAGTCAGCGTCCCCCCGCAGGGTCCACTGGCAGCGGGCGTGAGACGGGTAAGGGCTGTCGGGAAAGCCGGGCGTGGTGAAGCGGGTCGGCTCGCTGCCACGGGCGTGCAGGGCAAAGCTGCAGCTGTCTGTGTGGGGCAAGAGGATATGGGGCAGAGCTGGGCAGGGCCACGAGGCGAGCAACCAGGACCCCCGCCTGAGGTGGACAGGCAGCCAGGCCTGGCCCCTCTGAGGTGTCCCAGGCTGCTCTGGACCCGGGAGAGATTGGGAAGGGGCCTTCTCATGGCCCGGGAGAGGCAGAGGCATGTGCTGGCCACCACCACCGTGTGACTCTGGGGGACCCCTCGACTGAAGGGGCATCCGGCCACATCCCCCCGCTCCTCCTTTGGGAGGAGGGCGGATACTTACTGTCCTGGGTGTTCTGTACTGTTCTGGGGTCAGTGGCTGAAGAGCAAGAGGGAGAATAAAGCGTTTACTGGTGTGTCTATTTCCTTATTCCTGCTTCCTTACTGCCCTAAAGGGAGGTGCCGGCCAGCTGGCAGTCTCCTGTCCTGGGCACTGGCCCTGGGATGTCCCAGACCAGACAAATGCCCGCCCCGGCGCCCCTGCACTCACGGAAGGCCACCACTGAGGTCAGCACGAAGGAGCTCACGGCGCGGGCTCGGGGCGGCAGCGTGACCACGTGCTCCTGCGCCATGGCCTGATCGGCCTCCTGCACCAGGTACTGGGGGATGCTGAACTCCGACCAGTAGTAGGCGATGACGCTGCCCTCGCTGGGGAGAGAGGGGCGAGCCTGAGGTGCCGGGCCCACGCCCTCCCAGGTGCCCGCTGAAGACGGGGCAGGATTAAGAGCCTCCCGAGGGGCCTCACCAAGAGACCTTTTCCAGGCCGGGCCGGCCCCCAGGCTCTTGTACGCCCACCCACCTGCTGACCCCTCGAGCCAGAGGCCTGGGCCTTTTCCTCTCACAGCCTCACGCCCAACCAGATGTGCTGTGTTGCGGGGGGCAGTGCAGCTCAGGCTCAGGAGCGGGAAAAAACCTGGAATGGAGTCTGGGTTCTACCTCTAGCCTGGGCACATTGAGTCACAGCTTCTCGAGCCTGTTTCCTGAACTTGAAAGGGGCTGACAATGCCACCTGCCACACAGCATCCATAAGGATTCAATCAGACTAGCAAAAGCAAAAGTACTTTGGAGATAAAGTCAGGACAAGGACTGGGGCCTTGGCTCTCTAGGCAGGGCCTCGCGGCCTCATCACTCCGCAGGGCCCAGACGCTGCACCACAGCAGCGCCTTTCCGCCGGCCTTCCGGCACCCACCTGAAGGCGGTCACAGCTGACTTCCTGTAGTAGGGGCCCAGGACAGGGATCCCGCTGTATAAGAGCTTCAGCTGAGGGAAGGAGAGGAGGCTGATGGGGGTCCAGAGAGCGCCCAGGACCCCAGCCCCGCACCCAGGCCACTCCCTCCCTCCTGGGACCCGGGGCCCCTTCCCAGGTGCCCGGGAGCCCACATCACACACCAGCCCAGGCATCTGGGAGCAGAGAGGAGCCTCCTTTCTGCTGGGCGAGGGTGCGCGTGCCAGAGCCAACAGCAGGGCCTGGGCTCCGCCCAGGGGTGGGACTCACCGCTTCCTTCACCTTCTTGGCCAGGTTTACAAACTCAGTGGAGCTGGCGTTCTCATAGGCATCCAGAAAGTTCTCGTTCGTGACCCTCAGGTAGCCATTGAAGACCTTCTGGACCCGCACGTTCCGGTCTGTGAGAGAACAGTGAAGGACGGTGGTCAGGGCAAGGGACACACGCCCTCCTGTCCCCCCACCGTCACAGCTGCCCTCAGCCACCCCGGGGGCAGCAGACCCTGAGCCCCATCACCTCCCCGTGGGAGGAGCCCTCCCTCCCTCCCGCTCACAGCAGGCGGCCCTGGGTGGGCCCCTGGAGGAGGGTCCACTCACACTGAAAGTGCCACACCAGGAGCCCCGCCATGAGGGACAGCAGCAGGAGGCCAGCCAGCACGGCTACCAGCACCACCCACCGCCGCGGGCCGCCCTTCTCCACCGTCCTGGTGTTGTTGGCCGGCAGGAACTCCACGCCTTCCTCAAAGCCATTCATGTTCTGAACAGAGAAATCAGCGCACCGCCGGTCAGAACCCCCGGCCTCAGCAGCCTCCCAGCCCGGCTCGCGCAGAACCTTTCCGCTCTGTCAGGTCCATCAGGAAGGAAAAGCCAGGAGGAAGGAGCAGTGGCCTCGCCTCCATGCAGCCCCAGGCACGTGCTGCTTAAGAATTGTGAGTTTAAATAAAAGGGAAACAAACAGCCCATCTGAACCCAGTCATTGAGGCTGTCAGCTACATGAATCGTATTTGACGCAGGAGGATGCCCAGATGTGGGGACCGAGGGCCCAGCGCAGGGCCAGGATTGCCTCGGGCAAGCTGCGCTGCACGCCCCAACCCTAACCCTGGCTCCACCAATGTTTAACCGGCCAAAAGTAAAAAGTCAGTAAACTGGGCAGCTCTGCCGTGCCACTGCAGGACAAGTCACTCTGCTCTGAGCCTGAAGTCTCCCAGTCCAGGACCCCAAGGTGAGCTGAGAAGGCCAGGTCTCTACTGGAATCCACACCCAGGCTCAGACCCAAGAGCATGAAAAACAAACAAAGCTTCCAACGAACAGGATGGCAGGGGGTCTCCAGGAAGAGGGGGGCATGAGTACGGGCGGGCAGGTGAGGTGTCTGCAACATGCGATGACAGGTAGGCAAATTTCCGCCCTCCGGCACACACTCTATCTGTTGCCCTAAACCCAGGGAGGGGCTGTGCCCTTTTATGCATTTATGATTATTGTTTTTTTTAATTTTATTGATTTTATTTTTTGCTGTGTTGGGTCTTTGTTGCTGCGCGCAGGCTTGGGGCCACTCTTCGTTCAGGTGCGCAGGCTTCTCACTGCAGTGGCTTCTCTTGTTGCGGAGCACAGGCTCTAGGCGCACGGGCTTCAGTAGTTGTGGCACACGGGCTCAGTAGTCGTGACTCGTAGGCTCTAGAGCGCAGGCTCAGTAGTTGTGGCGCACGGGCTTAGCTGCTCCACAGCATGTGGGATCTTCCCGGACCAGGGCTCGAACCCGTGTACCCTGCACTGGCAGGCAGACTCTCAAGTCCCTGTGTGTCTATGTTTATATGTGTTGAAAGAAATGTAACACAATAGTTTAATATGTTTATTTTCAATGTCCAGGGTAATTTCACAACTGTTTTCTTACCCAAGCCTCACAACAATCCTGGAATCATGCATGACTGGTGCCCTCACTGCCGTTCTACAGAAAGGCAGGGAGAAATGGTGACCCTGCAAGATCACACAGTCACTGGGTGGCAGCTCCAGATTTGATCCTGATTTTTTACCTCCCTGTGGTCAGCTTCCAGAACTCAGGGAGCAAGTATTCTGGGATATGGGAAAGCAAACTCCTTGGGAAGGGGAAGGTGGCCAACAGCATGGACAGCGGAGCCCAAGGGCCACCCCAGCCTGGCCGTGGAGCAAGTCGTCAGCCGTGGCGCTGGCTCATAGGCAGGGCCCTGGTCGTCCCTGCACTGTGAATACCAGGCTCCACTCAGCCCAGAGATGCTGTTTAATCAGTAACTAGACGACTTCCATTTATTACCCTACTCTTGGCTCCATTTTCAGGCATATTAAAGGTCATCTTGCCTAACCCAGTCCTTTCACTGATAAGGAAACTGAGGCTGAGAGACAGGGAGTGACCTGTCCAAAGTCACAAAGGGAGTGAAGCCAGTAAAGCAGCAAAGCGGGACAAGCCGCAGCAAAGCGGGACAAGCCGCACCAACCCTCGTCGGGGTTTCACAGATGCACGGGATTGGGTGGCCCCCGGGAGCAAGTGGCAGGGAGCTCCCGTCCGTTCGGGCTTAACTGAAAACATAACCTTCTCCCCACACATAACCATCTCTCTACAGACTGCAGAGCCAACAGAAGAGGGAGGATGCTGGTGCCTGCCTCTGCCTGTCCTGTCTTTCGTAAAAGTAAGCACATTTACAGGTGCACATACAAAACACAGTGTGGTAAAGCAGGTGCTGGCCTACCACAAACAGAGGCCATGCAACTCTCATGGCCTCTTCTCCCCGGCCAGCTTGAGTTAGATCTTGGCTCAAGGCCAGCTCAGACAAGAGAGCAAGGGATGACTTCCTGGAGGACAGACAGGCATCAGGGGTGCACACAGAGTGAAGCCCCAAAGGGACAAAGGGGGAGAGCCCAAGGTGCGGGGTGCAGGGGCAAATCAGATCACCATCCCCACCCAACTTCCTGGAGGGATAGAGGGAGTACCGTCCAAAAATCCAGAAAGGGAGACATATAAGCCCTGGAAAATATCATATTTTCTGCTGGTTTAAGCACACTAGTGCAAATGATGCATATCCTCCCCAAGGTCAGTGGTTGTCCAAAAAACTAATTTATAGAAGGTAAAAAGGAAAAGGCTTTTTTTTTTTTTTTTTTTTTTTTTGTGGTACGTGGGCCTCTCACTGTTGTGGCCTCTCCCGTTGTGGAGCACAGGCTCCGGACGCACAGGCTTAGCGGCCATGGCTCACGGGCCCAGCCGCTCCATAGTGTGTGGGATCTTCCCGGACCGGGGCACGAACCCGCGTCCCCTGCATCAGCAGGCGGACTCTCAACCACTGCGCCACCAGGGAAGCCCGAAAAGGCATATTTTATTTGATGCTATAGGAAAGACCTTTGTGGTCACCCTACTCCTGTTAAGTACGAAACTCACCAGGGCTGAAAGCTAAATGCTTAGCAAGCAAAACTGTGTCCAAGTCAACCACAGAATCCTCACGCTGGCGAGGATCCTTTACCTGGTTCTCCAAGCGCACACTGATGGCCTGGCACCGGCCACTTGCTCACCAGGGCCCGCTCTCCCACTGGCTCCAGGGACCAGCAGATCCAAAGCCGGAAGGTGGCATTGGCAGCTCAGTGCGGTCCTCGTGGGAGAAAAGCTACTGGTAAGTGTTCACGTTTATAAATAGCAAAAACAATACTAACGATCTAAAAATCTGCACAAGATTTCAGTCAAAGCAGGGGGAGAAGAAATAAATCTTCATGCCAGGCTCTCTTTTTAAAGACTGTTCGTCATTTGGCCAAGGTTGGGTGTGATTTGCCGGGAAGGCAGGGGATGAAGCTGAAGACTGAAGAGGTGGCCGAGAGTCCTGGGAGGGGCCACGAAAGGCTCCCACGTGATGTCTGGTGATGTGCTTCTGCAGCTGAGGATCAAGGTCAAGGGGCAGAGGTGACGTCACTGGCTGGAGACACCGACCTGAGACGAAGACGAGGGTGGCTGGCTTCACGTGCCACTCCCAACTCTGCCGTGGACTGGTGGCAGGCGGTCTTCGCTCACCGGTTCCGTGACTCGGTGTACCCACCACCAGCTGGGACGGATTTCAATTCCATGATGATGTCATCCCGCCACCGTGGTCACGAGGACCATAAAATATCCCTGAGATGGTTCAAGCAAGAAAGCACAGTCTCAGCACCTGCAATGGTTTTCCAAGGTGAGGGCCAATTCCATGGCACTTCGAAGATGCTTTTCTTTTCAAGAGGAAAGACAAAGCCAGCATGACTCTCGTGGCCACTCCCCGATGCCAGTTCGAATCAGATCCTGGCCAGAGTCCCCAGAAACTCAGCATGGGCTCAAGGCCACCGGAGACGACAGAGCAAGGAGTGGATTCCAAAACTTAACACTGTATCTGTCATCCCGGGAGATGCTGAGAACAGTACAACGCGTAGCACTGAGATACCAGGGATGAAACTGGAGAAAGGCCCCTTCTTCAAGCTGCTGTCTATGAAGGGACCCTGTACTTAGATGGACTCTCTCCAGTAGAGTCAGCACCCACAAAAATATTCAAGAGGCTGTGGGCAGTGTGCAGCCAATATGCAGGCTCCCAAGGGTGGGGACTTCACCTATCCTGTGGCCACCGCAGTCCTGGCCCAGCAAAAATGATGAGCACAGAAAGGACACTTGATTTGCTCATCACAGGATGATCGAAGCAACAAAGGAGAAGGGAAAAGAAACCCATGTCGGAATCCACCCACTCACCAGCCCGGGGCATCTGATCCCAAAAGAAGCCAGATTCTCAAGAAACAGGAAGCTCCCATTGATGGTACCACTCCAGCATACTCCAGACTTGCCTAGCCATGAAAAATAACGATAAAAAATAAATAAAAGAAGCACAGCGGGGCTTCCCTGATGGCGCAGTGGTTGAGAGTCCGCCTGCCGATGCAGGGGACACAGGTTCGAGCCCCGGTCCGGGAAGATCCCACATGCTGTGGAGCAACTGGGCCCATGAGCCACAACTGCTGAGGCTGCGCATCTGGAGCCTGTGCTCCGCAACGGGAGAGGCTGCGATGGTGAGAGGCCTGCGCACCGCAATGAAGAGTGGCCCCCGCTTGCCACAGCTAGAGAAAGCCCTCGCACAGAAACGAAGACCCAACACAGCAAAAATAAATTAATAATAATAATAAAAAAAAGAAGCAGCACAGTGCTTGCTCAGCATCCAGATTCCCCAGCCCCTCTCCCAGGAGATTCCAACGCAGGATCAGAGCCCTGGGGTCTGCAAGTCTAACCTGTGTCCCAGGTCATTCTTGGGAACTAGCCTGTGAGAATACACTGTCGCCTACCATTCCCAGGAGGCTGCTGGCCCGGTTCACCCACCGCCCGCCACAGTGAGAGGAGCCAGCTGGGTCGTGTCAGTTTCAGTCAGCCTATTTTAAGCAACCGCCTGGGATGCAAGGTACCTGTGCAAGGGGCTGGGCTTGGCTTCTGCGCCCAGGACCTTCCCACGATAGGTTATAAGCACCATCCAGAAGTCCCGGAGGCTGCCAGCAGACTTCTGCAGACACACACTGCCAGCCAAGGCCGGTCAGCTGGTGATGGACTCCCCAAACCCTCTGCCTTCTTGTTGCTTGACCCTCTCACCCTTCCCCTTCAACCTCGTCACTGTCCTCAGCTGCCCCACCTGAAGAAGGACCTGCCGGAAAATGGGTGAGGCTGTGGGGCCCTAAGGAGGAGCCAGAATCACCTGCAGATCCGTGAGTCCAAGGAGAACAGAAAGCTGACCCAGAGCCAATAGCTCCCACCGAAGGAAAGAAAATAACCCAAAACTCTGCACACCTGGTCAGAGCGGGACAGAAAGTCCCAGGGGCCTGACTCAGCCAACCGCGGGCACTGTTGGCCCGGGACCCGGTGGTTCTCTGCCAGCCAGCATCAAGCTCCTGCGGGTTTCATGTCTGTGTCCCCTCCCGATTCCTGGCACTGCCCAGGGCCCCTCCACCCTGCCCATACCACTGTGGCACTGGCACCACACCACCTGCAACCAGACTCCGTGGATACCAGACTCTTCTTTCTTTTATGAGGGGTTGGAGTTGGTGGATTTCCACCCCTTCAACACTGGTCTGGGGGTGCTAACCTTGACCCCAGCCAGGAGGCCCCCAAAGCTGTAAGGAAGCAGGAGGCTGGCACCATCCTGCCACTCTGAAAGGCTCTGCTCCTGTCCCTGAGGACACAGCCCAGGGCCCCTCCAGGAAGCATCCAAGGACCACCTTGGTCCACAGTCTTTCTCCCTGGGACCTCACCTCCCTCAGACCCTTGGCATCAATGATACCCCCCAGCCACAGAGGGCAGACAGGCAGTCCTAGGAGGTCAGGCTGCCCCACTTTCCTCTTTGTACTGCTTCTCTACCCCGTACCCTCTTCCCTTGACCTTGCCCAGGCTTAGGACCTGACTGATTGATGGGCTGAAGGACTTCTCTCTTCCTAGCCAGAATTAGGTAGCCTACCCAAGGCAGGTGCCAGGACCCAGGCAACTTTCCAGACCTGTGTCCACCCCTAGAAGGGGAGAGAATGCTCAGTCCACACCCCAGGGATCTGCTGATAGCCCCCCAAGCTCTCTGGTGTCAGCCAGCCCGGCCACCTGCTGTACCCGATACTGATGCCAAGTCATGTAAGTTTAGGCCCTCCCGGTCTCACCCTCTCCCAGTCCTCAGTTAAATGCTCCCCCAGGGCACAACCTCTTTTGTAATTCCAACCAGAGAATTCCATCTCAGCTGGGCTCCAAGACTGTGTAACAGAGCAGCACCCCCAAACCCAGCCAGTCTCTTTGATCCCACAAACTTTGCACCTGCCCTGTCCTTTCTGGCCAGAGACCGTCTTCCTGGGGCAGCTACGCCCACCTTTCTCCTGCCCCAGTCACCTGACCGGGAGCAGAAGTATCTGCCCGCAGGGGCACAACCAGGCAGGTTCCCCCGGAAGCTAAACCAGAAAGAAACTAAACAAGGAACCAGAAACAAGAGAAACTAAGAAACAGGAAACTAAACAAGAAAGAAACTAAACAAGACAGAGATAAAGGCAGCACCATGTAACTCCTTTCCATCCTTCTTCTTGACTTTTCACTGAGCCCACATTCCGATTTCATGGGCTAGTGCTTTTTCTAACTATTGACATTTTTGTTGAGATCACTGTAAATCCAAATGCAGTTGTAAGAAATAATACCAAGATCCCTTGTACACTTTGCCCAGTTTCTCTCAGTGGTAACATTTCGTAAGACTACATTGTAACCCCACAGTATTAATATAACCCACAGATCTGATTCAGAGTTCCCATGTTACTTGTACTCTTTTGTGTGTAACTATTAAGTTCCATACGATTTAATCACTGGTGTTTGTTCCTGTAACTACCAAGTGTCAAGATTCTGAACAGTTGCAACACAAGGATCCCTCCCACTTCCCTTCTGCCCCCCCAGCCACTAGCCTAAAACTGTCCTTTCAAAAATGTTAGATAATCCCTCGTCCAGGAAGATCCCACATGCCGCAGAGCAACTAAGCCCGCGCTCCACAACTACTGAGCCTGCGCTGTAGAGCCCGTGCTCCGCAACAAGAGAAGCCACCGCAATGAGAAGCCCGCGCACAGCAATGAAGAGTAGCCCCCGCTCACTGCAACCAGAGAAAGCCCGCGTGCAGCCTCGAAGACCCAACGCAGCCAAAAATAAATAAATAAATAAATATTTTTAAAAATGTTATATAAATGGATCATCCAGTATAGAATCTTTTAGGATTGCTGGCTTTTTTCACTCAGCAAGATTCCCTGGAGCATCATGCATCAATGCTTTGCTCCTTTTTATTGCTGAGTAGTATTCCACAGTACCTTTTAGCCTTTTTTAACAGCTGCCTTGCTGGACCCAGGGATCTGCAGAAGTTAGTGGAAACACCCCAAGCACACCAGCCTCCAGGAATTGACTACATTCAGAAACGCCTCTTCCACCTTTTCAGTAGCTCCCAGGAATGTTCACTCAGCTACAAATCTAGCTGTTTGGGAGAAAGCACTGAATATGCAAACAAGAAAGCCCCGTCGCCAGGGGAGGGCGCCTGGAGGCCCCAGTCCACCATTACAACCTGTGCACAGAAGTCAAAGGACGGGAGAGAGGAAAGAACTGTGTCCTTGGAATCGGATTCTTACAGCCGAAACAGCTTAGACGTCATTGCATCTCCCGTCCTCCCAGGGCCACCCTTTCTGGGGCAAAGAGTATTTTCGGTTAGGGCCAGCGTTACAAAGTTCTCCCTTCCCCCGAGGGCATCACAATAGCCCTGCACATTAGCACTGCGATAGAACCAGCCTAATTCCTCCAGCTCAGGGCGGCTCCTGAAATACTCTTCTGGGTCTGCTCTTGCTCTGGCTAAAATGCTCAACTCAACGGTTCAAAGTGTTTTCTGAACCGCTGGCCATCTGCACAGCAGCAATATTCCCGTTAAGACATGGAACCCAGAATTCAACAGCATAATCCAAACGGGGCCTGACCAGCAAGGTCCCCATGAGGGCTGTTTGTCAATTTCCTCCCTTATCTCCATCACTCTGTTTCCATTAATTGTCCAATGACACAGTCAATTAGCACACACAAATAATACAAATAAAATAATAATAATACAGAATGACAGATCCACCTGATGAAAGTTTACACAGCAAGAGCGGTTTTTCAAAGAGTAGGAACATGGAAAAACTCTCTAAAATACAATGTTAAATGAAAAAAAAAAAGTAAAATTGTTGGGCATTTCCCACCTTTCCAGACTCAGCTTAGATGTCTCCTCTGAGATGCTCCCAAGGAAAGCCCCTGCCCCACCATTTTAGTGGGGTGACAGCCTCCAGTTTCCCTATCACCCCAAACATACCCACATCCCAGTCTCTCAGTCTCTCAAAGTCAACCATCTGCTCCTTAAGGACAGGGGAGCGGAGAGGGGGCTGTGTCTTGCTCCACAATCTTAGCATGGGTTCAGATCTGTAATAAACGTGTGATGAATTAATTCATTACAACCATGTCTTTAGCTGCAGAATAGGAAGGACATCATGATTCCATTTGGGGAAGAATATGTGTATGCATATATATTAATATCCACATAAGTATTAGTTCATGCATAGAAGACTGTGGGATAATAGAAACCAAACTATTTATAGGGGTTATAAAACCTGGGGAAGAGAATTTCAGAGGAATTTCACCATGTGTATTTCTGTACTGCTTAACTTTAAAAAGTCCTTTCCTAACTTTAATAATCAGAAAAAAGAAAGCAACTTTTTTTAGAAAATATGCATAGGCAATACCAAGTTATTAAAATGCCTCTCTAGGGAATTCCCTGGCGGTCCAGTGGTTAGGACTCTGCGTTTTCATTGCTGAGGGCCCGGGTTCAATCCCTGGTCCAGGAACTAAGATCCTGCATGCCTCGTGGGTGCAGCCAAAAAAAAATAGTATAAACAAATAAAAATATCGGGGAGGGGGAAAATTTTTGACTTTACATTTTAGGGAGCCACATTACATGCCTGGCTTCGTCAGCTCAGACTTCTGGATCTGCTGCGGTGCCCTGGTCACTCCTCAGGCCCCTCACGTCCCAGCTGTGGGAGGGTGGAGGTTTTGCGTCTGCTGTCAGGGTGGTGCTCTCACCCCTAAGGCAGCCGGACACAGTGCTATTCTCAGCAGTCTCTCCTGCAGGCAGCCCAGGTCCTTCCGACTCATGATTAAGTCATCCGAGGTATTGGCCTTTCCCTCCCACTAGGGTGTCATCGACAGAGCTGAGAAGCAAACCTCCAAGACTTCATCAGAGTTGTTACTAGATAAGAAATGACTCAGGGCTTCCCTGGTGGTGCAGTGGTTAAGAATCCGCCTGCCAATGCAGGGGACATGGGTTCATGCCTTGGTCCGGGAAGATCCCACTTGCCGCGGAGCAACTAAGTCCGTGTGCCACAACTGCTGAGCCTGTGCTCTAGAGCCCGCGAGCCACAACTACTGAACCCACGTGCCACAACTATTGAAGCCCACATACCTAGAGCCTGCGCACCGCAACGAAGAGCCTCCCCTGCTCGCTGCAACTAGAGAAAGCCCCGCACAGCAACGAAGACCCAATGCGGCCAAATATAAATAAATAAAATTAATTTATAAAAAAAGAAAAAAAAGAAATGACACAGGAGGGAATCAGGGGCAGCCCCGAGGCCACCGCCCCAAAGGACCTGGATGCACGAGGGGACCCTCGTAGGCCCAGCTGCTCAGTCAGACACCACCCTCCAGACCAGACTCTCCTCCAGCCCCTGGCCCTCCAGTGTGACCAGCAGATAGGAGGCTGATATGCCTTCCAGAACATAAACAGTACATGTACAGCAACACACTAAATAAAACCCATGCATGTGGCAAAGACTGGAAAGAGTCATGCAAAACGTAAACAACCTGATGAGTCCCATTATGATTTTTAATTGTGTGTGTAGTGAAAACAAAGCTACATTTTTCAAAGCCTGTTGAAATCCCATCTCCAGCCGGTCTCCTGGTCTATCAGGTGAGTAACCTCATCAAGAGGAGAAACCAGGTGAGTTTGGTGTGAGAGGTCTTTAGTGGATTCGTGTTGGCACCTGGTTCTCAGTCCTCTGTTGAACGATGTGTTCTAGGATTTTGCTGGGGATGTGCATCAATCACCCTGTCTTTGGAATACAACTGTACAATGGCTTTGCAGTTAAGGCTATAAGCTTTGAAGCTGCACAGATCTAGGTTTGAACTCTTGCTGTGCCTCTGCCTTTGGGCCATTATGCAAGCCCTCTGAATCTCAGTGTTGTCATCTGTAAACTAGGCGTTTTTCGCGGATAGTTGCTGTGAGGATAAAGAAAGAGAATAAATTGAAGTCCTCATATTTAGTGATGGGTAGCAATGATTGTCATCATATTCTTCTCCATCTTTTCACCATCATCACCACCAATTCAGAGAGACAAAGGACGCAAGATTCTGACCGGTTAGCCAACTATCACAAGGGTTCTAAAGGTTCTGTTGCTAAGCCTGGACAGAATAAGCAAATTCTGAAAATATGAGATTCCAAGACAGACTTTTCATAGGAATCTGCTTCTAGAAGAGTTCTTAGTGGGACTTCCCTGGTGGCTCAGTGGTTAAGACTCCACGCTCCCAATGCAGGGGGCCCTGGTCAGGTAAATAGATCCCACATGCTGCAGCTAAAGATCCCGTGTGCCACAACTAAGACCTGGTGCAGCCAAATACATAAATAAATAAATATTTTTTAAAAAAAGAGAAAAAAGTTCTTAGCAAAGAAAAAAGGGCAATTACTGCCCACGAGCTCTGAGCAAACCCCAAATACCCTTCTCACCTCTGCCAGCCAGGGTGAGAATTCCATGAGAATCTTGGAAGTTCCCATTTCCCATTTCTATACTACCAAGTGGTTATTATAAATGTGCTAAGCCCCAGGCATTTCAGAAAATCCCAAGTAGAGAAAATCCATTTTCTTACGAAATCAAACCAACGCTTACCCTTAGTAATTCTTCCCTTCCTGAGCCCACTGGGCTGCCAGCCCTGCCTTGCACGGCAGCAGTCCAAGTAGAATATAGTAAAGCCAGACTGCCTGAGTTCAAATCCTGACCTCACTGTTTCCCTCTGTGACCTTAGGCAAGTTACTTAGCCTCTCTGTGCTACACTTTCCTCACCTATAAAAGGGTAATAATAATAGTCTTACTCTAAGAGGTACAATACCAATACATGGTACATGCTCAATAAACTCAGCGATGATTATCAGTATTCTAAACACTCCAGTAGTAGCCAGTGTGCAAGGTCAGAAGCCACATCTTTGGGACCTGGGCTCCTTGGGGGCTTGTCACACCCTCACTCCTCTTCCAAGAACAGACTTTGTCTCTTAGGAGAGACAGGAGCCAACAGCCTGGGCAGAACCACAGGCCAGAGGACGAGCTGGCAGCAGGGGACTCCAGAACCACGGCGGCCACGGGCCGCAGCTAGCAGTGAGAGGTCCAGGTTGGGAAGCCTGTGATGAGATGCGCCCTCACCAAGGAGCCGGCTCTGGACACACACACCCGAGTGATTCCCAGGGGTAGCAGGCGACGTGGGCTTCCTCCTTGGGCAGCTGTCAAGCTAGTGTTATCTTCTCTTACCCTCAGTTTTCCCGTGTCCTAAATGAGGTGGAGGGAAGGGTGTTATAAGGCCCACAGGCTTCCTGTCCATTCACAGCACCCAGGTCTCAGTCTTAGTTCCCACTGCTTACCAGCGCCCCTGCTCTCTCCTCACCCCTGCACACACCTCCCAGCACGGGGCCGTCCCCTTCCAGAGAGGCCAGCACAGGCTCAAAGAACCGAGAAAGGAAGAAGTGCTTGAAGTTCTGCTTTGTGTGGTAGGAGGGAGAAAGGGATGTATAGCCGGTCTTAGCATCCATTTCCCTTTCACAGGAGGACCTTCCTCATAGCAGCCAAGTAAGGGAGAGAAATGAAAACTGAAGAGGGTTTTCATGGCTGGGATGCTATTCCCCAGCACCCCTCGAAGGCATTCCCTGTGTTCAACAGGTAGGACGCATATCTGCGCAGTTAGCATCCTGACAACCTGGGTTCTCAGCCTCTTCCCATGCATCCTGCTGATTTGACATCACCTTACAGTTTGTCTTGAGGCTTTTCCAACTCAGAAATTCAAACTGTGTGATTTGTACACCAGGCTGCAACTTATAAAGGGCTTTCATGTAAAGTATCCCCTTTAATCTTTGCAAAAAAACCTGTAACATATATATCATCCCCATTTTATAGCTACAGAAACTGAGGCATAGAGAGATTAGGTAACATCTCTGAGATCACCTGGCGGGAAAGCGGCAGCACCAGGTCTTGGCTCCATGTTGGAGACTCCTGTCACCACATCACAGACAGCTCTGGCCACAATTCACCCACCCTGGCCCTTCGAGCCTGGGTTAGACATCCCTCCTAAGTGGCCCGCAGGCTTCTCCAGAACCCAGTCCTTGTCATGCAGAATTCAACTCCCTGAAGGCAGGGACTGTGTGACTGGGCTCCTTCTCAGGGCTATTACCCAGCACCTGGCACATGCTCCACCAACGGGCACCTAATAAATAGCTATTATGTGGATGAGTGAACGTTTGACCAATTAACAAAGAGATGAGACCCTGAATAGCCAGAGCTGCACAGCCTGGCCCCTACGACCTCTGATTTTGATCCCACGACATCTGATTTCTCAATCCTGGTCTCTGCTTGCCAAGGAGATACTTAGTCTTACCCAGGGCAATGCTGACTTGAGGAGAAACCAAGAGCTCTTTCAAAGCAGCTTCCTAGCCACCACCAAAGGTTCAGCAGGGGCCAGGACACCTGGCGAGGCAGGCTCCCCACTTCTCACTAACAGCCACAAGAACTGGCATCTGTGCCCCTGCTCTCACGCAGGCAGGGCTCACACAGTCCCCAGACACAACACGTACATCAGGGCTCCGGAGACGATGGGGAACACACAGGTGGCCACTTCCCACTAAATAGGAACAGGTGGAAGTGGGGCAGGGACCAGAGTCATCAGCCTTGGGAAGGAGGCAGCCAGGTACAAGCACCATCAAACAGAATCCTTCTCCAGCCATGCAGGGATGGAAGAGGCCAGGAGCAAGGAACTCAAAAGCAGCAGTGCCCCTGTGAGGCCCAGCAGGACCCAGCCAGGCTCTGCTAATGCCGAGGGCAAACCCAGGGACAGCAGCTGTCCCTCCCAGTCAGAAGACGAGTCAAGGGAGAGTCTGCAGACCCTGGCTGCAAACACTGCAGGGTGATCCAGGGGCTGAGAGCTCTGGGAAAGCACGGAGTGGAGAGGCACATTTGAAGACTTCCTGGAGAGACAGAAAGGAGCTTTGGGCACAGCAGGTTACTTCTTTCGGGACAGTGATCACGTCTAATGTTCACACACAGCTCTTAGCGTGGCTCTCAAGAGGGTAAGCTCCTTAAGGGAAACAAACATATCTTATTTGTCTTTGAGAGCCCAGCTCAGGACGAGGTACAGAGTGGGTTCAATTGAGCTTGGCAGGAGAAAAGGCAGAGTGACCCATGCAGGGGAAAATGGCAGAAACGGAGTGGAAGGAAGAGCCCAGAGGGGAATGGATGAGCTTCACGGCAGGTGAGAAATGAGCAGGGACCAAGGGGGAAGGAAGCGAGGGCTGACGGGTGGGAGCTCCGTGGGAGCTCAGAGGACAGTGTGGAGCGTGGGCGGTGAGAGGCGAATCCAGGAAGACCCAGCTCTCCCACTGTCAGCAGGAGACAGTCCCAGGAAGGGAAGTGAGAAAGAACAAGTGAGGTGGAGGGAGGGAAGAAAAACAGTCCTAAAATAACAAACACCAGACAGCAGGCCCTCTGCTGAGGAGGCAGGAGTCGAGAGCCCCAATAGGCAATTATCAGGGATTCACAAACACGGCAATTACGGAAAGGAAATAGAAACCACAGAAGCTGGCCACCCAGCTGCATCCACCTCCAGCAGGGCAGACACTCAGTGGGAACACAGACCCCAGCCCCCAGACTGGCTGCTGAGTCCACACTTCCTTCCGCAAAGGGGGTGGAAAAGTGGAGAAAACAAGAGTGCCCAGACTCAGTTGCTATTTGTGGTTCAGGAAACCATGGCAGCCCCAGAATCTGGTCTTCTGCAAGCTCCCTCAGTCAGGATGCCACTTGGAGAAAGGGACTGATTTGAGAGACCTCCAAAATCTGGCCTGGCATGGGAGCAACGGCTGCAGTGCGGGGTAGGAGAGGAGCTTACTGACCCCAGGATCCTGGGAGAAAGGGAGAGGCAGACCGTCCACTGCTCCCTCCTGAAACAGCCCCTGCCTCGCAGCGCCCACTCAGTGTGCGGGCCTTCCAGGACACCGGGGTCCCCGCTGGCAGAGAGGTGGAGGCCTGGCTGCTAGTTTTGCCTGGGCACTGCCACCTAGGTGTGGCCATCAATAAAGCAGCTAACAACCCATTCCCGCCTCTCTACGGTAAGACTTAATGTTTGTTTTTAAGATCTTTTAAGACGTCCTTGTACTTTCTGCAAACGAGAGCTTCCTGCTTCAGTCTCCAAAAAGCTCAAGACGCAGGTTCTCACATCCTGTCCCATAGAGTCACCTTCCCAAAGGGCTCCATCCCCCGCCTCGGAGAAGCCCAAGCAAGCCCCACCTTGGAGTCCTAAGCTCCAGGCTCCATGGCAACCGAAGCTCTGGTCTCCCAGTTGCCCTCTGCACAGGTCCTCCATTGCCTTCTGACCAGCAAGACAAAAACAAATTCCTGCAGAGGCCAGGGACGCTAGGACTCCAAAGCCCCCTGGAAACATCCCTTCCCCGGCCCAAACCACCCCTCAGAGCCTGCGCCGCTGCTTCCTTTCCCGATGTGCACGGACAGCGCGGAGTTCTTCGGGGACCGAGATGAGCCCCCTTCCAGGCCAGGGAAAGGCCCGAGGGGCAGGAGGGCCAGGACAGGGCACCGCGGGACCGCCGGAACCGGGGCGGGCGCCGCGAGGCTGGAACCGAAGGTCCTGCCGGGAGCCCGCCGAGCAGGAAATTCCACCTGTCGGGTCGGCGCCGCGGCCACAAACCGGCAGCGTAGCGGCTCCCTTGGCCGAGAGAAGCCGGTGCTGCCGGCCCCCTGGGACGCCCGGCCCCCAGCCCCCGGGCCCGCCGGTCCCCGGCCCCCCCAGCACCCCGGCCGCGGCCCCCCGCGCGTCCCGCCCCGAAGGCGCCCGCGCCGCCCGCGCTCGCCCACCTCCGGCCGCGAAGTGTACTTGAGTCCCGCGCCGAGGCCCCCGGAGCCGCCTGTGCCCCTGCGCGCCCGTTCGCTCTTCATGGTCCCGGAGGCCGTATGGCTCAGGCCATCGCCGCGGGGCCGGGGCGCGGGGCGGGCCTGGTTCCGGTCTCAGGCCCAGCGCTCCGGCCGCCGAGGCTCTGCCAGGCCCTTCCTGTTGCGCACAGGTAGTTTCAGGGTGTGGCTCCCGGGCCGCCCCGCCCTCCACGCCGCCGCACCTTCCCGGGCCCGCGCCCTCCCCTCTCCCGTCCTCCCCCTCCCCCTCCCTTCCCCTTCCCTCCTCTCCCCTCCCTCTTCCCTCCTCCTCCCTCCCCTCCCCTCCTCTCCCCTCCTCTCCCCTCCCCTCCCCTTCCCTCCCCTCCCCTTCCCCTTCCCCACCCCCATCCCGCCGGGCTCGGGACCGCCTCCTCCCCTCGCGAAGCGGGAAAGCGAGGCCACCGCCTAAAGGTAGTGTAAGAGCTAGCGGCGACTTGACTGGGGGTGGCCCTCGGTCCGGTCCGCACTGTGCCTCCGCACGGAACAGGCGGGCGGAAAGGACCGCACAACTGCGAAACTTAATCCCCTCCCCCTTGCCCTCCTCCTCGAGTAGAAGTGGCCCTTTCCGCTGGAAGACGACCTCCCTGCCGCCTCCTAGAGGCCCACCTTGGTTTCTTTCCCTCCCTCCCCCCTGCATCTTCAATTTCTCCCCACCTTGCTCCACATCCAGGTCTCAGTTATAACCCCTCCAAAGCCAAACAAAACCCAGAACCGCCCCTGGCTCAGCCTCCAGCTCCGGCCACTGCTCTCCTCTCGCTCCAGACCAGCAGCTGCCTCTTCTGCTGCTAGGAGGGCCGCGCTGTGGCTGAGTCCAGCTGCCCCTGAGTTCCTCAACCCAGTGCCCTTACCTGTCCCCAGCCTCCCTCACCCATTTGCAGCATCCGATACCGATTGATCCCGTCCCTGGATTCCGGTCCCACTTTCTGGCCCCTAAACGTCAAGGTTCCCAAAGCTCTCTCTTCAGCCTCCTCCTTTTTTTCTCTACACTTTCTTGGCAACTCATCTTGTGGCTTCAAGTAAGTAAATCTGCCTTCCTAGCATTGGCATCATGAAGGAGTGCCACTTCGGCATTCACAATTGCTTGGGAACTTCTCCACTTGTGTGTTCTACTGGCGTTACAGAGTCAACAAATATTATCGAGCACATATTATATGCTAAGCACTGTTCTGGGTGCTGGGAAACAAGAGTAAACAAAAACCCCTGCTTTGCAATCAGCAAGCCCTGAACTTCCTTCCCAGACTTGCCACCTTGCACTGTTTTCTCCATTTATAATACTGTTCTCCTAGGCTCAAAACCGTGGAATCGCCTTTGACTCTGCAGCCCCCTTGCATCTCATACCTAATTCGTTCCAGACCTGAGCAACTCTTTCTCTTTGGTAGCGGATGTGTACCACCTCTCTTTCCTCCCCATGCAGAAGACCCCATTTCAAGCTCTTATCACCCTTTGCCTGGATTAGTATAAGAAGCAAATGGAGAATGTGCCCACCCTGTCCACGGAGAGAGGCTGAGGTGGCCAAGCTCTGGCCCGAGGCACCGGGGCGCCAGGGCAGCGAGGATGTTGGCTTTGTTAGTCCGGGCCACTGTCCATGCTGTGAGCCAGAGGAAGCTGCAGCCCACCTGGGCCACCCTCACCCTGATCCCTTCAGCAGTAAACAAGATAGAACAACTTCTGAAAGATAAGCCTAAACACGTAGGTGTGAAAGTTGGTGTCCAAACCAAGGGCTGTAATGGCCTTTGCTACCTGCTAGAATATACGAAGACAGGGAAACTCTGACGAGGAGGTTGTCCAAGATGGTGTCAGCATGTTCATCGAGAAGAAAGCTCAGTGAATACTTTTAGGAACAGAAATGGACTGTGTTGAAGACAAATGATCCAGTGAGCTTGTGTTCAACAACCCAAACATCAGGGCTTCCCTGGTGGCGCAGTGGTTAAGAATCCGCCTGCCAATGCAGGGGACACAGGTTCGAGCCCTGGTCTGGGAAGATCCCACATGCCATGGAGCAATGAAGCCCGCGAACCACAACTACTGAGCCCACATGCCACGACTACTGAAGCCCGCGCGCCTAGAGCCCATGCTCCGCAAAGAGAAGCCACCGCGATGAGAAGCCTGCGCACCGCAACCAAGATTAGCCCCCGCTCACCGCAACTAGAGAAATCCCGCGCACAGCAACGAAGACCCAGAGCAGCCAAAAATAAATAAATAAAAGTAAATAAATTTATTTAAAAAAAAAAAACCTCAAAGGAACGTGTGTCTGTGGAGAAAGCATTAACGTTAGACTCCTCAGGTCGGGCTGTAGGCCCCAGGAGAGTTGTGGAAGCTCTAGGGCTTATTGAAGAAATCATGTGACTGTCACGTGCTTAAGGTTTGTAATGTCTGGCTGCCTTACAATGAAAGTAAAGTGGTGCGTTTAGAAAAAATAATAATAATCAGCAACTGGATCTTCTGCCTCCAGTTTGCTACCCTCTGACCTCTCCGGCACAGGCAATCAGGTTACTCATCCTAAACCACAGCTCCTGTAAAACCCGCAGTGTCTCCTGGATCAAATCCAACTTCCTTGCCTGGCTCTCACAGCGTGACCTGTCTTCCTTTGCAAACTTGCCTCCCGGCAATCCTACTAGGACCCCTTTTCTGCAGCCAGACTTCCCCACATTTGCACCTTTCCTAAAGCTTCTCACCCGCTGGGAAGCCCTTCTCCTTCACAAGCATCTCTGCACATCGGGACAAAGTCACTTGCACAACACTAGTCATTCATGTTCTTCACCGGAGTATTTCCAGCTCTCTGCCTTCTGGGCACAGGCTGGGATTCAAGTTAGGTGCAGCCCTATGGCTAACTGTGGGCAGGGAAATGGCAAATGGCAAATGATACACACCTCTTCCAGGTAGGAGCATGAAGACGCAATGCACAATCCCCATGCCTTCTCTCCCTGGCTAGATGATCCTGAAAGCACATGCTGAGATAAGACAAGACCCCTATTACCCTGCAGCCCTAGGTGGCTGCAGTGAGCAGACTTCTGCTGATGTGCATTTGATATGTAGCATCAATGAGAAGTAAGCTTTTGGGATGTTAAGCCACTGAGAGTCGAGGTTTGTTTGTTATTGCAGCAAGTCTAGCCTATCCACATTGATACACTACTTCCTCCATGAGGTTGTGGAAGCTCTAGGGCTTATTGAAGAAATCATGTGACTGTCACGTGCTTCCCTCTAAACCAGAACTAGGTCTGTTTATACCTCTACTGTGGAATTTATCACCTTTTCTTTGCATTTCTGTCAATGTCTTATGCACCTTTGAGACCTCAGAGCCTAGCACACTGGCTGGCACTATCCCTTGAATAAATAGAAAATAAATCTGCCCCTCCCATCATATGAAGCATTCCAAAGCTAAATAGAAGATATCAGAAAATAATTTTCTGCGTATTGTGACAAAGTCACCTACAGAACTTTGTAGGTACTACCTTGGTACCACAGTCACCAATGACACGATACCCTTCAATTAGTGTAGATGATGGAAAGTAAGCTGGATCCAAAGTAACATAAAGGAGAGGCATTCATGGCACTAAAACCTGCTGCCCTGCTACAAAAGGAGTGTCTCATATCATCTCCCAGGCTCCTGGAGCATCCTCTTTTAAATCATGGAGCTGTGAATTCCTTGCACGTAGAAGGCACTCAGCGCTGTCATTTGAATGCAAAGCACATGCTGTGCATTTACTGCAGACTAGGAGGAGGTGATGCAGGCCAAGACCCTTCCCCTGACATTGTGTCACGTCAGCTTACTGAGTGCACACCAGGCGTGTGACAGAAGAAGAAGTGTAACCACATGTCCTGACATTAAACCCATGACATGTGAGGTCAGTGCTTTTATTCCTAAATTGTAAGTGAAGAAACCCAAGAGCAGAAGCCCGAGCTTCTTTTTTGGTTTGTTTGTTTTTAATATTTATTTAGTTTGGCTGTACCGGGTCTTTTTTTTTTTTTTTGCGGTACGCGGGCTTCTCACTGTTGTGGCCTCTCCCGTTGCGGAGCACAGGCTCCGGACGCGCAGGCTCAGCAGCCGTAGCTCACGGGTCCAGCCGCTCTGCGGCATGTGGGATATTCCCGGACCGGGGCACGAACCCGTGTCCCCTGCATCGGCAGGCGGACTCTCAACCACTGCGCCACCAGGGAAGCCCCTTTCACAGTATTTTAAAATAAGATTGGAAGTGACCAAGAAACCATTTTGTACCTCACAGAGAGATTCATCTGTGACAAAGTAATCAGAGTTGTTGAACTTTAATGATGTTATGCTGTTCCCTGTTTGTTTTTTAAGCTAAAAACACCTTTTCAACTTGCTTTTTCTAAAGAAACCTATGCTATGGAGAAATTTGAAAACCAGTGTCTGGAAAGGTTTCCATTAGTAGTAAATTCTGCTGTCAAAAGTGATGCCTCATCTGAAAGACCTATCTGTATACTTAAGCTCGGAAATAGAATTGGTAGATAGGATTGGAAATTTAGTATCGTGCTGTTAACAGGCACAGTCTAGTATGACTTATCCCATTCCAGCCTGTTTTTTGCAATTTCTCTTCCGGCTTAAAAAAAAAAAAAAAACTTTATTGAGGTATAATTGACATACAATAAACTGCACATATTAGAAAGGTACAATCTGATAAGTTTGACACACGTCAGACTTACACACCCCTGAAACCATCACCACAGTCAAGAACTCTTTCAGCTTTGATAGCCATGAAATACAATGGAACAAGCAGACCTTAGAACCTGACTTTCTGATTGCTGAGTTGCAAAGTGTTAGAACACAATTTAAAAGTAAGAAGGTGTGAGGGAACATAACTCTCCACTCCTTAAGCACATAGCAATGTCCTGCCAGAGAGGAGAGAGGAGAGAAACTTCACAGGGGAGAAACTGACAAACACACCGCAGGCAGGTTATCAAGGACGACAAGGACAGTGACAATCATGGTGACAGCTTGTCCCCTTGATATGCTGTGATGAACACGGCACTTGGCTGTGGTCTTCCTCCCCAGTAACACATAATCCCAGGGTCTTATCATGAGAACACCCAACCAATCCTGGTAGAGGACTGACCAGTACGCCTCAAAACCTTCAAAGTCATCAAAAACAGGGTAAGTCTGAGGAGGCTCTACAGTCGAGGAGTCTAAAGAGACACACCTAAATACGTGATATCCTGGGACAGAAAAAGGACACTGGGTAAAAACTAAGGAAATCGGAAAGAACTATGGACTTTAGTTAGAGAATGAAAGCAATCACTTTGCTTGCACTAAAACTAGTAATATTTCACTGGACCCAAAAGGCTTTGTACCTTTAGTAAATAAAATTTGGAAAAAAATTTTCATCTTTCTTATGCTTCCCAAATTTCCATTTATGATAGGTACATGCATACGGCTTTTAAATGACTCTCTATAGAGGGCACAAATTTAAAAGGTTTTACTCTTGGAGGTTGCTGCTCTAATCAGAAAGAGCCACCGACTCCAGCATTTTAAGTTCAATCAGACCTGGGTTAAGTTGGCCTGAGAACGCCTCGAGATTCCTCAAGAAGTCATGCCCCATCCATTTCAAGGATTCTAGAAAAACGCTGTTTATTTGCTTAGGTCCTGTCCCCTTCCCTGGATACCTGGGCCACTCCCTGAGGAAAAGCACAGCAGACTGCGATTGTGAAGGCCTGCTAGACCCAGTGCCCACAGAGGGCAGGAGAGACACCCTTTCCCCTTATTCACTCTAGGTAACAAGGCAAGGCACCGACTCCGTTTTACAAGGACCACTTCACCCTTTGTCCCAGAAAAGCACTGCACGTCCCAGACTTTGGCTCTGTGCTGAGGAACATGTGAGCTGGTGGCTGTTTCAGCTGTGAAATGGTGGGGGGCAGGGGGCGGGTGCCACAGGGCCTTCTGGTTCCTTCCATCCATCTGGCCCGTGTCCACTTCTAACAAGTCACGTCAGACTGTGCGTTCCTCTGGAGGGGACCCTGGGGACTGTCCAGATTAACTTAGAGACTCATCATGTCCCAGTGTGTCTCCTCAATCAGAGAATCAGCGTCATGGCAACTGAAACCAGAGATTACTAGGACACCTGGGCTGGCTCAGACCTCGATTGCCAGGTTGCGATTTGTAACTGAGCAGACAGGAGGTCGGATGACCTCACGCCAAAGTCCGCAGGGACCGGCACCGCAGGCTGCCAGCAAGGGGGGCAGGGCCACGTTCCCCAGAGGGCAAGGCTGAGTCACGGCAGAAACTAGGGGATGAACGAGTTTCTCTCAGGACCCTGTGCGGGGAAGGTGCCGCCAGGGAGCAGGGTGGAGCTGGTCTAGGTGAGGCCTGCCCTGCAGTCCCTGCCTTACATGCGTTTCCTTTCAAAATCAAAAAAACTTACATCTGCATATAGCGTCTATAGATCTACAGATACAGAGCTAGAGCTCTCCGTCAATCCAGGGTAAGGGCGACAGGTAAACCTAATCACCAGGATGTTCAGATCTACCCTCAGCTCCCTTTGTACTGACCCCACTGGGGTAAAGGAACCCACTGCTATTTCACCAGCCCCAGGCATCTCCGAGGCCCACCACTGACAGTGGTGTGGGTAATGGACACCAGTCCTAAGAGTTGGCCAGTTGGATGAGTCCTGGTTGACAGGCGCCACTTATGAAGTGACTCCTGGGCCGTCTCCCAGGGCCGACATACACGGAGCAAGGGGATGGACAGTGACAGTTGGGCTTGGGTCTCTGCTTCATCCCTCACCAGGTGGAGGACCTCAGCTTTCTGTAAAATAACAGCCATGCTCTGAAGTTCAGATAATTAAATGAGGTGCTGTATACAAAGCAGCTAGCAGATGGCAGGCGCTAACATACAAAAAGCTGGTCTGTTAGGTTTGGAACTGAATCATAATGAATGTAGACCCATATTTTCCAGCTGGTATTGCAGAGGGTCACGTGAAAACACTCTTTAGAACACTGGCAGAAACTGGCTTCAAAAAAATGAAATTTCCTCTTTTTCGCGACCTTTCTGGCAGCAAGTTGTGAGGCCAGTGCAGGAGGGAGGGGCAGATGGGGATGTGCTGATCGCTACAGAGAACCAGCCTGTTCAACTGGTTTGTCCCAAGGTGCTTCCTCGCCAGAGACTCATAAAATGCACATTCCCTATATGCACATACATGTACACTTATACACAGGTATGCATGTATATGCAAGGGACTCTTAACTGCACCATATACTGTAAATCAGCGTCACAGTAAACTAGAGTGAGGACTCTTGAGATTAGCCCCTGAATTTACTCATACAAGTAGCCGGATGTTAGATCACCAGTGAAAACCACCCCCAGGCACAAAGTGCTGAAAGCAGGCGTGGGGTAAACAAGCCTCCATCAACGAGAAAAACAGTGCCTACCAGTGGCAGTTTATTTAAGAAACTCAGAAATGGAGGCTGCAAACCTTTCTCTAAAAATTCAGCCACAAGCTCCACTCACTGTTTCCAGAATCAGGAAGAAAAGTCTCATATTAATAAACATTAATTGTATTTCGCTGCACCAAATTCTTAACTTTCTGACTTATTTTATCTTTTAGCTAATCATGTAATTCATTCTCAAATTTGATCAAATGATCACTACATGTTTATAGGAATTTATAGGACGTCGATAGCTCAAAAGGAAACAGTTAATTTAGAGAAGGAAGAAAACTTTAAAAATTCCTGATGTACAAACTCAGATGGATTTGGCATCATAAAAAGAAGAAATGTTATATGAAATATTAAGGTAAAGCAAGCAGGGACTTCCCCAGTGGGCCAGTGGCTAGGACTGCACACTTCCACTGCAGGGGGGAACGTGTTCGATCCGTGGTCAGAAAACTAAGATCCTGCATGCCATTCGGTGGACACAAAAAAAAAAAAAAAAGAGAGAAAGATAAAGCAAGCAGCTCTTATGGAATTTAAAAATATAATTACAAAATTCACTAGAAAGGCTGAAGGTAAGCAGAGCAATCACCCAGATTACAGACTAAAACTAAAGAAAAAGGAGCAATCAGGGAGGTCCGACGTTTAGCCAATTACAATTTTAGAAAACAGAAAACACAGTGGAGGAAATCATTAAAGAAATAATGAAAGACCAGTTCTCTGAGATCAATAAAAGCCACCAGCTTTGAGGCTGAAGCACTTTCCCTCTTATTTTTTAAATGAAAAACAGAATTCAAGCCCAAGAGTCCAGCTTCCTGTACCAATTCCTGCCTCTGCTGTGCAGTGAGAGACCCTCCAGGGAAGGAAGCACCACTGTTCAGGGCAGGAGGGCTAAAGCCATCATCACCGCGAGTAATGCCAGGCCAATAAAACAAGGAGTCCTGGTGGAAGTTAAAGTATTTATTGATGTGTTTAAACTCTGTACATTCTCCACAGAGCAGATTAAAGAGTTTGTAGGTGAAGTTTACCTGTGCATAGTGGGAAGAGACATGGATGGGGTAAAGGGGAGGAAGAAGAAAAAGAAACAGTCACAGGGAAATAGAAAAAAAATACACCACAGGTTACCAGAACCTTCAGAATTAAAAAAAAAAAAAAAAAAAAAAAGGAAAAGAAGCAGCTGTGAGCGTCAACATCAACTATACAAGCATCACAAAGACTCATGGGAAGGAAACAAAATCTTCAAAGCTTTCCATGGGGTCTACAGATCGTTCTGTGTACAGCCTGGAGCATCCACCTTCCAGAGAAAAGCAAACCTCCCGCATCCTCCCCAGGATGCCGGCCACCTCCTCCTGCTGCCTTCTCTCAGTGAACGGTGGGGATGGTGGAGACCAGTGCCTTCGGAGGGGGTGGGAAATGCCCAAAGAGGAAAACAGCACATCTGGACATTACTCGGGAGAGAAGTGAGCGGTCAAAAGCTACGGTGACTCAACGGCGGACAGTGGAAGAACGTCATGTACAAACTACAGGCTAATTTCTGTGGAAGAACTGGATTCAGAAGGAACGCAGTAGTGGCCCTAATCTGTACACACGAGGCTCGCTGAAAGAAGCTGGAACTCAAATGCTTGCTTTGAGCGCCTCCTTGGTGACAGGACGTGTGTGGAGACACCCAGGTACCCAGTGGTGGGCGCACCAAACTTCCAAGAAACTGGTCCTTCAAAGGAATTTTGAGAGGGGGGCCATGATGTATTTTAAGGATCAATTACGGCTCCTTATTTCAGTTAGTTTCTCAGCAACTTTCTGAAAGCTCATTTAAAGCTTTAAATGAGGAATACTGCCTCTCTTTTAAAAATAAAAACCAGGACAGTGAGCCGTAAACAGCTGATTTACACAATGCGGCCGGAACAAACGGCCTGCATGTAGCATGTACAGTCTATCATTGAAAATCAACATTTTCCATTTCTACAGAGAGCATGTGTGAGACAATACGATAGAAGTGGGACTCCTGATTAATTTAAAAAAGAAAACTACATCAGTCAAATATCTGTAATAGATAATTTTTTCACTTCTTTTAAGGTTTATATATCATATATTGTTATATTAACATTTTTTCACCCATTTAAAAAGAATGGAAATTGTGATTCTACAGTAGTACTTTATAGTCTTAATGATCCAGGAGGTCTGAGTGTAAGATGAAATCCTCTGGAAGTAGCTGTCGGTCAGTCGTAGATACAAACCTCTGGACGTCTGCTGCCCGCCTCACCCCCCCACTCCAGCTGGGTGTCGTGCTTCACCTGCTTAAATCTGCATCTGCTCCAGGTATTTGTAGGTTGGGTTTTCGTAACCATGATTCTGCATCTTGTTCAGGTGACGCTCTTCTGGGGTGAGCATTGGGTCGACCTGCAGGAAGAAAGATGGGGGTTACTGCGTGAGCCCAAGAGAACTTCCCAGGGCATCAGCAGACCTGAGCTGTACGATCCCCGGGGACCACGGGGTGGACCCAACAAGAGCAGGCGGTGAGGACCCAGGAGGAGGAAAGAGAAAAGAAGAGGGTCAGAGAGGCTAGGCTTCTGAAAGCCGGAGTCCACGCTTTCTCCAGTCCAAGCTGGAGAAAACAGTGAGCTGAATCTCCCAGCACCACAGTGACAAGTCTCAGCTCTGCCGCTTCTCTGTGGGGCAGCCTCGGCGAGGGCCAAGGAGCAGGACCAGATGACCTCAGGTCCCCTCCAGCCCTGGAACCCTACAGCTAGGCCAGTGTGCAGCAGGAGGTGAAGCCAGATAACTAAGACACACGCATGTGCATTCATTTCCCCCAGCAGATTCTATTCTTTATTGTATTCATTTTCTAGAATCAAGACACTGTGGACATTCCCACCACTCACCAAAAATAAGTGCTAAGTAAGCAGTTCTAATCACAAATGAGCAGAAGATGGAAGAGAAACAGCCTGGTCTGGCTCTTTCCGAATTTACTGTTGCTTTTCTCCCCATTGAAAAAGAAGAGTGTTTATTCCTATTTCATGTTTTTAGGAATCAATTTACTCACGCTGCCATTGTTGCCTGAACTGCCATATACCTGGTTTTCTCCTTATAAAACATGTCAAAAAAGAGCAAACTAATAACAAAGAAAGAAAGAAACAGTATTAGCAGTCCTTCATTCTCAAACATCTATAACGCACCTGAAAAAAAAGGAAACACTAAGGAAACAATCTGAGAAAACAGTTTTCACCCTGTGCAGCACAAAATGCTCCTATGCTTTCCTCGCATTCACGGTCGAAGCCCAAATTAATGTTAAGAGTTGGCAACGGCTCTCGTGACAGGATCAACCTGACTCAGCCGAGGCTGACTTCCGAGACGTGACCTAATGATCCAGAGAGTCCTCTGACTGACGCGTGGCCTGTCAAGACGCTCGAATTCTGCAGCCCCCCGACGGCTCACCTCCACGATCCCATGGCTGATGGTGCCATACTGCCTCTTCCTCAGCATCACCAGGCTGATGACGATGACCGTGGCGATGGCCACCGCAATGACCAGCAGACCGATGAGGGCGCTGCTGCTCAGACTGAAGTCCTCCCGCAGGGGCCCCACGGATTCCTAACGTGACGAAACAGACGTGCGACAAGGTGTGAGAGACGACAAGCAGCGGGGGAGGCCGTGAGCCTTCGGTCGCGCCTCCAAAACCCCAAAGGGGCGCCTGGACCCTGCCATCCAGGTGGTCGTCCAGGTCGGGGGAGTCCCCACCTTTTGCAATCCCCATGGAGATTCGAACTTGAGCTTTCTTATCCAAAAGCACAGGGGACATGGGGGACGAGGGACCTTTGATAGCTTAAGATAGCGCAAGGTGCTCCCAGGAGGGAGAGAAAACGGCCAAGGCTGGTGTGGGACCTGCCATCAGGTTTTGGAGCGGGACACATACCGGCCCCTCCTCGAGGCCTCCGACTCTCTCGGCGTTGAGAATCATTTCCTTCACGTCCAGGGTCTCGTCAATGACCTGAAACAGGGGGCGGGGGAGGGGGAGAATGTCACCAACTGGGAGGGAGGGCAATTTTAGTGTGTAACTGCTTCTCGTCCCCTCCATTTACCATTTGGTGGAGGGAAGCAGGCGCCTGATGGACACCCACTAACCCATCAGCTCTGCGCCATTCACCTAAGTCCGCTCGCCAAACTCCTGAACAAAGGAGCAGGTGCGGGTGCAAAACTACTGTACAGCAGTTGGTCTTTTAAGGGTTGTCACCTGCGTTTTCCTTTAGGTAACCCTTGTGGAGATGTTTCAGCACAGATTACCAAGCAGCCACGTTTAAATATCAAATTCAGTTAAAGATAATCCAGGAAGGTAAGTGATAAAAATGCTAGATGAATAATTAATAGGTGGTATAAACCTCAGGCAGTGTAAGAACCAAATTCAACTCTATTCCATTTTCAAGTTATTAAATCTCTACTCATTTGAAATGGCCCCTCATATTTTATTCATACCTTTAGTTGCAAATATATTTTCCACGGTATAGCAAGAGATGAGCTACTGCTGAAAAATAATCCTTTATTCACACCCAGACGCTAAACAATACAGCGCATCTGTGGGAGCAGTCAGAGCCTGCCCATCTGCCAGCCTATGGAAACGGACACGTGGAGGTCCATCTGGGAAGCATCTAAGACAATGCGACGCACTCCAATTACTCTCAGAGTTAACACGGCCACAGAGCAGGGAGAAACGGCTCACCATGTTTTCATCCACTTTCTTCTTACTGTTAATCACTTTCTCCTCGGCCCCGATCAGTCTTCCTTCCTGCTCTCCCAGCGCAGAGCCTGTGTGGACAGAGCGCACCTGAGTTTCCTGGGATAGGCTGACCTCGCGCCAACCTCACAGAAGCAGCAAACTCCCTCCTGAGGGCCAGGGAGCCCTCACCAAATGCCCCCTCCCCGTTCTCGATATGCTGCTTGCTCCCATTTGGGAGGATGCGCTGTGCTCCACAGGGGTGAGTGACGCGGGACCAATGGGTGTCGTGGAGAAGGAGAGAGCGCTGTGCTCACTCTGCAAGCCTTCAGGAGAGGATACTTTTCGTACTATAAATAGAAGCTGGATCCAAAGGCATTCCAGCATCAAAAAACCCGTGACCCACCCTGTGATATTACCAAGCACCCACGACCCCTCAACTCACTCCTCTGACACTTCTCTGAGTGGAAGAAATGTCACAGCAGCAGCGAACCTGCGTGCCTGCCTCAAGCACCATCTTTTATGCCACAGGCAGTTCTTTCTGCCTGAAATACCCTCCCTGACCTTATATCCTTCCTATTTGTTCTTCAAGCTGCGGCTCTTTTTGGGAGACATTCCCAGGTTATAGTACTTAGAGCCACTGTTTGTAATTATTGATTTTCTTCTGTGTCTCTCACTAGGATGTCACCCTCCCGGGGCTTATCAGACAGCCACATCCTCGGTGGTTATGACAGAATGAACAGGAAGGAAGCATTCCCTACATGGGGGCAATTCGAACACCAGGGTGGACGGTACCTTTCCATAAACAGAGCAAGAATGGCAACAGTCTCTTGTCACGGTCAGATGTTGCATCACCTGTGCGCGGCACTCCTGACGACGGCGTTTAAAGGCGCAGCACAAACCCAGGGAGAGGAAAAGGGAGGTGCAATCTTCTCTATTTTTAGTCCCAAAGCACGTGACTTCTAGCTCTCCTACCAGTGTCTCGTTAATAATATTATATACAGTGCTACCTAGACGCCTGTGCTTCGAACCTTTTATAAATAGATCAACCTGGCGGCATACTCGGCATTCTAAGGTGACCACCCGTAAGTGAGTAAGATGCCGACACGAGTACTTATTCGCAAAGCACCGCTGTCCCAGGCCGCCAGAGACCCAGCCGCAGCAAAGCTCTCCAGCTCACGGCCAGACTCGTTCTGGACCCAGAGCCGCTAGTAACCGCACTGCAGCTGCTGAACCCCCAGGCCAGCTAACGCTTAACTCATTAGAATGCAGCCAGAAACGAGGCAGCCTTTTTTCCAGAGCTTTCATGTTAAAGAAGAGTTTCACAACTTGATTCTAGGGTGAGTTAAACCAGGGCCGGCTTTTGCAGTCCCAAAATGTCAATGAAACGGCAACACTGCGTTTCAGCTACTTGAGAAAGAGGGCTCTCTCTCAGCAGCATGCTCGGGACCAAGCCTAATAAATTCGAGCTCTGCACTCCTTCCATCTCTCTCTCTCTCCTCCTCCTTAGAATTTCAAAGGTCCTAGGGCAGGATCCTATCTAAAAAATAATGTGGCACTGAACCAACCAATTTAAAGTCCTACTACCAGTGCTCGGACTCTCCTAACACTTTTTTTGGTGGTACAACCCTCATGTTTCTTTAACACCGACCCAAAGCACTTTGGTTTTATAGAATGAATAAACAAGGGAATTTAACGGACCAAACGTTAATGTTTAAACTATTCCAACGAATAACAGTTGAAGCATAAGGACAAGTTAATCTTTCAGAAAATCCAACTTCACCTGAACATATCCAAGAGGTGCCGCCCAGAGGAACGCCCACACAGCGATGGAGAGGCATACCCAAGTAGAATAAAACAAAGCACGTGCACACGAGTGACTTCTGCAGCCAGCTCACAACCTTGTGTTCGGAGAAGCAGCACACACACCACTGCCAAACCCTCAGCCAGGCACGGCACGAGGCAGCCCGGTCAGTCCGAGAACGTGTGCCCTTGTTCACGATGACCCTGGAGGCTGGACTGGCCCCCGCTCCCCCCGCCCCGGAAATGCGGCAGCTATACCGCGGTCTGTGAAGACGGAGGAAGCTGAGTTCAGATTCTGGTTCCTCCAGTTCCTAAGCTCATGACTGAACTCTGAGGCTGCTCCAACTGCCTTATCTGGCAAAGAGAGCTAATAACTCTACCTCCAGTGTGTTCAGTGGTTAAACAAGATCAAGTGTGCAAGCCTTCAGCCTGTGCTCACACGCAGCTAACTTCATCTGAAAAGTGGAGACCCGTTACAGCAAGAGTTCACTTGTCTCAACCTGTTTCATCCATCAGCTTCTACTATGTTCTGAGGGGCGCTACATCTCGGGGGACATGAGACAGCTGGAAACAGACACTCGGGCATGGACAAAAGGCAGAGGACAGCTAAGAAGAAAGGGAAAAGATGTATGTGGGAGCAGCAGAGAAAAAGAGGTAAAATAAAATGACTCTCCACCCGACCATAAGCATGTTTTTATTTACCCTAGTAATTTGCAACCAACCTGTTTAAGCTGGATATACTTTTAAGGTCTACCCAGCTTAAAAGGATTTATGAAGGCTCTACTTTGGTTACTCTGTATTCCTCTGCACTCTCTGGACATCCAGAAGGGCAGCTCAGGATGGCCACCGGGTAAGCAAACCCACGGACACTGGGTTCTGGGTGCCGGGAGTCAGGCTCCTCTGGTCCTCCCACAGCCATGTCTGAAGGCATGAGGCGGAAAACATCAGGTGGTGGAATGGAACGGAGCGTGAAACTTCCGGGCAAGTGAAAGGAATGAAGGTCTTAGGGGGTACATCTTTGACAAAACCAACCTGTTTTCACTGGGTGATACACTTCCGGCTGAGTGTCTAGCAGAAAGGAAAGCAACAAAAACAAAACAGCACAAGAGGAGATTAAGAAAAAAATCCCTTCTTTCAAAATTCCTACCTTTGACTTGACTTTCCCTATAACGTGAACAAAAGCATACTCTTCCTTACAAACTGGGCCTGAGCTGCCCCACAAGCAAACGGCGGTAAGAGCTACAGCACGTGACTGGGAGGAAGGGAGAGACGGCAGGCGGTCTTGGGTCTTTTGGGGGAACTTCTGTGAGAGTCCCAAATTATTTAGCTTAGCCCCAAGTTACCTTTCTTAGAAAGTAACAAAAACACAAGTTAGCACTGGTTGTGGTTTTCTGAGGAGACAAGGTCCTAGTTCACAAATGTCCGAGCAAGACGCGCCCCCATCCCAGCAAGCTGAGGAGGCGGGGCCCCCCTGCAGCCCCACGGGCGGGGTCCGGAAGAGCAGCTTAGGGAGCACGCTGGCACCTCGTCATTTATCTGGCTCCTTCCTCGGATTCCCTTTTACGACCAGAGGGTCAACTGTACTGAGTCGGTACCTCTGAGCGAGCTGGTTTAGAAGGAAGGCACTTGTGTGCGGGTCTGGAGGCCAAGCTGGACGCCCCCTTCCTCGGGCCTCCGTAGCAGCACCACTGGATGTGCCCAGGACTCAGGACCACATCAGCTCAGGCTCAAACCCTTACTCTCTACCTACGAGCTACGTGACCCTGGGCAGACACTTAACCTCTTTAAACCTTGGATCCCCAAATGGGGAACGCTCCCCGTCCCTACCTCAGAGGGTTATTTTGAGGATTACAATATAAACGAGAGCATCCATGCACAGTGCTTAGCCGAGGCTGGCGTATGAGGAGGACTCTACAGCGGTGGCCACTATTTTTATCATCACCACCATCAGCCACAACAGCAGCAGGCAAATAAATAGAAACTGATTCCACACCCTGCTCTCAGGGCCTGGGCTCAGCAGCTTGTTTATTTCTGGTGCAGACCCACAGCTTTTTTTTTTTTTGGCTGCGTTGGGTCTTTGTTGCTGCGCACGGGCTTTCTCTAGTTGCAGCGAGCAGGGGCTACTCTTCTTTGCGGTGCGCGGGCTTCTCATTGCGGTGGCTTCTCTTGTTGCAGAGCACGGGCTCCAGGTGCGCAGGCTTCAGTAGTTGCAGTGCATGGGCTCAGTAGTTGTGGCTCACGGGCTCTAGAGCGCAGGCTCAGTAGTAGTGGCGCACGGGCTTAGTTGCTCCGCGGCATGTGGGATCCTCCCGGACTAGGGCTCAAACCTGTGTCCCCTGCATTGGCAGGCAGATTCTTAACCACTGCGCCACCAGGAAAGCCCCCAGACCCAGAGCTCTGGGAGATCCCCACAGACGTCGAGAACCGGCAGGGGATGGAAGAAAGCACGCCTGCGCAGGAGGAGGCAGAGAGACAGCTTCTCAGTCCGCCTCGCGCTCGAGTGGGTCAGGTCACCTCTGCAGCCCCCGTCACCTACCTCACCAGACTGTTAGGAAAAGATAATGACAGTCTAGAACACGGAAGTGCTATTTAAGCTGCAAAGGGGCTTCCATGTGGAAGGCCTCACACACTGGAGGCAGCTGATGGGGCCAGGACAAACAGTGGGCTTTAGGCAAACTGTCCATAAAATGGGAGAAACGTCACAAACCTCCCGACGTTACTGAAGGCTCCCCACTCGGTGCCTGCACGCGGCAGGTGCTCGGTGAATCCCGGCCCCTCCCCTGCTCGACCTGCACCAGGAACACAGTCTCCCTAGCACAAGCCCGTCCCAGATCTGACTTCAATTTTCTAACTGCATTCTTCCCCGCCCCCTGGCCCCCGCTGCCAAGCTGGGCTGTTACCGCACACGCACCTTCGTTCTCAGGCAGGGACGGGAAGGGATGGAGCGGGTGGAACGGCAGGACCTCGTCGCTCTCCTCCGAGCTCACCCGCACGTCCACGGGGGTCTCTGAGATGGAGGCGGTGAACTGGTCCATGTCTGCTCGCTGTTCTTGAAGCAGCTCATCTGACAAAGACAGACACGCAGGAGCCAGCTTTTCAGAAGGATCTGGTTTCTAGGCACAGGATAGCCTGCATGGGGCTAATTCGTGTCATTATGGGTGGGATGCGAGCTCTGCCTAAAGGGGCGTCTCACCAGCTCGTGACACAGGCCACGCACGACCCCCTCCTCTCTCCTGAGGGTGTGCCCCCTGACTCTGCTGACTGCAGAACCTCGGCACTGGGAACCCCATGGCTGCATCCTGGGCCCCCCTCTCTCCTCGATCAACTCCCTCTGGGTAAGTGGTTTCCTCCTACGGCACAGTTTTAAATACCATCCACGGATCGTGAGTCCCAAACCTGTATCTTGCACCTGCATCCCCGACCTCTGGCTCATCCACCTGGTAGCCTACTTCACACCTCCACTTAATGTCCGAGGGCAATTTCTATTTTAACAGGTAAAGAGAATGCAGCACCTGAGCAAAATGTAGCCTCACCACCCACTCAGCTGCTCACAGGGAAACTGGCGCTGAGCCAATGCTTTTCTTTCTCTCAACCCCCTGCCCCATCCAGCCCGTCAGCGCATCCTGCTCACCCTTCCTCTGAAACACATCCTCAGAACCACTCACATCTCCATCTCCTCCATTCCCATCTCTGTGCACTCAGCCATCCCCTCTCTCTTGGATTTTCACAACTGCTTCCTGGGTGGTTTCCAATTTTCATCAACTCTCAACATAGCAGTCTAGTAATTGTTTTTTAAAGTTCACATTTAAAAAAAAAAAATTCCAGATCTAGTCACCTGCTGGTTTAAAACCCTCGAAGGGCTTTCAATTATCCTAGAATAAAATCCAAACTCCTTGATTTTGCTAAAATCTCTCTATTCAAACGTCAGGCTCTGCAGTGGTCGCTTCCTGTGCTCAGTGTTTCCCCCCTGGGGTCGCTGTGTGGAGGGCGCCTCCTTATCATTCAGACCTCAGGTTCCCCCCAAGGGAGCCTGACCACCAGGCACCCTCCCCGTCCCACCCCCGTTTCACCTCTGGCACAGCACCCATCCCCACGGACACTCGTTTTCCTGACCGTTCCCTCCTCCTAAAATGTGACCTCCAGGAGGTCTGTCTACTGGTGCACATTTTACTCTGTGCCACACAGTAGACACAACAAACGTTCGTTGGATAAATGAAGAAGAGAAAGACCAGAAGAGGGAGGAGGAGTGAGAATGTGAATAAACAGATGCCTTAAAATACGCCAGCAATTAAGGGGGAAAGGGTAACGGGACACTCGCTCAGTCCCTTGCAAATTCACACCCTAGATTTTTCTTCCGGTAACAGAGTGAAGGTCAATGAAACTCAAGGCTCTGTGGCTCCCAGCCAGGGCTTGGTCCTGCCACGTGAGCCCCAGACTTCTGAGCCCGTGGCACGCTAATGCCCGGCTTCGTGGCCTCGCTTGTCCTGTTTCTCTCCTCTGGCACCGCCATCACTCCTGAGCACAAGCCCCGCCTGACCTTGATGCAAACAGTCAGCACCCACCAATTTCCTCTTGGATTTCTTGGGCCACGTAAGGTACTTTGTAGAGCAGAGAAAGGCTCTGGTTCCTTCTTTCTTCAATCACGTGGAGATGTGTCATCACCTGCAAGCACAGGATGGGGGAGAGGCCTTGTCACCAGAACAGCCAGGCCAGCCTGACACCCACACTCTTCTGCAAAGACCTATGTTCTCTACAGAGTCCAGTAAAGCAGCTGGTCAGGGGGGCAGTATGAATCCTCCCCGTGTCTACTGGCCACCGTAGTACAAGAATGTGTGTATTACCTCTCGGTGATCTAAGGATTTATCCAGAGAGTGCTCCAAGTTAAGGGAAAATTTTTAAAACTTCCTTAGCCAAGTACTGATTTGGTTTTCACAGGAGGCACTTGCTAACTGTACTATAAAAAAAGAACCCAAATTTGTACAATGCCAGACACTCAGTAAGGTCCTTCTGAGTGAAAGAGGAAATGAGTTGGTCAATTTTTACCACTGGTCAGACAAGATGAGGTAACAAGGGAATGAAATCATTGGTTAGAAAGTAGATTTGAGGGGTGGGACCATTCATGGATTTTGCTTAGCAAAGCAGTTGCTTGAAATGATTATCACAGTGAGAGCATCAGAACTAGTTTATTCCTATTTAACTAAATTAGCTCTTCCTTCAAAACTGCACACTGAAGTATAAATAAACCTGATTTTTATGGGGTGATAAGGAAGGCATATCTACCATCTGTCTTACATAGCTCACTGCCTTTTCTGAATGCAGAAGTTCCAAGGTTGTTCATCCAAAAAAAAAAGAAAAAAAGTCATTAAAGTGGTCACTGAATTTTATTAAAATAAATTTCTTTTGTCACTGAATTTGAGAGGCTTTCAGGGTGGAAATGAAAGGAGATTTGGACTACATCCACCCCATGACACTGTGAAGCACGTGGCTGTACGTCGTCACAGAAGCTCCTCAGGAAGGCTAATCCCACCGGGCTACACCTGCAGCCACCGAGCTCTTCCTAAAGAGGGCGCTCTGAGCCAATGGATTGATTATGTGGGCTTGAAGCCATTAACATGAAGGGTCAAAATGAAAAAGTTAAATGGAAAGACGCTTTTACTGTAGATTGATGTCTCGCTGACCTGTTAAAGCAAAGGTGAAAGCAGTTTCATTTTATACTTGCCATGCTTTCAATCAAGTAAACTGATGGGAAGGCACCAGAGTGAGTGCTTTGGAGACAAAAATGCAAGTGGAAACGCAACGGTGAGCCCCCCAGTCTCAGCAGTGGGGACACTGCCACATGTCAGAGGAATGAAGGAGCCTGGCAGAGGACGGTTCCTACACCCACGAGGACTAGACCACAGGGTGGGGTGCTGGGCGCCAGGGTCTTTGGAGGGCCGCCTGGAGCTGCGGCGTGGGGCGGGAAGCAGCAGCATATCACTCACGCCTCAAACCGCGTGCACACGTTCTAAGAGGCTCAACGTATTTTCTAGAGTTTACATAACAGGGCAGGGAACAGGCCAAAGGCTGGTGTAATCCAGCCGCCGAGCTGCCCCAGCATGACGGGCTCCGAGCAGACAGTAAACATCACGTGTGGTAAAGAGGCTCCGCCTCCCAGGGCACTCAGGTGGTACCCTGATCCTGGCTCACAGGTTAATTGAACACACTGACCGAGGGCTCACCTTTCCTTCTCTTCTCACCATACAAAACAGGCTGTTTTTCTATAAAATACTACATAATAGTCTAGATTTTCTACAAAAAAAAAAAAATTGAAAAAAGATTACATTTTTTAATTTTAACTTTATTTATTTATTTTTATGGCCGTGCCATGCGGCCTGTGGGATCTCAGTTCCTCGACCAGTATTGAACCTGTGCCTCCTGCACTGAAGTGTGGAGTCTTAATCACTGGACCGCCAGGGAAGACCTACGTTTTAAAAAAAAAAAAGTCGGGTAGACCTGAAAACTTCGAACCCCCGTCAGGATGGAAGCTTTTCCCACCTGAGCTTCCCGGCCTCTCCTCCTTCTCTTCTACTCCATCCAGCTTCCAACAGAGCCTTAGCTCCAGGCCCCCAGCAGAGGCCCCCGGGGGTCCCCAGACCCATGCCCTTCCCACGCTTTAGGACACTGAGTTCTTTCATTCCCTGAACACCCAGCTGCTAATGTGGGCTCTGTATTATTAAGGACAATTCTTCTCCATCTCCACAGTTAACATAATTAATGCCACACAACTGTGAGCTGCTCAAGGGCACACAGGATTCAACTATGTGTGGTGAGATGCTGGAGCAGAACTCGGCAGCAGATGGGGCCGTAGGGGAGCCCTCCCAGGGCTTCTGCGAAGTTCCCCTAAAATCACACCACAGGGGCAACAGGAGGCAGGAGGGGACAGGTTCCCAGCCTGTGCACGCTGGGTCCCCACAAGCAGCACAGGGCTGGGTTTAAAATACGGGAGGAAATAGAGTCAGATCAGTTATGGCATCACAAGGCCCTCTAGGAAAACTAACAGGCAAGTTCATTTCTACGAATACAAGACAGTAAAACTCAAGTTAATACATGGTCAAAACAAAAATTAGAAAAGTAGGTCCAGAAACAAACCTCTATAGATGACTGCAAAGACCAGTAGGACGCAGCAGGGGACAAAACCCAGGGACGTAAAGTGTCTAAACACAAAAACTATACTGTACAAAAGAGACCAATTTTTAAGATGTGCTTGATGTATCTGCCTAGAAAGAGATTTCAAATATTAATTCTGGTGGGACCCTCAGCCAGAAATAAACTGATATAAAAATGATTTCTTCAATATAATCATGCATTCCTAAACCTTCAAGAACAGTTTAAGTAGGACATACTTAATATTAAAAAGTATGGAAAAGATATTTTTTAAATAGTACCTTTGCAAAAACCAACTCTTGTACCTACTGTCTTTGGAAATCCAAAATGATTTCCCGAGGACTAACAACAACAAGCACGACCACCTGTGCTGCCTGACCACCGTTCAGAGTGGTCTCTCCTCTCTGTCTGGTGTACCTGGGACTTCATCTGGGCCGCCTTTTCAGGGTCGACAGCCAGCACATGCTGGTAATGACGGATGGTGTGGAGGCGATCTTTGTTCTCAGCGCGGACGTAGCGCCGCAAGGCTTGGAGAATGCGATGGGGCTACAAGAGAGAACAGTGGTTTTCACGTCCAGAGACTAGGGAACTGAAAACAGGCAGGAAAACGAAGCTTTAAAAACTCACTAAGAAAGTCAGCCTCAGCGAGGCCCAGGAATGAAAGCTGTACCTTTAAGAGCTTTCGGTTACCAAGGAACAAGAAGCTACCCTTCTAAGTAGCAAAAGCTAAGTTCCACAGTTATAGTGCCTCCTCAACAGACAGCATTTTCCAAAACCTCTAGCCCACCATCCTCCTCCCATCTGTCTGCCCCCTTTCCTGAGCTCGGCGCCTGCCACCCTAACTACAAGCACAGGGTGACCTGTGTCACCCAGAAGACTTTACTTGCTTAAGGAGGCTACAAATACCCTCCTTTTCGATCCTCTCCATCCCCCAGAGCAAGGCAAGTTAGAGCTAAGGGATAAAGTTTGACACCACTGACAGATAAGAGCTGTGATATAAATTAACTTATTTAGAATAGAAGTGGTTCAAAAGCCTTTGTCCATGGAAGACATGTTTTTATTCTTTGAAAGTAAGGCTACTATAAAAATGCAATAACTGGGGAACTACCAACCAACACCCCGAGGTTCTGCTTTTCCAGCGGAAGCCGTGTCTACACCACAGGCGGCCCACGGGCCCTCAAGCGCGATGTGAGCTCGCACCGGTTCTACACTCGCTGCTTCAGCGATTCTCACCCGCGGAGGGTCGGACTGCAGGGCCGCCAGGTAGTTCTCCAGCGCCACCCGGCGGCGGTCGTTGAGCATGGCCTCCACCCGCGCCAGGTGCGTCTCCACCAGCTGCTGCTTCTCGCTGGCTGCCTCCTTCTCCAGCGCCTTCACCATGGCTTGGAAATGCTAAACCATAAAGCAGGAACCACATCGAGTTCACGCACCTGCGGGCATCTAACGCACACGGCGTCAGACCCCACTCTGTGCCTCTCCGCGCCCAGCGCCCCTGCAAGCGGCACAGAGTCGTGTGGAGCGGGGTGAGGAGCTGGGTGAGGTCGTAGAACACCTCCTCTGACTTCCGTCTGGACACTTACAGGTGACCCTTGAACATCGCAGGGGTTAAGGGCACCGATCCTCTCCGCGGTCCAAGATCCCAGTGTAACTTACAGTCGGGCCTCTGTACACGTGTTTCCGCATCCACGGATTCAGACAACCGCCCATGTGCGGTGCTGTGGCCTTTACCATTGAAAACAATCTGCGTGTAAGGGGACCCACGCAATTCAAACCACTGTGGTTCAAGGGCCGACTGTACTTCCCCATCTAACGAGAGCATGTATGTCTGGGCATGGGACGGGCTCCTCAGCACCTCCCTAACCGAAATCCCTAGCACGCAAGCCCAGGCCTGGCCTCTCTGTGTGCACCGCGAGGAAAGGAAGGCCGTCCTTCCCCCACTGCAGCAAGGTGCCCCCAAACCACAGTCCTGTCCTGTGGCAGGTGAGACCGAGCCATTCACACCAAGTCCTGAAGGGCGAGCTCCCTGCGGGGTGCCTGGCCAGGTCTGCAGGCAGGTTTAAGGCTGCTGAGCTAAAGCTCCCTGCACAGGGTGCACTGGCTGTGTGGAAATTAACATTCGCGGATTTTCTAAGTTACTGATAAAAAAGCAAAGGTGAGCCGATAAAATATCAACATCATGAGAAGAGAGATTTCAGCTAAACATAAACACAAGCTGACTTAAGATGTAACTAGCTTTATGAATCCCAAATCGTCCTGTAAATTCCTGTCAACAACCTCCTCTAGTCAAAGGGAGGCAGCTGCTGTGAGTCTGATTACATTCTTGAATCCAAAGTTAAAGAGAAACTGATAGAGATTTATTTTCTGCCTTTTGACTTTTCAGTAAGTCTGCCAAAAGAGAAAAAAAGAAAAAAGAAAAAAAAGCATTCGGTATTGCAGTACTGCCGGAAAACAAGGCACAGCCTACGAAGGAAGATGCCCGAGGACTTCTGCCAGGAAAGCAGAATAAACACAGCCGAGCTAAGGTCACTTCCAGGCACGAGTGAGGTGTGCTCTCCTCCGAGCTCTGGTTTCCCTCCACCGTAGGTGAGCAATTCTAGAGAACGCCAGTTGGTAGGTGAAAAACAAAGCAGGCCAGTGAAAATGTCCTCGTAACATAAGCGCTCAACCAAAAGGGGGTGTCAAACTCTAACTTGTGGGGACTCTGGCTCCGGCCGTACTCCAAAGGGTCAGCCTGGGAGCCCCTCTCTGGAGGACACGTCTCACCTGAATGAGAGTCTGCCTCTCTGCTTTGGGGAGGTTCTTGGCTTGAAGTTCAGCCTCTTCCCACTCCTTCTTCACCTGGAACAAAGGTCAAAGCCACTATAACCAGAATCATCTCTGAAACAATTCCCCCATTTTCTAAAAACACTGCCAAGCCCTGAATGTAATGTGGAAAAGCGCACACGGAAATCACATCCCACAAACTCATGAGCTCAGGGTTTGTCCCAGAACTGCTGCTTCAGAAGATGCAGGGCACCAGCTCTTCTACCTGCTTCTCAGAACTGATGTGGATAAAACAGAGAAGCAAGCATTTCCCAGCATACAAGCCCACCACAGGGGACGTGTGGGATTTCAGGTGGTACCCAGACCTAGCAAAAAATTCCCTTTTCAATTTTTTTTCCAACCTTTCCAAGTAAGTCTAGGAGAAAGTTGCCCTCTGGTGCTCTGGCACTTATAACTCCTTGAAGGAAAAGAAAGCATCCCTGAAACTACGCAGGCAACAGTAGCTAGCTGGAATGTTTTAACACTGTTCGCTTTGATCCAATATATTTTTCTAGTTACCTTGTTCTAATGGTAAATGATACTAGCTTTCTACTTACAGTATTGATATAAAGTTTCCTTCTTCAAAATAAAAAAATTTTAAAAGCTAGTTCACGGCAAAGAAAAAGCAGAACATGATGTTTACAGGAAGTGCTCCTCGGCAGAGTCTGGGACAGATAAGCGCACAGAGGATAATTCCATCATCATGGAGATGGCGGGGGGGGGGGGGGGGGGGGACACTAGCTCCGCCCAGAAGGCAGACCTGCTTGCACTCTCACACCTCACCTGTCCTAACCCGGTTAGCGCAACAACCTGGGGAGGTGGCGCCCCTTTGCTGCAACCACGAGCCCCAAGTTAGCTGATGCCTGACAGCACGAAGATAAGGGAGCCCGAGGTTTACCCTGTCCATCCGGTTTCGGTGCCGGATTTCCAGCTGCTCCTTGGCCTTCTGGAAGCGCGCGTGCTCATTGTCATCTGCAGAGGTCTCGAAATACACGTCGACATCATTGGTTGGCAGTGGAGTTGGGGGAACTGAAACAAAGTGACCAGAGGGTTCTCTCCAGGGGTCAGCCCCACGCTGAAGTCGCACGATGCTCAGGGAACAAAGCCTGGCTGGGCCTGCACACGGGACCGGCGTGTCCAGCACCGCACTCAAGGGCAGGGTGCGCCCATCTGCTGGGACTCCACTCCATCTTCCTTACCCAATATCCAGCCACCAGGCCTGTCCGCACTCCCCCCGTACCTTCAGGACCAGTGAGGCATCTATTTAGGACTTCAGGGGCAGAAAAGGAAACCACTTCTATACCTTCCCTCAGTTCTTGAAACCTTAAAACCTAAACAAGAACTACCCTATTGAGAGCATCTGACCAGAGACAGGGCTGAAGTCAGACGTGCAAAGGCACTGCAGGGCTCAGGTCTCCTCTTTTTCTCTGGCTATTTTTAGGTCACAACTCACTTTGGGCAACTGATTCAACTGAATGTTCTTTGCACACAGACTGGGCAGAGAAAGTCCAAACGCTTCAGCTCCAGCTGCTTAGTTTTCAGTTCCACTGGAGGTCTTTCAGCCCCAGCCCCACAGCAGGGGCAATGTATTGGACAAGGGCTTACCATGAATGGGAAGATGCTTTGGGCTTTTCTATCCGTGGCACTCATTGGCCCCACCAGGCCACCACCCAGGGAACAAACACTCCGCACTAGTCTAAGTTCCTGAGTTCCAACCAGCCCCAGGCAGACGTGCATCTGCACAAAGGAGCTTATCCTAACCCAGGAAGGGTTGAGATGACAGGTCTACCTCTTAAGAAATACCTGTGGAAACTCTCATTACCCCAACTCACTGGGGACTTCCCAGGCCAAGGAGGAATGTCAGGCAACCTGCTCACACAGCTTGCTCCATCGGGACACACTTGAGAGCCAAGGCCAAGTTCAACGAATTTTAATTCAAAAACAAATTCTCCCCGTTTCCAGAACTGCATAATTTTAACACAACATGAGACCAGCTGTGTAACTGATGAGTGTGACCACAAGTAAGTCAGCCACTCCGCAGTCCTTACATCGGGGTGTCTTCATTCACCCTCTTTTACCGAGTTTTAACCCTAGAAACTATGGCTTAAGTCTTGTCAAGAACATCTGCCTCCTACATTTATTTAAATAGGATCTCAACAGCCAATTTTCAGACTATAACTAAATCAGAATATGTACAGCTAGCTTCAGAAACCACATTCCCCACAATACCCAAAAGCTCAGCCAGGAGAATTTTGAAGCACTGAAGTCCACTGGTGCCAACAAACACGTCGTCATTGGCAGCGCGTGTCCGCAGCTTAAAGGCTTACGTGTTGGAGACAGAGCCTTTGGTTCATATCCCCAGGCCGGATGAAGGTAATACAAGCGCAAGCTGCCTCCGCCCCACCCCACCCCACCCCCACCCCCGCCAGAACACGAGGGCAAAGGGGCAGCAGGTCTGGAGGTTTGGTTCTGAAGACACAATGGGCTCGAACCTCGAACCACATCCCTCTGTGTGCAAGCCACCAGCTCAGGAAGCCGGAAATGCGCAGGCCTCAGTCCCCTTCAAGGAGGGAAGCAAACTTTCCCACAGGAGCAGTGACGCTTCTAGGCTCCGAAGGCCTCCAGCCGGGCCCCAAGCACATGACCTGTCAGGAAGCATGACCTTGCAGGCTTCGCAACTGTTCACGCTCCAGCAATCTGCCAGTCCCCAGTGTCTTACGACACCGTCCACCTGATCCTCTGGGTAAAGACTGCACCTCCATATTCAGCGAGATCTTTAAGGACCCAGATTCCTCAGGCCTTGACCCCAAACAGCGTTTTGTTGCCCCTTAGTTTAAGAAGTTTTACAAAGCAGGAAGTATCACAATAATTTCTGTCTCCATCTTTCCTAAATAAAAAAGTTTCTGCCACCAACGTTCCCTAAGGGCTCATTTGTTTTCTCATCTTTTCAATCATTTCAAATAAAAAGTTCACAAAGCAGCAGCTGGAGTGGAAGCACTAAAAGTAAACCATATCATATTAGGATTTAAAAAGTCTTTTGGTTGGGCAAGGAAAGAGGAAACAAGATGGTATATGAACGAAAAACCGTCAGAAGCTACAGCCAAAAATCTTTAGAGCAAATACCAGGAATGGCAGCACAGCTCATTATTCTAATGAATTCCAGAATCAGGATGAAGAAGGGTCTGCCTAGCCAGAGGGTTTTCCTACACACGGGTCAGAAGTGCTCCAGACAAGAAAGAGGGTCTTAAACAGGAAACGGGGGAACCATGAAGAAAGGCAACCTACCGACATCGAAGTAAACCTGACTCAACTGAACGCTGAATTTCTTTGTGACCAAAGAACACGTAAACTAAAACTCCTGAAGCTCGGCCTGATCCAGTGCTGCCAGAATACTGGGGAAACGGAGTCACTACCACTTGGCTGCAGAGCACGCTCCCTGGAGTGCATATAGCAGATGTTCAATGTTCTCGGCTCCCTGAAGTGTCCTTATTGTCACCTCTTTGGAGAGCGGGTGACCCTCTTAGCTAGTGTGCATCATGGGGGCTCGGCACAGGGTCGCTCAAGACAAGACTGAGAGATAAAAGCCTGGACACAAGATGTGCAGAACTCACGGCCCGTCTGCTTGTCCTTCGTGCGTTTCTGCCTCGGACAGAGGAGGGCAGGGCCGCCTTCCCAACCCAACCAACACGGAGGCTCCGGAGGAGCAAGGGCAGGCCCCGGGCTCTCCCCTGTGGCAGGGAGGGAGCGCCACCTCCTCCGCCATCACTGCTGCCATTATCACCGCTGTCACCACCTCCATCACCACCACCACCTCCACCATCACCACCACCACCTCCACCATCACCTCCACCATCACCTCCTCCACCATCATCACCTCCACCACCACCATCACCATCACCTCCACCACCATCACCTCCTCCACCACCATCACCTCCTCCACCACCACCACCACCACCTCCACGGGCCCACGGCGAGCACAGAACACGGAAAACTGAGCTGACAACTGCCGACAGGAAAGCAAAGCTAGATCTAGAAAGCACAGAGAGAAGAGCAGACGACCAACAGCGAACACCGAGTGGGCAGGGAGCACCACACAGATGCGGTCACGAGGACACCAGGGGACAGAACGCTGGACGGGATGGAGCTGCACAGCCAGGGCGGCGGGACTTACTCATCACTTTACACACAGCCATACAATACTCCTCAGACTCAAAATTGTTCCTGTTGCCGCCGCAGCCGCCATATATAAAGCGCACGCACTTCCCCTTGGAGAGGTCGAAGTACCACCGGGGCATCACGGCCCGGCAGGGCCCCGTCAGCGCCTCCTGGGAGCAGACAGCTGTGTGGAAACGGTCAGAATGTCAGCAGGGTCCGGGCAGCAGCTCCAGAGGTTCACAAAGCTACAGGCCAGCAAGGGGAGAAGGACCAGGCGACGCTTAACGTCAGCGAAGGCCAAGATGGGGCAGCACCTGGCGCCCAGGCCAACAAAGTTGCCAACTCCTGCCAGCCAACCCTGAGGGTGTGGTCGTTTTCCTTCCTGATGCAAGAGAGACCCTTAGGCCCTGAGAATATGGACTGGTGCTTTCTGCACTGTCCAGAGTCTAGAGCGGGGCAGGGCTGACACAGAGGAGCCTCACGTTTCTAATCTGTGAAGTGGGGACAGCTGCCTGGCTTGGCCATCCTGGGGGTGTCAAGGGCAGAAGGAGACAGTGCAGGTGCAGAGGCTGTTTCAGTGGCGGTAACCATCGTAAACACTACTTAGGCCCCTGGAAAGGACGAGTGTACGTTTTATGCTCTCCAGGGTGAATCACAAACTTCTAGACTCATTAAGTCACCTGCTCCTGGTTGAACCCTGAATAATTCTTCAGATCTTAACTGGTTTCGAATATACTATCAGCAGGAGGCTGCACATAAAATGGTCTAGAACTGTCCCAACTTTTTTTTTTTTTTAATGGTGAAATGAAAACTCTGCTGGCCCTGATCCCTTACCAGTAGGTCATCAAATTCCACCCTCCCAGCTGCAAACCTCTTTCTGATGGACAAACAGCTCAGCCTACAGATGGGAACACACTCAGGAAAGGAACCAAGGCAGTGACTTCCACTCCGCAAGGTCGGGGCTTTAGCAGTTACTGAGGAAGGGGATCCCCCTCAGGAGAGAACATTTCCGGCTGAATGTGGAAGAATCCTGCCCGAGGGCAGACCACAGTGGTCTCTCTGATTCTCTAGTTAAGTCCTTACAATGCAAAGCTTAGTTTCCTGATTAAAATCTGTCAACTGCCAGACCCTGCAGTGCCCAGAGCTGACCTCACCTTCGGGGCATGAAGCCACCCTCCTGTGACTTACCTGTGAGGAAAGCAGTCTCTAGGCAAATTAAAGAATATTAACAAATTCTAAGTAAATAACTGCCAGGTGGATTTTACAGCCGCGGCGGCTCTCCGTGGGGTTACCTCTGACGCCGTGCGAGACCTCCTTCTCTGCAGCGGTCCCATCGCTGCTGGGCTCGGTCGGGCTCTCCTCGTTGCGGTCGTCTCCCTTGAAGGTGTTGTAGTAGTAATTGCGATCTTCCACCACTTCCTCCTCATCCTCGTCCACAGCTGCTTCTGTGAAGTCTTCCAAATCTGCTTCGGTAGGAAATTCACTAAAGGTCACAATAAAAAAGGAAGGTTAATACCAGTTGCTATGCACAGAGCACAACAATGAGTCCCTTCCCTGTTCTGAAACACAAAGACAGAGGCAGGAAATAAGCTCAGCCCATGGCGAGCTGTGCCGCTAAAGCCCTCAGCCCGGCCACCTCGGCAGAAGGGGACCGCCAGGCAGCAGGGACTGGGCTAACCTGCAGAAAGGCACGTGGCCGGGATGACACGCAGCTGAAGGCCACTGGCGTGCCTGGGCTCAGCCACGGCCCAAGTGAGATGTGCTGGCCCAGCTCTGGCAGGAACGGGCAATGCCCGCTTCACCCGGAAGCCAGGGACCGGCAGCCAGGGCCATCCGCAGGCTCCGGACAGGAGGTTACCTTTTATAAATATCGTAGTCCTCCTCTTCATCCTCCTCTTCATCCTCCTCTTCATCCTCCTCTTCATCCTCCTCTTCTTTTGACACAGCAGATTCAACAATCTTTGTCTGAGGGCAGCACACATACTCGGTGCCGTGGAACTGGTCCACCCCACAGGGGAGCAGCATGCCATAGCTGTACAAGGTCATTCCCTGAGTCAGGCAGGCCTGAGGGAAACCCACAGACCAACATCAGAACACAGCAAGTGTGGTCAAAGACCCCCGATCCCTAGCTTTATCCAAAAGAAACCCTTACAAATCACAACGTTACCCTTTCTCACGGACACATAAATTTTTGGCCAAAAAGTTGCGACCCTACTATTTTAAGAGTTACAAATTTTGCTTAATTTGCAATGGGGAAACATCATCTGGGCTAAAACCAATGAAAGCCCAAAGTTGGAATAAAATTAAGGAAAGAAGGTTTCTTTTAGTAATTATCGACTCTGGTTAATGGTGGTCAACGGTAACACACACTCCTAATTGGTGAGGAATTCAGAATTACTTCAGAACTAGACAAAAGAAAGGCAACTGGCTGGAAAACCAACTTAACTCAGAGGACAAGCTAAGAAAGGGTCATTCTCCCCACGGGCAGAATGAAATGATATCTAAACCTGTCAGCATGCTTGTCCAGACACAGATTTTCTATAACTGGCTATTCCCACACATGCCTTAGGGTTTGGGTGGCCTTGCTGGGGGCCCTGCCGACAGAATCCTTACTTAATGACCTTTTTCATGTCCTTGACTTCAGGGGCTGAACTGTTAATACTGTACTTGCCTTACAAAAATATCTGTTCTTCTCCCAAATAGTTTTAATTTAAAAGATACAAGTAATTGTAAACTTTGATGAGATAAAGAGAGAGAAAATTAATTTAAAATTATGGTAAGGTGTCAAGAAAAAATACTACTTTCCTAAAAAACAACCCTCGACTTTTTCCATCCACTCCTTTACCTCTTTGACCACAGTGTGCCAGTGCTGGTGATTCTCGCACACTTCCATCCGCTCCTTGTGGAAAAACTGGCACTTCTCTGGAACTAGCAGAACATCACTTACAAACTCGCCCACTGGAAAAGAGAAGCTTTGTCAGAAGCAAATCTGATCATGATTCAAGGTGATAACAACCCTGACTGCAGGTTACCGTGACGGTCACACAGACACGTGCAGACAGGAGCAGTCTCTAATGCATATAAGCTGATGTGCACCTCATCTTCCAAAGCCAACTGGACGTTTCAGCTCCAGGCCAGCAGCCACAAGAGCTCAACACTCTGTTACAACCGCAAAGCCCAGGACTTCCTCACTCCTTCCTGACCTCAATCCCTTAACTTCTGGTGCAGGGCTACAGCACCCTACGGGGGAAACGGGAAGAGAACTCCCATGCGTGACCTCAAACACACACAGCTACTCCCCACCACCTCTGGCTTCACATGGACAACATTCCTAGCCTCTTACTTCTATTTCTGCCTACATCAGTTCTAATAACAAAACGCCCAGGAAACTAAGACTGGGTGTTCTCCTAAAGAACAGGTGAATCTTACTTTGGCCCTTTGTGGACCTACAGATACCTAGCCCTAAGACAAACCACCACTGCGATAACTGATCCAGGTACAAATCATCAGTGGAGGGTTAATTATGAAGGGGAAGACGTGTCTTTGCGGTGGGAAGGGCTGGCGGACACTACTTTAACTGGGCGAGCAATAACGGACAAGCTGACTTCAGTGATGCTCTGAGAACAGATCACCTACACAGTCTTTCTGCCAAAATATGTCATTTGACTCTAATCATACAAAACAATATGACAAACTCAAATTCAGAGATAGTGCTAAACAAATGACCTAGACTCTTAAAAGATATTATTGTCATAAAATATTCAGGGGCCTCCCTGTGATCCAGTGGTTAAGACTCTTACACTTCCAGGAGGCACGGGTTCAATCCCTAGTCAGGGATCTAAGATCCTGCATGCCGCCAAAAAAATAAAGTAATATCAAATAAAATAAATAAAAGATTCAAAAGAAAAAGCTGAGGAACTGCCTAGATTAAATATAATGTATGATCCTTTTTAAAAGGAAGCTGTAAAGGACATTATTTGAACATTTAGGACAATTGTCCCATGTGTGATCGCTGTATCACAGTCATACAGGAGAATGCCCTTGCTCTTAAGAAAAACAAGCTGAAAACTACTTGGAGGTGAACTATCTTAATGTCCCAACTCACTTTCAAATGGCCTAACAATGAAAAGTAAGTAAGACACACACAGTGAGATGGATAAGGCAAAACTGGGAAACCTAGGTAACAGGTATAGAGTATTCACTACTGCATTTTTTATAGGTCTGAAACCTTTCAAAAATAAAAAGCTGGGGGAAAAATACACATAGCTGCTTAGAAAATAGAGTCCTTATCTCTTAGAAATACATGCTGAAGTATTTACAGAAAAAAAAAACGGAATCTGTGATTTGTTTCCAAATAACGAGGGGTAGGTCGGATTGGCCACAGACGGTGAGTGGCTCATGCATAACTGTTCGTTACACAGCATGTGAGGGTTAATGTGATTATCTTCTCTGTGTTTGGATATGTTTGTAACTTCCATAATAAAAAGCTAAAAATGTAATCACTGGCTCATCACCGAGAGAACCTGGTTCAATAGGTCTAATTTGGGACTCAGTGATCTGCACTGAACAAGCATCCCAGGCGCTTCTGATGCATCACCAACATGCTCTACCAAGGGTCCGAGTGCAAGAAAACCAAGGTGGTACTTAGCTCAGGAGAGACGCAATAGGTAGGGGAGGGAAAAGGAAACAGGCAGGCTAACCTCTGAGGTTTAAAAAAAAAAAAAAGAAAAAGGAAAAGTCTAATAAGAAAGTAATCTGGCCTAAGAAAGGTCTTAGGGGGAATTCCCTGGCAGTCCAGTGGTTAGGACTCGGGGCTTTCACTGCCGGGGCCTGGGTTCAATCCCTGGTCGGGGAACTAAGATCCCTCAAGCCAAGTGGCACGGTGGCCAAAAAAAAAAAAAATGTCTTAAGACTTGAACTAGCGGGAAGTCTATATGCAGACCCGCTCCCCAGCCTCATCACAGCTCAGGCCTCGGTCTCTGGGCCTGAGAAGTCTGTCCTTCCGCTGCCCATGTGGAGGCAAAGGGCAGTCCCTGATCTGCTGTGAGGAGGAGATGTGCTCCCGCCATCACAGGCAGCCACCACACATCAAAACAGCCTTCCGCAGGGCAGCGAGGTTTCACTCTGCCATTAGCACAGGGGCTTTGGGGACCAGATAGCTCAATTTGACACTAATGCAGGAGCACAATGGTTAGTTAGACACGGTGCTGCCCTCGAGGGCCCCAAAGGCTCTGGGGAGATAGAAACAAGCTTTACTCATCAACCAGGCTTAAAATCGAAGCTTAAAAAGCAAAGCCCAGGGGTAAACTAGGATTCGCCTCCATCAGGAGAAGCACCCCGATACTCAGTCTAACTAGAAATCACTGAAATTCTGACAGCCAACCACCAGCTCACACCGTTGATGGTGACTGTATGGACTAAGCAATCTTTATATATATATATTTTTTGTTTTTGTTTTGTCTGCACCTCCTGGCTTAAGGGATCTCAGTTCCCCAACCAGGGATTGAACCCGGGCCTCGGCAGTGAAAGCCCATAATCTTAACCACTAGGCCACCAGGGAACTCCCTACGTTTGTTAATTTATGACAAAAAAAGCAACAAAAGAGTACACTTAAGAGGCAGTGTGTACAGGGCTAAATGCCAGTGTTTAATCTCAGCACCACTGCTACTAGCAGAGAGGTCTTGGGCGAGTTACTCAAACTTTCTGTGCCTCAGTTTCTTTATCTTGCTGCTGTGAGGCCAGATGTAATATGTACAACACGGGAAAAGCTTAGAGCAGAATCTGGTACATAGTAAGCACTAAGAATTATTTAAGTATTAACTCTAATTACTGATGTTAATGCTGTTAGTTTCAAGTCCCAAGTAACTAGTTTTATACTTAACTATACAACCACAGTTATCAAGAAATCTACAGTTAGGCAACAATTCATATCCTTTAATTTGTAAAACCTCAATTTTATATGTACAACTGCAACATCAGAGAAAAAGTTTAGACAGCAATTTCACTACTATATATATTCTATAGAAACAATAACCAAACTGGGTTTTAAAAATATAGTGGAGTACGACATATCATTTCATCTTAGTTAAAAATGCATTAACTAAATCTGCTTATATTACACCTTAGATAAACCCTAAAATGATATAAAGTAAAAAAGCAAGTTATAAAAGGTCAAGTGCAGTATGACACCATTAATGTCAGTTTTAAAACACAAAAACAAATTGTTTATAGATACATTCGTATGTAGCAAAAGTATAAAAACAGGCATGGGAATGATACACTCTGACAGTGGGGTAGCAGTGACCTCCAAGGGTAGGGAGGGAGGGAGGGAAGAGATGTAAGGATGGGACTCTGGGACATTTAATCCCTTAATTAAAACATAAGATGGAGATTAAGCAAATATGGCAAGCCCGCACGCAGCAGCAAGAAAGATCCAACGCAGCCCCCCCCCCCAAAAAAAAAGCAAATATGGCAAAACGGGGAAGAACTTAAATCAGGACAGTGAGTACATGAGTGACCATCATATTATGTTTTATCTTTTCAGTATGCTTGAAATATCTCAGAATGAAATTAAGTTTAAAATTTTTTAAATTTTAATGCAAGAAATTTAATAATTAACTCCATGCTAAACTGTAAGATTAAACGCCATCAATCTTCTGCTATGGAATCATGATTAATTGATCTGTCTGACCTCTGAAAACCAGAAAAGAACTAACGCCACTGATTTAAAACAGAATAGCACTCCTTGATTCAACAATTCCAATTCTAAAACCGTACTCTTAGGAAGTAGTTAAGAAAGTGAACAAAGATATTCATTACAGAATTGTTAATATCAAAAAGCCAGAACCAGGGCTTCCCTGGTGGCACAGTGGTTAAGAATCCATCTGCCAATGCAGTGGACATGGATTCGAGCCCTGGCCCAGGAAGATCCCACATGCCGCGGAGCAACTAAGCCCGTGCGCTACAACTACTGAGCCTGCGCTCTAGAGCCCGTGAACCACAACTACTGAAGCCTGTGCGTCTAGAGCCCATGCTCCGCAACAAGAGAAGCCACCACAATGAGAAGCCCACTCGCCACAACTAGAGAAAGGCTGCTTGCAGCAACGAAGACTCAACACAGCCAAAAATAAAATAAATAAATTTATTTAAAAAAAAACAAAACCAAAAACGGAACCAACCTAAATGTTCCTCAATAGGGAATTAGTTAAATAATGGTACTTGATGGAATACCATGGGGTTATAAGAAACATGGTTAAATATCTGTATATAACACGGAAACATTTCCATTTCCATGACGGTTTAACAATTTTAACAATCATTAAACAAATAAGCAAAGGAATAAACACACCCGATATCCCTAACCTCTCCTTAAGCCTGGTCAACTCCTTAAGGCTAAATTTGTCTAAAAAGACAGACTCAAAAGATGTATGCATCCCTAAGAGTGGTACATAATAGATGTTCAATAAATGTTAACTTTTTTAAAAAGCACTAAACAGGAAAGCATATTTAGCATGATCCAATTTCGGAAAAAAAAAAAAAGCATTTAAAAGCACACACATTTCCATGTGTATCCAAAGAAAAAAAGTCTCGTCTATACACCAAAATGTTAATATGGTTAATGGAGTGCAGAAACTGGAAAGGATTGTTTTTGCTTTCCTTCTTCCCAATTTCTTTTATTTAAAACAAAAACAAAAACTTTTTAAACACGTAAATTAAAAGAGGAACACATTTCAATCCCAGCATCAGTTCTGTCATTTCACTGCTACTTTTTGCCTTTGATACAAATAATTATCAGAAACTTCTAGGAAAAAGACTGACATAAGCAAATCAGTATTACTCTGTTTTACAGAAAAACACTGAAGATGGTTTGGTCTCACTTTAAAAGTTTATCTAAGGTTGTTACAATTCTCAATTTAACCTGTTGGAGTACAATAGACAGTGCCCACAATTCCCTAAGTCACTGGAAACCTATATTGTTTTTGCTATTCAAGGCAATAAGTTGGTCAATGAACACGGCAATTTAGCAAAATCTAAACTACAGGCTTTCATTTAAGCTGCATTTATGATTTATCTTCAGTCTCCACTCATTCCCTGTGATACTATTTTTCTTTCATACCACCTCCCACCAGCAGGGCCATGGCAGCCATCAGGTCCTTAGAGCTTTTTCAGAGTTGATAAAATTCCTTTCAAAGTAACAAAGGCTGCTCACCCACTTGGGGAAGCCCCTCGATACCAACACTCATATGTATAAATAAACTTACTGCAAAAGTACTCTGCGGTTGGGACTTCCCTGGCGGTCCAGTGGTTAGGACTCTGTGCTCTCACTGCCGAGGGCCCAGGTTCCATCCATGGTCGGGGAAATAAAATCCCACAAGCCGCACAGTGCAGCCAAAAAAAAAGTACTCTCTGGTTGCAAACAGGAAGACCATGTCATATACGGGGCCCTTGGAAGCTGTAAGTAGCAGGGAGAAAGCCTGCTGTAATGATAGAAAACCAAGAAAATTAACCTGACCATACAATGTGAGTTTTTGAGAGGTCTGGTAGCCACCCTTAGCAGATGTCTTGGAGGTAAACAGGGCTCTGAAAAGTTAAAGAGCCTGAACAATCGTCATGAACAGAAACATACACCTTGCACAAGGGTCCACAGTGGGAACAGGGTGAACTGCTGACGGGCTGTCAGGAATTCAAAGGCAGAAGACGACTTGCGGACAGACACCTGCAGTGGACAAGTAAGCTCCAAGCTCACTCTGGACCCCGCCTCAAAGCTTCTGAGAACAAGACCCTTCCTGGCAGTCTTCACCACAGTAATACTCCCATCCAAATCTCCTTCCAGAAATCACCAACAACAGAAACAGTCATGGGCTCACAAAGCTCTCTTCTTTTGATGCAGGAGCCAGTCTATATATAAATGTCAGAGACGACTAACTCCTTCCCCCCAAATACAAGCAGCTTTGCTTCTTCACAGTTCACCAACTCTATCCCACTCAGATCATCCTAATTATTTAGATAAAATCTTATGGATAACAGGCAATTCGTAATAACGTAAGATATAAGATTCATTTTGAGAGGCAAGGTTGAAGTATAACTTCTCACCAAATATACTGAATATCAGTGAAAAGAGTCACACTGGTGGGTGGTCAAGCACGCTCTCAAAATAGGGCAGAACTGAGTGACAGGTGCACAGATGTCTACAGACAGCGAGACACCAGGCCTGATGCCAACACTACCCGTTACCTAAATTCATTCTCAAACAGCCTTCAAGAGTGCTAATCAAGACATGTCCTTCCCCTAAAGCTAGCAAAACAAATGGCAAACAAAAAACAGTGTCTGAGAACATCCATAACACCCCTGGAACAACCAAACCAATTAATATGGGTACCCGACCAATTAGATATAGCCTGTTTTCCCATCTCCTTGCCCTTTGGCCTGCCTGTGCTTTGGGTTTGCTGGGCAGTAATATCTTAAAGGGGGTTTCAGGGCTGAAGCTAATCACACTATGACCATCTCTTTACTGCAACACGTGGTATTCACCTTAACATGTATAGAAGGACTCACTGTGGTTATTTCTGGTGAATAAAATATATAGGATGCTTGCTTTTTACTGGATTAATTTTTAGTAGTTTGTATGTTAAAAGAATTGTGTATGGTTGTGTAACTCAGTGAATATACTATAAACCATTCAACAGTACGCTTTAAAATGGATGAATTATAGTATGTGAAATATATCTCAACAAATCTGTTTTTAAAAAGCAGAGAGACTGATTATTTACAGGGAATATTGAGCAAATAAATAAATATACTGAGGATAATGGAATTGGAGGTATCAATATGAGCTCACTGCTTTTAATATCCACACGTATAGAAATATAGATTTACATGTGCATGAATATGTGTATATAAATATATTTCATAGGTCTGTCTGCTGAGTGGGCCTAGAAGCAATAACAGCATAATAGCAGTAAGCACACCTAATACCCAGATTTTGGTTTCTAAATACCATTCCCCACTAAATCAAACCATTTCTTCTTGGAGAAATGGCTGACTCCAGGGGTAGGGTAGGGAACACAGGATGAGCCTGGAGCATCTTTTTGTACCAGAAAGTAAGGAAGCTTTCAAAGAATAATAGGGACATAGCAAAAAGACACAGGAGTCAGCATGAAGGGGGTCCCACTGGACAAATCTGGACAGTGAGTCCATAATGAAATGAATAAATGAATGCAGACACCATCTTAGCCAGGTGATAAAAGTTATCACCGGTCATGAAACAAAGTGACATCATGCAATTCCTAAGATGATTCAGAGAGAAGAACACTTCTGTGACAGTGCCCTCAAAAACACACAAATCAAAAGGATCCTAAGACAGACCCAAATTGCATTCTACAAAGTCACTGGCCTGTACTCTAAAAACCAAAGTTAAGAAAGACAAGGAAAGACTACAGAGAGAACTAAATGCAACGTTGAAACAATGAATTAGATCCTGGTGTTGTTGGAACAACAGGTGAAACTTGAACAGGGTCTGTAGATTAGATGTTATATCAATGATAATTTCCTGATTTTGACGGCTGTACTATAGTTATATAGCAGAATGTCCTTGTTTATAAAAAAAATATACACGGAAGTATTAAGGGATAAAAGGATACCATGCCTGCAACTTAAATGATTTAAAAAAACACAAAACCTGCGGGGAGATACAAGTGGTAAGATTAATTTTACCATATGAGTCAAATGTTAACAGTTGGAAAACCTGAAATCTGAGGAAAGGATTTAATGGAAGCTCTTTGTACTATTTTTGCAACCATTCTGTAAACTTGAAATTATTTTAAAACTGTTTTTTTTTTTTTTCCTATTTTTGGCCATGCCGCATGGCATGCAGGATCTTAGTTTCCTGACCAGGGATCGAACCCACGCCCACTGCAATGGAAGCACGGCAACTTAGCCACCAGACCGCCAGGGAAGTCCCGTATTATTTTTAAGTTAAAAAGGCAAAAGTAACCCTGAAAGACTAGAACCAAAAGGCTTTCTAAGGAGCCTATAGTAAAAAGAAAGTGGTGCTGATAATTAAGCAGTGCCTGGGGACTGTAAAGGGGTGGGGACGGGGACAGAGAGACATTACAATCTTCTGCTTCTCAAATGGTGACAAGGAATTGGCAGTACTTTTTTCCTAACCTCCCGTAAACTCCAGTCACCTGGTCCCCTACTAGCTTAGGCTCAGGCAACTGTTTTATTTATTTAAAAATACCAACAGGTAGCTCTCCTTCCTGGTAAAGAAGTTGTCCAAATGGATGCTGCTGTAAACACAGTAACTGTCTGAATTTAGTAACACTGAAGACTGTATTATGCATTATTCAGTGACCACAATGCAAAGAAGGTATTGAATGGTTTATGGTCCAATTGTTTTATGCATCTAGTTAAGGACAATAGCATGCATCGTCTGGTTCTCTGGCACTGAAAAACTCCAACTGTAACATTTAGAAAAGAACATTTTCGCTGTGCAACAGCTGTGGCAGTGGTCTTGTAGTCAACAGACAGCATCCTAGTTCCAGGCACCGTCTTGACTGCGGGGACAGAGAAGACTAAAGCCGTGTCCTTCCTCCCAAGGTGCTCAGAGTGTAGCTGGAGAAAGACACATCAACAGACCGGCGTCGTGCAGGGTGATGGGGCACCGGCGGCAACAAAGAGGAGCTGAGAAACCCGGACGTCAAGACAGAAATTAGAGCAGCAGGAAAGGCTTCCTTTAAAGGAGGTGTCCCTGAGATGAGTGTGAAAAGGAGAACTCGCCAAGCAAAGTGAGTACATAAAGTCACTCCAGTGGGAGCTGGACTGCACGTGGCAGGAGCCACGAGGTGGACGTGCTGTGGTGGGAGCATGGAGCAGGGGTGGGGAGGACGGAGCAGGGGCCGGGAGGACGGAGAAGGGGAGGGGAGCAGGGGCGGGGAGGACGGGGCGGGGGCGGGGAGCACAGAGCAGAGCTAAGCAAGGGCCACACCATGCAGTTTCCAAACTGTGCTAAGGGCGCTTACACCTGGTCTTTTAGGTGAAGAAGAGCTACTGAAGGGTTTTATGTGCAGGACAGACAGTTCAGTCTTCACTTTGGATCAGGGAGGGCAATGGACTGAACAGAACTGAGAAACGTGCAGAAGCGGTTCTCACAGACCAGGCAGGAAATGATAAAAGACTGAGCTAGAGCAGGGGACTCGGACGGACCAGCCGGAGGTTCCCAAAGTTTCCCCAGTCACGGTACTCTGGGTGTCCCAGGAATTTTTTCACAGCACCCCCCAGGCCAAAAGGGTGCTGAAAAATTAAGTAGTCAGGGCGACAACTTAGTAAAAAGCACCTGTGTCTGACACCTTGTGCCTGCTGGGCACTGCACAACTTCTCCCGCACGGCAGTAAACTCAGCACCATCACCCCCATTTCTTCAGCAATTCCGGTGCAATGCTGGCTTTTCCTCACAGAAACCACTAAGAAGCAGCCCCACAAAGACATGAGGTCATCGAAAGGAACGGGATGAGCTGATGCTGAAACTGTGAACGCCTCCAGCTAGTTCACAATGTCTGACATTGCTTTCCTTGAAAATCAAAAATATCCCCAGTGCCCTGGGGTGCCTTTGTGCACAGTTTGGGAACCATGGTTATAAGCCATACTTAAGAGGTAAAAATCAGGCTGCCTTGAGAACTGGCTGGGTGTGGGGAGATACAGGTCTCTCAGATCTCCAGCTCAGAGTCCTGGGTGGGTAGTGGAGCCAACAAGTGACAAAGAACATGCAGGATGGGGAAGACCAGGCCACAGAGCCTCTGGCAATGACAGTGCAAAAGGAAGAAAATGATTGCTAGGTACTATCTATCACGTACAAATATTCAAGGGTACTCTCTTAAGTTTGAGAATTTTACAGAGAATGAATGAAACCGCATACTCAGAGATTTCTTACAGCCAAAGGGAATGAAAGAACATCTTTAAACCACACCACACAAAACCATTCACAAGCCTCACACTACGGCATGGGGCTCAGTTTTAAGTAAATGGTGCTAAGCACACACCTGTTCTCCTCTCCCCGTACTCAATACTTCTAAAACAAAGTAACTGCTATGGTAAATACTGTTATTCAGCCGCTGCCTCTTCCTGTTACTGTGCTACCTGTGAGAATGAGAAAGCAATGCGTTCCATGTTAGGAAAGGGTTTTTGTTGTTGTTGTTTTTAAATAAATTTAGGTATTTATTTATTTTTGGCTGCATGGGGTCTTCGTTGCTGCGCGCGGGCTCTCTCTAGTTGCGGCGAGCGGGGGCTACTCTTCATTGTGGTGCGCAGGCTTCTCATTGTGGTGGCTTCTCTTGTTGCGGAGCACGGGCTCTAGGCCCGCGGGCTTCAGTAGTTGTGGCTCGCGGGCTCTAGAGCGCAGGCTCAGTGGTTGTGGCGCACGGGCTTAGTTGCTCCGTGGCATGTGGGATCTTCCCAGACCAGGGCTCGAACCCGTGTCCCCTGCATTGGCAGGCGGATTCTTAACCACTGCACCACCAGGGAAGTCCCAGAAGGGTTTTAATGAAGGAGGGAGGGGAACAGGTTAAGTTAATGGTTAAAATTAAACACATCCGCAGAACTAGCCAGGCTACGTTAGTGCTCTATCTATGTCAGTCCTATCACGGATCATCTAAGATTGATCGTTTCGCCCTTTTAAGTTTCTACGACCAAATCTGTTCCTGAGTCAGCCAGGCAACAGACACGCAAACATAACTCAGATGTGTCAATGATCACTAAAAGAGCATCTGGAGCAGCGACTCTACTTCTGGATAATAAAATGTTATGGCTGCACTTGAGTTAGGTCTGACTGCTAACAGAAACACACAGAGTCATAAACACCCTTATCAGCTGACCCTTCAGTAAGGTAGGTGGCACAGGGCCTGGCCGACGCATCCCTGACTGTCTACAGGCAGCTACGACTCACTTCCTCAGCTTCTGAAAACTGCCACAGGTTTGGTCTGGCTAACAAAACAGGATTTCGGTGCTTGCAAAATGTGTGTAGGGCAAAGTAAGGGGAACAAAAGACCACCCCTCGGCTGCTTCGGTACTACTGATACCAGGACTATCAACAGTAATTTCAAACTCTCAGTGTGAACGAAGCTGGACCACTCTGAGGGCAGCACGCTCACTCAGGGGTGTGGAAAAGGCTCATCCTGAAAAAACAGAGGACGCCCATGATGAGAGAGGTGGAGTTAGTGACCATCAAAGACAAGTCACTTATCGACACCAGAAAGCCGTGAGTATTCAAAAGAGACAGTCCCCCAATAAATTCCTGCAGCCCTTGGCTTCTTAACAGATGACGACATCTCACTGTGAGCCAGGAGAAGATGAAATGTAAAACTGGGGACCCCGCATTCCTGAGAAGTGACCCAGAGGTGCTCCAGGACGCTCACCGAGACACTTGAAGGGGATCACGATGTGAGTCTTGCACTGCTTCTTGTCTCTCCGGCACCAGTTGTCCACGCTGACTGGCTGGTTTGCCTCCATCACATTTGTGATCTGTAGTTCTGGATACATCTGCAAGGGAAGAGGAAACACACACAGTAGACTGACTTTGTCCATAAAAGATGAACACTCGCTGGTGAGCCAGGACGAGTGTCTGTGTGCTCAGCTTCCCCATCGTCCTACGTAAATCTCAAGTCCCCTCTGCTGCCTGGTTCCAACGGAACTAATCAAGCAGAGAGATACTGTAACTGTTAGCTTTCTTGACAGGTAGATTCTGGACCACTTCGAACACATTCTCTTTGAAAAAAGACCTACACAAGCAGCAAGCGTTCAGCCCCAAACAAGTCTATTAGGTATCAAGTCCACTTGTAGGGTCTGTGTAAATAGCTGAGTTCAAGAACTAAAACATTTAAGAGGCAAGTCTACGGAAGTGTGTGTTAATGAAATTATAGAATAATATTCCAACCCTGACCCCAAAGGCTAGTTCTGGTAAGAAATGAAAACATCTCATATCCTTTCCTACGTCAAGCGCTGACCCAAAACGTCTGTTGAATCAGACATGAGATAATCCCTTATGATACTGGTGGCTTCTACCAGCAAGTGCAAAACACAAGCACACACGTGACACTGGGCTTGTTTCACAACTTCCCATAACACGTGGGAAGCCAAGGGAACCAGGCTGCACTTCTAAGGCCCTGCCAAGCTTCTGCAGTATTCCATCCAGAAAGGACAGGGAGCTCCCAGCAGACCCAGGCCAAGTGCACACTCGGAACAAAAGCCTGCCGCCCCCATCGTTACCAGCTTGGTCTTAGGTCAAAACGGCAGGACAGAGAGCGCCTATTTCTAAAGTAAACAGGTTCAAACGTGACCCAGAAACGTTTACGTTTCTGGCAGCATGCTTACCTCCTGACAGTACTGGAGAACTTCTTCTTTTGTTCCGAAGCAGCTCTGAGTGCCTGTTGGGTCAGGTTCCCATTTCCCAGTCTGAATGTTCACGTGCATATTTAGCTTTCCACAAAACATTGCAATCTGAGGCTCAGCAACAGCAAACCCTGTTCCGGCGTTGGCTGCGAGGGCCTATTGAAGGGAAAATAAATTCCAGGTTCACTCCCAGGAGGCTGGCACGGAGGGAGAGTCACTCAGCGGTTTGTGACGGTAGAACTGACCTTTTAAATAATCTTCATTACTTACTATTGTTTCTTCATAAACAAAGCCTTTTCCCAGGAACCAAGCCGGAATAAAAAACGACCTTTGGACATATATAATCAGAGAGAAATGTGTGTGGGAACTGTGACCACCACTCCCCATCTAGATACTTCTGACTTGGGAACCCATAATCCACCTGCAGTCCCCTCTAATACAAGCAAACCCACTTTCCATTCCTTAATACACCAAAGCACAAAAGTATAGAACGGCGAGAGTTCCAGCAATTTTACTCAATTCACTTACATGGCAAAATTTTATTGAGCAACTACTATTTTTGCACAGCAACGTGCCAAATGCTCAGGACACGAGGCTGAGCAAAAGGTTACGGCCCCTGCCCTCTTGGGGCTTATGGTCTACCGCAAGAGTCAATTCTCACACAAAAAGATTCCCAGATGTCTTACGAAGAAAAAGAACACAGAGCTGAAGGAGCATACAAAACAAAAAGGGAATGTGACTTAGGCTTGGGTAGGAGGTGATGGGGAAGCTTCCTGAACTGTGACACTGGAGTAGCTTTGGCCATCCCCATTGGGGGAGAATGTAGACTGTGAGTCTGTGGAGGGTCTAAGGGAAGGGTGGGTGGCACACATGGTCAAGACTGGATGGTCTGTAGACCAAGAAAGGATGGAGTGCTGAGGGTTCGAAGTACAGAGCTAATATTTTTCAAATGCAGCTCTGATGTTCTCTGTAAGCAGGGGGGTGGCTCAGGGAGCTGGAGAGACGACGGTACCTGGGTAAGGCAGCGCCGGCAGACAGCACTGCAGGCAAGACTGGGTGACGATGGCGGGGGGGAGACCAAGAGGCAGCATGGCTTGCATAACTCAACGAGCAATGGCGTCGTGCATGGAAAGAGAACACTAAAAGGGATTTCATGAACAATTGTATCTCCTGTTAGGGAAAAAATCAACTATTGGTAGCCATCAATAGCTCACAAACTACAGGCGAGAAAAAACATTTACATATGATGACAGTAAGGCTCTTACAAAGTCTCGTGCACCAGAAAAAACACAGGCATCCCTGCATCTAAAGATATACCGGGCTTCCCTGGTAGCGCAGTGGTTGAGAGTCTGCCTGCTAATGCGGGGGACATGGGTTCGAGCCCTGGTCTGGGAAGATCCCGCGTGCCACGGAGCGGCTGGACCCGTGAGCCACAACTACTGAGCCTGCGCGTCTGGAGCCTGTGCTCCGCAACGAGAGAGGCCACAACGGTGAGAGGCCTGCGCACCGCGATGAAGAGTGGACCCCGCTCGCCACAGCTAGAGAAAGCCCTCGCACAGAAACGAAGACCCAACACAGCCAAAGATAAATAAATAAATAAATAAAATGTGACATCTTTAAAAATAATAATAATAATAAATAAATAAATAAAATTAAAGATATACCAATATTGATGGCTACATTCACAATAAAGTTCTGTGGTCTCTCCTAATGGGTAAGTTCTTTCAAAACAAAAATTAAACATCTTTTTAAAATGTTAAAACTTGAGGGGTCGGGTTAGACTATCTGGCCTATTATGATCTTTACAAAAAGAGCAAAGAGCATTAGTATTAAATGGTTTTCCTATTGACAAGAAAAAGTAGATTTTTGACTTTTTTTTGCCGTACCCTGCAGCTTGTAGGATCTTAGTTCCCCGACCGGGGATCAAACCCACGCCTCTGGCAGTGAAAGCACAGAGTCCTAACCACTGGACCGCCAGGGAATTCCCTGACTTTTAAAATATATGGAAACTGTGTGCTTTCCAGGCAAGTCTCCTGTATTTGTGCTGATGGACTGGTTACACAGACATGAATGGGCCTTCCAATGAGGAGCCTACGGTTGATTCTAAAATACATCCCGATCTTCTTCTAGGACAAATTTACCACCTACACGTTTTGCTTAGAAGCTTATTAAAATTAGCCTGCTTTCCCATAGCGTGAGAGAAGGAAGCATGAACACTTGCTGGATAGCTGGGAGAAAGCTAATCTGGATCTAAAATGTCGCCAAGATCAATCAGGGTTGAAAAACACCTCAGTTAAATCCAACGAGGAGAACAGTCAGCAACTTTATTAAGTAGAACAGACTGTCACCCCACTGTGATGAATAATCATCTATTAAAGCAGAATACACAGATCCTGTGCGTCCACAATAACTGCATGTGAAGCTACAGACTGGTGTGAAGTCCTGTCTCCCCCAAAGAAAGAAAAAACATTTAAAGGTATCTGTGGAAAGAAGGTATAGGTAGTACCTTAATGGCGTTTAATTCAAACAGATCATTAAAAGGTATGAAGATGCACACGACAAAGGCACTTAATTCTCACACTGAGCTGGAGATGTGCACAAAATTGCCTCTTCTACTGGCCATTCTTCTTCTGGGAGGCATATCTAAGGATTAAGGCTAGAAACTTGGGTTATGATACGGAGGGAAATGGGCACACAGTACACAAGTGGTACATACAGAGACAAAGGCAAGCAAACCCCAGGGATGCTCTGTGCTCCGAAACCAGTGTTCCAGCAAATTCATTCCTTCCTACTCTTCAAAAGCTCAGACAGAGACGAACAAAGAAAATCCAGGAAGACATGATAAATATGTAAGCAAGAAAGCCAAATCTACAGGTTAGAAGGGAAGTATTTCCTAAGCCTGCTATAAATGAACTACCACAGTTAAACGTGAAAGACGCTGAGCAGTCCTTTCTAAATTCTCTCTATGGACTGGTATATTTTAACATTAAATAGGATGTCAGGGTGGTATCTAATCTTTCAGAAGTACAGGGGCGGGGGAGGGGGGCATTTGTCTCTTTAATTCCAAAGATGAATAAAGGTAAGAAACAGCATCCGTCAACTACATGAGCTCACCCAGGCCACAGCCGGGGCCACGGCCAAAACTGTGCAAGCAGTCGCTCATCACATTGAAGATGACAGTCCATGTGTGGCTCGCTGTGGCTGCTGGCTGAAAGGCCACCAGAGTTCCAACTGTATGAATGCTCAGTTTACGGGTCAACCACTGAGGTCAATACATCAGTGGGTAAGTGCATTTGATCTTTGTGCGGAGATGGTCAACAGTGCCTTCCCTAAAGAGGATCTAAAATACCAGAGGTTAAGGCAGCAGGAAGAGGCAGCTTGGCAGCCACAGCTCCTCCCATGTTACCACCAAGGGAAAGAAGGGTAACTGGAATCAGCCCAGACAGCTCATACGCTGCCGTGATTCATTTTTGAGTTCACAAAGATTAATCCTTGTGGTCATCAGAGACTCTCAAGAAGGTATCATCTGGAATATAAAAAGCCTCTGCGGACCACGTCTAGGGATCAACTAATCAAACATACCCCAACCTCACCTAGAGTATAACAGGATCGCTTTTTCCTGTATTATTTAATGTACTCTCCATTTTCTGAGGCACACACTGTGCCTTGACCCATTACATCAACGTATAAATCAATCTGTTTCCTAACCTAACATGTTACAAATGGGATTTCGTTGCCAAGTCAGCACTTCTGATATCCTGTGAACCTGAAATCCTCTACGAAAGAAAATTAACGCCCCATGCTTGGGCACTGCGGCCAGCCCTTGATCTATGCACACTGCAGCATTTTTAAGGCTTTGAAAACAAATTGCATCAACTGCTTTCCTAGCCCAGCACTTCCATTTTACTTAATAATTCATTCTTATGAAGAAATTCCATTTGATTAATTTGACTCAGCTACTCAAGGATGCGAATTCAACTTGGTAAAAAGTGCTTCTAGTAACTTGGTTGAAAACCTAAAATGGCTTTAAAGCAATAAATAAATAGAAACAAACATAAATCTGAATGTAACTTCAAACAGGGCCTTTAATCATCACCTCAAGAGAAGCAACTCCTGGGCCCACCTCAGCCCCACCTCCCTTCACAAAGCCTCCCAATCCAAAGCAAACAGGTAATCCATTACTTCCTTCCTCACTAAAGCTACTGCCCCAGATTCCAATTTGGCTCCAGGCTCTGTGAAAATGCCTGCCATGGAGGGAGCATCCTCCAAAGAGGAGGGCTTTATTCTATTCCTGAGGGAGTCTGTTTCCTGAGACAGGAAGTGCTTCTGTGGTCCATGTACCCCTGAGAAGCAAGGCAGCACAGCTCCAGCTCCCATTAGAGCACTGTACGTGTAGCACCTACGCACCACCGGCACAGGAGTGACATCAAGACACAGTCTCTTACTCAAAGACCCTCCTATCTATCTATCTATCTATTTATTTATTTATGCCATACGCGGGCCTCTCACTGCTGTGGCCTCTCCCGTTGCGGAGCACAGGCTCCGGACACACAGGCTCAGTGGCCATAGCTCACAGGCCCAGCCACTCCGCGGCATGTAGGATCCTCCCAGACCGGGGCACAAACCTGTGTCCCCCGCATCGGCAAGCGGACTCTCAACCACTGCGCCACCAGGGAAGCCCCGACCCTCCTTTTTTAAATGAAGAAGACAGTGAAATGACAATCTATTCCAGTGAAATGACAATCTATTCATGGATGTGAAGATCCTGTATTCATTTGTTTGTTTAAGTTCTGAATGGTACTTCATGATTCCTAAATTAAAATGACTTAGGTCTGTGCCCACAAACCTGCACCTAAGATTTACTTAATCAAACAAAGTTTAAAAAATCCATAGTTTCAAGGTTATCGCCCCAATATATTAACTACAAAAGGGAAGCCAAATTACTTCACAGTGGAGACACTGCCGTCAACCTCACCAGCCATAATTCGTGTAAGAGGACAGATGAGGAAAGACACACCGAGGGACTGTCTCAGACTGGAGGCTATGGAGAAAAAACAGATGCAACGTGGGAGCCCAGACAGGATCCTGCAACAGGAAAAGGACACTGGTGGGAAAACTGGAGCAGTATCTGAATAAGGCCTGTGCATCAGTTAACACTGCTGTACCGATGTCAACCTCCCAGTTTTGATCACTGCATGAGGGTTGTGTCAGATGTTAATACTAAGAGAGGCGCAGTCTAAGGATACAGGGGAACTCCCTCTACTATTTTTGCAACTTTTTAAAAACTCTAAAATTAGTTGAAAATAAAACAGTTTTGATTTTTTTAAATCCTGTTCATCGCTTGCCTGAGTTTCGACTGTGACTGCATGGTTTCCATCTGCAAAGAGAAGACACGCTCTTTGGTAGGGCAACGAGCAAGTATGATCAGAGCGGGCCCAATACCTGAAAAATGTAACTACTGATTCTGAACATACCCTAATGTAGTAAAACCCCACGCGTATATATATTACATTTGATTTATCTCCAATGGGAGGACTATTACAATTCTGCCCAGAACCTCACGTATGAGAAACTCCACTTCCGTTACTGTCCAAAGGGTGACTGTAGTTTGAAGTCCCTAGTGCATCTTCCTCAGCAGTACAGAGTGAAGCTTTCAATTTAAAAAAGCTCCAAGGACTTCCCTGGTGGCACAGTGGTTAAGAATCCGCCCGCCGATGCAGGGGACACGGGTTTGAGCCCTGGTCCGGGAAGATCCCACATGCCGCGGAGCAACTAAGCCCACGCACCACACCTACTGAGCCTGTGCTCTAGAGCCCATGAGCCACAACTATTGAGTCCATGCACCGCAACTACTGAAGCTTGTGTGCTCTAGGGGGCTCGTGAGCTGCAACTACTGAGCCCGCATGCTGCATCTACTGAAGCCCGCGCACCTAGAGCCCATGCTCCGCAACCAAAGAAGCCACCGCGATGAGAAGCCCGCACACTGCCACGAAGAGTAGCCCCCGCTCGCCGCAACTAGAGAAATCCCGCGCGCAGCAACGAAGACCCATTGCAGCCAAAAAAAAAAAAAAGCTCCAAGCTTCAAACATTTCAACACACTATTTAATAAAATATCAGGATTCTTGTTAAGCATTTTCCAGCTTGAACAGCAAACTGAGAAACCTGTTCTTAAAAGTGACAGTTTATGTTGCGCCAACTGAAAATCCTCGGCTTTTTTTTTGTTGTTGTTAACATTTGAACTTAATTCTAATTAGAAGCTTGTGAATTAGGGTGAGGCGGAAAAACTCTGAATGTAAAAGGCCATTATTCTTCCAGCCATTATTCTTCCACTGATGTATGCCAGCTGTTAGGTATCATTTTCATAGGCAGTAATTTATACAAATAATCCCTGCTTTTGTTAGAGCTGCAAATATTAAAGTATAAATGATGTATTATTTCCAAGACTGAAAATGGTTTAGACTGTCTCCAAGGCTTTTTATAGGAACGCGGTAGTTTGTCCATCTGGATTACACTGGTAAGGATCCAAGCACCAAGATTTAAGAGAGGTCTGTCTTTCTGTACGTGTCTCTAAGATGAGAGCTAAGAGTCTTTTACAAAGGAAGTTACTGAAATACATAAAACGCTTTCAAGTAAAAAAAAAAAAAAAAAAAAGGCAGAACAGTGTTTATGGATCTAAAATTCTCAAGTGAACAAGTTCTTTACAGGCTCCTGTGTTTCTTTCCAATTGCTTGTTATGGGAATTCCACGAAACTGACCTCCTCGGGAACAGAGGTCCTAGGGACATGGCTCGGCCAGCCATCACCTTCTCCCTCCACTCCTGACCCTGGAGGAAGTACGTGATGTGATGGTGAAGAGCACGGGCTGTATGAGGTGGACGAACCGTGACCATGTTCCAGCCCCACCACTGACAGGCTGTGCCACGTTGGGCAGGTTCCCTAACCTCTCTGGACCTCAGTCTCCTGTCTACAAAATAAGGACAACAGTAACTACACACCATAGTGCTGTTTTGAGGTTTAAATGAGCTTAACACACGTAAAGTGCTTGAAACAGTGCTTGCTACATAGGAGTTCTTCAGGTGTTGGTGGCTATTAGTATCAGGCTTTAAATTTCTTTATCTGTAAAACAGGGCTACTGACATACTATTCCTCTCAGGCCTGTTGTGGGATTAAATTAAGAGAATGCACGTAGCACTAAGCACAACACCCGACTCAAACGTTAGCATCGTAAGCAGCGGCTGGCTCCTGAAGATCTCATTTTCTCTGGCTACAAGAACCAGGGCTTCAGTCATGGGCACACCACGTGACCAGGCATCCTCCCCAAACCCATGAAATGGGGTGAAGGCTGCACATTCCTTCTCTACCTTTGAAGTCTGGACACACCTGAAGAGGTCTGCATTCACACTCCACATTTTATTTTGAGGGAATTCAGTCACCAAATGTTTACATGACAATTTAATACTGCTTTAAAAGAAAATCACGGGGGCGTTGCTGGCTTCCTAGTTCTGGTCCAGCTTCCAGCCAAATGGAAGTGAGGTCTAAATGAACCTGTGTCTTCTATGGAGACACTGCTGTGATCAAAAAAGCACTACGTTATTTCTCCAAATCTGTTTTCTTGAGGGATATTCCCTTGACTTACAATCTAAGTAGCCTCATGGAGGTTATTTAGTTTCTCTCCTGACCCCAGTTTTCACTTTTGGGCAACATAAATATGGCGTTAGCCAAATGTTAGGTATTACAATAAATGACACCCACAATATTAGCTTTGGCTCACACTACGGCAGACAGAAGTCTACTTTCCTAAAGCTCCTGATGCATGAGAAACGTGGTTTGCAAACAAAGACAGCTTCCTCGCTGAATAAAAATCTGCATGATTCCAAACAAAAGCAGTAATATGTCATGCTTTGAAGGCTGCTACCTGCGAAGGTCAGAAAAAGCCAGGAGGATGGAGCATGAATATTAACATCAGAGGATCTCCATGGTATGCACTTGGTCTTCCCCTCGGCACTCGTTGGCCAGTATTACTCAGGCAGCAACCAAGAGCCTGCTACATAAACAACCTAGACAGGGTTGGCGGGGGTGTGTGTAGGCATGTTTCCTAAACCGTAAAAGGCTGAAATGATTTCAAGTAACAAACACCCAGAAGTACAAATGATTAAATCTTAGTCATTAAATATGTTCATTCTAAGTCATTCTTATTGATTCACAGATGACAGAAATACTACAAATGATGGGGAGTTTTCTGTTGAATATCCAAGCACAAACCTGGCAATATTCTCAGAAGTTATAAGCTTACTTCTGGCTGATTTGATGCTCTATAATATTTTGTTTATTTTAAAGGCATTAAGTCAGTCATTAAAAATTAGGTAATTTGGGGGGCATATTTCAAATATTTCATGCGCTTGAAACAATAAATCACACCTCTTTCAAAAAATTCTATTCTTCAGATAGAAATATTTCACTAAAATAAACACTCAACTTAGTGATTTTTTTACCAAGGTTAAGTTGGGAAACTATCTAACATGTCAGCTTTGGCTGAAATGCTCTGACTGCAAGATGTTACGACCACAAACATCAACAGCCAATGTCAGACATCTGAACTGATTTCACTGGATCTTTTTTCCTTTAATCCACTATCTGGGAAGAGATAAGAAAAATCCATGCAGCTGCAAACATCCATGTTTTAATCTTTAGGACAGTTTTTACTGGTGTTTTAAATTTAAAGCCGGGGTTCCCTAACACCTTACTTGCCTGGTAAGGTCTGTAACAACAGGTCTTAGGCAAGTAAGAAAGGTCCAGAGAGCATGTGCGCACACGAATGCAGAAGGTGCTGAGCTGCTAACTGCCCTCTCTTGAGAAGTGACTGTCCTGTATTCTCAGGTTCTCTTCTTTTTTACCTTTGCTTTGAAATGTTTTTCATAGGTTGGCAGCAGTCGTAAATGGTAGAGTCTGTTTTTTAAAACTGCTCCTTCCATAATATTAACAGCTGACAGCTTTATCTATCTGAAATGTTTTTCTCAGCTTTACTCTTCCATGCAAACCAAAGAGTTAGCGCTTTATGTCTAAGGTTCTGTGACGCTGAATGGCAGGAAAGGGCAGAAAGTCCTCCCTGAATAACCCATATCTTTCTTTCTTTATAAATGGAAAGTAAGACAATTTGCCAGGATGACATTCACAGGGCAGGGAGAGGAAATGCACGTTTTTTTGTTTTTTTTTTAAAGATTAAGCCATTTATTTATTTATTTTTTGTGTGTGTGTGGTACGCGGGCGTCTCACTGTTGTGGCCTCTCCAGTTGGGGAGCACAGGCTCCGGACGCACAGGCTCAGCGGCCATGGCTCACGGGCCCAGCCGCTCCACGGCATGCGGGATCCTCCCGGACCGGGGCACGAACCCACGTCCCCCGCATCGGCAGGTGGACTCTCAACCACTGCGCCACCAGGGAAGCCCGAAATGCACGTTTAAAAATACAAAATCAGCAATTGCCATATGCTATTCTGCTAAACATTTCACTGTTTACTAGGTCAAGCAACATTCACACACCAATCTTGATGTAACAAATCACACTAACTTCTAATGTCCATCAAGACAGCCTTGAAAATAACACAAATATGAAAGAGCTCCACCCTCTCCAAGTTCAAATCAAGTCAGAAAGGCGTCTTTGCCACGATTTATGCAGCATTTAAATGTAAAAGTAAATACTGTATCATCAGCTCGCACCAGATCTGCCTGCAGACAACAATGCTTCCTGTCTGGGACCCACGCCCATGCACATTATTGTCATTATCAGCAATTTAAAAAACTAAAGTAATACAGCGAGTATGAGCTGCTACTCAGCATGCTTACTGCTTGCTGTCTCTGCCATCAATTAGCCTTCCTGGGTACCAGCCACCTAACTACTAAATAAATGCCTAAAGGAGAGCAGGAAAAGCTACGCCCAAGTAAAAAGAATAAATAAGAAGGATGTAAACGTGTGTGTGAACGCCCCCCAGAGGGGAAAGCCCAGGAGCACTTCTGTTCCACTGGTCAGGTGGGCCCCTGGGGAGCTATGTCCACCCTGCCCTCCGAGACCCACTCCGACCACAGCATTTTGAATCATCTCAAGGCAGAACACATCACTCACTCTCGGGTTCCAAGAGATTCCAACTCTTGACGACCCCTGCTTCCTCCCCACTCCCTCCATCAACCCATCTGCCACCCTCCTGGGCACAAGCCAGGGTCTCTCCTGCCTCGAGGCTCTGCACCTCGAACATCTGCTCCTGCTCTTTGTCATGTCTCACCTTTCAGGACCAGCTCGAATGTGCATCTCTGGGGGCCCCTCCCAAGGACAGGCCCCACCCTGCCGGTGTTTTGTTTTCCCCTCCAGCAATGGGAATTCACCTGCTCATTCACCAGCACTGCACATCTCCCTCCAACAGGATGCAGGTTGCCGGGGGATGGGGCTGTGTTTGGTGGGGGGGGGGCCCTCGGCGCCTGGAAACAGCACCAACTACCTAGTAGGTAATCATTCACACCCAAGGAGGTGACTGTCTGTCTGAAGGCTGTGCTCTTGTTTTCTCTCCAACACATTTAGTTAAATTAGTAAGAATTAAGCAGATCCCGCTCAGCCGCGATTTCTAAATGATTAACGCTGTGCTAGCCTCCACCTAAGTACATCTGTAATGAGTGACAAGTAAAATGAAAACAACTCAGGCAGCATGGCAAGTTCCATTCTTTATCTTTTGCCACTTGAGTCCACGTGCCCAGCCTGAAAAGCCACCCAACACCAGGATCCTCGCGGAGTCCTCCAGCCCAAGGCGGCCCTTCCAGCCTTTTCTCCCACTATTTATGCCTCAACGTTTCTAAATGACAAGCTTTACTTCCATACCTTTTCAGTCCGGACATCATCAATCGACTTCCTATTCTAAAGGATTGAACTCTTAAACCACCAGACCCTATGTTCACCCACCTTCTTCCCCTTGCTCCGCTGGTCCAATCAATACTCCTATTTGCATGATTACGACATTAAAAGGTACTATATAGTTCCAGCTCCGTCCTTAGGCTTCTATTTTCCTCCCTCGGCCTCTGCAAGGCCATCTCTTCCTTCACCTGCCTGTACTGACCGCTGGCACTCAGCCTGCCAGGAAGATCTGCAGAGAAGACTGGATGGCTCTGATCCCTCTTCTTGAAGACAAGGCACCGTCTTCCCGCTTCAACTGCGCTGATGACTCTCCAGGCCTGAGCACAGCCGCCACTCCTGGGACTGATCACAGCCGTCCTGAAAACTCCTCCCCCTTTTCTCCTGTTCCCAACTCAGTACTCCGCCCCTTCGTGACTTAACCGCCTGTGTCAGTGGCTCCCCGCTTCCCACAGCCTCCCGAAAACTTTCACACGTGAGACTTTTTATCTTACGCACACACTTTGCTGGCAATTTGGACAAGCACTAACCTGTAACCTGGACGCAATGTTCCCTCAGAGTTTAAGGTATGGAGCTGAGGCCATCTAGCTTCCAGCACTGCTGCTGGTACATCTAAAGCCAATGTGATCCCTCGTTCTCTGTACAGGTCTGGTTGTTTCCTACATGGAAGTAACATCTTACCAATCTTCGGTATCCTGAGATTCAATTCTAATAGGCCTGGGTCTGAGTGTTTGTCATTCACTTGCCTGAGCGCTCAGTGGGCCACATCATCGTGGCAACACTCAGTCCTGGGTTTCCTCTCTCCTCTTTCTGAAATTCTTACCAGCCGCATCTTACCTCCTATATTGATCTTCTTCCTTTCTTACCTCTTCCTTTCTCGATTCCTTTTGTTCCCTTTCAGAACGATTTCTAACCAGATTTTTAAATGTCTGGTATCACATTTCTAACCACCAAGAACTCTTCCTTGTTCTCGGAAAGGCTTTTTTTTTATTGCAAACTATTATTTCACAGAGGAAACCACCTCTCCTCTCTGAGGTAAATATCAAGAGCCTACCGAAGTTACCTGCCTGTTCCCTGCACGGTCTTTAAGCTGCTGTTCCCCCATCTGTTTTGTTCTTGTTCAAGGTGTTCCTGAAGGGGCTGGCGACCCTAAGTCATCTAACTCAGCGTTTAGGAAAGGGACCCTGCTGTACAGGGACAGAGCTTGTCCAGAGAGGGACCCTTCAGCTCCCTCCCTGACTGGGGCCCCCGAGCCTGGCTGCTGCGGGTCTGCGGGGCCTAGGAAGGGAGCCTTTCCCCTGTCAGTGCCTCATGTTCTGCTGGGCCTGGTGTCCTGAGGAACCTGAAGTCTCCTCCTGAGGTGCGGCGAGGTGGGGTGAGGTGCGCTATTCAGGGCCTGATTACTCATGCTTAGTTTCAACCCCTCCCTGCCATTAGCCTCATCCTGATGCTTCCATCCCTCATTCAAGGTCTGCTCTGCACATCAGCTTGCTTTTAGCTGGTGTCCCTGCATTTAGGTTCCAGCTTCTCTGGTCTGCTGGTTCAGTCACTAGGTCCATCATCAAGTCTGCATGGACATCTTTTCTTCTCTCCTGTTCTCTGTCCTTGTTGGTCTATTCATTCTCTCACCAGGACAGAGTCAGAGCTAGAACCCTGCACCTGCATCTCTCTCTCTTTTTAAAAAATATTTATTTATTTATTTGGCTGCGCCGGGTCTTAGTTGCAGCATGCAAACTCTTCGTTGCGGCATGTGGGATCTGGTTCCCTGACCAGGGATCAAACCTGGGCCCCCTGCATTGGGAGCGCAGGGTCCCAGCCACTGAACCGTCACGGAAGTCCCTCTACCTGCATCTCTTGAGGTGCAACAATTCAAAAGCCACTAACTATGAATATATTTGAGAACTAGAGATGAGAAGTATTAATAAAATTGAGAGCTTCTATCTTGATTATTTAAACATAATGCCTTTAAGAAAATAAAATTCTGATCCTTTCCTCAGGTTATTTCATTTGATCATTTTACAGTTATGTTACAGTCAATATGCTAGTCACTGGGAGTTATGAGCTGAACTGTGCCCCCCTTAAATTCATGTTTAAGTCCTAACCCCTATCACCTCCAAATGCAACCTTATTTAGAAATAAGGTTGTTGCAGATATCAGTAATTAAGATCAGGTCACACTAGAGTGGGGTGGCCTCTAATCCCACCTGAATGGCACCCCTATAAAAGGAGGAAAAATGTAAGAGATGACACACACACACAGGGAGAAAGCCGTGTGAAGATGGGAGTTATGCTGCCCAAAGCCAAGAACTATCAGAAGCTAAGAGAAGCTTGGGACAGACCCTCCCTCAGACCTTCAGAGGGAGCGTAACCCAGCAGCACGTAGACCTTAAACTTCCAGCCTCCAGGAACAGTGAGACAATAAATTTCAACTGCTTAAGCCACGCAGTCTGCAGTACTTTGCCATGGCCAGCCTAGCAAATGAATACGCTGGGTAAGCGAATAAGACTCAGACTAAGTATCTGGGGAGCTCACCGTCTTAGAGGCCGGATCCAGACCCAGGGAAGCCCAGACCTACAGTGTAACACTTACATTATGCACAAGACGTAAGGAAGTGGAGACGGCGCTGGCATCTGAGAAGCGCTGCGGCAGGGGTAGGCGTGGGGCTGCGGGGAGTGGACGGCTAAGTCTCCAAAACCATTTCCCCAAGGAAACTGGGCCAGGGTTCTCCTCCAGAGCCAGCACCAGAACGACCCTGCTAGGCATATTTTAGAAGGGGAGAGGGTGTGATTTGGCAAGATTAGGTGGAGACAAGGAGGCCACTTAGGAAGGCTCTGCATTCATCCAGGAGATTATACATGTTGAAATGATAATATCTCAGATACACTGAGTTAAATAGACTATATTGTTAAAGCTCATTTCACCTATTTTTGCTTTCTAAAAAAATGTCAACTAGAAAAAGTTACATTTCATATGTGGCTCGCCTTTATTTCTATTGGACAGCACTGTGTTAAGTGTTCAGCTAACACTGTGCTAGGGGAAGACATGACCGGAACTTTTTTTCATTTACCTGTAGATTCTGTTTAACTGCAGTTTCCTTTCTTCCATTATGAAGGCTAGCAAGAGTTTCTGGCATTTCCAAGAATGGGGTCCTTGGATGGCTAAATGGGTAAGCTTCTCTAAAGAGAAAAAAGCTTCTCTAAAGAGGCCAGGCTCATGCAAAAGAGACAAGTGGTTACAAGTAAAATAACGAACGGGAATCAGACAGGAAAAAGGACCTTGAGACTCTTCTTAAAAAGGATTTGGTATGGGTTATGTAAGTGGGTAAAGCAGTGCCAAGAGCCCAAGTTCTTATTTTATCCAACTGCTGGAGGGTGGGGGAGGATGACAACCCGCCTCCATCCCCCAACTCTTTAGATCCTACAAATAGTAAAAGAAGCCTGACTGAGACATTAACAAACAGACAAAACAGAAACAAAAACAGAAAGACACTCTCTCAGGCTTCTGACAACCACAGAACAAAACCCAAAGGTCTTCCAAAGACCAAAAAAAAAAAAAAAAAAAAGGCCAGAACAGATAGAGTATATATGATATGGTACTCACACCACACAGGACTTTGAGCCAATACACATTTGCAAAGGCCTTATTAGAGCAGGATCCAGAGACAACAAACTGAAGAGTCACAAGTTCTCACCCACATGGAGGCTCGGGCTGGTAAGGGAGACATCACGTGAACAGAATAATCCTAATATAAAAGGAAAGATTCCCAAACTCTATAGTAGTAGTAGTCTTACAAAGTCATCAGAACTAGTTCACCATGAAGCTTTCAAAAACTGGCAGGCCAAGCAGCTATTTAAGTATAACACTATCCGGTAACTTAGTACCCAAGCCAAATTTGGGCAATCCGTGCTGGCCTATTAGAATGATCCTCCTTCACCTTCCTTGGGAACAGCTATTAAGTAGCTCAATGGGAGAATTTTTGCAACTCACTTCTAACGCCCGGTGCCAGGATGAAAACAAGTGTTCATATTAGGCTAAAGTGAATTCTTTGGCCCTATGGAAAAAACGGGTTTCAAATATTTCCAAACGTACATAAGACTAATAGTAACCCTCACATAACATCACAGGAGCCACACCTTAGTCTCAGTAATATTTAACATGGTAATATTTTACTTGGCCAACAATGAACCCTACCTATGCTGGTATAAAATGATGTAATCGAGGTCCTATATTTGTATAGGACATGTTACCTCTCTGATCACTTCTTTGTCTCTCTGCTTTCTTCCAAACATTTTCTCCCATAAAACTCCAAAATGTTCCAAATACTGATGTGATATCCAAAAGAAATTTATCTTCACAAATTACCAAGTAAAAAGGATGCTAGAAGTGGTACAGCTAAAAGATTACCTTCTTAATGTTTACTGCAACAGATATCGTTACCTCAAATCGACTCAGAGTCCATGTTCTATTTTATTTTCTATAGCTTTTCAGAGACAGGCATAGATGCTGCTCGCCTAGTATCAGATCACCATGAGGATATTTTAGTGAGGATCCAATCGTCCAGGGACTGGTGCTGGATTTATAATCTGCCTTAACTCCCCACATCCTGTGACAAGTTTGCTTCTTCACTCATCACACACCCACACACACGTAATGGCTCAGCTTGGCTGGGAGCTTATCAGCTTTGAGTCGCTGCTTTGTATTTAATCTTTCAAAATCAATACTTAAAACATTTTAATCTGATTTTAATCTGTCCTATTTCCATTGTTTAAAAACAACACTAACCAACACTCAGTCTCAATGACTTGTATCAATTCACAAGATTAATCTTTCAAAACAACAGCCCAGCAGGATATTTCATTAATGTAGATCCTGAGGCAGTTAATCAAGCCTCAAGTAATCATTTTTCTTAAAGAGTTGCTATGAGAGACAGAGAGAGAGAGAGACACGGAGGGGGAGGGAGAGAGAGGGGGACAGAGAGGGAAGAAAAAAAGAGTTGCTATAAGGAAAAACATTCATACAGCATTAAGCAGAAATCCTCTTCAAAAGGGGGGAGGGGCATGGCAGAGTCCAACCAGCCAATCAGCGAAGGTTCTGCTATGAAATGTGGTTTGCAATTCACTTGAAAATGAGTAATAAATCGTTATTGCAAGAGGTGATTTCAAGCCAACTTTCTCCTCTTTTCAAGAAGCATTGAAAACTCTGTGCCTCTAGATGACAGAGAACAGACAGGGGTATAAGACAAAATGACAACCCACACTCGGCCTCCCTTGGGGAGACTAGAATCTCTGACAAATCAAGGGGGCCTGCTGCTGCTGCTGCCATACCCAAAAAAATAAAAATAAAGGCAACAAGTGTTGGCCAAGGTGTGTAGAAACTGGAACCCTCGCCACTGATGGTGGGAATGTAAAATGGTGCAGCCACTGTGGAAAAGAGGCTGGCGGTTCTCAAAAGGTTAAACATAGAATTACCATATGATCCAGCAATTCCACTTTCCAGTACATACCCAAGAGAACTGAAAGCAGGAACTTAATGGCTGACAATATAAAAATACCTGGAAGTAAACCCTGTAAGTAGGTTCTTTAAAAAAGATAAGCTAGATTAAAATAATCTGTTTTTAAAAGACTGGAGAAGTGTTGACTATCATTTTCCCAACCACCTAAAATGCTTCTTTTGTTTATCATCTTAGGATGATAAACAAAAGAAGCCAAAAAGTTCCTTGGGTGTTTAAGTAAAAATAAGACATTTTTCATTCCACCAAGAACTTTACTGAAAAACATATTCACCGTTTCTTTTTTTAATTTATTTATTTTTGTCTGCATTGGGTTTTCGTTGCTGCACGGGCTTTTCTCTAGTTGCGGTGATCGGGGGGTTACTCTTCGTTGCAGTGCGTGGGCTTCTCATTGTGGTGGCTTCTCTTGTTGTGGAGCATGGGCTCTAGGCACGTGGGCTTCAGTGGTTGCAGCATGTGGGCTCAGTAGTTGTGGCACACGGGCTTAGTTGCTCCGCGGCATATATTCACCATTTTATTCCACTACCTTCTGCCATTTTTCAGGCAACTTCCTAATTTCATCTTCCCAAAACTTTTAATCTTTTTTTGGTGAATTTTATTTTTTTATACAGCAGGTTATTAGTTATCTATTTTATACATTAGTGTATGTATGTCCATCCCAATCTCCCAATTCATCACACCACCACCAGCAGCCCCCCCACCCCGCCAGCTTTCCCCCCTTGGTGTCCATACGCCAAAACGTTTTATCTTTTTGAGCGAAGAACTGTCCCAGGTGCCTTTTAGTCTTCCAGGGAATTGAAATGTTTTCCATTAAGAGAATTTTGTAAAGACTGAAATAAATGGAAATCCAAAGGTGCAATGTCCGGTGAATACGGCAGATGAATCAGAACATCCCAGCCAAGCTGTAATTGTTTTTGCCTGGTCATCAAAGAAACATGCAGTCTTGCGTTATCCTGACGAAAGATTATGCGTTTTCTGTTGACTAATTCCGGATGCGTTTGGTCGAGTGCTACTTTCAGTGGGTCTAACTGGGAGCAGTACTGGTTGGAATTAATCGTTTGGTTTTCCGGAAGGAGCTCATAATAGAGAACTCCTTTCCAATCCCACCACATATACAACATCACCTTCTTTGGATGAAGACTGGCCTTTGTTGTGGTTGGTGGTGGCTCATTTCACTTGCCCCACGATCTCTTCCATTCCACGTTATTGTACAGTATCCACTTTTCATCACCCATCACAATTTGTTTTAAAAATGGAACATTTTCATTATGTTTAAGTAGAGAATCGTATGCAGAAATACTGTCAAGAGGCTTTTTTCTCTCAACTTACATGGAACCCAAACATCAAAGCGATGAACATAACCAAACTAGTGCAAATGATTTTCAATGCTCGATTTGGATATTTTGAGTATGTCGGCTATATCCTGAGTGGTATAACACTGATTGTTCTCAATTAATGTCTTTGTTTGATCGCTATCAACTTCAACTGGGCTACCTGACCGTGGAGTAACGTCCAGCGAGAAATCTCCAGCACGAAACTTCGCAAACCACTTTTGACACGTTCCATCAGTCAAAGCACTTTCTCCATACACTGCACAAATCCTTTTGTGCATTTCAGTTGTTTTTAGTTTTCTTGAAATAATAAAGCATAATATGCTGAAAATGTTTTTTCTTTTTTTTTTCTGCGGTACGCGGGCCTCTCACTGCTGTGGCCTCTCCCGTTGCGGAGCACAGGCTCCGGATGCACAGGCCCAGCGGCCATGGCTCATGGGCCCAGCCGCTCTGCGGCATATGGGATCCTCCCGGACCAGGGCACGAACCCGTATCCCCTGCATTGGCAGGGGGACTCTCAACCACTGCGCCACCAGGGAGGCCCTGAAAATGTTTTTTCTTCCATCTTCGATATTAAAATGGCTACACAAAAATTCACCAATTTTGATAATTTTTTTAAAAATGCATCCTCATGGGCTTCCCTGGTGGCGCAGTGGTTGAGAGTCCGCCTGCCGATGCAGGGGACGCGGGTTCATGCCCCGGTCCGGGAAGATCCCACATGCCGCGGAGCGGCTGGGCCCGTAAGCCACAGCTGCTGAGCCTGCACGTCCGGAGCCTGTGCTCCGCAACAGGAGAGGCCACAACAGTGAGAGGCCCGTGTACCGCAAAAAAAAAAAAAAAAGCATACTCATATGACAGCTGTCAAAATACAATCTAACAGAACTGTTTCAAATGAAGTTAAAGACAACTAAGCACTACTAGAGCCATCTTACAGAAACATCCAAATGAACTTTTTGGCCAACCCAATATATGTTGCCCTCAGCTGTGTGCTATGTGTTCTATGCAGTGGCCTGCATACAGTAATTTAATAAATGTCTGTCAATAATGATGACCATGAAGAACTTCAAATAAACCAGTTACCAGGGAAAGTCTTCAACTCTGTAACAAGTTATATCCAAAGGTTCTTTTAAACGTCAATCTGAGATACAGCTAAAAGGATAAAAAGAGATATCTACTGCATACTGTTTGCATTAAAGAAAAATTAGAAATGTAAATTATAAAGAAACAAATAAATGACAGAATTAGAAGACTCTTGTTTTTACATAAAATCCTGAAAAGATGGGCAAGTTCAAAGATATGCATGTTATTTGAGCGGGGGGCGGTTCTGTCACTAGAAAGCTAATAATTTATACAAATCTCAACTACTTCCAGTGTTTTAGGAAAAAATTATCCTTAAAAACTTAATTCTAGGCGCACCGCGGGCGGGCCAGTGAAGCCAGCGGTCCTGGCACGTGATCCAGGACCAGCTTCGTCACTTAGTGGCTCCATCTGTCCGTCCATGGATGCCATCGTGGAGGACGCAGCCAGTCGGGTGCCCCCGGGCTCCGGTCTCACCATCCTGTCCCAGCCGCTCATGTACATGAAGGTGTTCATCCAGGTGGGATATGAGCCTCTTCCACCAACAACAGAATGAAATATTTTGGGGCAGCAATTTTGTCAGCTTCCCGGCCTCTCATTATGCTCAGCACATTGCGAGCATCAGTGGGAAGCGTGGGTTGTTCACAGGCTTAACTCCAAGACTGTGTTCAGGGGTCCTTGGAACTGTGGTCCGTGATAAAGTTTTACAGCGTTACCAGGAGTGTGACAATGCTGAGGAGTCAGGATCTGGAAATGTACAGAAAGAAGTTTCGTCTTCCTTTGACCGAGTTATCAAGGAGACAACTCGAGAGGTGATGGCTCGTTCTGCTGCTACTCTCATCACACATCCCTTCCATGTGATCACTCTGAGATCTATGGTACAATTCATTGGCAGAGAATCCAAGTACTGTGGACTTTGTGGCTTCCTAGCAACTATCTATCAGGAAGAAGCCATCCTAGGATTTTTTGCAGGTCTTTTTCCTCGCCTCCTAGGTGACAGCATTTCTTTGTGGCTCTGTAACTCACTGGCCTACCTTGTCAACACTTATGCACTGGAAGGTGGGGTTTCCACCATGAATGAAATGAAGAGTTATTCCCAAGCTGTCACAGGATTTTTTGCCAGTATGTTGACGTACCCCTTTGTGCTTGTCTCTAATCTTATGGCTGTCAACAACCGTGGGCTTGCTGGTGGATGCCCTCCCTACTCCCCAATATATTCTTCTTGGATAGATTACTGGTGCATGCTACAAAAAGAGGGAAATATGAGCGGAGGAAATAGCTTGCTTTCCCGGAAGGTCCCCTATGAGAAGACTTATTGTTGTGACCTAAGAATGTTAATTTGAAGATGTGGGGCAGGGACAGTGACATTTCTATAGTCCCAGATGCTCAAAATTATGGGAGAGAATGTTGATTTCTATATAGTGTGGCACTTTTTAAATAATCATTTAATCTTGGGAAAATGGGAAAAAAACTTAATTCTATCATTTTATAAATATTCCTTAGTTCTTTCTACATAACTGAGCCCATTGTGTGTTCATCTAAGTTCAAAGACTCTAGATCTCAAAAGCACCAAATAAGCACTAACTCCATCAAACCATGTGCTACTCAACAATAAAATAAAGGCAAAACGCAATAAAATATTCAAATTATGGTTCCAATACTGCTGCAAACATCCAACCACTGGCTGGCAGGCAGCATTCTCATGCAATAACTCAAAATATTTGTGCATCAGCTTAAGTACTCCAAACTCAGAGTGTGGAAGGCAACTAAAAGTGGTGGATATTGCATATTTAAAAATGCAGGGAGTTCAAATGCCCCAAACCATGAACGGTGATTCAATTAAAAGTGATACTGTAAAATATTTTAATGGCTTGGAAAGTTTTTCAGTATGTCCAAAGGCAGGAAAACAGCTTATAAACATGTAAGGGGGAATCCATCCTTTCAAAAAACAAAGATGTCCAGAACACAGACCAGGAAAATTTTAAAGTTACTTACCTGGATGGTAAATTACAGTTAATTTCTTTCTGTTTTTTGTTTTGTTTTGTTTTGTTTGTTTTTTTAGCTTTACCTGTGTTTTCCAGATTTTTCACAATGACCATATATATATATATATTTTTAACACAGGATACACACTAAGAGTCACCATAATAATCATCTGTAAAAAATCAATTTAGAATCTCAGTCTTTAATGAAAGGCTGTAAGAAGTAGCAAATAGGTTACTGAGATGATACACACTCAAGTCATAACGTACAATGACTGTAAATCTAAATTCCATGACCTGATACTGGTTTGGTAGTGGAGAAAGATGGAGAAATAACCTCAGAAGAGTTTTCTCTTTACTTTCTGATTACTAAGAATCACCTATTGCAAATTTTTGCCCAAATGTTGACTGTTTGGTAACTTTCCATAAACTTTTGGTGGCCCCATGCTGACCTGAGATATCCCTTCTCCAGGCCTCTGACCAGGCCATCTGTTCTACCAGTTAGCACAAACTTGAGAGCCAGTTCATCACTTACTGATTGTGACCTTGGTCAAGTTACTTTATCTGTTCACGCCTTGGTTCCTATGTCTGTAAAACAGGGATAACCACAGTATGTGTCCCAGAAGGTAGTTCAAAGGTTTCCGTGAGTACATGTACAACACTATACATACTAATTGCACCATAAATATAACTATCACTGTTATTATCACTCCAACCACCACCAGAATCTGCCACTCTATTCCTGCTTGTCTATTCTTCTTCCCCAATACCTAAAGTAACACAGGTTCTCTCTATAAACTCCCAGTAGATATCTAATTTCAAGGGAATTAATTTCCAATTATGGTCAACTAGGTAATTCAGACCAACCCTCCTGATGAGGACAGCTAGAAAAGCAACATACAATATTTTTCAAAAGCACTTAGTTAGAGACTTCCCTAGTGGTCCAGTGGTTAAGACTCTGAGCTCCCAATGCAGGGGGCCTGAGTTCGATCCCTGGTCAGGGAACTAGATCCCACGTGCCGCAACCTAAGATCCCACATGTCACAATGAAGATCCCACACTCGGCAACAAAGATCCCACGTGCGGCAACTAAGACTCAGCGCAGCCACATAAGTAAATATTTTTTAAAAGCACTTAGTTAAAGGCAGTAGGGACCTAAAAAGACAGTGAAGGTTTCCTAGGTCAGTAACCAGAGGAGGATGAAAGTCCAAGGAGATGAATATAGCTCACAGGGCTTCTTTCCTCGGGGGATGATGAAAGATCCTAAAGGGAATAGCTGAGCAGTGCTTTTAACAGCCTGTAAGGACCAACGGGAAAGGGACTGGAGTCCAGGGCAGGAGGGAGAGGAGAAAGGAAACATACTTGGAAATACACTAGTGGTTTGGAGTTGATACCCCAATGCAGGCTGAACCTAGAAGGGTAATCCAGAATTGACAGGACTTCACAGAGACTGCAGCTCAACTTCCAATCCTCTCAATCCGTGAAATGAGAGATCCTGGATCTCTAGTTCATCAAACTCCAGGTAGAAGCAAATCAAACATTCTCTGGAGCATAACATTAGCCTAGGCCTTAAATTAATCTATAAGCATTTGTGTAAATAAAACGTATGGCTCATAATCAAAAATAACTTGAGGGCCTCCCTGGTGGCGCAGTGGTTGAGAGTCCGCCTGCCGATGCAGGGGATACGGGTTCGTGCCCCGGTCTGGGAGGATCCCATATGCCGCGGAGCGGCTGGGCCCGTGAGCCATGGCCGCTGGGCCTGCGCGTCCGGAGCCTGTGCTCCGCAACGGGAGAGGCCACAACAGTGAGAGGCCCGCATACCACAAAAAGAAAAATAAAAAAAAAAAAAAAAAAAAAAAAAAATAACTTGACAAACAAGGAAACAAGATAACATGAATAAATAACCAGCAGAAACAGACAACAGGAAAAGATCCACAGGGACCCCAAACACAGGAATTAACAGATAGAGACTCCACGTATACTTTTCATGTTCAAAGACACAAAAGACAAAAATTGAGAATTTCATCTCTGATCTAGGAACAATTAAAAAAAACAATTTTAAATTATAAAACTGAAAATCACAACAACTAAAATTAAGAACTCAATGGATGGGACTTCATGGTAGACTAAATATAGCTGGAGAAATCATTAGTAAGCCGAAAGATGGGTCAAAAGAAAAGCTATCAAATGAGGCATGGAAAAACACAGGACAGAGTAACAGTGTCTACGATGTTTGTTTTTGGAGTCCCAGAGAAAAGAGAAATAGGCAGAAGCAATATTTAAATACTTAAATACTTAGATAATGGCTGATAATTGTCTAAAACTGATGAAAGACATCAAATCACAGATTCAAGGAGCTCTACAAGCCAAAGACAGTCAGCCTTCCATATCCTCAGACTGTGTATCCATGTATTGAAACTACTGAGGAGAAAAAAAATTCAGAAAATTCATAATAGCAAAACTCAAATTTGCCATGGGCCAACTATTTACATAGCATTTACATTATATTTACAACTATTTACATAGCATTTACATTATATTTACAACTATTTACATAGCATTTACATTATATTTATAACTATTTACATAGCATTTACATTGCATTAGGTATTTTAAGTAATCTAGAGATGACTGCAAGTATACAGGAGGATATTTGACGGTTACATGCAAATACTAGAACCATTTTACATAACAGACTTGAGCATCACAGATTTTGGTACTGGGGGTAGGGGTGTCTTGGAACCAACCCCCAAGGATGCCAAGGGACTACACATTTTTTAAAAATCCAAACCTAGGTACATAGTAAAATTGCTGAAAATCAGATTCAAAGAGAAAATCTACTAAGTAATCAGAGATAAGGGACACATTATCTTCAAAGGAACAACAGTCTGACAGTTAATTCCAATAAGCTATTGATAATATTGAACACCAAGATGTTGACCAGGAATAGAATAAAGAATAAGATCTTTAAAACAATGAAAGAAATTCTATTCCCAATGAACCTATCTTGCAAGAAAGACACTAAGACAGGTATTTGGTGAAAGAATATATGTCACCAGCCAACCTTAAGAAAATTCTAAAGTGTGTCTTGGAAGACAAAAAATTATCCCAAAACGAAGGTCGGAGATACAAAAGGCAGGAAGAATAACAAAGAGAATATGTAAATCTAAATCAGAGGCTTTCAAACTCACTGCATCTTTGAATCACCGGAGGAGTTTTTAAGAAACACTAATTTGACACCCTCCCTCAAGAGACCCTGATGAAATCTGTCTGAATTGGAGCGCAGACAATCTGTGTTTTGTAAATGTTCCCCCAGATGATACCATTGTGCCTCCAAAGTTCATAATCACTGATCTAAATTCATTTGACTTTATAAAACATGGTTTGTATGAGGTCTTCTGGGGTTTAAATGAAATTAACATACATAACAACAATGGCAAAAATGTTGAGAGGGGTTAAATAGAGTTAAAGTGTTCTAATAACCTTCTACTGAGCAGGAGGAGGGCAAAAATATCAATTAATATAAGACACTGATTAAGTGAAAGATATTGAAATGTCTAAAGTAACAACTAAAGGGAAAACAAAAGATTATACAAATATGTTCCAAAGTAATAGGAGAGAGAAGTAAAATAATAACCACCTCCAAAGGAGTTAAATAAGGGAATAAACAGAGCAACCTAAATGTCCATTAATAAGTGAATGAATAAAAAAAAATATGGTGTACACACACACACACACACACACACACACAACAGACACACACACACACACAGGAATATTATTTAGCTATGAAAAAGGATATCCTAGCATTTGCAACAACAACATAATCCCCTTGAGGGGATTACGCTAAGTGAAATAAGTCAGACGGAGGAAGATAAATACTGTATAATCTCACTTATATGTGGACTCTAAAAACACTGAACTCGTAGATATAGAGAAAACATCACTCATTGTCAGAGGTGGGAAGTGGGGGTTGAGGGGTGGAGGGCGGGCAAAATATGTGAAGGTGGTCAAAAGGTACAAACTTCTAGTTATAATATAAATAAGTCCTGGGGATGTAATGTACAGCATGGTGACTATAATTAATAACACTGTACTGTATATTTTAAAGTTGCTAAGAGAGTTAACCTTAAAAGTTCTCGGGCTTCCCTGGTGGCGCAGTGGTCGAGAGTCCGCCTGCCAATGCAGGGGACGCGGGTTCGTGCCCCGATCTGGGAAGATCCCACATGCCGCGGAGCAGCTGGGCCCGTGAGCCATGGCCTTTGAGCCTGCGCGTCCAGAGCCCGTGCTCTGCAACAGGAGAGGCCACAACAGTGAGAGGCCCGCATACAGAAAAAAAAAGTTCTCATCACACACACATGAAAATAAGTAACCATCTGTGGTGATGGATGTTAACTACTCTTACTGTGGTGATCATTTCACAACACATACAAATATCAAATCATTATGTTGTGCACCTGAAACTAATATAATGTTATGTGCCAATTACACTTCAATTTAAAAAAAAGAAAAAAAAGAAACATAAGAACCAGCAGAGCAAACAAAAAACACTAAATAAGAAGGTAGATGAAAACCCAAATACTTCAGCAATCACATTAAATGTAAATGGACTAAATATTCCAGTAAAAGACAAACACTGTCTCCTAAGTTAACAAAAGAAAAAAGAACCATAAACACATCTAAAACACAAAGATGTAAATAGTAGACAAAGTATTGATAAAGGCAAAAACCTTACTGGAGATAACAAGGGAAACTATAACTCTGAGAAGTCCAGTTCTTCAGGAATAGATAGCAATTTAAAATCTGTATGCACCTAATAATAGCCTCAAAATAAGCAAAGCAAAAATTGTCAGAATGACAAGGAGAAAAACAACTTTCCCAAAATCACAGTTGGAGATTTTTAACATACCTTTCTCAATAAAAGAAAAAAAGAAGATTTAAAAAATCATAAGAATAAAGATCTGAACATGAAAACAGCATGATCAGAATACATATAAAACACTGGAAGTAACAACTACAGAATAAACATTTTCTCTATGCACACAACAAAAATTCTATCATAAACTAGGTCATGAAGCAAGTCTCAACAAATTTCAAAAAACCGAAACCATACAGACTAATTCTCTGACCACAATGCAGTTAACTTAGAAATAAACAGCAAAAAGACAACCAGATAATCTCCATATCTTTGGAAATTAAGAAGTGTACTTCTAAATTACCTGTGGGTAAAAAAATTAAACCACAATGGAAAAATCTATTTTTTTACTTGAATGATAATGCAAATATTATATATCAAAACTTTCATGTTGTTTAATGGTACAAATTTGTAAACAGCAGATAAACTCTGGAGATCTAACATTCAGCACAGTGATTACAGTCAACAATTCTGTTTTATAAACTTCAAAGTTGCTAAAGGACTAGATCTTAATAGCTCTCACCACCAAAAAGAAATTATAATTATGTTTGATAGAGGTATTAGCAGCAATGGTACAATGGTAAACATACTGCAATATAAAAATGTATCAAATCAGAACACTGTACACCGTAAACTTACATAATGTTATATTCAATTATATCTCGTTTTTTTAAAATAAAAGGAAAGAAATAAAACTGTCACAATTCACAGAATATACTCAGAAATTTTCAAAATTACAGATAAATTATTAGAATTAGTACACAAGCTTAGCAAGACCGCTGAATACATGATCAATTTGAAAATATCAACTTCAACAACCACAACAAAATGACAACTTTAAGATGCCATTTACAGTAGCATTTTAAAAAATCAAATATCTATATAAATAAATCTAATATAAGATGTACAAGATCTCTATGCAAAAAACTATAAAACACTGAGGGTAATTAGAGAGGACCTAAATAAAGGTATATGCCATGTTTCTGGGTTGGAAGACTCAAGTATTGGAAAAATGTCTGTTTTTCCCAATTCAGCTACAGACTCAATACAATCGAATCTAAATTCCAACAAGTGTTTTTGGCTAAATGTGGCAAATGTAAATGGAAAGAAAAGGGTAGAATAGTCAAGACATTACTGAAGACAACCAAGGCAGAAGGGCTTGCTCTAGTACTTATAAAACCTTATTATAGGGACCTCCCTGATGGCACAGTGGTTAAGAATCCGCCTGCCAATTCCAGGACACGGGTTCAAGCCCTGGTCCGGGAAGATCCCACATGCCACGGAGCAACTAACCCCGTGTGCCACAACTACTGAGCCTGCACTCTAGAGCCTGAGAGCCACAACTACTGAGCCCGTGTGCCATAACTACTGAAGCCCACGCTGCTAGAGCCTGTGCTCTGCAACAAGAGAAGCCACTGCAATGAGAAGCCTGTGCACCTCAACGAAGAGTAGCCCCCGCTCGCCACAACTAGAGAAAGCCCGCACGCAACAACGGGGACCCAACGCAGCCCAAAAATATAAATAAATAAATAAATAAATAAATAAAATTATTTAAAAAACAAAAAAACCTTATTATAAAGCACAGTCATTAAGACAGTGTGGACTTGGTACAGGGATACAGAAAAGATCAATGGATTAGGAGAGCCCAGAAATAGACTCATCCATACAGAGATATTAATTAACAACAAAGGTGGCATGGGAGAACAGAAGGGAAAGGAGACCTTGACAATAAATGGTGCAAGTTGGATAGCCATACGGAAAAAATAATAATAATAAAAAGACCAATACTTCATATCTACACAAGAATCAGTTCCAGGTAAACTGTAGCTCCAAATGTGACAGGCAAAACAAAAGGCCCCTAGTAGGCAACAGGAGAATAACTGTGTCCTCAGGGCGGGGAAAACTTCTCACATGGGACACAAAAAGCACCTACCATAATTTAAAAAAATAAAACTGATAAATTAGACATTAAACTTAAGAACTTCCTCTAAAGACATCATTAAGAATAGCGTAAAAAGGCAAGCAGCAGAGAGGACAGTATTATCTCAATAACCTCAAACCAGAAACATTCCAAATGTCCATCAACAGTAGAACAAATTGTGGTTTCTTCATACATTGGAATACTATACAGCTGTGGAAACAAGTGAACCACAGCTATGCTCATCAATCCAAATGACCCTCAAAAACATGTTCAGTGAAAGAAGCCAGATACTCAATATATACTGAAAGATTCCATTTATATAAAGCGAGAAAACAGGAAAAACTAAACTACAGCGTTTAGGGATGAACGCTTGGGTGGTAAAACTATAAAAAAGAAAAGCAAGACATAATCACCATAGAAGTCGGGATAATAGTTGGGGGAGGGGAGGGGGAAGTGAGGGACGGGAATGTTCTATTTCTTGACCTTGGCAGTGGTCACACAAGTATGTTTTAAGACAATACATGGAGCTATAACTTTTTTTCCTTTGTGTATTTAAATTTTTAAAAGCTCAAAAAGATTCCAGGCTTGAGATGTGGGTGGAGAGGGCTGCAATGTTGCCTTGAGTGCTTGGCACCTTCATGAGCACAGGGCTACCCTTACTTTCAGTTCAAATATCTTAGCATCGTTACCTTCTAAAATCATCCTAATATGCTCGAACAATTAGCACTCTGCACTGATAAATATTTATTACAACTCTAAGAGCCTGGGTAAGTTTCTTCGGAATCCAGAGAGATGAAAGGGGTCTCTCTCAACACGAAAACACGAGTGGGAATGCTGAATTCCCAACTCAAGGTAAGAGTTACTTCTGGAAAGGAAGGTTAATGGGATGGGGGAAAGTTCAAAGGAGGCCTAACAATGTTTTATTTCTCTACTGATGATGTTTTAGTTCTTTAAAAAAAAAAAAAAACAGGCTAAAGCAAAAACAGAAAGTGCTAAAATTTCACAAAACTGGGTGGTGGATATGAGTATCTTGTATATATTTACTATACTATGTTGGTCATATTCATAATTAAAGTGTCCTATACTCTTCACACTCTTACTGGCTCATTTCTCCAGGTAAAAATTCTGCTTCAGCCTAGGTAAGTCATCTATTTAGCCTTCCAGAGCCAATATATAAAAATTTGACAATGCTCACATTCTTCACCAACACTAAATCCCATGTGTTCTTCTTCTCTAGGCTGATTACCTCCCTTACAAATGTTCACATACTCCTCCATTCCTGCCTTTCTGTTCTGGATGGCAATATCCCTCAAAAGGACGTGCCGAGATCCTGATACATCACCTGAGAGGTTCCTTTGAGGTCTCAATTTCACCGGCAAACTTTTAACTCACAGATCATTTAGGTAAGAATACATTCATTCTTTTTCTTTCCAGCCAGCCTAGCTATATAACCTCCCAAACAGATAATGCCCTGGTAGCAGACGTTGGGTTGCTATCTACCCAACGTCCACAGACCTCTTTTCCAACAGAACCCAGTGTGCAGTCTAAGCCTATCACAGCGCCACCATCCCCTCCCCACCCATGACTGGTGTGGCTGGAAGCACCTGATATAATTCTGTACAGTAAGACTTGAGGGGTCTTGTGCTGATGCGCTCTGAGAAAGCCCCACAATCCTCTGGATGTTATCAAATCAAAGTACGTGCTCTGAAACTGCAACAGCCATTCTGCAGCCACAGGAGGCGTGAGGCTGAGGAAGGCAGAGTAGAAAGGTTGTGCTGAGCTGTTCCATTAACCCACACCACAGGTGCCCCACTCTAAACGCTGATTGACTTTTTCTGGACCACAACCTTATTCCAGTCATATTGGTTACTGTGTCGGCCTCTTCCTAATAGTTTGTCTACCAACTAGGCCAATGATCATAAATCTGGTGCCAGTAACCTTTTCTCTTCCAATAATCCCATACACTGATTTTGGTAAGATTCCCCACAAGTGGTCACCGTTTCTTTCCTTAAAATTTGTTATCAGATACAAAGATAGGGACTTCCCTGGTGGCGCAGTGGTTAAGAATCCGCCTACCAATGCAGGGGACACGGGTTCGAGCCCCGATGCGGGAAGACCCCACATGCCGCGGAGCCACTAAGTCCCGTGCGCCACAACTACTGAGCCTGCGCCTAAAGCCCGCGAGCCACAACTACTGAGCCCACGTGCCGCAACTACTGAAGCCCGCGCGCCTAGAGCCCGTGCTCCGCAACAAGAGAAGCCACCGCAATGAGAAGCCTGCGCACCGCAAAGAGTAGCCCCCTGCTCGCTGCAACTAGAGAAAGCTCGGGCGCAGCAACAAAGACCCAACGCAGCCAAAAAAAGAAAAGAGAGAACTTGCATATTATATTAAAAAGCATTAGACGTTTTTAAAAACCTATGGAAAATATAAAAAGGCAAAGTCCCCTGTAATTACATCCTTCAAAGATAACCACTGTTAACAGTTTGGCATATATTGATTCATGATAATATTACAACATCTATGAAATTAGTTTCTTTTAAAGAAAATATTCACATCAGGTTTTTTTTTTTTTAATTTTTAATTTTATTTTATCTATTTTTGGCTGCGTTGGGTCTTCGTTGCTGCGCACAGACTTTCTCTAGTTGTGATGAGCGGGGGCTACTCTTCATTGTTGTGCGCGGTCTTCTCATTGCGATGACTTCTCTTGTTGTGGAGCACGGGCTCTAGGTGTGCAGGCTTCAGTAGTTGTGGCACGCGGGCTCAGTAGTTATGGCGCACAGGCTCAGTAATCGTGGCACATTGGCTTAGTTGCTCCGCGGCATGCGGGATCTTCCCAGACCAGGGCTCGAACCCATGTCCCCTGCATTGGCAGGTGGATTCTTAACCACTGAGCCACCAGGGAAGCCCCACATCAGGTTTTTTGATAGTGGAGAAAACAGGTAGACCGGAGTAAAAAGAAATCTGCAACCAAAACACCCTGATATAGAAGAAAGAGCAAGCAACAGACTCAGAATACGACAGACCAATTTTCACCCTGGCCCTGCTGCACTGCCTTGAACCCTCCGCCTCACCTGACTCCCGTTTTAGGTATGGATACGAATACCTACTTCACCAGACTTTGGGGGGCTTACATAAGATAATGTCCCCCAATGAGTTCTGTTGGCTTTCTGTTTGCTGGAGTTTGTTTCTCTCTACCTGCACATAAAAATCCCCTGGGGAGCCTGTGACAATGAGAATCCCAGACATCCTCAATGAGAATCTCTGGGGGTAGGGCCTGGAAACCACATCATGCAAGTGCACTGCAGAGGAAAAGGCCCTACGCATAGTTGCTTTTATTACTGCACTGTTTAGCATCTAACACAGAACCTGGTAGCAGTGTTCATTTCAATAAACACTAGTGGGATGAATAACAAATGAAAAGTTGTATTTTAAAAATAGATTATAGTTATGTTTCAAAAAGTTTCATTAAAAAAAGCCTTCATGATGCTTATGTAAGAAAATTTATCTCAGCAATAAAGTAGTTATTAGTTGTCCCTATACAAAGAACTGGAACTTGTTTCTATTTGAATGCGCCTACATGGTTCACTTTCCATCCTAGGACATAAATCAAGGTACACTATACGAAATTTAATTAAGAGTCAAGGTAATCTAGTTTATCTCACTAAAAAAACAACTCATGAAAATTGGATTATGGGTGATTTCGAATTCTCAAATGGCCACCCTCCACAGACTTTACAGTTACTGTACAAAAATTTATCCCTACTTTTTATCACACAGAAAACTATTTTCTTTCAGTAGTTCATTTTAGAACAATTGAAAATACTAATTGTTAGGTACCAGCTTCAATACGCAATTTATGTGTCACTTTGATAAAATGTATGTACCTGAGAGCTCTAGGAGGATACACACCACACCAAAACGTTTACAGTGAGAGTTCCCTGGACAACACAATCTCAGATTATTTTTCATTTCTTATTGTTCAAATGCATTTAAAATTTTTACAATGAATATGCACTCCCTATATAATTTTTCTTATTTTAAAAAAAAATGCAAAAGCCCAAGAATTCAGTAAGAGAAATATAATTAAGGAATCCTGAAAGGTTTTTAAGTTTTAATTTTCCAGAGTTGAAACAATATCAGATAAGTTAAAAATATGATTTTTATATTTGGAAAAAAATTAACCCTTCACATATTATTGCCAAGAATTCTAAAGCTCTTTAACAAACAAAAAAAACATGTTTTCAAATGCTATGAAGGACATTATTGGTTCAACTGGCAAAATGGAATACAGACAGCAGACTTGATCAAAGTATTGTATCAAAGTTAAATTTCTTTAAGCTGATAACTGTACTAAGCTTATGTAAGACAACTTCCTTGGTTCTTAGGAAATACTCACTGAAGTTTTCAGGGGTAGAGGGACATGATGTATGCAACCTGCTCTCAAAACGGTTCAGCAAAAAATACGTAATAACAAAATGAATGAAAAAGCAAATGCTGAAGAGGAGAAATGTTAAATTGATGAATCTGGGTAAAGGGTATAAGAGCTGTTCGTACAATTTTTATATTTTTTGTAACCTTGAAATTATTTCTAAATAAAAATTCTAATTGAAAAAAGTAAAAGAAAAATATTCAAAATTGTTCTTAAGATCATACTGGACCAACTTTAAGCAAGACTTTATTGGGGGAAAAAATAGCAACGTATTTAAAAATTGTGCTCATAAAAACACTCACGCAGCACCAACCTTAAGCAAGAAATTAAATTAGTATTGTCCAGTAGATATGAGTTACATATGTTGTATTTTCTAGAAGACACATTAAAATTAGAAGAAACAGGTGAAACTAATTTTAATATGTTTTACTTAGCCAATGTGTAAAATATTATCATTTCAATACAAGCAATATGAAAATTATAAATGAGTTATTTTACAAGTTTTTTCATACTAAGTCTTCAAAATTTGGTGTGCATTCTACACCTACAGCACACCTCAATTCAGATGCTAAATTTTCACAAGAAATACTGGATCTGCATTTAGATTTCATAAAATGTATCAAATAGTTTAAAAAACAGACTCATACCAAGTTGTTTCAAACACAGTTAAATGTTTTCCAATCACCGAATAGAGTATTTGTTTTTAAATATAAATTAGCTAAAATTAAATAAAATGGAAAGTTCACTCCTCAATCACAATAGCCACACTGCAAGTGGCTACACTGTGGGACAGCCCAGCTTTAGAGGATGAAACAAACGCCCGCGAAAGGAGGGCCTGATTTGCCAAAACTCAGCTCATCACATTTATCAAACGATTTTAACATGGTTATGAGGTTAACAGGCTGATGTTCCTATCAGAGGCATTGGTATCTGTCCAGGTCATAATGTGACATCCCCTCCACCACCAATCAGAAATATCAGCACAAAGCTTCTTGGTCCTCTGCCTCAGATGTCATACGTTGAGTTTCCTGAAAATTGACTATCAAAGGGCCCACTCATTTTAAAATGTGGTGGAATGAACTGGCTCTCAGAAGCCTCAATGTCCACTGTACAGAGTGCAGAATTTCAGCACAAATACCGTCTGAGAATCCCACATGGGAGCAGGCCCACGACTGAACTTGTCTCAGATTTAACAGAGGAAGTGACCCTGAGTACAGAGACTTTTTTTCTTTTAAACAGGTGTAAGAGATTAATTCAGTCAACACCAAGCAACACTCAAGATTTGCCAATCAATAATTCTGTGCCAAGCAATTTGATCAGGGATTTGGCTAGAATCCTTCTGGCTAATCTCAATAAGGACCATCCCAAAGCAAATCCTGATTTAGGCCATTCTCATCTAAATCAAGGCTTAGGCAGTCCTTTGCCTGAAAGCAAATAAACTAAATCAAATTATATACATATGAAGGAAATTCTGCCTCTTGGACAAAAGGAAAAATCATTTGAAAGATAATTTAGCAAGTATGGGCAAAAATACAGTTCCAAAGAAGAGAAGTTTCATAACACAGCATTCAAAAACCATTTTAGGGAAATGTCTAATTCCTACTTTCTGTCTAGCCAGACTTTCCGATTGAACAATGATGTGGGTAATAATCAAATTTAATCCACAACAGCTAATTCTGATATTGTTCATTTCTCTTTCTCTGCAGGCATCAAGTATTAATATTCCATTTAAACCTGAAAGGAAGATGTACTTTAAAACTGATGGACCCTTTTTTGATGGACCCTTTTTTGTGAATTCACTAGTGCCTGAAGTTACTCATACCTTTGGGAAGTGAGGTAAAAGAATGAACAATGGTTTTTGACATCCTGACCTAAGAGTTAAATTCTATGTTCCATACAAAATCTTCTTCCTTCCCCTCCCATCCCAATGATCTTAGCTTGCTTCCCTGCGACACCATATTGCGGACCACAGATATAAATCCAACTAACCACTGTGTGGAAACGAAAATAATCCTAATCTAAAAGCATGCGTATATAAACATTAAATATTTCTACTTAAAACTTCTCCCCCCCCCGGCCCCCCAAGAACCAAAGCTTTAAGCAGGATGAATACAAGCGTTTTAAACCGTTCCATCGGAAGTTTGTTCTTGATTAGATTTATTCTAATCGTGGAAATATTTACACATTCTGCAGAAGAACACGTTCTAACTGTGGGTTTTTATTAGAAACTTCTCAGTCAATGCCTAGGTAATCAAATCCAGTCTCATTTCTCTCTGAAATTAGCCAACCACGCAGAAATCCATTGTAATTTTCAAAATAGAGAAGAGGGGAAATAAACTACACACCCGAAACATTCCAGTCCGACAGTTCAAGCACTATTTCGAGAAGGCAAGTAAAATTAAAGTCCCACGTCTCCCTTAGGAACAGAAAGGTTTCTGTGAAGCGGCCACGTCCAGGCCACCCTGCAGGACCCACGGACCTCAGCAACCCCGCCTGTCCCCACGGCCCGACCCCAGCGAATCACCCAGGAGCCCAGGCGCTGGAACATCCTCCCGGCACAGAGATGCCACGGGGTTATCAGGTGCAGAAAAACTACTTACACCAAAAAAGTACGATTAGACAAGAGTTTTTACAACGTATTCACGGGTACCGCGTCCCTGCTCGCTGAAACCCACCACAAAAGGGAGCAACACCAGCAGCAGAGAGGGGTTTCCCCTTGTTTATTGGACTCAAGGCAAACGGCTATATTTAACAATTCCCCCCGAAGGCCCGATGCCAGCACGCAGGATCTGGAGCGGGAGGCACACAGGAAGGAGAGGGCACACCCGCTGCGGGGTGCGGAGCTTCTCCGGTGCAGCCCAAGAGGTGCTCGCCCCGCACCGCGGCACTCCCCCCGGCGCCGAGCCTGGACGCCCGCATCCCCGCGGCTCGGCCCACCTCGCCAACAAAGGCCGCATCCGCCGCTCCACGGTGGGAAGCCCCGGCCCCCCGCGGGGAGCGCGCTGCCCGCCCCAGCCCGGGGCCAGGGTCTGCACAGCTGCCCCCGGAGCGAGCCCAGCTGCACCGGGTCTCGGGCTGCGGGCCGCCCCGGGGCGCACGGCAGAGGCTCGCGTGGTCGCGGTGGAGGGCGGGGTGGGCGTCTGGGCCACGCGGGGTCCCCAGAGGATGTGGCGCCGCCGCGGGCGGGATGGGGGCTGGGGCGGCCGAGGCGGCCCGCCGCTCCCCGCAACCCCGATGCCTTTCATTTGGCCTCTGCGGCGCCGGAGGCAGCCCGACCTCCAGCGCTAAGCGCTGCGCCGAACAGGGGCGGGCGGGGGAGGCACGCCAGACCCACTGCAGCGCCGGACCACCCCCACCACCCCCACGCGACGCGCTCCCCGCCCGGCCCGGACCCCACGGCCCGCCCGCCAGCAGGCCGCGCTCCCTCGCGGGCGCAGGAAAAAGGGCTCGAGCGCTCGCCCGGTGCCCACCTCAATGTAGCCGGCCAGAGCCGCGGCGGGCGCCGTGAGCCCGAGCAGCAGCAGGACCAGGAGTTTGCCCGTGGCCGCGGCGGCCGCGGTCCCGGTGGCCGCCATCCTTCGCCGGGTCGCTCTAGCGCTCGGCGCTCAAGCTCACACACTCAGACTCCGAACCTCTCCCGACCGCGACCCAGAAGCATCTGAAGCCAGTTCGCCGCCGCCCCGGGGGTTTTACACCGACCGGAACTGACTTCACAAAACCACGCCCTCCATGTCCAGCGCCCAATGCCGGCCCGCAGAACCGCCGCAAGACACCGCCCCTTGTTCAGCCCAGATCCAACCAGGGGACGGAAGGGCTCGCACCTCCCGCCGCCGCAGCCGTGCACCCCCGCCCGGCCCCGCCCCCAGCCGCTGACGCCCCGCCCCCGCCGGGACACCGAGGCCTCGAGACGCGGGGGTGTACGCGGGGGTGTGCGCAGGGTGGGTGGGGGCCCGCAGCTCGGCCCGGGCGGGGGCGCGCTTCGGCCTCTGGAACCGTGCACGGTTGTCTGCCCGCAATGCGCCCGTCTGTTCGCCTGCAGCGGCCTGATACTGACACGCCCCACTCCCCGCCCCTGCGGGGTATTTTCCAGATTCCTCTGGGTACCGCCCTCTTTGGGGTTCTGAAAATGATTTTATTAAAAACAGGATAAAAAAAAAAAAACAGGATGAATTGTTCCGAGTCCAGGCAGGTTTGCAGAAGGCCCTCCCCCCGGGCAGAGGAAGGGCTGCCATGAGGCAGCTTTCCTCTGCTCCGACCCCGCGCAGGGCGCGCTCCTTCCCAGCGCGCTGCCAGCCCGGAGCCGGCTTCGCCCTTTCCTCGCCGCTCCGCCCGGCCGTGTTTCCATGCTTTTGACCTCTGTTTCTTAGGCCTCATCCTTCCTGTTCCTTACCAGTGGCCACTAGAGCCCAGGATAGCTTCCTTCCACTGGAGACCAGTAGTGCAAGGACAACGTTGACCTCAAAGCCCAGTTCTCCTTCCTCGTGTATTTTAGGAAAAGATCATTTTTCTTTTTTTCTCCAGTTTAAGATCACTAGCAAGAGACCTGCTTCTCTCTGCCTTCTTGCTCCGCTGCGTTTCCACTTTCAGTCGGGAAACATTCTGCTGCCCGTGTTCACAGCTGGCACGGCCTCGCCGCGGCTGGGGCGCCTCCGGCTTTGTTTCCTTTCAATAGCCGCGAGATTTATGGACAACCCTCTGCATAGTCCTTGCTAGTTTCCAGATGAATAAAGAACAGGGTCTCTACCCCAGGAAAACATACAGTAAAAAGGGAGACACAGCGTCCACGGAGTACACACAGAGTGCGGCAACGAGGAGAACGCTGGATTTTCCAGCCCCACTGCGTGACGTGCCCATTCCTGTGGTTGAACAGCCTCTACCCCATTCCCCAGAGACGGCCGGCACCTTTCCACTGCAGAGCTCTCCCCATGCCTGCACTGTCCTCGCTCCAACATTTACCTGTTGAAAACCTTTTCATCTTCCTCTGCTCGCTTGGAGGTAAAATCATCTGCTTCTGAATACCCGGAGCGCTATTCCCCACTCTGGCACTTGCTACCCTAGTTATTTCCAAAGCTCTCCTGCCACTGACAAGGCATGGGTATGTAATACTGCAGGGCCCCTCACCCCGGACACCCCAACACATGTTTGTGCAGCGTCACTGAAACCAATTCTGCTGGGTTCTGGTCCTAGTTCAACGGTTGCTCTGGACTGAAGTGTATCCTCTCCAACATTCACATCTGTTGAAGCCCTGACCCCCAATATGATGGTATTTGGAGATGGGGCCTTTGGGAGGTAATTAGGATTAGATGCAGTCATGAGGGTGGGGGCCCTCAAGAGGGGATTAGTGCCCTTATAAGAAGAGACCAGAGAGCTTGTTTCCACCGTCCACCCACCCCCATCCACACGAGGACGCAGAGAGAAGGCCAGGAAGAGAGCCCTCATCATCGGGAAACCAAGCCGGCCAGCACCGTGCTCTTGGACTTCTCAGCCTCCAGAATTGTCAGAAAGAAAGTCCTGTTGTTTAAACCACCCAGTCTGTGGTATTTCGTTATGGCAGCCAGAGCTGACCGGCATAGCTGTATAACTATGGACAAGCCCTTCATCATGTGGACTATCTTTGCTCCCCGACAAGTGTAAATATTAAAAACCTGTCTTACTTTACCAATTTGTGTGATTCAATGAAAAATGAATGTACAATAGAGAAAAGCATGAAGTGCAATTTTCTGTGAAAATATACATGAAACAGTACCAAGTGACTGTGAAAGTCCTAATTCTGTTGTAGAGCCTTGGATGTGTCCTACAGACCCTCTGGGACCTGTTTCCTTGCCCACAAAATCAGGGACTCAACTCAGGGAACGTCTAAATTTCTATGAATCTAAATGCTAAGAGAAAAGCAAGTGAAATTCCCTAGATTCAGAGCAGTGGCCCCAGTATTCATGCTTTTGGGACTGTGCATGCAAGGCTGAACTCTAATATCATGGAATAGGGTAAGGAAATGTAGAAAAATGACCTGGGGGTTTTCCATCTAAAATTATTTACGTCCTGGGGACCTCTCTGGTGGCTCAGTGGTTAAGACTCCATGCTTTCAATGCAGGGAGCATGGGTTTGATCCCTGGTCAGGAAACTAAGATCCCACATGAAATAAATAAATTAATTAAATTAAATTAAAACCTTAATATGTTTTTTTTTTTTTTTTTTTGCGTTACGCGGGCTTCTCACTGCTGTGGCCTCTCCTGTTGCGGAGCACAGGCTCCGGATGCACAGGCTCAGTGGCCATGGTGCACGGACCCAGCCACTCCGCAGCATGTGGGATCTTCCCAGACCGGGGCACAAACCCGCGTCCCTGCATCGGCCCCACTGCGCCACCAGGGAAGCCCCCTTAATATGTTTTAATTAATTAATTAAAATAGGTCCTGAAAGATGTTTATTTGCATTTTCAGGTCACTGAAGGATCATTAATAAAAGTTTGTTGCCCTGTTCATCAATGTTCTTGACTTTAAAATGTTACTCTCTTTTTATTAAGTGACACTCACAGGAACATACTTAGTCTTGCGGTTCTCAAACAATGATTTTTCATCCTAAACATGTTCACGTCAGTGACCAAGTCATTTGAAGAGTACTTCGTTTTCACTTCATTACCCTTTGTTCACAAAAGGAAAAGGCCTAAAATAACCTCCTGTTTCTCCTCTCTTCTTAAGAATCAGACTTTCTCGTAAAAGAGTTATCTTTCATGTACACTTAAGATGTGTGCATTTCATTGTTGGGGAAAAAAGTAGTTTATGTCCCTAAATGTATCCTTATATGAGCAGCACCCACTCATCCATTTGACACTTATTCAGGTGAGTTAAATCCAGGTAGAGCAGCTGCTCCCAAATCAGGATGCTTTTCAAAATCAACTAAGAAGTTTTATAAAAAGGCAAATTCCTAAGCTCCTATCTTGGAAATTTTGAATCACTAAGACTAAGGTGACATAAGGGATTCAATATAAATTTTTTTTAAAAGCTGTCCAGGGAATTCTAATCCACTAATACTTCTGAGAGCTTGATTCTTGAACATCATGGGTCAGTAAAACAAAATTTTTAAAATTGGAGTAGCATTTAAAGTTACCAGTGTTTCCAGACATAGACAACAGACTTGTGGTTGCCAAGGGGGAGGGAGGGTGGGGGAAGGATGGATTAGGAGTTTAGGATTAGCAGATGCAAACTATTATATGTAGAATGGATAAACAACAAGGTCCTACTGTACAGCACAGGGAACTATATTCAGTAGCCTATGACAAACCATAAAAAAGAATGTATACATATGTATAACTGAATCACTTTGCTGTACAGCAGAAACTAACACAACATTGTAAATCAACTATACGTCAATAAAAAAATTAAAATATTACCAGTGTTTTAGTTTTCTAAATAAAACATTGACACAACTGTGTGTTATCACCACTGTTTCATTAAAGAAAGAACATTTAACAACAACAAAAAGTAAGAATGGTCATCATTTTACAATTTAAAAGACAGATCCAATGTAAATTTTTGACAACTCACTACATTGCCTTTTTCTCATCACAAATCAGAATGGTGAATACTTTATAATAGAATGGTCCTGCTCTAATGCAGGTGTTGGAACAGTGTAGTATGGAACATGAATATGAACTGGTTATAAGCTTAGCCTTGACTTATAACTGGTAGCCTTGAAATATACCATACCCAGGGCTTCCCTGGTGATGCAGTGGTTGAGAGTCCGCCTGCCGATGCAGGGGACACGGGTTCGTGCCCCGGTCCGGGAAGATCCCACATGCCGCGGAGCGGCTGGGCCCGTGAGCCATGGCCGCTGAGCCTGCGCGTCCAGAGCCTGTGCTCCGCAACGGGAGAGGCCACAGCAGTGAGAGGCCCGCGTAACGCAAAAACAAACAAACAAATAAATATACCATACCCAGAATGTATCCTCCCACCCCCAAATTCACCACATCATCCATGACTGACTCAGTACTTAAGACTTGGTTCCAGTATCACCTACTCATGGAAGTTTTCTGCTCTCCCCCTTCTCCTCCAAGGCTGAGCTGATACACCTCCTTTGAGTTCCCCAGAACATTCTGTACATACCTCTGACACACTGTTTGTAAACTAAACATTAGTGATTTCTTTTCTTTTTTTTTTTTTTTCGTGTGTGGTATGTGGGGTCTTCCCGGACCAGGGCACAAACCCGTGTCTCCCGCATCGGCAAGCGGACTCTCAACCACTGTGCCACCAGGGAAGCCCAGTGATTTATCTTCTTTATTGTTTCCTTAATTACATCATGAGTCCCTTGAGGGGAGGAGTCGTGTTTGGTTCACTTCTGTACCTTTACAGAGTGGTTGCACTTAATAGACATTCAAAAAAATATTTGCTGCAGGAACACATAACGAAATGAGCTTTACACTCTGGCAGAGAGGATAAAGCTTGTGCATGCGTAAGTATACTACTAAGTGGAAAGTCCTAAATGGCCCAAGAGAACTGTCTGTGCTTTTTAAGGAATAAATTGGGGGAAGAAGTTGGTTACATCTGGCTGAGGACAGCAGGCAAGGATCATAGAAGTGATTATATCTGAGAGTTCCTGTGAATATATAAAGGATGTCCAGGAGAGGACAAAAAGCATGGAAGGAACAATGCGAGCAAAGGCATGGCGTTGGAAAAACACAAGGCATGTAAGAGAACATGTGAGTATTTCATTTCTTTGGAGGACAGAGTTTGTAATAAATAGCAAAGGTAAGATGGTTGGTCAGTTTACCTAAAAGATACTGGGGAGCCACAGAAATCTTTGGAAAAAAGATATAATTAGAGTTGGCTTTAGACAAATTGAGTGTGACAGCCATATGAGGTATGAACCAGAGTCTAGAAGCAAGGAGGCCAACTAGCAGCCTATTGTGATATCAGGGGAAGAGTGACTGTGGGTGGAACGAAGAGAGATGCAGTGGGACTGGAAAGGAGGAGAAGAGGAGGAGGAATAAAAGGAACTTCACATGTCCAAACATGGTGCCTGGGAGAATATGGTAAGGACAACGTCACTGGCAGAAATAGGGAAATGATAATGGGGATAGGGGAGTGGAGTTGGTGAAATGCCAACAACATCTCCAGCATGAGATACACAGTCATTACTTGGGAAAGAGCTCAGAGAGAGTTTGGAACTAGAATTAGAATTTGGGGATTTACCTACCCCAAAGTGGTTAAGACCATAATACAGCCAATGGGGACAGCAACAAGAGAGGTTGAAAGAAACCCAGAATGATATATTATTTTTCTGTTTAACCTATGTTTATCATCACAGCATAGAGTCAAAAGCTAGAAAAGGCCAAGTAGGATGAGGACTAAGAAAGCATCACTGAACTTGGAGATCATAGAACCTGGTCACTGGTCATTGCTTTGTACGTTGTAAAGCTACATGTAGGAAGTAAAGGTTTAAGGAGCTGGTGAGGCAGAACTGACAAGCACAGTCATATCCTCCAAGATGTTTCCTGCTGAAAGAGCGAGCTAGTGGAGCAGCTCTTATGGGGTACGGGTAGAGTTTTGTTGTTGTTGTTGCTGTTTGCCATTGTTAAGAAGCCACTGTGCAGGGGAAGAGGAGTTGCCTGGTGGTCTAGTAGTTAAGATTCCGCACTTTCACTGCCGTGGCCCAGGTTCAATCCCTGGATGGGGAACTGGGATCTCACAAGCCAGGCAGTGCAGTCAAAATAAAAAACAAACAAACAAAAAAACCCAAGAAACCACTGGGGAAGGGGAGAAATTGACAGTGCAAGACAGACCATTCAGATTTGTAAGATGAGTATCATCCTCATTTTGCAGATGAGGAAACCAAGGCTCAGAGAGGTTAAAGAACTTGCCCACAACCAAAACCAGTAACCAGCAGAGAAGGAAATTGAATCTTGGTTCGTGTGACTCAGAAACTTAAGGTCGTCTGCTCACATCCTGCTAACCAACTCCCTAGCAGGTATCAGAAAACATTCGTCTAATAAGTCCCTCCATGGATACATGGAAAATGTATCAATGGCTGGCCATTCTTTCTGCTTGCATTTTAAGGTAGCTTTGTGATATTCTGTAAAATCACACTTCTATTCATAAACAGAGAAGCCACTCTACAAAATGTAACTCAGGAGGAACTAGAAAGTTCTCTAGCTGTCTCCTATTTCTCTCCAGCTTAGAAGGCTTCCATGTTCCCTCTGCCACTGATGTTGGTCAGGTGGCATCACTTCTCAGAGGGACGCTCTATAAGAAGCAGAGCAGGTTTAACCTTGCCTGATTTCCACCTTCACCACGTGAGTAGGTAATTAAGATTTAAATATTTTAACTTAAAAAGACTTTCTTATACCTCCTACTGGTCTAAATTAAAACAGGATCTGGTTTTCAAACAAGTCAAATAGACAAAAATATCCAGTACTTAAAATCAGTACAGGGCACCCAAATTTGATAATGCCAGAGCAGGGTCTAGACAGAAGAAGGAATCTGGCACTGGAGTCTTCATGTAAATATCTTTTGTTTTCAAAGATAATATTGGTTTAACTGATTACAATCTGGGTATGTAGGTGTGGCTGAAATACAATGCTTGAAAAATAACTTTAAACACACACTACACATATGCTACACTTTGTTTTGCTGGTCTACTGGTTGACAGGCTTGAAGCTAACAAGTTCTGTAAGGTCTAAAACTTATACAGTCTTGGGTGTCCTCGTAAAGACAAACGTTAAGATTTTCAGAGTCCCTGTGGAGGCCTCAGGGGAGCCCAGGGCAAAAGAGTGGTCGCAGAGCTTAATTAACTCTGCAGAAAAGCTGCCTCTGGCTGCAAATCACTTTTGGAGGAGTTGTTATTGCATGTGGCCCTGCCTATTTACCTTCCTTTATTTCTTGTTGTCCCTGAGTCTTCATTTGAAAGGAGCCATCCCATTCCTTGTATTTGGGCTGTTCTGCCCATATGCTATGGCTATTTTCTCAGCTGCCCATAACGATGCCACATTTTTTACTGTTCTTGTTTGGTGCTTCTTCGAATGATTTCCTCTGCCTTCAGTGTGGAAAATATAAAATGATGATAAAAACCTCAGCGCTGGAAACTGCTTGCACTAAAAGTTCTTACTGTTGGTGATTTCTACGTGGTACTTGCTTTTCAGACAAGCTGATGTGAAATTACTTAGCTTGAGAAGCCCCAAATCAAAGAGTTTGAACATATTTGGGGCATTTTTTTACCCTGTACAGAAGTCCTTTCATAATGGCTGTAACAGAAGGATGGAGAAACTCAGAGTTCTATGATTAGAAATTTTGTCTTGTGGATGGACCTAGAGACTGTCATACAGAGTAAGTCAGAAAGAGAAAAATAAATATATAATATTGCTTACATGTGGAATCTAGAAAAATGGTACAGATGAACTTATTTGCAAAGCAGAAATAGAGACACATGTAGAGAACAAACGTATGGATACCAAAGGGGGAAGGGAGGGTGGGATAAATTGGTAGATTGGGACTGACATATATACACCACTATGTATAAAATAGATAACTAATGAGACCTTCTGTATAGCACAGGGAACTCTACTCAGTGCTGTGTGATGACCTAAATGGGAAGGAAATCCAAAAAAGAGGGGATATATGTATACGTATAACTGATTCACTTTGTTGTACAGCAGAAACTAACACAACATTGTAAAGCAAACTGTACTCCAATAAAAATTAATTTAAAAAAAGGAAAAGTAAAAAAAGAAATTTTGTCTTTATTTGGCTAATCTACATCATGTATGTGAAGATGGCTCTCATCTCCCATTCTGCCCCCCACTCCCAAGTCTTTTCTTTAATGTAAACAGACTCATTTCTGTAACCATTTTACATGCAACATTGTTACCAGACCTTCTTACCTTCTTTATACCTCTCTATAAATTCCAATTTACTAATCAGCCTCTAAACATGTAGACTCCAAAACTGAGCAACATATGTCACATCCTATATAGAGCATAATGTTGTTTTTCTGGACAGCATGCATTTCATTAATACACCCTAACATTTCCTGATGAGATATCAATACCAAAGTCACATAAAAATTCATGTGGTGGATATTTATTCAGCACCTACAGCATACCATGTGTCAATCAATACTCTACTTGGGATACAAGGTGAAACAAGATAGGCTTCTTGTTCTCAAGTTGCTTAATAAATAAAGGCTGTCTGCTCAATGTCAAAGAGTGTGATGATAACAGGGAAAACTTCCCAAAGAAGATGCTTTAACTGAGTTTGAAAAGATAGGAGTCATCTGGAAAAAGAAGGCAGCTATGGCTAGCCAAGACATTGGTCTGGGTATGGACAGGGAAGCATAAGGAGGCATGACACCACAGGGGAGCAACAAGAGAAGAGGTATCACAAGAAATAAGGATACTCACTAAGGATTTTGAACTCTCTCTTGACAGATCTGGGAAACCACTCACTGATGGTCAGATTTGCATTTTAGGAAGATCACTTTGTCAGATTCATCAGATCAGGAGACTATTGAAATCATAGGGAGGACACGATGAGAGCCCAAACTAGGGCAGAAGAAGTAGAAATGCAGATGAGAGTGACACAGGGATCAGAAAGCGCCCCACTCAATGACTTGTGGGATACAGAAGAAATGCACACTGGGGAAAAGGGCCTAATAGCAGTTAGCAAGTGGTTAAGCAGGGACTTTAGGCAGATGAATTTTAGGGTTCGAATCCCTGCTCTACAATTTCTGGTTGTGTGACCTTAAATTATTTAATTCCATCAAAGCTCGGAATTCTCTTTGCAAAATAGGATACTATCACCTTTTTAGCAGGGATCTGACAAAGACTAAATGGAATAATGGATAAAGGGCTTACCTGTTTAGCTCAATGCACAGCACATGATAAGTTCTTGATACAAGGCAGCAGGTAATTGTGGCTAGCTGTTTATGGTGGTGGTGCTCATGCTACTGCAATTCAGCAAGATAGAGAATTCAGGGGGAGGAGCAAGTTTAGGGGAAGAGCTAATGATATTACAATAGCAGCTCATATTTGTACAGTGCTTTTCAATTTTCAAATGTCTCTTGTATCCATTATCTCATTTCATGTTCAAAAGAACCCTGCAAGTCTCACTTTCATTTCTAGGACAATTCATTTCTAGGACTCCATCCTAGGAAAATAATCCAAAATGAGAATAAATGACAGGAAAATGCTTATGAGATATGGTAAATTTTTTAAAGAAGAGAATGCAAAGTTGTATATGTAGAATAATTTCAATTACATGTTTAAAATAGACTGGAAGAAAATGAACCAAAATATTACTTTTTTCTAGAGAGTGGGATTATAAATGATTTTTAAATTCTTCTTAATATATTTCTGTGTTTTTCAAATGTTCTATAATGGATATGTATTACTTTTACAATGGAGGGAGGAATGATGCCCTTTTCTTTTGTTTTCCATTGTCTTATTAACAATGTTTTGTTAAGTAGATAGGTTAGTCATTATTATTTTCTTTGTTTTATAATACTAAGACTTCTGTCAATAATAATAACTATATGGGCTTCCCTGGTGGCGCAGTGGTTGAGAGTCTGCCTGCTGATGCAGGGGACACGGGTTAGTGCCCCGGTCCGGGAAGATCCCACATGCCACGGAGTGGCTGGGCCCGTGAGCCGTGGCGGCTGAGCCTGTGCCACCGGAGCCTGTGCTCCGCAACGGGAAACAACATTGAGAGGCCCGCATACCGCAAAAAAAAAAAAATAATAATAATAATAACTATAACTAACACAGAGCACTTACTACATGCCAGGCATTGTTCCAAGCATCTTAATAAATATTAAGTTTAGGCATGAGTTTAGAATTTATTAGAATTATCCCATTTTTATGTTTTTGGCTGTAAATAATAGAAATGTCTACTTAATACAGCTTAAACAAAAATAGTATTTATTGGCTTATGTAACTGGAAAAATCTAGAGGTGAAAATGTAGAGATGGGGCATGGTTCCAATCAGGACTGCAGCTCACGTCTCTGTGATTCTCATGGTCCTCCTCGTCTGTCAGCTTCATCCACAGGCTAACAGTGAGGCGTCTGTGATAGTTTTTGATCCTGTCCTACATCTGCTCAGGATATTGTCCAGGAGAAAAGACAGCTTCTGCCTCAGGCTTCCAAACGAGAGTCCTGAGATTCTCTGGTTGGACAACTTAGGTCACATACCCACTCCTGACTCAATAACTGGGGGGTGGGGTGGGAAGAGGGGCAAAAATAAAATGTGTTGAGTGTCTTAAGTCAACCAGGGCGGCCAAGGAATTGGAAGTGGGGGGAGATGGGGGAGGGGTGTTAACAGGATAAAAATCAAATAGGAAGGGAAAATAGGGGAAAGGATACTGAGTAGGAAATAGACAATATTGATTACTTTATTTCTCAGCATTCAGTTTAGGTTGGATCTTACTGCCAAGTTAGCTACAAATTTCGTCTTTCCTCCTTCCCAGCTGTCCTTCCTGGGATCCTTATTTTGGTTCTCTATTTGTTATTCTGTGCATCACTGAATAGATGTTGATAAAAGAGTCTATGAAACCCCTCAGCTTTTTTTTTTTTGCAGTACGCGGGCCTCTTACTGTTGTGACTTCTCCCGTTGCGGAACACAGGCTCCAGACGCGCAGGCTCAGCGGCCATGGGTCACGGGTGTAGCTGCTCCGCGGCATGTGGGATCTTCCCAGACCGGGACACGAACCTGCGTCCTCTCGCATCGGCAGGCGGACCCTCAACCACTGCGCCACCAGGGAAACCCAACCCCTTTGCTTTAAATCACCTGAAAACCCTCTGAATTGAAGGTAAGATGTAGAACAAGTTATATGCCATGTTTTTTTCTTTGTCTTATATTGACAATAATTGCTTGTTGTTTCAATTAAGAAATGTCAGAGAGTGAGCCCAGTCAGCTTCTTCGGCGGAGCCTCACAGGGTAAGAGGGGCTTGGTGGAACCCCAAGGTCTATTTCTGTTTTTTTGTTTGTTGTTGTTTTGTTCTGTTTTTTTTTTTTTTTTTTTTTTTGCGGTACGCGGGCCTCTCACTGCTGTGGCCTCTCCCGCTGCGGAGCACAGGCTCTGGACGTGGAGGCTCAGTGGCCATGGCTCACGGGCCCAGCCGCTCCACGGCATGTGGGATCTTCCCGGACCGGGGCACGAACCCGTGTCCCCTGCAACGGCAGGCAGACTCTCAACCACTGTGCCACCAGGGAAGCCCTGTTCTGTTTTTTATATAAAAGCTTTGAGTTGTAGTTCACATACCATTCAATATGCCCATTTAAAGTGTAGAATTAAATAGTTTTTAGAAAATTCACAGAATTATGCACTTATCACCATAATCAACTTTAGAGCATTTTCATTATACCCAAAAGGATCACTGTACCTATTAGTAGTCACTCCCTGTTTCCTGCACCCCCTTCCTCCTCCCAGCCTTAGGCAACCACTGGTCTACTTTCTGTATCTATAGATTTGCCTTTTCTAGACATTTTGTGTAAATGGAATCATAAAATACGTGGTCTTTTACATATACCATGTGATATCACTTATATATGGAATCCAAATTACAACACAAATGAACATATCTACGAAACAGAAACAGACTCACAGACATAGAGATCAGACTTGTGGTTGCCAAGCGGGAGGGGGGAGGGGAGGGATGGACTGGGAGTTTGGGATTAGCAGATGCAAACTATTATTTATAGGATGGATAAACAACAAGGTCCTACTGTATAGCACAGGGAACTATATTCAATATCCTGTGATAAACTATAATGGAAAAGAATATGGAAAAGAATGTGTGTGTGTATATATATATATATATGTATATATCTGAATCACTTTGCTGTACAGCAGAAATTAACACAACATTGTAAATCAACTATATTTCAACAAAATTTTTTAAAAATAAAATAAAATATGTGGTCTTTTGTGACCGGCTTCTTTCTCTAAGCATCATGTTTTCAAGCTTAAGCTAACCATGTTGCAGCATGTATCAGTGCTTCATTTCTTCCTAGTGCCAGATAATATTCCATTATATGGATAGACCACATTTCAATTATTCACTCATCAGTTGATAGTTAAGTTGTTTCCACTTTTAGACTATTATGAATAATACTTTTATGGAGATTTGTGCACAAGTTTTTGCGTGGAGCTATGTTTTTTTTTTTTTTTGGACCTATGTTTTTATTTCTCTTGGGTATATACTTAAAAGTAGAATTTCTGGGCTTCCCTAAAGGTGTAGTGGTTAAGAATCTGCCTGCCAATGCAGGGGAAACAGGTTCATGCCCTGGTCCGGGAAGATCCCACATGCCACGGAGCAACTAAGCCCGTGCGCCTCAACTACTGAGTCTGCGCTCTAGAGCCCATGAGCCACAACTACTGAGCCCACGTGCCACAACTACTGAAGCCTGTGCACCTAGAGCCTGTGCTCCGCATCAAGAGAAGCCACTGCAATGAGAAGCCCACGCACCGCAACAAAGAGTAGCACCCGCTTGCGGCAACTAGAGAAAGCCCCCACGTGCAGCAACGAAGACCTAACGCAGCCAAAAATAAATAAATAATTTTTTAAAAAAAACCTTGTTTATTAAAAAAAAAAAAAAAGTCGAATTTCTGGCCTATATGTTAGTCCACTGTTTTGCAGGTCAGAAATTTTATCAGAACCCTTCAAGTACTATCTTTAGGTAACCAGACTCAAAAGAGATTGCTAGGGACTTCCCTGGTGGTCCAGTGGTTAAGACTCACACTTTCACTGTGGGGAGCATGGATTGGATCCTTGGGTGGGAGGGAACTAGGATCCCACATGCCTTGTGGTGTGGCCAAAATTTAAAAAAAGGGAGAGAGAGAGAGAGACTGCCACGTAGAACTAGAAGATAATACATCAATTGACAATGGCATTACTGCTTTCAGGGGACCAGATCACTCATGCTAACTGCTTGGAGAACCTCCTTTCCAATATCGAGGTATATGAGAAACTGAAAATTACTAAAATTTAATTTTTAGTTTAGTACTCACAACAACTCTCTGAGGCCTAGAGAGACTAGATAATCTGTCCCGGGTTACATAGAAAACAGATGGAAACAACAGGATGGCAACTCATGTCTGCCTCTTTCCAGAACCGTCTGTCTTAAATACTAGACTAGACTCATACCGCTCAAAAGCCACCAAATATTTAACTGTCCACTTGTTGGAAAGGAGTTGTTTCCAATGTTTTCACCCACAGCACTAGTCCCTCTGCAAATGGCTACTTGAAATAAGTATGTGCTCTCAGCAGTTTTATTCTCAAAAGGTGACCTGGTATCCAAGCTCTGGACATGTGTTTATGTGGCTCTGCCTCTACTGACTTTTTATGAGAAGTTGTTCCTGATCACATTTGCTGGCACACCTCCTTAAAAGCTCAGTCAGCAGCATTCAAAACAGCTCCTGGATGCCTGCACCACAGGGACTTTTGATGATCTCTGTACTATTTTGAGATAAAAAGGGTTCAGCATCCAGCAGTCCAAAAACATAGTCTAAATCAGCTTTTAAATCCCTCGTTACATTGTACAAGATGGAGGCTGCTGAAGACTTGAGTTGTTTCCAGATATACTCCAGTAGGTCTCTCTAGGTCTCGCTCCTTTTTTGGGAATGGGTTGCAGACCAGGCAAGGCGCCGTGTGGTGACTAACCCACCATCATGGCCTCAGCTGTTGCTCGTCTTAGAACAACCAGCTTTACAGATCTTTTGAGAAAACCAGGGTTGTAGCACCTGTACTTGGCTGGTATTCACGCACTAAATTACATAGCCATGGTAAAGTATTATGAAATCAAGACTCACTTTGAGAAGTTTTGTTAAATTTGTTAGATGTAACAGTGGTATCGTGGTTAGGTGAGAAATAAAAGATTTTCCTCTGAGATGCATACGAAAAAAATATATCTAAGGGTGAAACTGAAGAATAAGAGGTTGCCCCTAAATGAAGAGCCTGTGAGAGGCAGACGGAATTGAATACTTGATATAAATAATTTAAAATGCATAACTGTTATTCAAATCCTTGAGATTTGACTATGGATGCAACCTTTCAGATCTGATAGAAATTATTTACACTGAAGTGCTCAGAGAACAGTCAAGATAAACGATAAGGCAAACATATCAACTGACATATTTGGTGAGGATAAGTGATACTTGAACATCACAGGATTGAGTTAACATCATCAAAGAGAAAGTTTGTAACAGTTTCAAGTTGTAAAGACTGATGTATGAGGCAATAACCTATCCTTGCAAGAGAAGTTATCCTTGTAATGGTGGTTTATTTTATCTTTACTCTTGGTTGCTGCCCTAGATAGATTAATGTTGAAGCTTTCAGTATCTATGAGGTTGAATTTACAGTGACAAAGGGTGCAAATCAGACTCAGGATTCTTACCTTTGAGAAAAGGTAAAGAATGGCTTTCTCATTCTTCATCATGCCATTTTGCTTAGTTCTTTGAAAAGAAATTTGGGGTGTTCAATCCTGCGTTCGGCTGTTTTCTATCACTCAGCTGTAAGTCAATTCTAATTTGAGTTCAGAGGTGACTGACGAAAATCAGAGTCAACTCTCAACCATCATCTATGTTTTGTGTTATCTGTGACCTCTAAGTTCCTCAACCTGCTAACCCGCTTTTGTGCCATTCCTTTGAGGAAATGCAAGGACATTTTTTTAAAGTCAGTTTTACCGCTCTTGAGAAATTCTGGCCAAAGGAGATTAGGGAGTGAGGAAAGAAAAGAAAAAAAAAAAAGGGAGACAGAAAATCATGGTGAGGCAATTAATTAAAGTGAACTTTGGGGACTGTTTGTGGCTTTCCATTATTTAAGTTCCACTTCTTATCAAAAATGAATACAGTGCCATTTGGCTTCTGTATGCTTAGTAAATACCTCAAAACTTCCTTAGAGTTAGTGGCTATTTCTGCCTGCTACTAAGCCACTTTGAACCATTGAGCATTAAGCAACAATAAAACTGAAATTCTTAAGCCATTGCTGACACCTAAAACATTAACAGGCTATAGTTAACAAATTCCTCATCCAAAGATGTTTTATATTTGTGTGGTGATTATATATTCTAAAGCTAAGGCATATGATCAGATGAGATGAAATATTTGAAATCAGAGCAGTTAACCACGATACATACTTGACAGTTAAAATATTATTTTCCCATTCTACACCTTGTTCTTAATTGCTTTCATTGTTGTGTATTGAGCAGCCTTGACCTTAACAAACACTTCCATTAAGATAGAAACCAAAACAAAGAACATGTGTTAAAAGAGGAAGAAAACGTGTAAAGACAAATAGCCAAATAACTGGAAATCACGGTGCTTAGATATTTAATATTCTTCAGCAATGTTAGTCATGACTTTTAATAAACTTGAGTTTTTCGAACAGTTGTTAGGCCATTTTTAAAAACTGATTTGCAAGAACAAAAGAGAGAAAAGCAGTCTTGCTATATTCAGCACTAGGAAGATTATTCTTAGAGTACTGTGTTCGGTTTTGGTTTTCCTAATTGAGGAAGGTTGTGCACAACTTGGGAAGAGTCCCAAAAAGTCAATCAAAACATTCAGAGGCTAGAAAAGAAGGCATATGGAATTCAGCTTCCAGAAATACACAAATGGAAAATAATGAATGTTCAAGTGTATTCACTATAGCATTATTTATGACAAAAGATTGGAATCTACCTAAAAGTTCATCATTATGAGACTGGGTAGATGAATTATGGTTCAGCTATACAATGAAATTTACTGTAGATGTAAAAAAGATTGAGGAGGGCTTCCCTTGTGGCGCAGTGGTTGAGAGTCCGCTTGCCAATGCAGGGGACACGGGTTCGATCACTGGTCCGGGAGGATCCCACATGCCGTGGAGCAACTGAGCCCGTGCACCGCAGCTACTGAGCCTGTGCTCTAGAGCCCGTAAGCCACAACTGCTGAGTCCGTGAGCCACAGCTACTGAAGCCCACGCGCCTAGAGCCCGTGCTCCACGAGAGAAGCCACCGCAATGAGAAGCCCACGCACCGCAACAAAGAGTAACCCCCGCTCGCCACAACTAGGGAAAGCCTGTGTGCAGCAACGAAGATGCAACACAGCCAAAAACAAATAAATAAATTTATAAAAAAAAAAAGATTGAGGAAACTATTTTGTGTTAGGGAAAGATCTCCAAGATGTATTGTCAAGTGAAGCAAGCAAAACACAGAACAGTATGTGGAGTATGCAGTCATCATGTTGCAAAGTAAAAGGAGAGATGATATATATTTATATCTATTTGTGTATGCATAAAAATAATCTCTGGAAGTGTATACCAGAAATCAGTGACAGGGAGTTTGGGATTAGCAGATGCAAATGTATTATATACAGGATGGATAAACAACAAGGTCCTACTGTATAGCACAGGGAACTATATTCAATATGCTGTGATAAACCATCATGGAAAAGAATATGGAAAAGAATAAATATATATGTATAACTGAGTTACTTTGCTGTACAGCAGAAATTAACACATTATAAATCAACTATACTTCAATAAAATTAAAAAGAAAAAAAACACTGACAGTAATTGCTTTCCAAGGGTAAGCAAAAATTAGATGAATGTGAGATGTACGTGTAAAGAGACTTTTATACCTTTTGAATTTTGATTCTTACATATGTATTACTTACTTTAAAACTAAATAGGTAACTTTAATTGAACGGCAAAGAAGAAAAGATACAAAATGAAGAATGGTGAGAGAGATGAGGATTTAAATTTTGTCTACATTTACGAAGAGCCCTAAGTAGCACCTTATCTGAGTATCTCCATAATCAGTGTAAATGACCACATGTTAACTTAATTGCAAAGACAAACAATGAATGAATTGATTGTGCCATAATACAGTTCACTCATGATGCAAAGACATGGCCCTAATTCACAGAAGAGAAGATTGAATTAGTAACTGATTTTTTTCCAAAATGACGAACAATTAGCCAATGAAAGAATAATACAGTTCTCTATTCCCTGGACTTCATAATGTTTGTAAAGCACTTTGTAGTTTGCAAACTGCTTTCACATATGTTATCTCATTGGATCCATCGTTACAAAAACATTATGTGGTGTACAAGACAGAAATTTCTATTTCTCATTTTACAAATGAGAAATGGAAATAAAGAGAAGTGACCACTTGCTGGTGGTCTCAACCAACATGACAGGATATCTGAAACTGGAACTGGCTTGAGAAATGAGGGATAGACGATGGCCAAGGGCTTGCCAAGTCCCTGGACTCCTTGGAAGTACTTACAGCTTTAAAATTCTTCTGCTTTTTGCCCAGAGTTGTTTCTCAATTATTAATTTTTCTTTGTTCTGATTCAGAGATTTAGCTGAATTTCTGACTCATCTTGTTTCTTTATAGAAAAAGGCATAGAAACCCTTCTTATCTTCCATCCATTCAATCTTTCCTTTTAGTGAAAGAATCAAGGAAGAGAGCTGATTAGAATGCGCATTCCTGACACCGCTCCCAAGATTCTGAGTAATTGGGTCTTAGGTGGAGCCTGGGAATATGTGTTTTCCGTAAGCATGTGACTATACTTAGATAGGGGGTCTGAGCATTGCCCTGAAAAATATGCACAACATGAAGTGAGATTGTTTGTAATGAGTTACTCTGTGTGGCTGATTAAAATCAAGGAGGCCGGGTAGGGTAGGGAAGGTGGGAGGGAGAGAGATGCAAGAGGGAAGAGATATGGGGATATATGTATATGTATAGCTGATTCACTTTGTTATAAAGCAGAAACTAACACACCATTGTAAGCAATTATACTCCAATAAAGATGTTAAAAAAATAAAAAATGAAATAAATAAATAAAATCAAGGAGGCCTCTCAGAGTCTCTTTCCAAGCTCATTATTGCTACAGACGAGGCAAAGGCAGGGAGCTGGGAGTGATGACTATCCTCTAGTGAGCTGAAGAGAAGACAGTGACGACAACACACAGGGCTAATATTTGCCTAGCAATTCAGGAAAAGATTCACAGACTTAAAACTCATCAGATGTATTCCTTTCCCTCTGAAACTCTCCAAGTATGAGACTGAACTCACCTTGGAGAGTCTGAACAAGCTGCCTATTTGCTTCTAAGGAGAATTGTAAGTGTTGACCATGTCTGTAAAGACCTAAGTGGTTTGAGATTTGGTTTCCTAGTGACTGCCTCTTTCCCTCTGCAGTGCTGGAGCAATTTGTGATCTGGTGGGGTACACCTACTCACAGGTCCCAAATTCCATCTAGAGAAGAGGGACCTGGAAACCACAGAGGCCTCATGGTGGAGGACACTTGTTTACCTAAGTTCTTCCCCACTCCAGCCCTGGTGAAGCCCCTAATTTGGCTTCCTTCAGAGTTTCTGTACCAACATTTACCTTTTTTCAGCTGGCTTCTCCGTGAGTATTTTGTGAAAGCTGCTTTGGAATTATTTTAAATGGCGTAATGCCTAAAGAGTGCATTTGTCCTTGGCTGAAGGCTTTTATAGTTCTGCATAATTTTCTGAGTGTTTTTCACTTGGTACTCATGCCCCAAGGCAATTATCGAAAAAGACATACATTTATTAATTGAAATAATAAATACTCTGTAGGTGTTCTAATAAAATGTGGTGATTTAAGGGTTAAGTGGTATATAGACTCATTCTAGAATAGCAGTAGAGCACACTTCTGTAAAAGCCAAATGGAAAAGTACAGAGGGAGAAAAAAATCAAAGATAAGTTAAATCACGGTGCACTAGGTACACAGAAACAATGGAGAGAATTTGAAGAAAAAATCGCCTCATAAGTTTAGGAAAGGTGTATTCACGAGAAATTTCATTTGCTAACTATTTTTCCTCGGTTCAGAGATTTACAGGTGCTACTTTATCTTGTCACCTATTTGTCCGTAGAGCACGTCCTCTACAGAAATAAGAGCCGTTCTGAGCTGTGACCACTTATTGACCTATGGAGTCACTGGATGAAAATTAGCCAGTTTCCTGCTCTCCACACTTTATTAATTGATTGTTAGTCTACCTTCCAAGAAGGAAGCAGTGACTAGAAGTTTGTCTAAGGACAAAACTGGATTACCGATTACATTTGCCTCAAAACCTCAAACTTTCTGAGAGGAACTTTTTTTTTGGGGTTCGCGGGCCTCTCACTGCTGTGGCCTCTCCCGCTGCGGAGCACAGGCTCCGAGGCCATGGCTCACGGGCCCAGCCGCTCCGCGGGATGTGGGATCTTCCCAGACCGGGGCACGAACCCGTGTCCCCTGCATCGGCAGGCAAACTCTCAACCACTGCGCCACCAGGGAAGCCCAAATCCTCAAACTTTCTTTCATAAATAAACATAATAAGGAGCCTTGGGTGCGTGGATCTACCTCTGTCTCTTGGTAAGATCTTTATCTGAAAATCTTACAACTCAAAGATGGAGGCCAAGACAGAAGGCTGAGTAGCTTATGAGAAGTAGTGGTCCCTAGGGAAGAGTGAAGAGGACTCTAATTAGCTGGTTTTGACTTCATCATTCATGTCTTACCCACAGTTTCCTCATCCAGAGTTACACCTGCAGAAGCTTTTCAAAGTTAGGAAGATGAAGATGGGGAATTTGGAAAGTGCAGGAAATGACATAATTGCTGGCACGTGATCTAGACCAGCACTGTCCAACAGTTCTTTCTGAGGTACGGACATGTTCTAGAACTGGGCTGTCCAGCATGGAAGCCACCAGCCACATGTGACTACTGAGCACTCAGACATGTGCCTCCTGTAATGGAGGAACTGAATTTTAAATTTTATTCAGCTTTAATAGATTTAAACTTAAAGAGCCACACATGCCTAGTGGCTACTTATACTGGACAGTGCAGTTTTAGACTTTCAGGTGACTTTTTTAGCTGTTAGAGACCAAATCCAGATTTCCTGACTGGTTGAGTATTCAAACCTTAACCAACTCCTGAGTTTGGTTCAAACTCAAAGAAGTAGGTGGTTGAAAAGTGAAAGGGTGAAGAGAAAAAAACATACCCTCATCTACTGATATTACTGGGGTAGGAGGAAGACACATAAACAATTCTAAACCAAGTAGATAAAAAAGAACTTTAGCTGATCACCTGAACATTTGGTATCTATACAACACCAAAAAACTATTTTACTTTTTAAAAAAAACTGAATGGAGTGAATTGGCAGATGAATTTGGCATTATGTAACACAGTGAAATATAAATGAAAAACAAACACCAGGCGGGTGTTTGAAGCTTCAATAATTAAAGGGTGGAGGGAATGTTTCATTTTCGTAAGGCCTGCTCTTTGACACCTAGGCCATCCAACCCAGCTGCCAGCAGGCAACTTAGGTACCACAAAACAGAACGATCCAATTGCGTTTAAGTGCATTTGTATGCATAAATGAATAAAAAAGATGGGAGGTACATATACCCATGAATGTTGGGTTTTTATTATTGTTATTGGGTTTACCCTTTTCTGTTTTCTCCAGATTTTCAACCCTGAGCAGAAACATTTTTTAAGAAAAATTTTTTTTTCAAAAGACAAAAACACAGAGAGTAATACAGTATAGTAAACATTCGTGTGCCTACCACCCAGATTGAACAGTTGTTCCTAATTTGTTATTTTTGCCTTGACTATTTCTTTCAGCCCTTGGGTACCCTTCCCCAGTCTCATGGCCCCTTTCTCCCCATTAACATGAGTTTAATGTGTTTTCCCACACATTTGAAGTTCTTTCTCTTCATATGTATATATTCATGAACAACACATAGCACTACTTTACTTTTAAAAAAACTCACATTGTTTTCCAAAGAAGACATACAAATGGCCAACAGGTACATGAAAAGATGCTCAATACCACTTAACAGGGAAATGCAAACAAAAAACACAATGAGATACAGCCTCACACCTGTCAGAATGGCAGTCATCAAAAACACAAGAAATAACAACTGTTAGTAAGGATGTGGGGAAAAGAAAACCCTTGTGCACTGATGCTCAGAATGTGAACTAGTATAGACAATACAGCAGAACCTGAACTCAAACCCTGGCCATTGCAGGCAGGAGTTTTTTTTCCCCAACATTTTGCCTCCCATGGTGTCCTGGTTCTGATTTGACCATAAGACCCACCAGTGGAGAGTAATTCTCCCTTGCTGACCAAGGAAACTCAAGAACTGGAAGTCAGTAAGAGGGAAGGAAAATAGAACAAGTGAGAGAAATAGAAAGAGAGGGGGAAATTGAGAGAAAAACAGTCACTTTGGTCAAGGATGTAATGTTACTAAATTTTATGGACTCCATAGCTTGGAAAAGACAGACCAAGGTTGATAAAGATTGGGTGGAGAAGCTGTTCAGGTATCATTCTATCATGTTTTCAGCATCCCAGTTGGATTGCAGGTAGGACTGAAGGCATCTCTTCACCTTCCCTTGAGCAGTGTTTTCTAAACTGTAGGAGGAACCAGAGATGATTTTAGATGTCACAGTCTAGGCAGCAGTTGGATGGCAGAGTGTGAAAGTGGGATCTTTTTAAGTTGTTTTAATCCTTCTCTACCCCGTTTATTGAACAATCTGAATCAGGTGAGGTACAAACCTGAAATGTTTTCTTTTTTCCCTTCTGCCATGCTCAGTGGAATCGCTTTCTCCCATGATTTTGGGAAAGAAGGAATAGGGAGAAATATCTCCTCCCTAAACGATGTCGGATCCTCTTTGGCTCACTTGCCTCTCTGGCTGACACTCTTGGCTGTTGAGGTCCCCTTGTTCTGGGCGTCTTCAATTCTGATTCTCCCATTAGCGTGAGGACGCATTCTTCAGTAGGCCCTGCGTAGTTCCCCGGCATCGGAGGGTCACTCTGGCTTGACCACCTCAACTGTCCCTCAGCTCCCATTCCTGTCCTTTCCACTCTGTGGGCGTGGGGCTTGGGAGGGCAGCACCAAGGCTCCTCTAAAGCCTCTGTCTCCACACTCCTTGCTGGGGTCGCAGCTCCAGGTCAAGACGGGTTCCGACCTCCAGGGGATGGACGCCGCCTCCTTCCTTACTATTCTGTGGTCCCTGAGAGTGATTCTCTCAGGCCCCTTCCTGCCTCAGGGGAGGCAGAATTCCTGACCAAGTCAGGAGTCAGGACTGAAGGTCCTCAACCCCTCCCTGCCCCTCTATCCAGGCATCTGCTCTTTTTGAGGCTCAGCCGCCTCCGCCTCTGATAACCTAAGAAGGTATCTGGCCTCGATTGTTTTCAACTCTATTCACGGTGGGGACACAAGAAAACCTTCTTTGTTCTCAGTCTGGGATCCCAGTCTCGGGTTCTGATTACATCAGAGCGAAATTCTCCGTTTGTGCTGGTATAAATCACCTGGCTAACCTTTTCAGTCTCCTTTTTCAAGCAGAGAGAGCAAACCTTCCTTAGGTAACAACATGTGTCTACAAACTAAGATCATTTGGCTTTCCTTGTGTTTATTTTCACAGTACCTTTTATTTATGACACATGATACTGATTTTGCATTTACCATAGGGATATAGTGTTTTATTTTTAAATGAATTTATCTAAATTTTATGTAAGTAATTCTGTTTAAAGAACAATATTTGGTTGATAATTGGTGTTGATGGTAAGTGAATATGGAAAAAATAATGAAAGTGGTATTTGAAAGACTGAAGCTAAGAAATACGCCTTAGAAACAAATGAGTTAAATTGAGCTAGGGCACGTAATGTGTTTAAAGTTGCTTACCAGTAAATGCTTATTAAATGTTAGTGATTTGCTATAGTATTGAGTATCTACTACATGTCTGGTGGGTTTCTAAAAACAGCTTTATTGAGGTCTGATTTAGATATCAGATAGTTAGATATCATAAAATTCCACCATTTTTTAGTGTGTGTTCAGTGACTTTTAGTAAATTTACAGAGTTGTGCATCCATCACCACAATCCAATTTCAGAGCATTTCCGTCACCCCAGAAAGATCCCTCCTTCCCATTTGCAGTCTCTTCCCCTCCCCGCTCCCTCAGCTCTAGGCAACTCTAACCTGCTGGAAGTCTCTGTAGATTTGTCTTTTCTGGGTTTGCCTTTCCTCATGTAAATGGGCTCATAATATATGTGATCTTTTGCATCTGGCTTCTTTCACTTAGTATAATGTTTTTGTGGTTCACTCATGAATAATGCTGCTATGAGCATTCACACATCAGTCTTTGTGTGGACATATGTTTTCATTTCTCTTGGGTAGATGCCTAGGAGTAGAATCGCTGGGCTGTATGGTAAATTGAGGTTTAACTTTTTAAGAAACTGCCAAACTGTTTCCCAAAGAGGCGGCACCATTTTACATTCCTCCCAACAAAGTATGAGAGTGCCAGGTGTTGTAAATATATTATTTTGCAGAGATATGTGTGGTCATATCGTAAGCACTATTTTATAGGTGGGAAATCTGAGGCTGAAAGAGCTTAACTGACTTGCAGGAAGTCACACAGCCTTGACAAAGCCAGCATTCAGCCATATCTGATTCCACATCCCATCCTTTTTCTACTGTGGGACTAGGCTCTGTGCTGGGTGTCTGTTTTCTGCAGTAGAGATGGGGGAGGTGCTGCAGTAGCTTTGCTCTTGGCTCCCTCTATGGAGCCACTGGAGACATCAGGTGAGTAATGGGGCCTCGGGGCAGGAAAGGTGTCTGGTTTTTCTGCCACCTGGTCCTGGACACCTAGCCCTGAAAATGATTTACATGACTCACGTATTTCTTTCCATTTAGAATGGAACTTCGGTCCTGCTTAACGGATGACACAGCAAATGAGCAAGCTGGGTGCCCATCCCTGTGAACTTTGACAGTCTTGTAATCACTTGGCTGTCCACAGAACCGGGAGAGATTTTTGCTTTCCTCTTGTCTCTGAGTCAGCAAGTAGTTAGTTACTGAAATCACATCCGATAACACGTCCAGGCAACCAGATGACTGCATTGTTCCCATTACCTTGTTTTGTATGGTCAGTCAAAACACAAACAGCAGGGTGTAGAAATTGATTACCTAAAGACAAGGGAGACAACATAGTCCAACTGAACAGATCAAGCAAGAATTATTGCTTTCTATAATCTCTACCTTCAGCAGGATTTGAATAAAAGTCCATCTTCTCTTATTCATAGCTTTCTACATCACTGGCTCCAGGAGCCTCATGTTGGGGTAAATGAGCATGGAGTTCGGCATTTTTCTTCATTCATCCTTCGAGGCAGGGGCCATGTCTTGCTCAGCTTCTGTTCCCTGCAGGGCTTAGCAGGATGTCTTGTAACATCAGACTTTCATCTTATCTCACCTGGACTATTGCAATCTGTCTCCCAATGGTCATCCCCCATCCATATCTCCTCTGTGCAGCCCATTTTCTATGAATCTCCCCTCAGAAGAAATGCACATAAGAAGTTGAACATGGTACTTTGCCTAAAAGTTTTTAGAGGGATTCATAGTCTCAAGGCTAAAAGCCAGAGTCTTATTTTCCTTTTCTAACCTGGAGGAACACTTTCCAACAACTGACCTGTTGAGTGGGCTGATTAACTAGGGCATGAACACAATCTGAATAGCTGAGATGCTTCCATGTGTGTGACTTTTGTGTGAACAAACAAACAAAATGAAAAAGTATTTTTTCTAGAAACCTAGTCACCGGCAGTGACTGCATTTGTAGGTATTAGTGATTCATGTTTCTTCTTGGTGAGGAAATAAAAAATTTTAAACGTAAAAAAAATTTGATTTTGTCTGGACCGAAATGAAAAGAAATTTGATGCCAGCGTAGAGTTTGAAAGCAGCCTTGAGGGGAAAGAATCCTGCTTAATTCTCGAGCTCTCGGGTGGTTATTTTAACATGATAAGAAAGAGAAGTTAAGAGAATATTTACATTCCGTGACCACAGGAATAGAGTAAATAAAAGACACTGGGAAGGAGCAGGAAAGGTCTTACTTAAATTTAAATCTATGCAGGACCCGTCTCTCGTTAATACTTACTGAGAAGGAGCAAAAAGCTTAAACAACTTAAAATCCACACATCATGGTTGGCACTAAAAACAATGGAGTTTTCCCCTCATTTCTTACAGTCTCCTATTTTTAATAGTGAAACATTGCCCTCACTTACAGAGGATCATTTCTCTAACCAATGGGACTCACTTTGCTGCCTCTCAGTCTTTAAAATTATGCATTCATGGCCCTGGTAACAGTAATGCCGCTCTACTCTTGTCGCCATATGTGCTGGAAAAAATCCACCCCAATGTTTTTTATCTGATTTGCATCAGCAATATCTATTTCTGAGGATTATTCATGGATTACCCATCAATATTCAGAACAATGTTTCTGTGGATCTTAATCTTTGCTATATTTGGCTTAGGATTTTGTTTTCTAAAAAATTTTCCATTTCCTTTCTCCCAATCAGCAGAAGACTAACCCCAGTTAACTGTTTGGTTGGCCAATATATTTGCAATCTCACTTAGATCAAAAGGTGCCATCCACATGAAAGGCACAGCAGCTGAAGCGGTACAGAAAGAAGGGCTTAACTCAAAATAGAAATTGCCCAGCATTTATTTTTTTTAAATTAAGCTTTAAGTAAACCAAAAAGGTTGCTCTGAATGTTTCATTGTGAAAATTCTTAGAAAGTATTTTCTTCAATGTTTTCTGGGCGCTTTTCGAAAACTGGTCATTCACATCTTCTTAGCTTACTCTAGTGAACTTGTCGTTGGTGGTGGTTTTTTTGTTTGTTTCTTTTTTCATTTTGCTCCCCAATACTACTTTTCCCATCAGAATCTGCAGTTGTCTTTCTCTTCTACCCACGGTCATGTCCTTCTGTCATTTTCTCCCATGATCGTTCAGCTAGAGGGCAAGCCAAATCATGAACAGGAGGAAGAAGCTGGCAAAAGACCACAGCTTTGTTTAAAACAGTCTACATTTAATACAGCTCTTTGGCTTCTGCCTAGAAAGTAACCTTCTCTCGTAAACAACCAGCAAGGCAGCAACGCCAGTGGTTTAGCCAGAAGTGAAAGCACAGAGGGGGCTTCAGGGCTGCTACCTACAAGCTACTTGGGAACCAAACAGGAGGGGTCAGAGAAAGGAGAACTGTAGATTGCCCAGCTGTATTTCCTGTTGTGAGGGAGGACTGCAGAGAGGATCAAAATTAACCTTGGCGAAAGGGAGCACAGCACAGGCAACATGGTAAAGCAGGTCAGGCGTGCCTGGAGCAGAAACCTCGCCCTGGGATCCAGAAAATCTTGCTGAATAACTGAGCCATCTCGCACTTCTCACTTCTTAAAGGACAAAGCTAAGCGCGTAGCAGGCTTTCCATACTTACATATTTTTCTGTGGTGCTTCCTATGATTCTTGTTACTGTTAAGGAAAACTATTAATTTGTATTTAATTATTGTGTGTGGTGTCACCATTTCACACTCTCTTATAGACCCAATTGTATATCAACACATATGCTCTGGATTTCTGCACATAATGCTGACTTTTTTTCCTCCTTTCGAATAATTATCTCGTTTTTGTTTTCTGTGTTATTGCAGGGGTTTGAGCTTGCAGGGCAGTGTTAAATACTTGCAATAAATGTGGCATTGTTTTTCTCTCCTTTTAATGGAGATGTTTTAGTTGATTATCATAAGTAGTATACTATAGTGGGTTGAATTGTGTCCCCTGAAAAGATATGTTAAAGTCCTAACTTTTGGTACCTGTGAATATTGACCTTATTTGTTGATGTAATCAAGTTAAGGTGAGCCCTAAATCCAGTGATTCTTGTCCTCTCAGGCGAAGGAGATTTGGAGACACACACATACAGGCAGAGGGAAGACAGTCATGTGATGGCAGAGGCAGAAATTGGAGTGATGACACTACAGGCCAAGGAATGCCAAGGATTGCCAGCCACCAGCAGAAGCTGGGATAGGGCAAGGAAGGATTCTGCCCCAGAGCCTTCAGAATGAACATGACCTGGCCAGTACCTTGTCTTTGAACTTCTAGCCTCCAGAACTGTGAGAGAATAGATGTCTATTGTTTCAAGGCATCCAGTTTATGGTAATTTGCTCCTAGAAAACTAATACAGATATTGTGTTTTAAAACAGATATTTAAGAAGAGCAGTTCTCTCTGATTATATTTTAGAAAACTAACAATGAATACTCTTTTATCTACTGAATACTTGCTAAATTTGTATTTTAGTTTTTAATGTCTTTATATATTTTTATACACATAGATTATTTTATATAAATCCACAAATATCATGCTATGATATCCTGGATTTTATGTTTCTAATATTGTAGGGGTTTTTTTGTTTGTTTTTTTGGTATTTTTGCTTTTTTTGCTTGGCATTCTCCTCCCCTTCTCCCCCGCCACGCCCTCCCCACATTACCCTAACCCAGGGAACTAGATCCCGCATGCATGCCGCAACGAAGGTCCCGCACATCACAACTAAGACCCAGCGCAGCCAAATAAATAAATAAATAAATATTTTAGAAAATAAAGTAATATCTAATAATTAATTTCCATTTGCCTGGTGCTTAAAGTTTGAGTATGTTTTATATAGTTTTGGACATTTGGATTTGCTTGTCTGTCTTGAAATTTTAATACACCTTGTCTATTTTGCTTTTGGGTTTTTTGCCCTTTCTTACAAATTTATAAGACATTACTTTTTGTGCTCTGTATAGCAAAAATTTTAATATATTGTTTATTGACTTTGTTTGTGGTATATATAGCCAAAGTTTTTATTTACATGCAACTAAAATATGCCTATTGTCTCTATTATAGATGTTTTCCCCCATTACAGCTCCTTGGTTTCCAGTCTTGGTGAAGAAGGTTGCCAATGTTTCTAGAAGAGATGGCACATATAATGAATTAGATTGTCTTAGAAGATTTTTATTGTTTCATTGTTATATTTAAGTCTTTTAGTTTTTTTTTTTTTTTTTTAACAGTATGTGGGCCTCTCACTGTTGTGTCCTCTCCCGTTGCGGAGCACAGGCTCCGGACGCACAGGCTCAGCAGCCGTGGCTCACGGGCCCAGCCGCTCCGCGGCATGTGGGATCTTCTCGGACCGGGGCACGAATCCGTGTCCCCTGCATTGACAGTCAGACTCTCAACCACTGCACCACTAGGGAAGCCCCTTTTAGTATTTTTTGTTTATATTATGTTTACCCAAGAAACCCAAGAGACTTTGGTAAATCCTAATCATATTATAAACAAATGGAGATTAAATTCTCCTTTTCAAATTCATAACTAGTTAAAAAAAATTTCTTGACTTACTATAACTGTCAGAAATCCCCAAAACAATCTGAACAGCCTTACTGAGGTATAAGTGACATTAAACTGCACATGTCTAAAGTGAGCACCTTAATCAGCTTTGAAAAATGTACACATCCATGAATCCATCACCATAGTCAAGAAAGTGAACACACTCATCTTCAAAAGTTTCCTTCTGAACCTTTGTGATCCCTCTCCCTCCTCCCAACCCCACAGGAAATCAGATCTGCTTCCTATCACTACACGTTAGTTTGACTTTGTCTAGAATTTTATATAAATGGAATCACGAAGTACGTACTCTCTCTCTCTCTTTTTTTTTTTTGGTCTGGCTTATTTTACTCAGCATAATTATTTTGAGATGAATTTACATGATGATATGTATCAATAGTTTATTTTTTTATATAAATTTATTTATTTTTGGTTGCGTTGGGTCTTGGTCGCTGTGTGCGGGCTTTCTCTAGTTGAGGCGAGCGGGGGCTATTCTTCGTTGCCGTGCGTGGGCTTCTCATTGTGGTGGCTTCTCTTGTTGCGGAGCATGGGCTCTAGGCGCACGGGTTTCAGTAGTTGTGGCACGTGGGCTCAGTAGTTGTGGCTCACGGGCTCTAGAGCACAGGCTCAGTAGTTGTGGCGCACGGGTTTAGTTGCTCCGTGGTATGTGGGATCTTCCCGGACCAGGGCTCGAACCCGTGTCCCCTGCATTGGCAGATGGATTCTTAACCACTGCGCCACCAGGGAAGCCCAATAGTTTATTTCTTTTTAATGCCGAGTAGCACTCCATCGTGCAGATATACCACAATACATTTACCCATTCACCTGTTAATGGATATTCCATTCAACATTGGTTCTCATGCGTAGAGAGTAGGCTTCTCCACACATTTTACATTCATGTTTATTACCTGGATGGGTTCTTCACATACAATAAGCAGGGGGATTCCACAGGCTTTCCCACCCTTATTACATTCATAGGGTGTCTCATCTATACGAATGTTGTAATATTTAATGAAGCATGGTTTCTGCGTGAAGGTTTTTGCACGTTTACTGTATTTATAGGGCATCTCTCAAATGAGAATTTTCACTTGTCATTGAATACTTTCTCACCTTCCTCCCATGCATAGGGTTTATCTCCAGTAAGACCTCGCTAGCATCTAATAAGGCTTGACTTCTGAATACGACTTTTCTCATACCTACTACATTGATAAGATTTCTCTCTTGCATGGATTTAATGAATACTGAGGTTTTCCCTTTTGTCTGCAGATTTTCCACATTCATTACATTCAGGGAGTTTCTTTCCAGTATGAATGTTTTGATCCGTAATGAGGCATTGCATCTAGGTAAAGACATTTCCACATTGATTACACTCAGGAGGCTGTTTCCAGTATGGATATTCTCATGCTCTGTGAGATGTGATTTGCTATTGGAGTGGGGGTTGCCCTCTTTCTTTAGATGCACAGCGTCCCTCCAGCATGCCTTCTTTGATTTTTAATGAGAAATGACATGTGAGTACAAGCTTTCCTTCTCCTTATAATGATGCGTGTGGGCTTTTTCTATGACAGCTGAAGTCTTTTCCACCTTTATAACTTTTATATGATTTCCTCCATTGTATGGATTCTGAAATGTAGAGTGAGGGATGAGATTCAAGAGAACACTTAAGGGACTCTCCTGGTGGCGCACTGGTTAAGCATCCCCCTGCCAATTCAGGGGATACGGGTTCCAGCCCTGGTCTGGGAAGATCCCACATGCTACGGAGCAACTAAGCCCGTGCGCCACAACTACTGAAGCCCGCGTGCCACAACTACTGAAGCCTGCATGCCTGGAGCCTGTGCTCCGCAACAAGAGAAGCCACTGCAATGAGAAGCCCTCGGCAACTAGAGAAAGCCTGCTCACAGCCACGGAAGATGCTACACAGCCAATAAATAAATAAATAAAATAAATCTATTTTTAAAAAAGAGAGAACACTTGAAAGAGAGAGAGAGAAAGAACACTTGAGTCCAGTCAGCACATGCTTGAATGCACAGTCTCCAGGACGCATTTTCTCATGATCTCTGAGGCATTGCTTCAGGCTAAAGGCTTTTCCACACTCATATTCATGAGTTTTTCCTCCAGTATGAATTTTTTTACGCTTAAGGAGATTTGCTTTGGCTAGAGGCTTTCCAACATTCCTTAAATGCTACAGTTCCTCTTTAGTATTAATTCTCAGGTATCTGCTGACGTTATATTTCTGAGAGAAGACTCTTCTCACAATGATTACCCCTAGATGAGATCGCTACACATAGGAGGAACCATAGCAAACTCATTATATTCATATATTCATTCATCGTTCTTGGTTACACACATTCCCTCATACTGAAATCTAAGTTATGGTCCAAATTTTTCAAACTGAGCCATATTCAGAAAAATGTTTTCTTGAAGGAAAAATGTTTGATGGGAAGTACTTTTCTTTTCCTTTTTTTTTTTCTTTAAGGCAGTACTTTTCAATTTCATACATTTTCTTTTTCCTTGACTGTATTTCAGGGAGAAAGATGCAGTTTGACTCAGGGCCTTCCTGCTGCTTTTCTCGCTGCTTATTAACTTCCGCTGGACATCACCTCCTTTGCAGTTCTTTCTCCAACATCTGTGGCTCTAGCTGTTTGAACTGAAGATGGTATATCCACTCTTGTGACTTAAGATCTCTGGGAGTCTGGGACACAAACAAAAGCAGATATCCCATAACAGCTAGTCCTTCTGCAGCCATCTTTTCTATTTTTCTTAAAAAGCTGATTTTTTTTTTTTTTTGACTGCACCGCTTGGCTTGGGAGATCTTAATTCTCCGACCAGGGATCGAACCTGGGCCCCCTGCAGTAGAAACGCGGAGTCCTAACCACTGGACCGCCAGGGATAAAAACCTGCTTGTATTTTCCACTCCATAATTAAGTGTGTCCGATTTTATATAAAAATCATATTTTAATATAATTATCTGCTCAATTCCTTGGCTTTTTCCTTTTACATCTTAAAAAACATACAACCAACAAGGAACTACTGTATAGCACAGGGAACTATACTACATATATTTGGCTGCATTGGGTATTCTTTGTTGCCCACGGGCTTTCTCTAGTAGCGGTAAGGGGGGCGTTGCTCTTCGTTGTGGTGCGCGGGCTTCTCATTGCAGTGGCTTCTCTTGTTGCAGAGCAGAGGCTCTAGGTGCGCAGGCTTCAGTAGCTGTGGCATGCGGGCTCAGTGGTTGTGGCTCGCGGGCTCTAGAGCACAGGCTCAATAGTTGTGGCGCGTGGGCTTAGTGGCTCCGTGGCATGTGGGATCTTCCCGGACCGGGGCACGAACCTGTGTCCCCTGCACTGGCAGGCGGACTCAACCACTGCGCCACAGGGAAGTCCCTCAATATTTTGTAATAACCTATAAGGGAAAAGAATCTGAAAAGGACTATACATATATATATATATATATATATATATATAACTGAATCACTGTGCTGTACACCTGAAACTAACACAATATTATAAGTCAACTATACTTCAATTAAGAAGATAAAAATTTTTTTAAAGAATGTATATATACGTCTAACTGAATCACTTTGCTGTACAACACGACATTATAAATCAACTACAGTTCAGTAAGATAAATTTTAAAAAGCCAACCTTCTCAGCAAAAACAAACAAAAAACCCCTCAAACTGTTCCTATCTCATAAATGCTCATACTCTCAGCCATCCACATGGAGATGCCCTACACATACACGATCTTGCGCCCGTAGAGTTTCTTCCTTACTTTATAATGTTGTCTTAGATTCCTGTGGCTGTCGTAACAAAGTACAACAAACTAGCTGGCTTAAAATAATAGAAATTCATTCTCTCACAGTTCTGGAGGCTAGACGTCTGAGATGAAGGTGTTGGCGGGGCAATGGTCCCTCTGAAGTTTCTAGGGAAGAATCCTTCTCTTCAAGCCCTTGGTGGTTGCTGGCAATCTTTGGTTTTCCTTGGCTTGTAGATGCACCCTCTCTGCCCCGTCTTCATATATCTTCCCCTGTGTGTCTGTATCTCTATTTTCTCTTCTTTTTTTTTTTCCTGGCCACACACCACGTGGCTTTCGGGATCGTAGTTCCCCGACCAGGGATTGAACCCACGCCCTCAGCAGTGAAGGCACAGAGTCCTAACCACTGGACCACCAGGGAATTCCCTATTTTCTCTTCTTCTAAGGATACCAGTCATTGGGTTGGGGCCCAGCATATCCATCTAGTGTGACCTCATCTTAACTTATCATATCTGCAAAGGCCCTATTTCTAAATAAGGTCACAGTCACAGCTGCCAGATATGGTACCAGGAAAGCCCATGGCATTAACATTTTAAAGGGGAGTATAGGCCAGTTATTTTGTAGAATATCCCTCAGTTTGGGTTTGCCCATAGAGTTGAGTTAAGAACTTCTGGTAGCCATATTGCAGAAGTCGTGTCCTTCCCAGGGCATCACACACAGAGGCACTCGGTCTCAGGGGTCCTATCCCTGAGTATAGCAACTTTGATCACAATGATGGTATCTGCCAACTTTCTCCACTGTAAAGTTATTATTTTTTCCATTGTAGTTAATATGTATCTTTTGTAGAGCTATTTCAAGACCACGTTGATATCAAACCATCAAATTTTCATCCATTAAGGTTTATCACCCATTGATGATTCTTGCTTGAAAAAATTTAATAGTTGTTATGGTTCCTGCCAAATGATCTCTCTTCTTTTTCCAGCATTCCTTTTTCTCTTATTCGTTTGTTTTCTTCTGTAATGATGAGCTTTCCCTTTTTACTCACGGACTTTGGTTTTTTTTTTTTTTTTTTTTTTTTTAAGTTTATTTATTTATTTTTTTAATTAGTTTCTGCTTTATAACAAAGTGAATCAGTCATACATATACATCTGTTCCCACATCCCTTCCCTCATGCATCTCCCTCCCTCCCACCCTCCCCATCCCACCCCTCCAGGCGGTCACAAAGCACCGAGCTGATCTCCCTGTGCTCTGCGGCTGCTTCCCACTATTTATCTACCTTACGTTTGGTAGTGTATATATGTCCATGCCTCTCTTTCGCTTTGTCACAGCTTACCCTTCCCCCTCCCCATATCCTCAAGTCCATTCTCAAGTAGGTCTGTGTCCCTATTCCCGTTTTGCCCCTAGGTTCTTCATGACATTTTTTTTTTTAAATTCCGTATATATGTGTTAGCATACGGTATTTGTCTTTCTCTTTCTGACTAACTTCACTCTGTATGACAGACTCTAGGTCTATCCACCTCATTACAAATAGCTCAGTTTCGTTTCTTTTTATGGCTGAGTAATATTCCATTGTATATATGTGCCACATCTTCTTTATCCATTCATCCGATGATGGACACTTAGGTTGTTTCCAGCTCCGGGCTATTGTGAATAGAGCTGCAATGAACATTTTGGTACATGTCTCTTTCTGAATTATGGTTTTCTCAGGGTATATGCCCAGTAGTGGGATTGCTGGGTCATATGGTAGTTCTATTTGTAGTTTTTTAAGGAACCTCCATATCGTTCTCCATAGTGGCTGTACCAATTCACATTCCCACCAGCAGTGCAAGAGTGTTCCCTTTTCTCCACACCCTCTCCAGCATTTATTGTTTCTAGATTTCTTGATGATGGCCATTCTGACTGGTGTGAGATGATATCTCATTGTAGTTTTGATTTGCATTTCTCTAATGATTAATGATGTTGAGCATTCTTTCATGTGTTTGTTGGCAGTCTGTATATCTTCTTTGGAGAAATGCCTATTTAAGTCTTCTGCCCATTTTTGGATTGGGTTGTCTGTTTTTTTGCTATTGAGCTGCATGAGCTGTTTATAAATTTTGGAGATTAATCCTTTGTCAGTTGCTTCATTTGCAAATATTTTCTCCCATTCTGAGGGTTGTCTTTTGGTCTTCTTTATGGTTTCCTTTGCTGTGCAAAAGCTTTGAAGTTTCATTAGGTCCCATTTGTTTATCTTTGTTTTTATTTCCATTTCTCTAGGAGGTGGGTCCAAAAGGATCTTGCTGTGATTTATGTCATAGAGTGTTCTACCTATGTTTTCCTCTAAGAGTTTGATAGTTTCTGGCCTTACATTTAAGTCTTTAATCCATTTTGAGCTTATTTTTGTGTATGGTGCTAGGGAATGATCTAATCTCAAAGTTTTACATGTCCCTGTCCAGTTTTCCCAGCACCACTTATTGAAGAGACTGTCCTTTCTCCACTGTACATTCCTGGCTCCTTTATCAAAGATAAGTTGGCCATATGTGCGTGGGTTTATCTCTGGGCTTTCTATCCTGATCCACTGATCTATCTTTCTGTTTTTATGCCAGTACCAGACTGTCTTAATTACTGTAGCTTTGTAGTATAGTCTGAAGTCAGGGAGCCTGATTCCTCCAGCTCCGTTTTTCGTTCTCAAGATTGCTTTAGCTATTCGGGGCCTTTTGTTTTTCCAAACAAATTTTGAAATTTTTTGTTCTAGTTCTGTGAAAAATGCCAGTGGTAGTTTGATAGGGATTGCATTGAATCTGTAGATTGCTTTGGGTAGTAGAGTCATTTTCACAATATTGATTCTTCCAATCCAGGAGCATGGTATATCTCTCCATCTATTTGTATCATCTTTAATTTCTTTCATCAGTGTCTTATAGTTTTCTGCATACAGGTCTTTTGTCTCCTTAGGTAGGTTTATTCCTAGATATTTTATTCTTTTTGTTGCAATGGTAAATGGGAGTGTTTTCTTGATTTCATTTTCAGATTTTTCATCATTAGTGTACAGGAATGCCAGAGATTTCTGTACATTAATTTTATATCCTGCTACTTTACCAAATTCATTGATTAGCTCTAGTAGTTTTTCGGTAGCATCTTTAGGATTCTCTATGTATAGTATCATGTCATCTGCAAACAGTGACAGCTTTACTTCTTCTTTTCCAATTTGGATTCCTTTTATTTCCTTTTCTTCTCTGATTGCTGTGGCTAAAACTTCCAAAACTAGGTTGAAGAAGAGTGGTGAGAGTGGGCAGCCTTGTCTTGTTCCTGATCTTAGTGGAAATGGTTTCAGTTTTTCACCATTGAGGACAATGTTGGCTGTGGGTTTGTCATATATGGCCTTTATTATGTTGAGGAAAGATCCCTCTATACCTACTTTCTGCAGGGTTTTTATCATAAATGGGTGTTGAATTTTGTCGAAAGCTTTCTCTGCATCTATTGAGATGATCATATGGTTTTTCTCCTTCAACTTGTTAATATGGTGTATTACATTGATTGATTTGCGTATATTGAAGAATCCTTGCATTCCTGGGATAAACCCCACTTGATCATGGTGTATGATCCTTTTAATGTGCTCTTGGATTCTGTTTGCTAGTATTTTGTTGAGGATTTTTGCATCTATGTTCATCAGTGATATTGGCCTGTAGTTTTCTTTCTTTGTGACATCCTTGCCTGGTTTTGGTATCAAGGTGATGTCGGCCTCGTAGAATGAGTTTGGGAGTGTTCCTCCCTCTGCTATATTTTGGAAGAGTTTGAGAAGGATAGGTGTTAGCTCTTCTCTAAATGTTTGATAGAATTCACCTGTGAAGCCATCTGGTCCTGGGCTTTTGTTTGATGGAAGATTTTTAATCACAGTTTCAATTTCAGTGCTTGTGATTGGTCTATTCATATTTTCTATTTCTTCCTGAGTCAGTCTTGGCAGGTTGTGCATTTCTAAGAATGTGTCCATTTCTTCCAGGTTGTCCATTTTATTGGAATAGAGTTGCTTATAGTAATCTCTCATAATCTTTTGTATTTCTGCAGTGTCAGTTGTTACTTCTCCTTTTTCATTTCTAATTCTATTGATTTGAGTCTTCTCCCTTTTTTTCTTGATGAGTCTGGCTAATGGTTTGTCAATTTTGTTTATCTTCTCAAAGAACCAGCTTCTAGTTTGGTTGATCTTTGCTATCGTTTCCTTCATTTCTTTTTCATTTATTTCTGATCTGATCTTTATGATTTCTTTCCTTCTGCTAGCTTTGGGGTATTTTTGTTCTTCTTTCTCTAATTGCTTTAGGTGCAGGGTCAGGTTGTTTACTCGAAATGCTTCCTGTTTCTTAAGGTGGGATTGTATTGCTATAAACTTCCCCCTTAGAACTGCTTTTGCTGCGTCCCATAGGTTTTGGGTCGTCGTGTCTCCATTGTCATTTGTTTCTAGGTATTTTTTAATTTCCTCTTTGATTTCTTCAGTGATCACTTCGTTATTGAGTAGTGTATTGTTTAGCCTCCATGTGTTTGTATTTTTTACACATCTTTTCCTGTAATTGATGTCTAGTCTCATAGCATTGTGGTCGGAGAAGATACTTGATACAATTTCAATTTTCTTAAAATTACCGAGGCTTGATTTGTGACCCAAGATATGATCTATCCTGGAGAATGTTCCATGAGCACTTGAGAAAAATGTGTATTCTGTTGTTTTTGGATGGAATGTCCTATAAATATCAACTAAGTCCATCTCGTTTAATGTATCATTTAAAGCTTGTGTTTCCTTATTTATTTTCATTTTGGATGATCTGTCCATTGGTGAAAGTGGGGTGTTAAAGTCCCCTACTATGATTGTGTTACTGTCGATTTCCCCTTTTATGGCTGTTAGTATTTGCCTTATGTATTGAGGTGCTCCTATGTTGGGTGCATAAATATTTACAATTGTTATATCTTCTTCTTGGATCGATCCCTTTATCGTTATGTAGTGTCCTTCCTTGTCTCTTCTAATAGTCTTTATTTTAAAGTCTATTTTGTCTGATATAAGAATTGCTACTCCAGCTTTCTTTTGATTTCCATTTGCATGGAATATCTTTTTCCATCCCTTTACTTTCAATCTGTATGTGTCTCTAGGTCTGAAGTGTGTCTCTTGTAGACAGCATATATATGGGTCTTGTTTTTGTATCCATTCAGCCACTCTGTGTCTTTTGGTGGGAGCATTTAGTCCATTTACATTTAAGGTAATTATTGATATGTATGTTCCTATTCCCATTTCCTTAATTGCTTTGGGTTCGTTATTGTAGGTATATTCCTTCTGTTGTGTTTCTTGCCTAGAGAAGTTCCTTTAGCATTTGTTGTAAAGCTGGTTTGGTGGTGCTGAACTCTCTCAGCTTTTGCTTGTCTGTAAAGGTTTTAATTTCTCCATCAAATCTGAATGAGATCCTTGCTGGGTAGAGTAATCTAGGTTGCAGGTTTCTCTCCTTCATCACTTTAATTATGTCCTGCCACTCCCTTCTGGCTTGTAGGGTTTCTGCTGAGAGATCAGCTGTTAACCTGATGGGGATTCCCTTGTGTGTTATTTGTTGTTTTTGCCTTGCTGCTTTTAATATGATTTCTTTGTGTTTAATTTTTGACAGTTTGATTAATATGTGTCTTGGTGTATTTCTCCTTGGATTTATTCTGTATGGGACTCTCTGTGCCTCCTGGACTTGATTAACTATTTCCTTTCCCATATTGGGGAAGTTTTCAACTATAATCTCTTCAAATATTTTCTCAGTCCCTTTCTTTTTCTCTTCTTCTTCTGGAACCCCTATAATTCGAATGTTGGTGCGTTTAATGTTGTCCCAGCGGTCTCTGAGACTGTCCTCTGTTCTTTTCATTCTTTTTTCTTTATTTTGCTCTGCATCAGTTATTTCCACTATTTTATCTTCCACCTCACTTATCCGTTCTTCTGCCTCAGTTATTCTGCTATTGATCCCATCTAGAGTATTTTTTATTTCATGTATTGTGTTTTTAATCGATGCTTGATTCATCTTTAGTTCTTCTAGGTCCTTGTTAACTGTTTCTTGCATGTTGTCTATTCTATTTCCAAGATTATGGATCATGGAAATAGAATCTTGGATCAGCTTTACTATCATTATTCTGAATTCTTTTTCAGGTAGACTGCCTATTACCTCTTCATTTGTTAGGTCTGGTAGGTGTTTATCTTGCTCCTTCACCTGCTGTGTGTTTTTCTGCCTTCTCATTTTGCTTATGTTACTGTGTTTGGGGTCTCCTTTTTGCCGGCTGCAACGGACTTTGGTTTTAACCTCTGTAGAGTCCTCACTCTGTTGCCAGCTCTGTGGTGCATTAAAAAAAAAAGTGTTTTATGGAAAGCATGTACAGCATTTTAATTGTTTTTATTGGCCTATCTTATCTGCTATACTATTGGTAACAGATATCACTCTTCACCTCTCACTCTTTCTTCAGGCAATTCTTAAGTTTCCTAACCCTCCCCTGAAGCTGCTATTGACAAATAACCAGGTAATTCCCTCTCCATCTTTCCAGGCCCACAGGTTATCTGCCTTTATCTTTCTTTACCTCTCAGCATCATTAGCTGCAGCTGATGACTGCAGCCTTCTTCAAGCACTCTCTTCCCTTGGCTTCTCAGACACCACCCTCCTCTGTTCTCCTGTTTTACTGGCCTTCATGGTCTCTTTGATTGGTTGCTCTCCTGTCTCTCAGCTCTAAACTCAGCAGCTCCCAAGAGCTTAATCCTGGACCCTCTTGTCTTCTCTATAAACACTCTCTCCTTCATCTCATCCTCATTAGATGATCTCATCTAATTAGACTTCATGTAATACTATGTATTGAAATACAATTCAGGGACTTCCCTGGTGGTGCAGCGGTTAAGAATCCGCCTGCCAATGCAGGGGACACAGGTTCGAGCCCTGGTCCGGGAAGATCCCACATGCCACGGAGCAACTAAGCCCGTGAGTCACAACTACTGAGGCTGCACTCTAGAGCCCACGAGCCACAACTACTGAACGCACATGCCCCAACTACTGCAGCTGTGTGCCTAGAGCCTGTGCTCTGCAACAAAGAGTAGCCCCCGCTTGCTGCAAATAGAGTAAGCCCATGCACAGCAACGAAGATCCAACACAGTCAAAAAATAAACAAATAAATTTATTTTTAAAAAAAGAAATACAGTTTATAGGGGGGAGGGATACATTGGGAGATTGGGAGATTTATATATACACTACTGTATATAAAATAGATAACTAATAGGAACCTAGTGTTATAGCACAGGGAACTCTACTCAATATTCTGTAATGACGTATATGGGAATCGAATCTAAAAGAGTGGATATATGTATATGTATAACTGAGTCACTTTGCTGTACACCTGAAACTAACACAACATTGTAAATCAACTATGCTCCAATAAAAAGAAAAAAAAAGAAATACAATGTATAATCTGATGAATTCTAAAATTGTATTGCCACCCAGATCTCTCCTTGAATTCCAACTGCTTCTGCAGTATGTCCAACTGTATTTCTAAAAGATATTTCAAAATTGACATGACTATAATAGAACTCTTAATTTTCTTCTTAATTTTTATTTAAATTGCCAGCATTCTCCTCCCCTTTGCATTTTTCTGCTTTATTTTCTTCATAGCACTTATCATTACCTGAAATCATCTCATTTATTTATGTTTTCTTCTGTTGCCTCCACTAGAACTTAAGCTCCACGAGAGCAGGGGCTTTTTTTTGTTTTGGTTCCCCATTCCATCCTCATTGTTTAGAACAGTGACTGGTAGACAGTACATATTCAGTACTTGTATACTGAAGGGAGAGAATTCTACTGTATGCAAATTTAATAATTAATTGAAACATTTATATAAAAGGCAGATTACTGAGGCTCATTCCAAACCTTCTGAATAACAAAATCTCTGGGGTGGTGTCTACCTGTAACATTTGTGCACTCTAAAGTTTTAGGTCTAGGGAATTCCCTGGTGGTCCAGTGGTTAGGACTCTGCGCTTTCAGCCCTTTCACTCCAGGGGACACACGGGTTCAATCCCTGGTGGGGGAACTAAGATCCTGCATAGCTGCATGGCCAATAAAGCTTCAGACAATTTCTCCAAGTCCATGAGGCCAACTTGGGCCCTCCAGTCCAGACAGCCCCATTCCTCATGGCAATTCCCCCTTTTGTGTTCCTTGCGGTCATTTCTGGTCAAACTTCAGTTGTGATGATCCCAATCCTTCAGAGAGGATGTAATAATGTTAAATCTCAAAACGGGGGAAATTCTCTCTAGGGGCCGTGGACCTGTCCACTTCTGGCATTGTTTGTCTACTCACAGCACCAAAAGAGAACATTCCAGTGACTCTCTTAATCAATATCATCTTTCCTAAGGCATCTGACTTTCATGTGTCTTTATATCCAGGTAAGAGTTAATAGCATCTCTCACTATAAATGTTAAGGTCTGCCTCATCAGATCCCAAATGTGCTTTCTTTTCAATTAAATTCAGCAAGTGTTTACTGACAGCCTGCACAGGAGTCTATGGAGGAACAAGACATGGGTTAGTCATCAAGTTGCTTATAAGGTAGTCAACAGTCCTGAAATTCTAAAAACAATGTTTTCCCAAAATTTCCCAGATTGTTTCCAGTTTTAAAAATAAACAGTAAATAGGATATTGTTGAATGCATTTTACATCCTCCGCTCGCCCACCGCCCCGTGTTTTCTATTCTTAGGTCTTTTGCTTAGTGGTACTTTCTTGGTTAGCCAATAGTTCAGCAATTTTGTATATTTTATCATCATTGATACTTCTACACGTTTAAGATCTAGTGTGCTAAGTATTTTACACGTAAATCCCACTTAATCTTCAAAATAACGTAGCAAGTTAGATGTCATGGACAGGATTACGGCTTCCTGAAGGTCCAAAGGCTCAAGGTCTCTTCAAGCTCTAGTTGCCATTCGTATTAGGGGTGGGGAACTGCAGCTGGCATCTTGCTGCAAAGCCCGAGCTCATTTCTCTGCAACTGGGCTGCTTTGCGAAGGCAATTTTAAGGGATGGTACGATGTGGAAGCCTGAGGTTAAGAAAAGAGTGAGTTAAGCCCTTGGTTAACCAGGGTTGAATAACATCTTCATGTTTGTGAAAATCACTTCCTTTCAGCATGGTAAAGGGGAGAGGAGAGACGCAGCGCCGCACTCCGGGCTTCTGCCGGGCTGAGGTCAGACGCCGGGGCCGGCTCCGAGGCGCAGGGCTTCCGCGCGTGGCGTGGGCTCGGCTGGGCGCTCCGCAAGCCGGCCCGCTGCCGGGGCCCGAGCCGCCTCCAAGCCCGCGCGCCCTCTGCCCGCCGCGTCCCGGGGCGCAGCTCTCAGGACGCGGGCCGTCTGGGGGCGTGCAGCACCCGACGAGCAGCTCCTCCTCCCAACCTTGGGCAGCAAGGCTGGAAGACTCCCCACCTGGACCGCCGCCGCCCGTCCCTCCGAGCGGTCTTGACCCTGAAACCGACGAGTCGGCTTCTCTGATTGGCTTAGAGCACAAACGTAGGCTAGCGGTGCCTGAGACCCGCTCTTTGATTGGACTTTAAACGAACAGCAGAGCACGAAATAAAGAGGCCTTCCGTCATTGGGCCACTGTGTGAATCTCCTTTTAGCTTCTCCGCTGACTGAATAAGCGTCTCGGGATCTTCGTCATGAGTCTTAAATCTGGGCCTGTCAGTTCGCCCCAGCGTTACTCCTCTCTAGGCGAGGCATGGAGTTTACAGAGTTCAACCAATCACATAACGCCGAGATCAGGTTGCCAGGCAGGTTATGCTAATGAGGCCCCGCCTTTTATGCAGCTCCCACTCTGCGGCGGGAAGAACCACCTGGAGGTGGCGGGGGGGTTTGATTTCCATCACCCCTAGGGAGAGAGGATCGGGGACCCGCTGATCTTCCAGCTCCCCTCACCCAACATCGTGTAAGTACCTAAAGGATTAAGGGAACCGGATAAGCCAGCGTCCAGAGTACCCCATCGACTGGGAGGGTGTTTCGTCTTTGCTTAGTCCCACCCAAAATGGCGCCAAGCTCTTTCCGCGTCTCAGAGCCCGGCCGGGGCCAACCGACCGCGGACCCGGGTTGGGGGGGGACTTGATGGTGGTGGTGGGGGAGAAATCCCGGCGGCACCGCCCGATGGTACAGTCCAGTCGGGGCTGGGACGAGGCACCTCACTCGGGGTGGGGGGTCAAACCATCTGCACCTTCCAAGGGGAAAGGGGCAAAAACCCTAAAGGAGCCCCTCCTGGCGCTGCGTTCAGCCATGGCTCCGGCGCCTCTTCGCCTTGCCTTCCCTGCGCGCAGCCTCCCCCCTGCGACCCCCGAGCGGCTCGCACGCTCCGCCGGCCGCGCGCACCTCTCCTCCCCTGCCCGCGTTGGTTGGGCCGGGACGGCAGTTGGGCGCCCTGCGCGCTCCTGCGGCGGCGGTTGGGCGGCCGCTCGGGGTGCGGCGGGCCGTCTTGGCCGGCGGGCGCGGGGGCGGCGGCTGGGCCCGGAGCTCGGGGACGGCGGGCTCCGTGGACTAGGCGCCCTGCTTTGTCTTGGGAGGCCGCGCCACCGTCCTGCCATTGATTGCTGGTTCTCCGTTCCTTACGCACAAGTTGGCGTCCCGGGACCCCGCGAGGCCCCGCTCGGGGGGCGTGGGGGTGGCCTGTTTGGGTCAGTCGTGGTGCATGGTGTCCGCCGTGGGCAGGGCGCAGGCCGAGGTCCACTTGCGCTCTGGGTCGAGTGCAGAGGCGCGAGCCCGAGGCCTTTGGGGAGCGGGTTGGTGGTGCGCGGTCGCTAGCCGAGGGTCAGCTTTCCTTAAGCACTTTAGCCCGTGACCAAGTATTAGGTCCTCCACTAAATAAAGTGTACGCAGCGCTTTGGAATAGTGCGTGCGTACGTGCTCAGCCTTGCTTGGCGGATTGGTTGGGTTTCGATCCATTTTCAATCTATGTGTAGGTCTAAGCACAAAGCGGGCTGGTTTGGGGTCTGCAGTCGAGGGTTCGGTGTGTGAGGAGTCCCACCCAGCGCGGCCCTGTGCCATCTGCGTCGAAGCCCGTTCATATCTTGCCCGGCTAATCGTCCCCAAAAGTTCTTTAAACCCAAAAGCACTTAACGTTCATTAAAAACAAAATCACTCGTGACGCTCTGCGGCCTCTGCTTCAGACCCGCTCCTTTGTTTCTCCCTCCACCTTTTGCTGGAAGCTCTTTGAGGGCAGGAAGGCACGTTGCGTGTTTTTGGTATCCTTCCATCCACTCCATCCCCAGCACCGCAGCAGCTTGAGGAACCGTACTTTACATGATGCTCTAGAATTGAAAAAGCAAAATTAAAAAAAAAAAAAGAAAAATTGGGGCAAAGCCATGCTTCAAGCAGTGCTGATGCAATCTGATATGTTTACAAAGTAACTTCTGGGTTTATTTTTAAATGAAGTGAAATTGACAAAGTGAGCCGTTTTAAAGAGAACAATTTAGTAATAGATGCGTATTTAAAAATTTTGGAGCGAGACTTTTTTCCCACCTGTGGCTCTTCCTCATTTTATTCCTTGAGCACCCACTCTTGGCTCCGCTCTTTCGTTTTGCAAGGGCGCTAAACCGCTGTCTTTTTCTAAATAAGCCATTTTTAGTTTTCTAGTGTTTTGCGGCATGCTCCACCACACGTTAGTGTACTGTATATGTGAATATAATACTGTATAGTGTACTGTATATGTGAATATAATCGTCCATGTATTACAGATAAGGCAAAGCCCACGTCTTCAAGGGCCCTCAGTGCTTTTTAATAAGAGATTCTGATGGTATAAGGGATAGTGTATCAATCCAGTGTAATCCTAAATTGGTTGGCACCGCCTCAATTGCCACTTGTCTGAATTTATTTTTTTCTTCTAGTTTTAACAGTAGTACATGATCACTGTAGAAGACATAGAAAATATAGAACAGTATAAAAAGTAAAAATTAGCTGAAGTACAATTACCAGAGATAATTTCTACTGATATTTTGGTATGCTTCAAATCTTTGTGTGCATATAAACATTTTTACAAACTTGGCACATGATATGTGGTTTTCACATCTAGGTTTTTTGTTTTTTTGTTTTTTTAATGTAAATAGGTACCCAATGACGTCACTGATGATTTTCCATTTTCAGTAGTTTTCCCCATTACTTGAAGGGGGCATCATGAAATCCTCTGAACTAAAGGAATTATGAAATTTGATTCACTGTTTTTCACAAGCAGAATTGATTGATTACTGTTTAAATTTATCATAGGTAACCTAATGGGATAGGTTTCTGAGTAACAAGCAGAACTGTTCCAAGAGTTGAGAAATACTGAACTGTAATTTTGGTTTCCTTAATAATTTTACATTTTAAGCACTGGTGAACACATGGTAACTGCATAATTTCATTTGGTGCAAATGATAAACTGTTAAACACCCTGTCATTGCAATGTTGGAATTGTTTAGCCAGAGTTTGTTTTAAAATAGAATGCTGGGCTTCCCTGGTGGCGCAGTGGTTGAGAGTCCGCCTGCCGATGCAGGGGACATGGGTTCGTGCCCCGGTCTGGGAGGATCCCACATGCCGTGGAGCGGCTGGGCCCATGAGCCATGGCCGCTGAGCCTGCACGTCCAGAGCCTGTGCTCCGCAACGGGAGAGGCCACAACAGTGAGAGGCCCGCGTACCGCAAAAAAAAAAAAAAAAAAAAAGAATGCTGATGTACTTTGACCTATTGCCACTAAAACATACAGTCTTCCCCCACCCACCCCTGTCCCAGAGAGTGTAGACACACCCTGCCCAGCCTTTTGTGTGGTTTTCACAAGCAGAATTTATTGGTTAAACAATAAATTTATTGCTTACATTTATCATAGGTGCTTTAATAGATTAGCAAATGAGCATTTGGTCTCGTGTCTAGAAGGGGCCGGCGAGTTAAGAAAAAGGAAGTGTTCTACTATAACCAAATCTTTGCAGAATGGTCCCACTGGATTCTCCAGGGGTACTGGGTAGGGGCAGGAAGGTGAGGCGGGAGCTTTTTCTGACTCTATTATATTGGTCATTCTCTGTTGAAGCCTTCCTCTCCCTCTCTGGCCTTATACTGTTTACATGAATTACTGCTAAAGGGTGTCTGGCCTCCTTCCTTTTTTTATTCTCAAAGTTATAAGCCTAGTTCAGGACTTATGTGGACGTGGTGCTTTTCCAGTTTACTTCCTTGCAGCCCTACTGTGACACTGATATTTTACTATTAGTACTGAAACATTATTTCCACTCCCTTTCCAAAGTCCGTCAGTAGCTTTGGGCTTCCCGTTGCCTAGACCTGTGTAGATTTTAAATGTTCAGGTTGTGGAAAGCAGCTGAAAGTAGGTTCTTTTTGGATAACTTTGAAATATTTTAAAGAATTGGGGTTGAGGAAACGGAGAGGGAGGTGGGAGGCTATAGATTATACCAAGTCACAATTATAGCAAGACTAGTTAAAAATGTGGTGAAGACACTCATTATAAAATTATAAAATCAGGGGGCTTCCCTGGTGGCACAGTGGCTGAGAGCCCACCTGCAGATGCAGGGGACACGGGTTCGTGCCCCGGTCCGGGAAGATCCCACATGCTGCGGAGCGGCTGGGCCCATGAACCATGGCCGCTGAGCCTGCGCGTCTGGAGCCTGTGCTCCGCAACGGGAGAGGCCACAGCAGTGAGAGGCCCGCGTACCGCAAAAAAAAAAAAAAAAAAAAAAAAAAAAAAAAAAAATATATATATATATATATATATATATATATATATATATATATATATATATAAAATCAGTAATGTGCAACGCTTTAAGAACTCCAAACATACAGATTGCTATTGGGAAAATAGTCTATTATTGTTTGTTATCCACTTCTTAGTTGAACTCATTTATTTCAGCATCAGAACATTGGAGCTAAATGCTCGCTTTTTTTACCCACATCCTTCACTCTCACGGTCTGGCTCTCATGGTCTGGCCTGTTTCCTGCTGTCCCTCAGATCTGTGCTGTCCGGTATGGTTACCAGTAGCCACATATGGCAGTGAAGCACTTGAAATATGGCTAGTGCTGTGAGTGTGAAATGCATGCCAGATTTTGAGATTTGGTATGAAAAAAATGAAATATTTCAATATCTAAAATATTGATTACACGTTGAAATGATATGTCGCATATCCCATGTTAAATAAAATCCATTACTGCAATTAATTTTGCCTGTTTCTACTTTTAACAAATGTGGCTGCTAGAAGATTTAAAATTATGTATATGGGTTGCATGCGTGGCTTGCCTGATTTGTTCACTGAACAGCCGCCTTAGGCTTAGTCTCATGGGCGGGAGTGCTCCCAAGTGGCAGTAAGTCATCATACAGTGTATTATCTCTTTGTTTCTATAGTTTCAGCCAGTAGACACTGCTTATACGTAGATGTGTCTGATTTCTTTTAGTGCTTATGATGGCTCTCACAGAAGCATTATTATTCTTTTGAAGAATACGTTAATCTCAAAACCATTTTCAGGTAATTGAGTTAACTGTTACTGAATAAATATATTCAATTAATCATTTGAACTTAAAATAATGAAATGACATCTGTTAAGCACATAATCCATTAAAAAAAAGTTGAGCTAAGCATAATCAGCTGAATTTTCCCCAGCTTGGTCTGCCACTTACTGATTTTTACAATGTACTGTTTTTTCAGAGATTTAAGAAATATTTCTGGGAGAAACTTGAAATTGAAAAAATCAAGCTCATAATTTTTTTTTCCTCCTGTGATTAAAAAAAAGGCCACAATAGTTTGCTTCTAAGTGTGGAACACTTTGGACCAGCTCATGGGACAACTATCCTTTTAAGCACAAAGAATCATAACATACAGATAAAATCATATTCTTTTTATACCTATATTTGAAAACTGACCGTTTTGCCCTTACGTACCTTTGTGGATGTGTTTCTTTTTACTACCCTATATGGGGGTTTGATATGGTGTCAAATTTAACAGCATGGGCTCTGGGGGCAAAGGAACCTAGATTTAGAGCTCAGCTTTATTGGCTGGCTGTGATCTTGGGCCCATTAGTTAACTTCTGTGAGCCTTAGTTTCTTTATCAAATTATTAATCTAGTTTCTTAATTATTAATGGGGATAATAATAGTACCAGCCTCAAAGACCCCACGTGAGAATGCCTGTTATCACTGTCCACAGTGGTATAGATGGCTCAATAACTGTTTACTGATTTTGGATATTCTGCTTCAGCCAAACTAGTCTTCTCACTGTCCCTGCAATTCTGGGGTTTTCCTTCATGTTTTCACACCTTCATTTCTCAAATGGAAGGTTTGTTCCTTTCTGCCTACTTCTCCCTCCTTGCCCAGTTCTGCCCACCAAAACCCCATCCATCCTTCTAGAGCGGTGGTCAGTAAACTTTTTTTGGTAAAGAACCAGATAATAGGGACTTCCTGGTGGTCCAGTGGTTAAGACTCAGCACTCCCAATGCAGGGGGCACGGGTTTGATCCCTGGTCAGGGAACTAAGATCCCGCATGCTGCACTTCAAGCCCCCCCCAATAAAAACCCCCCAAAACAAAAAACAAACAAACCAAAAAACCAGACAGTAAACATTTTCAGCTTTGTGGGCCAGATGGTCCCTGAAGCAACTACTCTCCGCCCCTGGTGTGAAAGCATGGCCATGTTCCAATTAAACTTTATTTATGGACCCTGAAATTTGAAGTAATATAATTTCCATGTGTCACAAAATATTCTTCTTTTGTCTTTTCAACCATTTAAAAATGTAAAACCATTCTTAGTTCACAGGCCATACAAACAGGTGTCGGTCTGCCCTGCCCTGGAGCCAGGTGAAAGCCGAGTGGGGGAGGGAGGTGGAACATCTTACCTGAAAGGGATCCCTCTTGTCTCTGAATGCCCTACAGGATTTTTGTACGGCTTTGTAATAATTGTAACATTTATCGAGTGCTTAATTAGTATCGCATAGCAACTGTTTGTGCTTATTTCTTGCTTCCTAAACATATTGTACATTCCTAGAAGCTTTGGATATTTTTTAGTCCCCTCATACAGAATGCAGTACAAAAGTGCCTTTTACTTACTGGGCTCTAAAATGTTAGGAGGAATAAAGGAGTGAATACAATTAACATAAGACATTAAAGTGAGCTCTGGAATTTTCCTCCCTTTTCTTCAAAATTCTTATTTTTGGATGCAAATCTCACCATTTTGTTGGCATTGGTTGAAGATTTTGAGGCCAATCCGTTAGGGGTTATTTTCAGTCTTGCCACAAACCATGATTATAGGCACCCTTATTATCATGTTCTTCTGATAGAGGAAAACTATAATCCTTTGACTAATTATTGCTTTGTGTTTGACTGACTTTTAAGTGTCCTTTCTAAGACCCCTGTTTACATTTAATTCTTACTGTGCGACAGTGACAGAACGGTGTTGTAACTACTTTACAAATGAGAAGAAGGAGGCAGTTTAGTGAATGATGTGGGTGGCGGGAGCAGGGTGTCTGGTTCCTCGGTCCCAGGCAGTGGTATGTATATTTATGAGATTTCAGCCTCTTACTCATCGTTTATTCATCTTCTCTTTTATTCTTTTTCTCTTGAAGTTGATGAATTGAAAGTATTCTGGGGAATTCCCTGGCGGTCCAGTGGTTAGGACTCGGTGCTCTCACTGCCGAGGGCCTGGGTTCGATCCTTGATCGGGGAGCTAAGATCCCTCAAGCCGTGCAGCATGGCCAAAAAAAAAAAAAAAAGTATTCTGGATTTCCAGTACTTCATAATTTGATAAATATAAGGACTAATAGATGTTTAGGACTTGTTTATGTGACACACAAGTTTTCTCAAGTATGTTAAACCCTCTGAAGTGAGATATGACATAACCATAAAACAATAATTCTAGAATTAAAACTAAATTATGGAGCAGGAATTGTGCTTTTTTTTTTAAAAATTAATTTATTTATGGCTGTGTTGGGCCTTCGTTGCTGTGCACAGGCTTCTCATTGCGGTGGCTTCTGTTGTTGCGGAGCATGGGCTCTAGGCGCGCGGGCTTCAGTAGCTGTGGCTCAAAGGCTCTAGGGCACACGCTCAGTAGTTGTGGTGCACGGGCTTAGTTGCTCCGTGGCATGTGGGATCTTCCTGGACCAGGGCTCAAACCCGTGTCTCCTACATTGGCAGGCGGATTCTTAACCACTGCGCCACCAGGGAAGCCCAGTAATTGTGCTTTGATGAACTTTGTTTCATTTAAAAATTTTAAGAAAGTTGATATTCATATTTATATATACTTTTCCCAAACCTTAGGAATCTCATCAAAAAATTATATCTTTTTATACATCATTTAAAAATCATATCTTTTTTTCTGATTTGTGGTTTTTCAACAGTTATAAACTGTAGGAGAAATATTTTAATTCTAACAAAATATGTATAAGACCTTTACAGAAAAAATTCTGAAACTTTATTGAGTGACTCCAAATAAACTCTAAATAAATGGAGTGACACTGGTTTGAGGATTGGAAGATTTAATATTGTAAGGCATTGAGTCTTTGGAAACTGACTTACGGATTTAATGTAATCCCAGCAAATTGAAAAAAACTAGACAAGCTGATGAAATTTTGCCAAGGCCCAAGAAAAGGCAAGACACTCTTGAAAAAGAAAAAGAAGTTGGAAACACTTCTGTTCCAGAGATCAAGAGCTAAATAATTAAGACAGTGTGATCCTGGCACCGGGTTAGAGCAGTAGACCAACTGAACACCCCAAGGAGTCCGGAAATAGTCTCACACACATTCAGACACTTGATTTATGACCCAGGAAGCATGGCAAATAAAAGGCCAAACAGGACTTCCCTGGTGGCGCAGTGGTTGAGAATCTGCCTGCTAATGCAGGGGACACGGGTTCGAGCCCTGTCTGGGAGGATCCCACATGCCGCGGAGCAACTAGGCCCGTGAGCCACAACTACTGAGCCTGCGCGTCTGGAGCCTGTGCTCCACAACAAGAGGGGCCACAATAGTGAGAAGCCCGCGCACTGCGATGAAGAGTGGCTCCCGCTTGTCACAACTAGAGAAAGCCCTCGCACAGAAACGAAGACCCAACACAGCAAAAATAAATAAATAAATAAATAAACTCCTACCCCCAACATCTTAAAAAAAAAAAGAAAAAAAAAAGTCCAAACAGTACAAATTTTAGAAGTTGACATAGGGGAATATGTTCATGACCTCAGTCTCGAAAAGGGTTTTTTTTTAAAGATTTTTTATTTAAGATGCTACCTGCACTAACAGAAAAATGGGCAAAAGTCTAGAACAGGCACTTAAGAAAAGGAGAAATTCAGATGTCTAATAAACATATGAGAAGGTGTTCAACCTTGTTAATAATCAAGCAAGTGCAAATTACAACCACAGTGCCATGTTCCTTTGAGCCTAAATTCAAGTTGGCAAACGTGTACCTGACTTAAACGTCGGCAATACCAAGTCCCAAAGTTTTTGAGCAATAGAACAGTCATACATGGCTGGTAGGAATAGAAACTGGTATGACTACTTAGGAAAACCATTTGGCATTACCTAGAAAGTCAAAGACAAGCAGACACCAAAGCCCAGCGACTCCACTGTGAGAGAAGTTGATACACATGAGAGAACCAGGAAGAATATTTGGGGTCATTAATTTTCCTGATATGAGTTGATTCAGTTAATATTTGAGGGCTGTTATGTTCTATACACAGGTAGCTTTATTTTGGCACAAGGGTAAATAAATTATATGTTTTTCCCTCTCTGCTGGGTATTTTTAATAATATCTAGTGTGTTCTTCATTTCCTAAAACAATGCTGGGCACAGACTAGGCATATAATAAATACTGTTGTGTTTTAAAAGATTATCATTTCAATTTTTATAGTGGGTACCCTTCACTATAGCTTTGTAGTTACCTTAGCTTTGGCTATGGACTAATTTGCTCAATGACATCTGTTTGCGGGTTTGGTAAATTACAAGCTCCCCTGGTTCCTTTGAGATCCGGCTTAGCCTACTGATTGCATCATCTGGTGGGAGTCCAAGGAGACAGCACAGTAGGGCCATGCTTGGGTTCTGGCAGCTTTGCTGGGAGGAAAGCTGTGCAGCAGAGAAGGGAAAAGATGTCTAAGCTCTGTAGTGAAAGGGATCTGGGTTCAAATCCCACTCATCAGCGCTATGGCCTTGGACAAGTAATAATGTTTGGTTGCTGGGAGGATGAAGTGAAATTGAGTATTTAATAAGCCACAATGCCTGGCTTATGATGGGAACTCAGTAAACGGCAGTAACCATAATTATTACTATGCCAGTAGTTGTTTGCTTAAGTAACATTGAATTTCCACGGTATGTGTTTTCAATCAGTTGAACTATGAATATGCTGATTTTTAAAATAAAGAGCTGCATCTGTTAGGGGATTCTAATTTTGTGGTCTTGGACTTCCGTGGTGGTGCAGTGGTTAAGAATCCACCTGCCAATGCAGGGGACATGGGTTTGATCCCTGGTCCGGGAAGATCCCACATGCCGCGGAGCAGCTAAGCCCATGTGCCACAACTACTGAGCCTGGGCTCTAGAACCCGCGAGGCACAAGTACTGAGCCTGTGTGCCACAACTGTTGAAGCCCACACGCCTAGAGCCTGTGCTCCACAACAAGAGAAGCCACTGCATTGAGAAGCCCGCGCACCGCAAAGAAGAGCAGCCCCCGCTCGCCGCAACTAGAGAAAGCCCGCGCGCAGCAACAAAGACCCAACACAGCCCAAAATAAATAAATAAACAAACAAAAAACCCTGATTTTGTGGTCTTAACTCATTTGACGTGTAACCTATATCTGAAGGAAGTGGTCTGGTAAGTGTTTGCAAAGCGTAGATACGGCTGAGCTTTCTAAACAGGAATGGGATGTCTCTCTTTATGGGAGAAAGTGCTAATCACATAGTTCTAAAATTCTATCCGTTTAAAGTTGAAATACACATGTTATCTAGTGAAATACATTAGTTGTGAGAACCCTTGCCTACAGTTAAGACATATTTATTCCCCAATGAATTGTTTAGCAATGAAAACGTATTAAATTGTCTTTTACTTGGAAAGAAGACTTTTCTGGATAAGACACCTTCATGATCTAATACTTAGCATCATGAGTTAAATAGTTACTAACATTTGGAATACACTCTATACCACTGTAGTATACTGTAACAAACATCCCACTCTATCTTAACAGTGAGCCTGAGTTAGGTAAATCAGGTGTTATTATTCCAGTTGTCAAGATAAAGAACTTTTACTTGTCTCACATCCAGTATTTTCCCACTATTCTGTACTGAGAAAACACTGTAAGAAACGTCCTGGCTTGTAGAAGACCCCTCTGAATACCAGGCCAGTGGTGGATGCTGGCCTTTTATAGTAGTTTTATTAAGATGGAGGAGGTTGAAATTAGATTATAATGTTAATTATATGCCATTAATATAGAGTTTTTATGAAGGCAGTAACTGCCTCACTATGTCATCTGTGTGGGCTCACCATCTTGTTAATTAAATGCTTATTTTTGACCATTCTGTGTTTCATATTTAACTTTGCAAACAAGTTGAGGTTGAGGAATGAGAATTTGAAAATGAACAGAAGATGAGGCCCATATTACCTGTTCACAGGGGGACTGAATTGGATACAAAGGGAATTACTTCAAACCAGTGTCACTTTGCTTCTTAGTCCTGGGGCAGAGCCATGGTCCCGTCTGTTTGAACAAAAGCCTGTGCCTATTTCAGGAGTTGAGGTAGAGTGAACGAGTAGTTACACTGTCTTCTCTTGTATTATATCCAAAATGTTAAATTATGAAAATTGTGCCCTAGAATAATTTCTTCTAAGCAATTTTAATATTCTTTTTTTTCCAGTTAAAACATTTTAAAGCGCTTGAATTTATTGAGGAAACAGCTTAGGATTTGAGATTATGCCTCTTAACATTATCTAGTATTTTATCTGAACCTGGATTTGTGATTGTCGAGTCAAGGTTACCACCCAGAACCCTCTGTAAGAAAGGCTTTCAGGGCCCCAGAAGACCCACCTGCAAGTCTCCTATTTAGTTACTGCAATTGCTCATTCAACAAAGAGCTTGCGATATGTGGACCAGATAGCTTTCTGTGTACAGGTGCGCCTGGGCCAGAGATTGTATTTGCATCCTTGCCAGTTCTCTTGCGAATAAATGCTACTGTTGAGAAAGGGAGCTGGATGGATTGTGCTCAGAGCTATGTCATCCATTATCCGTAGTCAGAAAACACGGATGCTCAATATTATTCGATGAGTCATTTGTATTCATCTTTCAGTCTTCGGATGTTCCCCATTAATCCATATTTGCATACAAAGCTTATTTCCAATATTCCTGGTAAGTGCACGGAATGGATTTGCTTGTTATCACGTGGTGAAGGGAAGCTGGAAAATCAAATGTGCGTGAGAGTATCTGGTTGGCAAGGAAGACCACCTGACCTAACAACCACACAGCCTTTTCCGAATTCTAAGACATTCACACCACAAACATATGAGAGAAGCTGGTAAGTTGCATATTTTGAAGAAAGGTGTAAGGATTCTTGCTAAATTTTTGCTTAGTAACAAAAAAGAATCTCTTTTTTAGAAGGTGACTTTGAACACTAAAGGTCTATGAATAACTATTAATATCATGAAGTTGGAATAAGAATTCAGAGCTCTAATCTTTGCCCAGTGCTTCCTGAAGGCAGTTCTTGGCCTCAGTATAATCCATCCTTCATGTTACTTCTAGAATGATTTTCCAAAAGGTGTTATTGCCATGATAAAATATTTTTCTTCCCTTGCTGTGCAAGATTTAGCCAGATCTGGTTGACTTCAGAATCATCTGGAGAGGTTTATGAACAAAGCTTCCTGCTCTTCCCCTCTACCTTTGCAATTGAGAGAATCCAGAATTTCAGGGGTGAGACTCTGGAATTTGTCTTTTTGCCTAGGTCCTTAGGTGAATCTGATAAAACCAGTTTATAAACTTAGGGAATTGTAATTCTTCAACTTGAAGTCTTTTGTAGGTCCATCCTAACTATGGTTTGAGGCTTTTCTCTCTTATAGTCCCTGAGCATATCCTCAACTTCTCTTGCTCTGGAACTTTCTCAAGCTGTTCTCATCAGAAATGCCCTTATGTTTGTCCAGTAGCAAGTATTATTCTCTCTCTTTCTCTCTGTATCTATCTCCCAATATAGAAAGGTTCTTGATGTTTATTGCCAAATTGCTTCCTAGAAGGTTTGCATTGATTTAAATGCCCATCTTTTTTTCTTAAAAAAAACCCAACAGCTTAATTGAGATATAATTCACGTACCATACAATTCACTCACATAAAGCGTACAATTCAGTGGCTTTAGCCTATTCACGGTTATACAACTATCAGCACAATCAATTTTAAAATATTTTCATAACTCCAAAAGGAACTCCACCTCTTAGCCATCACCCCTTAATTCTTCATTTCATCCCAATCCCTGGGCAGCCACTTATCCACTTTCTATCTCTGTTAATTTGTCTTTTCTGCATATTTCATATAAATGGAATCATTCAATGTATGGTCCTTTGTGACCAGCTTCTTTCACTTAACAAAGTTTTAAAGGTTCATTCTTACTGTAGCATGTATCCGTATTTCATTTCATTTCTTTTTTTTTTTTTTGCTGAGTAATATTCCATTATATGAATGTACCATATTTTATCTCTCTGTTCATCAGGTGATGAATGTTTAGGTTGTTTCCACTTTATGGCTATTATGAATAATGCTGCTATGAATGTTCATGTCCAAGTTTTTATGTGGACATAAGTTTTTATTTCCCTTGGGTTTATTATACCTTGGTGACAAATCTCTGGGTCATTTGGTAACTCTACGTTTAGCCTTTAGAAATTGCCAGACTGTTTTCCATAGTGGCTGCAGCATTCTACATTCTTACCCCGCAGTATATGAGGGTTCCAGTTTTTCTGCTTACTCACCAACACTTGCTATTATCTGTTGCTATCTCAGAATTTTGAATGAAATTGAGATTAAAGTATACTACAAAAATGAGCATAATAGAAATTAGGATATCATTAAAAAAGGCAACTTTGTGTAGTTAGTGGGCATAAAAGATCTTGCCAGTGTTAAAGATATAGATTAATATTTTGCTGAAGTTGAGGGTACATAAGCTATGTTCAACTATAATTCTGAAGCTCCATATACTATAGATTTTCTTAGTCGGAAAACCTTTCCTGTTAGTGGAGAGTTTACAGTCTGTATGATTTGAATTTCAAGAATGTTCCACTTACACAACAGCAGGTGAAGAGCCAGAGGTGCTTAACCCTAGGAGTGAACGTGCATTGTTAAGGTGTATTAATAATTAGTATCAGTAACTGGGACAACCACAGCCATGAACGTCTGCTAGTGTTTCCCAAGTGCCAGGTATGGTGTTTTGTTTCATGGATTTCATGGTTTCACATTATTATTTCATAGTTCGACCTTAGCAAGTGGATCTCTCATTGTTGTTCCTGTTCTATAGATGAGGGAGTTAAGGCTTGGGAAGTGAGGTGACTTGTCTCTGGTCATGTAGTGAGTGGATGGTGGCTGAAGAGCGTGAACCCAGACCATCTGACTCTGGAGCTCTGTTCATGCCGCCATGCTAGAGATGGGGGAAGGGGACGTGGGGTGGGAGTAGGCTAGCGGAAGGTCCTGGTAAGGCACCAGGAATTGTGTAAGGACTGACCACGGCTCTCCATGAGGAAGGACTGTCCAGGTGTGATTTCCGACAGCTCTGATGGTCACCCCTGAACCTCTGTCCATCCTGTTAACTAAAGCAGGTTGGAGGCCCAGGGGAGGGGAGAGATGTACATTCTAGTTCCCAAACTGCCCTACCACCAGCCTTGGCTGTGCCACCTTGAGCCTGGGTTTATCCACTGTGAGGTTGGCTCCTCTTAATATCTGACCTACTGTGACAGTGCTGTCACGGGCATGACACAGGTCATGCCTACAGAAACTTCAGAAATTCTACAGTCAGATGTCAAGGTCTATTCCTTTGGTTGTAATAAGTGGACTTCTCAGAGAATTTCTTTTAATACCATATTTGGCCCAGTGTACTCTGTGTTTATAAGGACTGATTTTGATTTGGGAAGCAGCTGAGTTCCATGTACCTTTGCAGTCTTACAGCTGGCGTGAGTTCAATTTCCCTCAGAATATTTGGATTTGCTAGTTTATGGTACTAGATAATGTCTTGAGGAAGTTGCTTTTTCCCCCTCCATGGTTTTTTTCTTTCCAGCTCATTAAAGTTCAGTTATAAACATTGATATCCTACATATACTTAATTTCTTAACTGTGGAAGTAGTTGTGCACCATCATTTTAACGCTGACACATTTTTTTGTTTATGGGAATTCATCCTAAGAGTGTTTTTGTTAAGAAAGCGGTTCCCTCCTAAGGCAGGAGACTGGACCATGCGTTCATTCCAGAAGCATTTGATGACCCTCTGCTGTCGGCCGGGTTCCAGGTGCTGAGGGCCCTGCGTTGTCCCATTGGATGAGGGCACTCTCGTGCAGCTGCGTTCCCCCGTGGCGGGTGGCAGGGGACACAGACTCTGCACAAAATGCATGCATCACTTAATTGATGGTACATGCTTTGCAGAGTGTGAAAGGAGAACAACGTGGGGACAGGGAGCAGGAAAGGCCTCCTGAGGAGGTAACACGGACCCTGAAATCTGAATAGGGAGGAGGAGGTGGCCATCTGAAGTGCTGGCCAGGGCATCCAGATGGAGCCACTGCAAAAGCCCTGAAGACTGGCCTGAGCCCTGGGAGCATGTAAAGCTAGAAGGAGGAGAGGTCTGCCAGCGCAGCCTTTAGAGGTCGGCCAGCAAGCGAGCTTGTGAAGGAGGTGCCATAGGGGTGGGAGGGAACCAGGACAGTTTAGTGTTAGGAGGTGGAGACAAGAGCCTAAGGAGGGTGTGAATGTTCTGGAGGTCAAGTGAGCTGGGAACCTGGAGGGAGCCTGGGGTTTGGCTGTAGACTTTTAAAAGGTGCAGCCTCGCAGTGGGGCAGGGTGGTGTGTTGGCAAGGGTGGAAGCCCAACTGGGGAGGGAATGTGGGGCGAGGAAGTGGAGGTGGGCTCGACAGCTGTTTATTGTGTGTGAGAACAGCAGAGAGAAGTAGGTGAGCAGGAAGGTGGGCCCAAGGGAAAGTTTTTTTTTTACTGTAAACATTTTATTGAAGTATAACACATTGAGAAAAGTGCACAGTAAAGATAGGAGATACTGTGCACATTTGCTGATGTGAGTGTTCCAGTAGGGAGGGAGCAGTGATGCTGCAGAGGAGTGGGTGTGGGGAAGCAGGCCGAGCGGTGCAGCCCCTGAGGGGACCAGATGGACAGGCTGCCCAGCAGCCCAGGTGGAGAGCCCTGGGCTTGGGTCAGACTGGGGACGTTTCCTCCATTGCAGTGTATGAAGAAGGAATATTCAATTTCAAAGTTGGAAGAATCACATTTTAATAACAACACAATATTTTGAGATACTGCCTATATTCCGAAGCTTTCTCATTGCTTTTCTGCTCCTTGATAAAGCAATGACCTATTTAGTGATTCTGGGTGTATCTTGATTATACTTTGTCATATCAAATGTGTCATATGACAGTTTTTTCTTACCAGGGGCTACCATTACTGGTGTCCACAAGTTCTCAGATTTTGATAAACACAGTCACAAGGTCAAAGGGGAAATGTTTTCACAGTCTCATACCCCTGGGATTGCCCTCAGTTTCCTACCAAGGCAGCCAGTTCTGAATGGTCAGACCCAGGAGAGAGGGGATGCTTATTGAACCGTGCCTGGATTTCTGCACCTGCTTTTGCCCTTGGAGCATTTTCTGATTCCCAGGAGGCTGGGAAGCTGGTTGGAAAGGGCTAAGGGACAAGAGAAGCAGGTAGTGCTTTAGGCTACTTTGTGGGGCTGGAGAGATAAGACATTCCAGGTGAACGGCTGTGAAGGCTATCAGAACAGAGGGGCCAGGGTCCCAGAGGCCAGGAGGCAGCCTGAAGCCCGGCTCTGGTTTTCCCCTCAAGCTATTTGTTGACTAGGCTGTGCTGGCCAGCAGGCCAACAAGTCATGCCAAAAGCAGCTGAATAGCAGAGTGGGATTTTGGTAGTTTCACTTTGCTGGGAAGAAAAAAATTGGAATTCCGGGCCCACCAAGGAGGAGGCTCCCTAGGAAACACCTACCTAGAAATTTCCGTTGCCACTCCCGGAAGGTCAAACCTAGGAGCAGACTGTGTCTTGTAGGCCTGCAGAAACTGCCGACCAGCCTGGAGTCAGCTTGGGGGGGTGGGGGGCCCTTTTGCCTCCTGCCGGAGGATGGGCAGAGGGTGGAGGCCGGTGGAGGCAGATGGCCTCTCCGAAAGGTGCCACAAGGCTTGCAGACGCTGGTGGCTTTCTGTTCCTTGATCCACATGCATTTACTTTGTGAACACCCTTCAGGTCAGACACTAATGATCTGTGTGCTTCTCTGTAGGCCGGTGATACACCGCGGTTTAAGGTTTCCACCTGAAATCTTGTAAGAGCAGAATGGAAGACTCCTGATAGGGTCCTCTTTGGAATTGCCTTCGCATTTTACCAGCCAACCAGCTATTCTCTGTAAAAAGGAAAAGGCAAACATCAAGGTCTATCATTCTTTAGAACTCCCACTGAGTGCTGGCTCCTTTTGAATTCTCAACGATATTAATGTAGAATTGTTAGGCTAAGACCCCCAGCATGTCCTTAGCCTAGGTTTTTCTTTTCTTTGAGTGAATGGTAAGAGTTCTTTTGAGTGACTTGATGGGGTTCGAATGCATTGCTGACAAACTCTCAAATGGGATGGGAGGATCAATCTTTGGTTTTTTTTGGTGCATAAAAAGTTCTTATCTGAACTAGGAAAATAAAGCCCGTGTTTCTTGGGTTGACACAAAGAAAGATTTGCTTGCATGCCTCTTTTGAGGCATGAAGAAAGGAGTGCCACAGCCCTGACTGGAAAAAATAACCTTCTTTCAAAGACGAGAACCCTTAGTTGATAGTCTCTGAAGCCCTTTGTGTGCATAAGAAAAGTAGGAGGAATCATTGCCTAATGTGGAGATTTCTGTGGGAGAAGTGGAAGGCAAAGGGACACAAACGGAGAGGCAGAGATGGCCAAGGTGACCGTTGCAGGCCTGTTTGACCTCATTCCTTGCTTGCTGTTGTCATCCTGTGTTTTCTACACTGTTTTTTAAAAAACCTTAGTTCAACTCTCTTCTGGTTACACAGTGTTGTCCTTGTTTATGGCCAGAAACAAATTAGGAAAAGTTACTTAGGATATATTCTACAATAGTTTTTATTTTAATTTAATTTAATTTAATTTATCTATTTTTATTTTTTGGCTGCACTGTGCGGCTTGCGGATCTTCGTTCCCTGACCAGGGATTGAACCCGGGCCCCGGCAGTGACAGTACCGAGTCCTAACCCCTGGACCGCCAGGGAGGTCCCTCTATAATAGTTTTTAGACTGTAACAGATAGTTCAGTCTCATAATATTAAAAGTGTAGCTTACGCCGACACTTATCTGCCATTCTCCCCTGCTCACGACCCAGTTTCTGAAGGTTTTTTCTGGAGTTTTTTCCCCAGTGGCATAAAATTTTCTCTGGAGTTTTTTTGCAGTCTTGTGCATTTCACTATTTGCTTCATTGCCAACATTTATAACAAATGTGAAATGTGAATGGCATCGGTAGAAATACCTGGAGGACCCCATTATGATCACTTCTTCATCCTTTATCTTTACCCTTAGACCTCTCTGCTTATACGGAAATATTCCAAATCCATAACTGCTTAATTAAGCACCCCTTTTTTATTTGGAACCTAGTCAAAAGTTTATTATTATAATTTTAACAATTTGTTGAAAGCCTTTCTGAAAGCCTTGTTCCCTGATTATTTTCTCAGAAGCTTTTAGTTCCTTTGGTGTACTTCCCTTCACTGGAATTGTGCTTATTTTATTTCCTCGTGGAATTAAAAAATGATATTTTAGTCCTACTACTCTGCCCTCACTTGTAGGTTTCCAGGAGCTCTTTAGCTGGGGCCATAGTAGCCCCTTAAGATGGAACTGGGCTCCGACAAACGGAGGGACCTCAGGCCGACCAGACCCAGGACTGTGGGTGAGTCATCACCCTGTCTGTGGTCACCTGGTCCTTTGTGAACTGTAGGCTGGTCCTGCGCTAGCCCTCCCCCGGCCCCCGGCTTGGGTGAAGCTCGAATAAACAGTGTCTGCTGGGGCGTGGGTCACCTTGCTGGGCAAGGAGAGGGTGTTGCTGATAGTTTTCACTTCTCATTTTCATTTTTTCTCAATGGAAATACTAATTTGTTGTGAATTTTTAAAATTGAGAAACTATGGGATGGATTATTTGGGCTTCCCCTTTTCAGCAAGAATGGGGAATTTGTGTTGAAATCTGTATACGTTTGTTATTTGTCCATTGTTACTTCCTCTACCAGTTCCTGTTCACCATTTAGAACCAAGTTCAGTTTTTTTCCCTTCTGAGTTCCAAAACTATTTCTTCCAGAAATCAATGAAATGTAAAATCTCAGCTTGCCATTCTACATGAGTGAACATTGTGGAAGCCTTTTTTTCCCACATTTAATTAATTAATTAATTAACTGAAGTATGGTTGATTTACAATGTTGTATTAGTTTCTGGTGTACAGCAAAGTGATCCAATCATGCATATATGTATGTAGACTTTTTCATATTTTTTCCATTATAGGTTATTATAAGATATTGAATATAGTTCCCTGTGCTATACAGTAGGACATTGTTTAGCCATTCTCTATATAATAGTTTGCATCTGCTAATCCCAAACTCCCACTCCATCCCTTTCCCATCCCCATCCCCCTTGGTAACCACAAGTCTGTTCTCTAGTCCATGAGTCTGTTTCTGTTTCGTAGATAAGTTCATTTGTGTCCTATTTTAGATTCCCCATATAACTGATATCATATGGTATTTGTCTTTCTCTGTCTGACTTTCTTCACTTAGTATGATCATCTCTAGGTCCATCCATGTTGCTGCAAATGGCATTATTTCAGTTCTTTTTTATGGCTGAGTAATATTCCATCGTCTATATGTACCACATCTTCTTGATCCATTCATCTGTCGATGGGCACTTAGATATAGTAGAAGCCCTTTATTTCCAGTCTGCTTGGTCTGATTTTATAGCTCTCATGTTTACTGTAGCACCTCAGTTGTGCGGTGGTGATCAGCTGTGCAGAGCAGAGCTCTCGTTGTGATTCTGTCCTGTTATGTCTTCTGAATCACAAGGATATGGGTTTAAACAACTTTGTCGGCTGTCGTGACATTGAATCAGCTGAAGGAGTCGATGAGTGATACTTCTCAGACTGGTGCTGGCACATGGTGGCACATCCTGTCCTGAGCTTGGCCTTTGAGTACTGTCTTCCCTCGGGCATGCCATGGCCACAGTGCTGAGCTGGATGATAGCTTCTGTAAAATGGAAGCTGCCCGAGACGAGTGGTTCCCAAAGTACCCTCCCCCGAAATGATAGTGTTCTAGAGCTAGACCAAGGTGTTTTTACATTTAAATAAAAATAAAGGATAGGGCTTCCCTGGTGGTGCAGTGGTTGGGAGTTCACCTGCTGATGCAGGGGACATGGGTTCGTGCCCCGGTCCGGGAAGATCCCACATGCCGCGGAGCAGCTGGGCCCGTGAGCCATGGCCGTTGAGCCTGCGGGTCCGGAGCCTGTGCTCCGTGGCGGGAGAGGCCACAGCAGTGAGAGGCGTGCGTACCGCAAAAAAATAAATAAATAAAGGATAGAATTTTCTTTATTTTGAGCTTCTGTCCCATGAAATTTCATTAACTCTTTGTTGCTATTACTGCCAATCACCTTAGCACTAGGAGGTGACAAATGAACAAGTAGCAAAAAAAGTTAGTGGAAAACTTGGGAATACCTAGTCTTGCTTAATCTGATAGTTTAAAAAAATTATAAAATGAGCTTGGATGTGATTTTTATATAGCTCATATAATGGAGCCATTTATGCCGGAATCTTAACACAGGTCAAGTAATCTTAGTTTATGGAACGAGAAGCAGGGTGGAATGGTGGCCACCACATGGGCTCAGTAGCCACATGCCTGGGCTTCTGGGCATCACAGCTCTGCCACATAATAGCTCTTACCAGCTCTGTTACCCTGGGCAAATCACTTAATCTCTCTCTTTCTCTGTCCCTCACCTATAAAGTAGAGACAATAATGTACCAGCTTCATGGGTTATTGTGAAGATTAAATGAATTAATACATGTAAAGTACTTAGAACATGCCTGGCACGTAGTAAGTGCTATACAAATGTTAGCTAATATTGTTTTGTGACATTAAAAATATGTATGTTAATATTTCATGGTGCTTGGCAAAGAACACTGTGGTCCTGTCTTGTGAACATATTTGAGAACTGTGGGCTTGGAATCTCTCTTCTAGTTCTGCAAGTCTATTATTCTGTGTCATAGAATTGGATTCCCCATAATCTGTCTTTTCCCTTTTTATAAGTTAGTGCTTTAATGAACGTGTTCTTCTTTTTTTTTCCCCTCTCTACATAGAGTGAAATCATTCTTACCAAGTGGAATCTAATCTTAAATATGACTTCAGAAGGTGTCCTTTCTGTTTCTTGACATAAAGGTGTTTTTGTATTGTGTACATTAGTTACAGTTGTTTTCTACTATTACACAGCTAATATCCTTCAGTTCTTTATTCTACGGTTGAGAACACTGAAGCTCAGAGAGAGTAAACCAATTGTCAAAAGCTAAGAGTGGCAGATCTGTGATTTTAAGCCAGGCTGTCTGAATCCCAAGCCTGCTCTCATTTAAGTACGGCAAATGCAAGTTGCGGTTCCAGTGGCTGCGTTCGTATTCCAGTGTAACTAACCTAAAGCAAGCTCAAGCAGCATTCCTTTAAATGGAGACGGATTTCTATGTGAGTATTCCTGAAGGATGCTCTTTTTATACTTGGGTCAGTAAAAGTCACCAGATAGCTGTACCTGTTCATTCCAAGAAAGGTGAAAGGTGAAGCAAACAAAAACAAGCAATTGCTTGTACATCAGGCCAGAGAGCCTCTGGGCCCAGCCATTGCCTGCTTGCCCCAGGAGAACCTTCCTGTCCGTGCACACTGCTGCCCTAGGCCTAAGGGGGAGGCGCTGGCTGGCCTCCTGGCCTTGGTGTCTGTTCCCCGCCCAGCCTTCTCACATGCCCTGAGGTCTCCCCACCGCTGGCCGCGCCGGGCTGACTGCTGAGTTTGTGCACGGCGGGGACAGTTGTTGCAGGCTGGGCAGCAGGAGCTCAGGGAGAGAACGAGAAGGAAATCTCCCTCCTCACCCCCGCTCTGCTGGCTGCTCCCCTTCTGTTCTGAGCTCCCCCACAGCTCCCTCCCTAGATTGCAAAGCCACCTCCTCCACTTTCTTTCTCACAGTTTTTATATTCATTTTACAAGTCTATCAGCCTCCCTCTAACTTCTTTCTATGGCGTGCGTCGTGTAGGATTTCAGGGAAGGAGTTAGCAGTCTCTGCTGGTTAGTTTGCCGTGAGCCAGAAAAGTTGATTTGCAAGTGCACTGTCTAGATGGGGGCACACTTCCTTCCATGTAAAGAATGATACATCTGGAAGGCCCCTCACCAGTGCAGAAACCTCTGCTGCATTCTTAGTGTTTCTGAGGTTCAACAATGTGCCATAATACTGGGGAATTTAACAACTATCTATAAAAACGTTTTAAAGTGAAATTGTATTTATAGTTCATCCTGTCATCCCGGGTGCACATCTACCTTTGAAGGTGCATCTGGGCCTCTTCTTCCACCTCTACGTGCAGGTGATGAAACGGGAGCTTCTCGACTCCAAGTCCTGAGTGGTTCTGGAGAATTGGCTTCTTTCAGCCCAAAAGGGCCGGTGATGGTGGGAACCAGGCTGGTGGATGGTGATACGGCTGTGGGGTGGGAACCAGGAGGAGGGCAGGCGATGTGGAGGCTGGGTCACTGGGCCACTCCATCGTCCGGCTCCGGGCCAGCCTTACTAGTGCAGCGGCTGGAAAGGCAGGCGCTTCTCTTTCCTTCTTTCTCCCGCTCACGTTTCCTCACTGTCCTTTTTACCACGCAGGCGTCCCCGGTGGGCTGGGAAGCCAGCCGCCCATCCCTCCCACTAGACTGTGAGCTCCGTGGGAGCAGAGCTCTCGCTCAACCTTTCATGCTCGATGTTCACAAAGCGTGAAAAGAATTGCTACCGGTTCTCGAATGTTCGTCATTATGCTACGTGATCCCAAATGCTGTCATGTTGTCTTGAATCTAAGATGTTGGTGGTAAGAAACAACAATTATTTTATGTGTCATTACAAAAGGAAAAAGCCTTGCCAATTAAACCCTGATTCAAGGGCTTTTGGGTACTTAGAATTTTTATTAGACACTTGTTGAAAGAGCTCTTTTAGATTTATTTAGGTATAGATTTTTTATCACATCACTTGTGCATACATAAAAGGGAAAATATGAGTGAAATGAATTGTTTAAGATATTCCTAAAATGTTGTCGCTTTCAGAGGCTGACTCTTCAGATCACTTTTGACTCAGGGTCATCGATGTCTCTGTGCCATCAAGAGTGCTGGTGACACAGCATTTCTGAAAATAGGGCACCCTGCTCTCACCAGGAATCTCCTCCAAACAGCTTGTACCCATTCTAGGAGTTCTGATCCCGGTGTTTTTTTGCGGTACGCGGGCCTCTCAGTGTTGTGGCCTCTCCCGTTGTGGAGCACAGGCTCCGGACGCGCAGGCTCAGCGGCCATGACTCACGGGCCCAGCCGCTCCGTGGCATGTGGGATCTTCCCGGACGGGGGCACGAACCCGTGTCCCCTGCATCGGCAGGCGGACTCTCAACCACTGCGCCACCAGGGAAGCCCCCGGTGTTTTTTTTATTCAGCCTGTGGCAGGCCTGTCTTTCCACATATCTCAGTAATAACATTGCACAAAGCAGCATCATTCACGACGCTGTCTCTTATACCCAAGTCCCATAGGTTTGTGGGGCAAGATCATTTTTCCAGTGATGGATATTTGCTTCCCTAATCAAATTTGTGCCCAGGTGCTGTTCCCATGCCTTTCAGTTTTAATGCCAGATTACAGTGTCATCTTTTTGCATTTAAAATGGCAGTTACACTCAGGGTGTCTAGTGCTGACAATACACATGACTCAGTGAAGCAAGGAGAGAACTAATGAAGGGCTGCGAGCAAGGTCACACACGAGCAGGCGGTGCTTCCACAGCCTCACTGCCACCTGGGTGAGAGCAACTGTGGGACCCCAGTGTTGTAAAATGGACCCCTCGTTCAGACACTTTAACAGGTGAAAAAAAGTTCATTAGAGACTGGGTGAAATGCAGACTGTTAAGTCTTAACAACAGCCATGCCGGGCAGATAATTTGGATTTTCCACCGAGGAGACTGAGGATTAGTCTGTGGCTTACTAACATCACACCTAGTAAGCACATGGTAGATTTGGGGGCATAGAACCCGGATTTGTCTGATGCTAAAGCTCCTACTTTCAATTATATAACACTATTCATTCATTCATATATATATATTATATATGTAACATATATATATATAATATATATGTATATATATAGGACCTAGAACAGCATCTGGCACGTTTAATAAACATTTGTTGTTAATAAGTATTTAATAAATATTTGTTGAATAAAATCATTAGAGAGGCTAGAAATGCTTCTCTTCCTGGAAATGAAGTCTCTAACATTTTAGACAGTGGGTGAAAGAAGGAAGGTAGGTGGCCATTTTCTAGACAAGGTACAGCTTGTGGATCTCGGGTTCTTTCAGGTCAAGAAGAGGAGTGGAGGAAGTCTGTCCCTAGCTCACAGAGCCAGTCAGCACTTGCCTGTTGGACAGCGCTAAGGTAGTTCCTGGAATCATCCTTCCGCCTCTCCTATAAATCAAGATCAACAGGGTTCTATAAATTGTGCAGTTAAAAAAGTAGTAATAAAAAAGGAAATCAAATATGACAAGCCTTACTCTGAAGAAAGTTCAGGTACAGGGCATTGGTTATTTGATAAATTGCTAGGTTTATAAAACTATGAGGACTTCCCTGTTGGCGCAGTGGTTGAGAATCCGCCTGCCGATGCAGGGGACACGGGTTCGAGCCCCGGTCCGGGAAGATCCCACATGCCGCGGAGCAACTAAGCCCGTGCACCACAACTACTGAGCCTGCGCTCTAGAGCCCGTGAGCCGCAACTACTGAGCCTGCATGCCACAACTACTGAAGCCCGTGCGCCTAGAACTCGCGCTCCACGACAAGAGAAGCCACCGCAATGAGAAGCCCGCACACCGCAACAAAGAGTAGCCCCTGCTCGCCGCAACTAGAGAAAGCCCGGGCCCAGCAATGAAGACCCAACACAGCCAAAAATAAATAAATAAATTTATAAATAAAATACAAAAATATGAAATGTTTTGAAAATTCTGAAGGTCTTATAGCTCATCAGTAAAATATGAAAGTTGACACATTTGAGCACTACCATGTGCTAAATCTGTGCCTGGGATTTTTACATATATCATGTAACCCTCACTGTAACACCAGTAGGTAATTATCATATCCATTTTACATAGGATAATATCGAGGCTCAAGGTGTTTAAGTGATTTGGCCGAAGGATGTAACTACTGAGTAGCTGAGTCATTGGGGAAGCCCGGATGTTCAACTCAGAGTCTGTGGATTTTCTACTGTACTCTGCTGCTTCCGATCTAAGCTTAAGGCTAGAAACCACTTTATACTCTCGTTTTACAGATAAGGAAGCTGATGCTAGAGGATTTTTAAGTGACTTACTTAGTAGCGGAGTCATACCTAAAATTCAGTTTTCTTGAACAATTTATTAAACAATAAATAATTGCAGAATGTCACACTGTTTTGAATAGTTTAGTAGTTACAGAAGCTCAATAGGTCTTATAAGTATCAATATATCTTAAAGAACAAGAACTGGGTATTCTGTATCACTGCTTTAGATTCCAGACACTTTTTGAATTAAAGAATTTTCACCATCTTTTTTTAGTTTAATTTTTTTATAATGTATTTTTAAAATAAATTTATTTATTTATTTTGTTTTTGGCTGTGTTGGGTCTTTGTTGCTGTGTGTGAGCTTTCTCTAGTTGCGGCGTGCGAGCTTCAGTAGTTGCGGCACATGGCCTCCAGAGTGCAGGCTTAGCAGTTGTGGTGCACGGGCTTAGTTGCTCTGCGGCATGTGGGATCTTCCCGGACCAGGGCTTGAACCCGTGTCCCCTGCATTGGCAGACGGACTCTTAACCACTGTGCCACCAGGGAAGCCCTTTTAATTTAATTTAATTTTGTTTTGGCTGTGCTGGGTCTTTGTTGCTGCCCGCGGGCTTTCTCTAGTTGTGGCTAGTGGGGGCTACTCTTTGTTGCGGTGTGCGGACTTCTCATTGCAGTGGCTTCTCTTGTTGCGTAGCACAGGCTCTAGGCACGCGGGCTTCAGTAGTTGTGGCACGCGGGCTCAGTAGTTGTGGCTCACGTGCTCTAGAGCGCAGGCTCAGTAGTTGTGGCACATGGGCCTAGTTGTCCTGCAGCATGTGGGATCTTCCTGGACCAGGGCTCGAACCCATGTCCCCTGCATTGGAGGTGGATTCTTAACCACTGGACCACCAGGGAAGTCCAAGAGTTTTCACCATCTTGGGCTTCTTTATGTGCTAACAGTATTCTAAAATTATTGGGAGCTGACACTGTGGGCAGTATTTCACACCCCTATTGCTAAATTTTACTAGCAGGCTTTCCTATGTGTCGATGAACTGTTCTGTTACTTTGCTCCCATCTGCCAAGTGGTTATTTTCTTTTTTTCTCCCCCTTTATCCTTGCCTTCTGCAGTCTCTGGTATTTTATGTCATGTAATGTATACTTCCTTATTTTGGTAAGATTAGAAAAAAGGTATTTCAGTCTAGAGTAAATATCCTGTCCCTTCCCATCTCTTCTTTCTTGTTCCTGTTCATCCTTGAAGATTCACCTTCTCTGAGAAGTCATCCGTGGACACCCCCATTGGGATCAGGTGTCTTCTTCTCTCTTCCCCCTGCAGCCGATCTGTACAAATGGTCAAGGACATGCCACACGACAGATCTAGAGTTACTCATATTCCTTGACCTGAAGGAACTTCGAATTGAGGTGGGGAGGCAGGCATTTAGACAGAAAAATGCAATATGATTGAACCTTTTTAAAAAATCTAATATGTGAGTGTTTATCATGGAGCAGGCATTGTGTTAAGCATTTTATGTGCATTATTTCATGTTCTGTCAATAACCCGATTTTACAGAGAAGGAGAGGGATTTAGAGACTGTCTTTGCTTTGCCTGAGGTCAGTTAAGTCACAGAATTGCTCCCGAAATCCGGGTCCAGAGCCCAAGCTCGTAGCCACCCTGCCTCTTGTACTGACTTCTCCCTCTGCACAGATGTGTCCCCTGGGCCCTTGCACGCTAGGCACAGGGAGAGGACAGCTCCAGTGCTGGAGTTCAGAAACTAATAGTTACTCTACAGCCATACAGCCACTGTAACTGACTCCAAATTATCCCTCAGAGACTTCAAAAGAATTCAAGATATAGCACATTGTATGTCCAAATGCATTCATCACAAAAGATTTAAAATAACCTGTTTATCAACACAAGATTAAATACATTATGATATATTCATATAATGAAATGATGCAGCTGTAATAAAGAATGAGGAAATGCTATATGGATGTGGAACAATGTAAAGGGTATGATATTATATGGAATAAATAAGGTTTAAAAGAGATGCTGCTTTGTATAGAATCAATAGCATGCTGCTGTGTGTGGTTGCAGAGGCATGGAGTGTTTAAATTTTGCTTGTATATGCATAAAATATCTTTGGAAGAATAGATAACAAATTGATGGTATGGGTTGATTCTGAAGAATGGATAAGGGATTCCAGGTAGAGAGAAATAATAAGCACCTTTCTAGAATGAAAACAAATAAGAAAGGCACTCTGGGCTGGTGTGTTTCCAGAGCGAGAGGGCTGAGCCTGCCTGGATCCTCGCTGTGTCCCCTTGTGCACTTGAGTGATTGTGCAATTGACAAACTAAGTTGAAAAAAAAAATCTCAGATTCCTGTATGGGAAAAGCACAACATCTCTTCTGTGGTATTAATTCCTGTTGAAAATACATGTCCTGAATCTAACCATGAAGAGACATCAGACAAACTCAAATTGAGGGACCTTCTGAAAAACAAATGGCCTGTGCATTTCCAAAATGTCAAGGTCGTGGAGAACTAGGAAAGACTGGGGACTGTTCCCAATCAGAGGGGACAGACGGGACGTGTCCACGGGACGCACCGTGTGCGATGCCAGATTGGATCCTGGGCCAGAAAAAGAGGGGTTTCCTTCTCTGCAAAGGACGGTAATCAGACAATTGGCAGAAATTGAATGTGGTCTGTAAATTAGGTAATAGTACTGTTTTCATGTTAACGTCCTGATTGTGATAGTACTGTGGTTATGTGAGAAAATGTCCTGTTTTTAGGAAACAGGCACTTAAGAATTTAGTAGTAAAGGGGCTTTGTGTCTGCAACTTACTCTCAAATAGTTCAAGTTAAAAAAACAAAAGAGAGAGAGGGAGAGAGAAGGAGAGAGAATAATAAAGTAAGCATGGTAAAATGTTACCGTTTGGGGAACCTGAGTGAAGAAGTACAGGAATTCTTTGTACTATTTATGCTGCTTTTCTGTCTGAAATTATTAAAAAATAAAAAAATTTAAAAAAGCACTTCTGATGTGGAACATTTTATGATTTTGTAATACTGATCCTTTTATGTCCTTTTATATAATTTTTTGATTTCCTTCCTATAGATCTTTATATTGTTGGTGACATTTATTCCTAGGTTTCTTAATATTTTTGTTCCTTTTTAAAAAAATATAAGTTTTGTTGAGGTATAATTCACATACTGTGCAACTCACCCTGACCATCTTTTTATGAATGCTTAGATAGTACCATTATATAGGAAGGTATGCTTTTTTTTTTAAGACAACTTTATAGGATATAATTTACACATGATGAAATGCACATATTTTAATTGAATAGGTTGATGACTTTTGACACGTGAATTCCCCATGTAACCACCCCCCAGTCTAGATGCAGGATAGAGAACATTTCCATTTCTCCAGAGAGTGTGCCCCCAGCCCCTTTGCTTATATAGTCACCTGTTGGCGACATGGGCATCTTTTCCAGGACCCTCCGGTGTGTGCAGGGCGAGTGTGTGTGTGGTGGGGTGCCGTCGGGCGGGGGTGAGGATGGTAGCATTGCAGCCGAGCAGGAGCAGGTTCCTCAGTGGCTCCAAAGAGGCTCCCAGGCTGTTTGGACGTGGCTTTTCTGTATCCCAGACTTAGGCCCTGACATTGGGTGTTCCAGTTTCTTTTCTTTCTTCTATGGGCCTTATTCTGGTTCAGAGGTTGGAGCGTGTGTAGCCTAAGAATGTTTCTCAGCTTATTTCCATTAACAATGGAGAAAATTCTGGCTGGGTTCTGGTCTTTTTTTTTTTTTTTTTAAAGAGATGTGCAATTTGTTTATCTTTGAAATTTTTTGGCCACACCCCGAGGCACCGGGGATCTTAGTTCCCTGACCAGGGATCGAACCCACACCCCCTGCATTGAAAGGCAGAGACTTAACCACGGGACCACCAGTGCAATCCCTGGGCAGTGGTCTTTCTTACCTTTAGTTGAATGGTGTTCTGAGCAGTTTGGCCTTTCCTGTCTATTCTGCTATTTAATGGGCTGGTGGGAGGAGGTGTGTCAGGCCTGGCTGCCCTGTTAAACAGCAGATCTCATGTGACCTTTAAAATGTCAGTGTTTTATCATCATCAGAAGGGAAGATTGATTAAAACATCTATTTTGGAAAATAATAATGTTTCAAGATGTAGATTTTGTGCACATTGATGTTTAGTTGATGTTTGATTTGCTCACCCATCACCCCTGTATGGACCCAATGGGAAACAAAGTTTATATTTGTATTCACCGAATTGTGGCCCAGAAAATTCAGCTCCCTCTGCCTGCCATTTTTATCGCGTTTTGTGACTTTTATTATTCTGCTGTTCATTTTGAATTGGTGGTATAGGAAGTCAGTGTCTAAACAAGTGTGCAGGGATTTCCCTGGTGGTCCAGTGGGAAAGAATCGGCTTCCAGTGCAGGGGACTTGGGTTCGATCCCTGGTTGGGGAACTAAGATCCCACATGCCTTGGGGCAACTAGGCCCGCATGCCACAACTACTGAGCTCTCGCGCCTCAACAAGAGAGCCCGAGTGCCACAAACTACAGAGCCCACGCACCACAACTAGAGAAGAGAAAACCTGCACTCCACAGCTAGAGAGAAGCCTGAGTGCCGCAACAAAGAACCTGTGTGCCACAATGAAAAGATCCTGCATGCCTCAGTGAAGATCCCATGTGCCTGTAACTAAGACCTGACACAACCTAAACAAACAAACAAACAAATAAATAAATAAAATATTTTAAACAAGTGTGCAAGGGAGGGACGAGCTGGCCGAGCAGCAGCGAGTCTTGGTGTGAACCCAGCACTTCCCTGCATTTAGCATCTGGGGGCCTCGCCCTCCTCAGGAGAACTAAGAGGACTGCCATCAGCATTTGTGATGAAGGTTCCATCCACCTAACTTGTGCCCAGAGCAGAGCAAGTATGCAATACATTGCATCGTTATTCCAAATAGTTTCTTCATTTTTACCTTTCTGCCCAGGTGTGTAATCTTTCACAAAGCTTTTTTTTCCCCCTTTTTGTGGTTGAAACTGTAATTTATTAAAATGCATTCATTTAGTTAAAGCCTTGGGTCCTTTTCTCTCTTTTTTCAGGCACGTTGCGGAGAGGCCTTTTTGCCCTTGATGAACACTCACGTGGTAGGCAGATGACTGTCCTTCACCCCGAGCTGCTCTAGGTGCCCAGGACGCTGTCCAGCAAGGAGAGGATGGATTCCAAAGATGAAAGCTCACACGTGTGGCCTCCGGCTGCAGAGCATGAGGAGAACGCCACACAGGTGAAGAGTGGTCTTCCAGCTGGGCATTGACAGCAGTTTTTTAGTTGTTACAGTTTGCTGACAGCTAGAGAAATAGCAGCTCCTATACAGTGATGAGTGGTTGGGAGGAAGCGGACTTGCAGAACTGGTGCAGAAGGAATGGGCAGCGTTTCAGCACCTTGGATGCTCCAGCAGCATGGGGTGCTGTGATTTTGCAGAGCTGCATACCACTCATGGCTTCTCTGCCTTTCCCCTATCTTATTGTCATAATCCACTTCACTGCTCCGTTTTATTTCATGGTCTTGGTGCTGAAAGCTTCAAACTGGAGGTTTTCTTTATGTTATCCTGGAAAGGGTTTTGTTTCTTCATGTGTAATGAAGTACAAAGGTATGCCTATAAAGTGAGTGGCTTTTCCTTTTCTTCTCAAATTCAGGATGTAAACCTCTAATTGAAAGTTGTCCCATTGAATCCACAGCTCTGGAGGTTAGTCACTTATTCAGATGCTGCTGTAACGAGTGATCTCTGCCTTTCAAATTGCTATCCTAACCAGCTACATGTTCTTTTGACTATTCTTAGCAAAGGCGAACCTCTGCATTTTTGGTATGCATTTGAATTTTGAGAAGAGTCAGCACTCACAGGGAGCCGTGTTTACATGTGACCAAAGTATAACACTTCATTTTAAAGCATTATAATATATATGTAATTTTAATTTAATTTTCTTCAAATTATATAACCATAGTATTATTACCCAAATCAGAAAATGAGCATTGAAACATTTAAATATACACCTCTTATTTAATTTAAGCAATATAACAGATTTACAATACATAAAATTGATCATCTGGTATGATTTGAAAGTCTGAGTTTGAATACTGAGCAAAAAAGTTCCAGAGATGCTTCCAGCAGAATAATTGAAAATGCTGTTTTGGTTCTCGTGGAAACTATTTGGAAGGTAACTTTCATGTAGCTATATATTTTGGTGTATTTTGTTTATAAACAAAAATGTAGTTCGTTAATAAATAGGGTCCACATTTGTGGGTAACCAGATGGTGGATGGCCAGAACTCAGCACCCTTGCTTGCACCCCTCCTCCCACTGTTCCTTCTCCCAACCAGGAATTCTGATTTAGTTCAGTACTGGGTGTTGAAGACCAAGTTGAAGAGTTTGGATAACTCTTAAGGAAATTTTTTTTTTCTTTTTTAAGCATTGAAACTAGTTCAAGATTTTGATGTCAATGAGCAAATCTAAACTCACAAAATTATTTTGCAGCACTTAAAACTGCGCAAATATCTTAGAAGCCTAATTCTTGTATGGATGCAAACTGTATCTTCATGGACAAAGCAGATTTATGTAGAAGCTGGACTAAGCGCTTAGTATTGAAGTGGAGGTTTGTTTTACTTATGTGGTGCTTGACTTCATTGGGTCTCCAGTTTTCTTTCTGGGGATTGAATTAGCTTATGTCATCTTCGGGATCTACTATTCTCCACTGGAAAAAAACTGAAATTAAAAAGTTAGGTCTAAAGCCAAGACAGTGTAAGAGTAAGGAATCTGACCTAAGAGGGTCTAACTTCAATATCAGCACATAAACTATTTCTCTCCCAAATGTGTTCTTTGACCATCTGCTTTGTACCTTCCATATCAGATACTGGGCTGTATGCCAGCCTTCAAGAACCTCCAAAGCTGACTACTCGAAAGCACTTTACAGAATCCAGTTTCTGCTTTAGTTCTCGGTAGATAGAAAATTATTTCCCCTGGTGACAACTGAAATAGTTGTCCAAAACCCCTTAAAAGTACTTTCTTAGAATTTTTTGTATTTTTACCTAGTTGGCAAGGGAGAGTTCTGTTACATTCACCGAGTCAGCAAACGTTTACCGACTCGCCTCCAGAACGGCCTTGGAGTATGAAAGAATTTGTAGGAAAGAAAGTGACCTTGTTTTAATGTGTTTGCCAAAAGGCACTGTTAGTTATAAAGTAGAATTCTTATGATGTGTTGAAAGCAACTGGCTTTTGAGTCTTGACATATTTTTTCACATTACAAATAATTTGTATTTTGTAGTTTGGTAATGTTGTCAACCGTGAATCTTCTGTCACATTTCTAGGGTCAGTGAACCCTAGTACTCCCCGAAAGAGATACCTGCATTGGACATTTGAGGCAAAGGGAACTTTAAATCGGTTGCCTAATATTGAGCAATAAATCAGTGACAAGGTCCTTGGATCCTGTTGCCAAGTCACTAACTCAGCATAGATGAAGGCATATCAGTTGAGTTCTCCTTTCAGTGGGGATCTTTTAGAAATCCAAGTGTATAATGTTCTCGGTCAGTGCTGTGTCTTTGTAAGACAGGTTTTGTTCCACAAGGGTGGTTGCTACATACTTGCTGGTTTTTTTTTTTTTTTTTTTTTTTTTTGCCCCAGGTGCATTTTGTTCCAGACGCTGGAACTGTGGCCCAGATTGTCTACACCGATGACCAGGTCCGTCCACCGCAGCAGGTGGTGTACACGGCAGATGGTGCCTCTTACGCGTCAGTGGATGGTCCGGAGCACACGCTGGTCTACATCCATCCCGTGGAAGCTGCGCAGGCACGTGAAGGACTATGGTTTATAGTTTGTTTGTTAATCAGTTAATTCACCAATTACTTAGGTTTACTCTCTGCCAGTCACTGTGCTATTTGCTGGTGATACAGGAAATATTCATATAAGATTTATGTTCTCAAGGAGCTTATAACCAACTGGGCAGAGGAAGATATGGTTTATTTATTTAAATTAAATGTAATAAGGAGTTAGAGCACTAACCTCGAATGAGTTCTTTCCCCAACCGACTATTGATATTGATTTTTTTTTTGTGTGTGTGTGGTACGCAGGCCTCTCAGTGTTGTGGCCTCTCCCATTGCAGAGCACAGGCTCTGGACACGCAGGCTCAGCGGCCATGGCTCACGGGCCCAGCCGCTCCATGGCATGTGGGATCTTCCCAGACCGGGACATGAACCCGTGTCCCCTGCATCGGCAGGCGGACTCACAGCCACTGTGCCACCAGGGAAGCCCGATATTGATTTTTTTTTAAATTATAAATTTATTTATTTTTGGCTGCGTTGGGTCTTCATTGCTGCGCCCAGGCTTTCTCTAGTTGAAGCCAGCAAGGGCTACTCTGTGTTGTGGTGTGTGGGCTTCTCATTGCAGTGGCTTCTCTTGCTGTGGAGCATGGGCTCTAGGTGCTTGGGCTTCAGTAGTTGTGGCTCGTGGGCTCAGTAGTTGTGGCTCGTGAGCTCTAGAGCCCAGGCTCAGTAGTTGTGGCGCATGGGCTTAGTTGCTCTGCGGCATGTGGGATCTTCCTGGACCAGGGCTCGAACCTGTGTCCCCTGCCCTGGCAGGTGGATTCTTAACCATTGCACCACCAGGGAAGTTCCTGATTGATTTTATTAACAAGATTATCAGCTTTTACTTTTCCTAAAGTATCAACAACCAGGCCAAACATGGTAACTTAATCAAGACAGATCAGTGAAAACATGCAGATTATTTCAGTTAAACGAGGGATCCTACTAGCTTATTAACTGCTATTTACTAATAACTTACTGATGTGTAGAACTGTAATAGAAGCGCAGGTAAAAACTGTACAATTACAGCTACTTTCATTTTTTTGCCAGTGACTCTGAATTTTAGTTTCCAAATGCATGACACGAATATTCCCCAATATATAAGTCTTAGTTTGTATGGGACTTCCCTGGTGGTCTAGTGGGTAAGACTCCACGCTCTCAATGCAGGGGGCCCGGGTTCGATCCCTGGTCAGGGAACTAGATCCTGCATGCATGTCGCAACTAAGAGTCCGCATGCTGCAACTAAAAAGATCCTGTGTGCCACAACTAAGACCTGGCGCAGCCAAAATAAATAAATATTTTTTTTTTTTTTTTTTTTTTTTTTTTTTTTTTTTGCTGTACGCGGGCCTCTCACTGCTGTGGCCTCTCCCGTTGCGGAGCACAGGCTCCGGACACACAGGCTCCGCGGCCATGGCTCGCGGGCCCAGCCGCTCCGCGGCATGTGGGATCTTCCGGGATCGGGGCACGAACCCGTGTCCCCTGCATCGGCAGGCGGACTCTTAACCACTGCGCCACCAGGGAAGCCCTAAATAAATATTTTTAAAAAAAGTTAGTTTGTATTGTTAGCACTTTACAGTGTACAAAGCACTTTTAAACATATGAAAAGAGAAATCAGTTCCATGGTTTATAGTAGGATCCTGGTAATAAAAATTTGCCCTCATGCAATATTTAATCAAGAGGCTCAAATCACTCCCAAGAAGACATGGGACCCACCTAATAAATACCTTTCAAATCTACATGAAGATGAAATTGCCTAATAGTCAGATGGTACTTTTGGAATGTCCTTTCTTAGTTTTAGTCCCCTAGCTGTATTAAAATAAGTGCATGTAGATTATGTGAAGAATGTCCTGTGACCAACTTTTGGTTCATTTCTGTGTTACTAAATGTCTGAATTATGATAATTTTTTTATTGTCAAATATAAGAAACCTGACACTGGCTGAAATTCTCTTTTACAGTTCTGTGGAATCAACACTTAACCTTAGTTCTTATGCCCATAGGTTTGCTAAAGCCTCGGGCAAATTAAAAGTCTCTCAGAAAGAATACTTTTCTGGACTGGAGATTTTCTGTGGTACCCTGGCTAAAATCATTTTGAAGATTTTCCTTCTCTATTTATCTTTGCTGCACCATGACCCAAATTATGTGTTTATAATCAGAACTTTTAAAATTATGATTTTACTGGCTTTTATCCAAAAAAGAATCTGTGGAACAGTAAATTCAATTTATTTTCCTTCTACTTCTCTTGTGATAATGAGTGTGCATTTATATTTGAAGAGTTGTAATCCTTGGGTATACAGTACTCTTCTATTTGCTGGTATATCTCCAACTATTTTCATTTAATTGCAAGTCTACCCCTGTGATAGAGTGTTATGTGTTGAATGCATGCCCCCTTGTTCATGGCATGCCTTTTAAATTAACTGTGACATTCAGTCTCAGGAGAGGCTTTGCTTTAGAGTAAGCTCCTGAAGTATGAAGTATGTTAGCCAATAGAGATGGTTAGCTTTTACAGTCTCTTTGGAGCCATCTGGATGAAAGGCTTTAGCAAAATGTAAGATTACTATCTTTATCTTCTGTGTTAATGAAAGATTATTACTAGCTAGTTGGTAGTTAACTCTCTCAGGAATTGGTGCTTAACAGTAGTATAATTTTTCCTGTGTAGATGAGCTGTCTAACGATCTATTGATAAGTTTTTGTTGTTGTTTGTTTAGACGCTGTTTACAGACCCAGGCCAGGTAGCTTATGTCCAACAGGATGCTACAGCTCAGCAGGTAATGAGTTGCTTTTTTGCCTTTTTGTTGATTGTGGATAATACTGAAGTTACCCTTCCCTGGAATGCCCGCAACCCTCTGTACTGTGCATTCTCTGGATGTCTATTTCTCATGCGTTTAGAATATTCTCAATGTCCGTTAATGAAAACAAAGCAGGACATGACACTAACACACTCCAAATAGTATACATTGCAATAGCATGGTAATAAAAAAATAATTTGTCAGGGAAATTTAAGCATTAAATTAAAATAAGCATATCAACTGGATATTGGTTCAAGTTTCAGAGAGTAATCCTGAGTTTCAAAAGTGTCTATGGAAATTGGGAAACATTTTAGTACTTGGTCTTTTTTTTAAATTATTGAATTATTGTTGATATACAATGTTGTGTTAGTTTCTGGTGTACAGCAAAGTGATTCAGTTATATATATAATATATAATATATATAGTCTTTTTTCATATTCTTTTCCATTATGGTTTATCACAGGATATTGAATATAGTTCCATGTGCTATACAGTAGGACCTTGTTGTTTATCTATTTTATATATAGTAGTTTGTATCTGCTAATCCCAAACTTCTAATTTATCTCTCCCCCTCCTTTCCCCTTTGGTAACCATAAGTTTGTTCTCTATGTTTGTGTATCTGTTTCTGTTTTGTAAATAAATTCATTTGTATCATATTTTAGATTCCACATACAAGTGATATCATATGATATTTGTCTTTCTCTTTCTGACTCACTTAGTATGACAGTCTATTTTTAAATATTAGGGGAAAATTCCTGCTTAAATTACATATATATTTAGTGGCAACCTTCCTCATTCTACTTTCAGAGAATTGAGATTTTTCTTGGTTTTCTTTTAAAACATTTCTTTCCTTTTATCTATATTTCTAATATATCCTACTTGACTTTGAGGGACTTCTTCCTTATTTTCCACCGGGTTGCAGAAGTGATAAGGAAGGTGCAGAAACTAGATATTGTCAGTCTTACCCTCAAGGGAATGTGAATCCAAATAGTTTTATTTTCATGTTGGCTAGTATGACTGTTATTTAGCTATACCACTGAGTGTCATGAGTAATTATCAAGTAAATTCTCATTAGTAAGCACTTTCTGCTTTTAAATTTTTTTAGTAGGTGATTTGGAAACTTGCATTTTAAAATTTGGAAAATGAACAGTAATTGTGTTGATATTGTTTATGAAATCTAGCGAGAATTAGGAGTCTTCGTCGTAGCGGTTATGGTTGGATTTATTCCTGATTGGTAGTGACCTACAATTTTGTGGGTCTGCCATCTTGAATGAGAACTTGTCTTAGTCCATCTGGGCCGCTATAACAGAATGCCATACACGGGGTGGCTTACAAACAACAGAAACTTATTTCTCACAGTTCTGGAGGCTGGCAAGTCCAAGACCAAGGTGCCAATAGATTTGTTGTCTGGTGAGAGCCCTCTTCCTGTTCACAGATGGCTGTGCCCTCACATGGCAGAAAGGGTGAGGCTGCTCTCTGGAGTCTTGTATAAGGGCACTAATCCCATTCATGGGGGCTCTACCCTCATGACCTAATCACCTCTCAGAGGCCCCACCTCCTAACACTGTCACAATGGGGATTAGGTTTTGACATATATATAAACTTTGGGGAGACACGAATGTTCTGTAGCAGAGTTACTATTTTATTTTAGTAATTTTGTACTAATTAAGTTTACTCTTGATAAAACAAATCATGTCCATTTCTGTGAATATTTATTGATTCCACCAAGCAAGCAATGGATGGATTTAATTCATTTTTACAACTTGGCAGGAAAAAAAAATAAAATGAAATGCCTTTGTGTTTCATAGATGATTAATTCATTCACTAATATTTGGAGTAATGATTTTTTTTTCATAAAAACTTGAAGCAATACAAAACAAAAGAGAAGTACATTAAAAAACCCAAACAAATTCTGCCCAGGAACATCCTCATTAATTTACAATTGGTAACTATTATTCTAGACTTCCTCCCAGACATAAAACAGACAAAGATAAACAAGCAGGGGAAAATTGTGCCCTAAATGCTATTATTAATCTAAATACTTTAAACTTAAATTTACTTGAGTGTAATAGAAGGAAAGAGAATGGAGGTGAACCTGAAAGAGGTTGGAGTCCTCACTGTTTCCTAACCGGCCTTGGGCTCCGGTCCCCTGTGTCCTCAGCTCTTGCTGTGATGACCTGACATCAGCACACTGACACTTCCTCCCCCTCCTCCCCTCCCCCACTGTTTGGTGTTAGTTGCATTATTATTGTAACTAATGTATTTATGTTCTGTTCAGTAACCACAGCTACTTAGAATTTTGCTCCATTATCTCCTGGCATTTAATTTATACAAATCTTGAGTCTAATTTTGATTATTTTCCTCATTCATTTTCTATCTTAATGCCTGTTTCAGTGTTTCTTTATCCTTGAAGTTTCTCTTTGAAGTCTAATGACTTCACCAGCATATGAATCAGAATTCCCTAGAACAGGGTGTGTCCTTTTCATGTATAGGTTAAGACTCTGTTTCGGGAACGTTTTCATCTATTAGGTTTTTGAAGATCTATTCAGTTTCATTTGATATGTTCACTTTTCCAGGAATATCAGTGTGAGTATATTGACTCTGCTTTCTGTATCTAACACTCTCTCTGTGATCATTTTTATATCTATTCTTTTCCACGTTATTTGTGTAATTTCCTTTATGCCCCCCATATTTCCTTACTGTTTTTTAAACTTTTTAATTAAATTATAACATACATGTGGAAAAGTGCAAAAACTTATAAGCAATAGTGCAATGATACATCACGAAGTGAACACATTCTGTAACCAACACGCAGATTAAATAATAGAACATTACCATCTCCTAAAAGCCATCCTCACGCTCTCTCCTAATCACTTCTCCTTCCTTTCTCCTCAAAGGTCGCACTCTCCTGCCTGCTGACACTGTAGACTGGTTTTCCATGGTTTTGAACTTTATATGAACAGAATACCTTAGTATGGTTTCCTTTTTGTCTCTCTCTTTTTTTTTTTTTTTTAATTTTTATTTTGGCCTTGCCACTCAACTTGTGGGATCTCAGTTTCCTGATCAGGGACTGAACCCAGGCCACAGCAGTGAAAGCGCCAAATCCTAACCACTAGACCACCAGGGAACTCCCCTTTTTGTCTTGTTCTTTTGCTTAACATTCTGCTTGGGAGAGTCACATTGTTCATGTTGTTGGGTGGCCCTGCGGTTTTCTTCCCTTCTATTTTTATTGCTGTATCGTGTTCAGTTTTATGAAAGTACCACAATACATCCAGGAGTGTGATCCTCCCTCCACTTTGTTCCTCTTCAAGAGTTTCTTGGCCCTTTGCTTTTCCATACACATTTTAGAATCAGCCTGAAGTTTCCACCGAAGTCCTGCAGGAAACTTACTGGCATTTCGTTGTATCTAGGGATCAGTTTGTGAATAATTGACATCGTTATAATATTGAGTCTTCCAATCTGTAAATATGATCTATCCATGAGTTTGTTTATTTTTAAAATTTTTATTGAAATATAGTTGATTTACAATGTTGTATTAGTTTCAGGTATACAGCACAGTGATTCAGTTATACATACATGTATAAATATATGTATTCTTTTATTACATTCTCTTCCACTATAGGTTATTACAAGATATTGAGTATAGTTCCCTGTGCTACACAGTACGTCCTTCTTTTTATTTTATTTTATTTTATTTATTTATGTTTGGCTGCGTTAGGTCTTCGTTGCTGCGTGCGGCCTTTCTCTAGTTGCGACAAGCGGGGGCTACTCTTTGTTGCAGTGCTCAGGCTTCTCATTGCGGTGGCTTCTCTTTGCTGCAGAGCACGGGCTCTAGGCGCATGGGCTTCAGCAGTTGTGGCTTGTGGGCTCTAGAGCGCAGGCTCAGTAGTTGTGGCGCACGGGCTTAGTTGCTCCGCGGCATGTGGGATCTTCCCAGACCAGGGCTCAAACCCGTGTCCCCTGTATTTGCAGGTGGATTCTTAACCACTGCACCACCAGGGAAGTCCCAGTAGGTCCTTGTTGGTTATCTATTTTATATATCATAGTATCCTTGAGTTTTCAATAAAAGTTGAAAATTGTCTTCTGGGTAGAGGTTTTTCGATAGATTTATTCCTAGATATTTGGTGTCTTTTGATGGTATTGTAAATTATGGTATGATTTTTTAAAATTTTATTTTCTAAGTTCTATTTCTGATTTTCTTGATAAATAGTCAGGCTGTCTATGATTACTGACATTTTTACTTATTTCCAATATAAGGAAAAAAATCCAAAACTGGGTTTTCTCCTTCTTTCTGATATAAGCATAAAAAATCCAAAGCTGGATTTTTTCCTTCCAGTTTTATTGAGATATAATTGACATATAGCACTGTATTATAAGTTCAAGGTGTACAGCATAATGATTTGACTTACCTACATCGTGCAGTGATTGCCACAATAAGTTTAGTGAACATCTGTCATCTTCAAAATTAAACAAATAGAAAAAATTTTTTTTTGGTGATGAGAACTCTTAGCATTTACTCTCTTAACAAGTTTCACATATAGCACACAGCAGTGTTCATTATATCTATTGCATTGTACATTACATCCCTAGGACTTATTTATCTTGTAACTGGAAGTTTTACCCTTTGACCACCTTCATCCAATCCCCCCTCCCCCATCCACCACCTCTGGTAACCACAAGGGGCATCTCTTTTTCTATGAGTTTGTATGTTTGTTTTTGAGGTATAATTGACCGACAGTACTGTGTTAGTTCCTGTTACACAACATAATGATTTTTTTCTATACATTTCATACATTCCGCGATGTCTACTTATGATATGTCACCATACAAGGATATTACTCACTGACTGTATTCCCCACACTGTACATTTCATATCCATGACTCACTTATTTTGCAACTAGAAGTTTGTACCTCTTAATCTGCCTCACCTATTTCTTTCCTTCCCCCACCCTCCGATACTCTGGTAACCACCTGTTTGTTCTTTGTCTATAACTCTGTTTCTGTTTTGTTATGTTTTCTCACTTACATCTTTTATTTTTTATTTCTTCTTTTGTCCCCCCTTGGTCTGCTGGCTAGGATCTCCAATACATTACTGAACAGAGGTGGTGCTAGTAGGTTTGTAGATTTCTCATTTTCCTTCCTGATCGCAGAGGACAAACTTTCACTACTTTACTATTAAGGATGATGTTTAGTGCAGGATTTTCTTTTCTTTTTTTTGGCTGCACCGTATGGCTTGGCTTGCGGATCTTAGTTCCCCGACCAGGGATCAAACCCGTGCTGCCTGCAGTGGAAGTGCAGAGTCTTAACCACTGGACTGCTGGGAAGTCCCTAGTGCAGGATTTTTATAAAAAGAACACATTGATTAAGAAAGCTCCCTTTATTTATAGTTTTTAATGCATGTTTATTATTGATTGATGTTGATTATTATTCGTGGATATTGATTTTTATCAAATGCTCCTTTTGAATCTGTTGAGATTTTTCTCTTTACTGTTAATAAGGTGGATTATATTAATTGATATTTAAAAGTTAATCCAGCCTCGCATTCTGTAATAAACTCTATTTGATCCTTTTTATATATGTCTGGATTTGGATTTGGTCTGCTAATATTTTGTTTGGGGTTTTATATGTTTATTCAATAGTTCACTGTATTTTAGCCAGTGTATTTGATATTTTTTTTCTTTTAAAGTAGCTTTCATCTTGATGATATTTTTTTCTTTTAATAACATCCTGAAAAGCTACATCATCATTTTTGTTGGCTGTATAGTATTCTATTATGGGGATGTAATATTATTTATATTTTCCATCTATTGTTTTATATGTAGGTTCTTTCTTTCTTTTTTGCTACTATAAAGAACATTCTCACAGATGTCATATCAGATTATTTCCTTAGAATAAATTCCCCAAAGAGAAATGATAGAGACTAAAGGTATTCACATTTTAAATTATTTAAGAACCAAGATTTTTGTGAAAGTGAAAAAAGATACAAATATAAAAATCAAACACTTTAAATAAAAAGTTAGAATCCTAAATTTGAATTAGAATATCAGTATGAACTCATGACTTTTTTTTTCCTCTTAAAAAAACATGTTTTCTAGTTCTGGCCACTGAAAAGGTTTAGATGAAGTCATCAGTCCAGTAGCAATGATGTAGCCTCTAAATACAGTTTTCCAATAAAAGAAATCAGGGCTACTTAGAAAAATGACAGATTCTAGCCCTGGGGCAGAAAATGTACAAGATGTGCCTGAAACATCTTGTCTTATCAGAATGCAAGGAAGCGAGTAAAAACTTCTCTTCTGGGGTCCTGGGAAGGAACTCAAGATCTAACTTGAAGGGGCCAAAATGGGACAATTTGACTCATAAAAAAGGAAAAATATCTACAGTAGATTGAAACACATTAAATATATTTAAAATCCACAAGTTCATACTGATATGAAAAGAAATAACTCTTTGGTCACTTTCTGAGGCTGCTAGGGGGCCACCACATTATTAGGAAAAGTGGTAAATGGCCGGAAAGAATCCAGCCTTTCCCCCCGAGTGTCCTCAGGTAAACAATCACTTGATGAGGGAAGTTTCATTATAGAGGCATCCAACTAATAAAGAAAGAGGGGATGACTGGCTTAGAGTCTCACCATTTTTCATCTCCTATCATCAGAAAGAAGCTGAGGAGGCACTTTGTAATGAATGGATCAACTTACTCCTCTGAGCACTGTCAATATCACTAAAAAGAGAGAACATTCATTACAGGGTTCCTGGTGTTGTGTACCTCCTCTTGACATACAGCACTGTATTTTTCCACATAAGAGGTATTCCTCCCCCAAAATTGAACCTGAATCTGATCGAGTCTCTAGATTTCACTGCCAACTAATAGGAAGCACAGTAAACAAAATGGATCAAGTTACAAGACACACAGGGATGCAGTTAGCACCATCTAGACTGCGGGAAGCAGACGAATTGCGGAGGAAAAGAAGAGAAATGGATTTTACAGATTAAAGGAGACTTCAGAGACATAGCAGCAGTCAGGTGCAGCACGTGGACCTTGTTTGGGTCCTAATTTGAACAAACCAACTGTAAAAAAAATTATGAGACAATTGGGGAGATCCTAACAATAACTGGATATTTGATGATGTTAAGGAATGATTATTTTTTAGGTATGATAATAAATAAAATATAAAGGTCCTTTTCTTGTAGAGATATCTACTGAACTACTTAGAGATGAAAATATATAAAGTTTGAAGCTTGCTTCAAAACAATCGAGTGAGGGGGAAAGTGGGCGGGAGAAGAGTTGAAAGAAGGTGAGCTCTGAGTTGATAAATGTTGAAGCCGAGTGGTGGGTACATAACATGTATTATACTATTCTCTCTATTTGATATAGTTTTGAAATTTGTCATTATAAATGGGAAAGCCATTTTGATAGGACTTTCTAAATTGCTTTTCAGATGCTGAAAAAGTTTACATTCCCACCAACAGTGTATGAGATCGCCCATTTCCACACGCCCTTGCCACATTGGGTATTTGCATTCTTTGAATATTTTGCCAATCTGATAAGGAAAGTGGTATTTTGTTGCTTTAATTTTAAGGTATCATTTTAATTAGAGGTTTTGTTGCCATTTGCACCTCAGAGGGCCCTTCATCATCTCCAGTCTCCAGAAACCATCTGCTTGTTTATGTTTTGTACAAAAGAAGAGTTGTTCTCAGACAGCTCTGTGAACCCGGCATAACAGGCAGTACAGCCATTGCCTTAGCATCCGTCTTTATTGCAGTTTCCTTTCAACCGGCACGGTTTTTATTTCCGGCTATAACACCTCAGTGATTATCAGTTTATTCCATGACCTGGATAGATTCTGGATAGAAAGTTAGAGTGAGGGTTTAACATAGATGATGGGTGCTTTTTTTTTTAATCCTTAGCAAAGAGGTTCCTGTTTTTTCAATTGTCTGTAGTGGTGGCAAAATCCATTTGAAGCCTTTTTCATATACGCATTCCCTTGTCCGTAAGGAAGTCAAGGGACTCTCCAGACCTAGAAGCACAGTCTCCGCTTTGTTTCTGAAAAGGAACATGTGTGGCTCCCCACACACTGAGAGGAAAATATGCTGCCCTCATAATTGGTCTCAGTAGGAACCCGGAGCATTCTGTTGTGTTTGCTGCTGTCCAGTGTAGTTTCATGTTTCACTCTCGGATAAATTGTATACTGAAATGCATTATGTCGTTTCAGAAATAATTACCGAGAGTGATGTTAAGTGGGAAGGAGAAAGTATACGACGAGTTTAACAAATTCCTTTTCCTCTCGCCATGCTTTATTGTGTGTGACAAAATGCACGGGCGTAAACTATTTTTGATACTAATCTTTTCCTCTAAGTGAAGTTGGCACCGTGGCTCCCCGCCCCGCTGCCTGGCTGTTGCCTCAGGAGCAGGTGTGTTACCTCGTTGCTCGGTGCTCAGGTACCCACGGTGTATGTGCTGTTTACCTTCTCCTTGAATCGGCTCAAGTCCGCAGGGGCCATTGTGATGTAGTAGAAAAGCAGGGCAGAGTCAGAATGTGGATTTCATCTCTGCCACTTAGGAGCTGGGTGCTAAAGTGATCTGGCCTCAGAGGAATTTAGATACATGCCTGGCACGCAGTAAATGTCAGTTGAATTTGAATTATTAATGAAACAAATCTGTAATGCGTGCCTACTGTGTGTTAAGGTCCAATGTATCTGAAATACACAGTTCTTACCTACAAATGATTATCCTCCCTGCTTTCCATCCCTTTTCGACGGTAACTTGCATGATTCTGGTATATGTTCCACCTGTGCTTTAGCATCAGTCCCTCTAGGAAATGCTGAAGGCTTCAAGCCTTTTCTTTGCCACAGCCTTTGAGGAGAGTTCCAGCCCAGGGACGAGGAGGTTGTCGGTCTGTTTTGATGTCAGCTTTCTCAGCAGTGGCGAGAAGCCAGCAGTAACTTGCCTGACCGCAGTCTTTCTAGCAGCATCTGTTGGGGAAAAGTACAGCTCAGCTTCATGGGAGTAACTCCCGATTGCTGAATCCATTCTTTCAGGTTGGCTCTGCAAAGAGGTAAAGAATTGATGAGGAGTAGAGGTGGATATATGCTTTGGTTTGTTCAGTGTGTGATAACATTCATCACTAAGGCTGGCATAAGCTTTGAGTGGCTTAGGGTAAACGGTGATATCGAAGCTGCGCTCTGAGACAGCAAGTGGGAGCCGATCAGATCAGGGTGCAGAGGGGGTGGCAGATGCAGTGCTGTTGCCAGAAGTCCCTGTTCTTTTGCTTGTTGACTCCTCATGTCAGTGGGCATTTTATTGTTGTTATTGAAGTTGAAGCAGAAGCATCTCCCAGAATCTTGTTCTCCTGTCTACACTCCTGAAAGGCCCTGAGCTACCGATGGAATGTCATGCAAGGGTCTGGCTCCTGGGTTAAGTGAATGCATGTTAAAACACGCGTGTGCTATCTGAGGTAACTGATTTTATCTGCTTGCTTCAGCCTGAGGGTTTCCCATGTTGGACAGTGACCTTTAACTGCCTTGGCAGGTCAGATTCTGTAATATTGTTTCTTTACAGAGTTTGAGAGGTTCTTAGATGCACAACTGAGAAAGGATGTTTCTCTGAAGAGCTGCAGAATGTCATTTCCCAAAGGACCAAATGTATTTCCACAGACTAATCTTCACTGGATACCTGCTATGTGACCAGCAGCCTTTTAAGGTTGTGAAGGAAATACATGCTGTCACCTTGGTCCTTAAAGAACTTATGATAATAATAATAATCTATTATTATTAATCTTAAGCACTTACTAAATGCCAGACACTCTACTACTGGCCTCATATACACATTGCTCCACTTAATCCTCACAACAACCTATGAGGTATTATTACCATGCCCATTTTACAGATAAAGAAACACAGGTTTAGAGAAGTGTGTTAACCTGCCAGCATCTTAATCCAAATCTGTCTGACTCCAAAGCCTGTGGTCTGCTCGCGTGAGGTACAAGTGAGAGAGGCAAGCTGGGCTACCAGGAAAATGCACACGAATTGGCAATGGAGACAAAGCTACAAGGAACAGCTAAGGTGTGCCATGTCAGAACCAAGATTCTGAAAGATCTTGGCAGACTGAAAGAACAGAAAAGACAATAAAATGAAATATACTAGAGATACATGGCCATTTAAGTAAAAATCAGCTATGTAAGTCCTGAGCAGGAGAAAAAGGGTTCAGTAGCGCTCTTTGAGCGGACAAGAGGACCCAGTGACCTGCCAGTTCCAAATGGGGAGCACTAGGACGTGGCGGTCTCCAGCAAACGCTGGTGCAAGCTGATGGGGATCCACTGAGGGGTGAATGGACACAGCAGGACTGTGAGCAGTGGGTCAGTGCATTAGGGGCTTTGGTCTTGAAGTACTGGAGGAACGGTCTTCATGTGGCACAGAGGGGGCACTTACTTGGTGCAACTTGAGAGGGAAGTTGGGGAGGTCTTGACTCCACGGGAACATCCCTGAGCTGTTCCAGAGCCATCGGGCTGCCTGCTGGGCACTGTGAGGAAACGTGAAGCCCAGGCTGGACGGTGTTGCTGGGTGGGATTCTGTGACTCCAGGGGCTGCAGAAGGTCAGAGCAGAGAGCAGACGCTGTTCTCCGAGAAAGCGGACGACGAGGACAGGGTTTAGACGGTTGCCGAGGGAAGAGCATTCTAGGCGAGGAAAGACAAAGGAAAAAAAGGGAGTAGGCACTCAAAACACGCATCTTACTTGTTGAACAGGGGGAGGGCGTGGCTTGAGTATGAGTAATGGTGCTAACGGGGCAGGAGAAATGCGCTTGCATCAGAGGGATCTGAGTGGTACATATCCCGAGCCCGCTTATTTAGGAGGTGAGAACTTTTTTTTTTTTTTTTTTTTTTTTTTTTTTTTTTTTTTTTTTGCGGTACACGGGCCTCTCACTGTTGTGGCCTGTCCCATTGTGGAGCACAGGCTCTGGACGCGCAGGCTCAGCGGCCATGGCTCACGGGTCCAGCCGCTCCGCGGCATGTGGGATCTTCCCGGACCGGGGCACGAACCTGCGTCCCCTGCATCGGCAGGCAGATTCCCAACCACTGCGCCACCAGGGAAGCCCGTGAGAACTTTTAAGGTACCATTCTTTTCTTCCGGTGTATTTGGTCAAGTTGCATTAATCGAATCCATGACCCAAACCGTGTCTTATTTGCAAGAGACTAATTTCAGTGTGATGAACAAAATAGGCATCTCCTTCCTTGTTACTTACAAACCTCGGCCTCTCTGAAGTGTGTGAAAGGAGACCTGGTACCCACTGAATTTTACCAACTGCGTCTTGCACCACGTGTTCCATTTTAAAGCCACGTGGTTGAAGGTGGGTCAGATCTTTACCTGCATTATGGTGTGGCCACCTGCAAAGGCAGGAGGGTCCCCACCCCAAACCAAACTGAGGCTGATGATACCACACATGCTCCAGGAGGGTTTGGAAGGGTTTGTTACTTTCATATTTGAAGTCTCCGGGGAGACAGGGCAGGCCCCTCATGCGGGTTTGGAGAGGCTGAGAGAGCAAGGAAGTGGGACTTCAGGTGAAGGCTGGGATCAGCACGAGAGTCCCCAGCACATGGGCAGGGGCTTGTGGGATCTGAAACTCCCGCTGGCACTGGTGGAGCCCAGATGTTGGGCAGAAACAGCGAAAAGGAAAACAGATTCCTTATTACAGCCCGTAGATGGAAATAAGGGTCATTTCTGCAGGGCCTTGAAGGGAGCTGGCGAGAAGAGTATTGCGCCAAAACCTTGTATTCTGCGTGTGTGTCCCAGCTAACCCCAAACAGGCTGTACTAACCTTACGATTAAATGTCGTTCAGGCCTCGTTGCCGGTGCACAGCCAGGTGCTACCTTCAATTGAGGGTGTGGATGGCTCGGACCCTTTGGCGACCCTGCAGAACCCCATGGCCAGACTGGAGGCCAAGGAGGAGGAGGACTCGGAGGAGGACTCGGAGGAGGAGGAGGAGGATGGTGAAGACACAGACCTGGACGACTGGGAGCCTGACCCCCCTCGGCCCTTCGACCCGCACGACCTGTGTACGTAGAGCTGCCTCTCGGAAGCGTGTGTGGCACAGGGCGGGCTGGCTCCTGCTGGGGCTCCTGGCACAGATGCTGCTCCCGGTCTAGGTGTCCCCCTCACTCCGTCCTCAGGCAGCCTGTGAAGGAGGCCTTGGCTGTCCCTAGAGTTCTGATTGTACCGATGAGTGGACTGAAGCCCAGGGGAACTGGGCAGCCTGCTCAGTGCCACAGGGGGCCAGGGCTGGGTCAGGACCGAGCCTCAGTCTCTGATCCCAGAACTCCAGCTGCCAGACCGTGATGTTGTCCAGTCCTGGCAGATCCAGCCATTTCCGATTCCACGAGTTCCCTTCCTGCTTCACCTCTCTTCATACCGACCTGAAAAAATGCCTGTTATGAAAAGACACCCCAGGCACCAGAGAACTGCATTTTTCTAATCGACTAATGCTCCCCACAGTCTTGTGAGGTCGGCAGCTTTCCCAAGGTCGTGCTCAGTTGTTCAAGAGTCAGGGTTCAAACTTGGGTGTCTGCTGGCTGCAGGTGCCCAGGACCACTGCCTGTCCGTCCTGCCTGCTTAGGGGGCGGGTCCTGCTTCCACCCACCAAGCCATTGCTGCTGCCCATCAACTTCGTGCCTAGATGGCAAAGTCCTTATCTCCTCTTGTGAGTTATGAGACCCTGCAGAGCTTTGAGGTCTCACCGTATTTCCCCTGGACCTTCCATCTAGTTGTGGTAGGCCTGTTTGCATGGGGCCCGTGTTCATCTCCACGCCCAAAGAAGGGCTTCCTCATTTTGCTTTTCTTTGAATTCATAAGTTTTCAAGGCAACTCCTTAGTCAAATACACACAAGGTCACTTTATCTTATAAATATTAATATAAGATAGCTCTCCATTATTGGAGAACTGTGGAAATTGAAAATACCCATTTTCTAAGTCAGGTCATCACACAGCCAGAGTTGGGTAAACTATAATTGGTTAATTAGATTTGTTTAGGGTCATGAGTATGCTCTCCGTGTGGTCCAGTCACTTTTTTCTGTTTTGTGGCTGTACCTATCTCATTCTGTCGGTGAGCGGACAGATGGGTGACACTGGGAAAGGGGCTGAACGTGGATGCTTAGTGCCAACCGGTCACTCGCAGAATGAGCTGAAATACATATCAGGGCTGGGCTAATTGTATCATCCAGGTGAATGAAAGATGGGATGCTAAATTCATTCATTTCAGCATTACCTTCACACAGTACACATGGAAATCTCAAACTCAACAGCGCTTTTTCTGTTGATTTAGACATGCCCAGACAATAAGGCTTCTATAACTCCCTTTGAGGAAACTGATTAAACAGTATTGTCGGGTTTTTAAAAAACAGCTTTATTGTGCTATAATTTACATACTATAAAATTCACGTAATTTACATAGTATAAAATTCTCATCAGATTTTGCAACATTTAGCCTAATAAGCTCTTCTTTTCTCTTTTCAGACATGTTATAATTGATTTGTAAGTTTAATGCCACTATTTGAATGAATATCCGATAGAGGAATACATCACAGCCTGCAAATTATTTCTGGCAGGCCGCAAGCTAATTCTGCCTGATTTTAGAAGAAAAGTACAGGATTTTAGTGGCCTCTGAGGAGTAACGTATTACAATGGAACGGGTATTGCAGTTGTAGGAGTTCATTGAGTTTGGGCTTGGAAATTTAGATTTGGGGATTTTTCAGGTTGGAACTTTTTCCCTGAGACTGTCACATTGAGGATTTCTCTCTCGTGTAGGGTGTGAAGAGTGTAATAACGCACACTCTTCCGTGTGCCCGAAGCATGGCCCCCTGCATCCGATCCCCAACCGGCCGGTGCTGACTCGGGCGCGGGCCAGCCTGCCCCTGGTGCTGTACATCGACAGGTTCCTGGGCGGTGTGTTCTCCAAAAGGCGGATCCCCAAGCGCACCCAGTTCGGCCCCGTGGAGGGGCCGCTGGTCAGGGAGTCGGAGCTGAAGGACTGTTACATCCACCTCAAGGTAATTTATGCTTCAACATAGTCCAGTCTCATTCTGATGATTTTTAAGGGGCACGCGTTTTCCCACCAAGCCTCTTAATGCAGTCTCATAGCAGTTCGCTAGTATTTTTCTTTCTATGCTTGACTTGTTTCAAATGGAGACGTTTTCTCTCTCACCAATGACACAGAGGGTACAGTTTCAGTCCCCGAAGTCTCATCGTGAATAATTCTGAGAGGTGTAGTTCTCAGGGGCTGGATTAGTCTGGGAGGGCTGCCAGAATCAAACACGACAGACCGGGGGAGCTTAAAGAACCGATGTTTGTTCTCTCACAGTCCTGGAGGCTGGAAGTCCAAGGCCAAGGTGCAGGCAAGGCTGGCGCCCTGTGAGGCTGCTCTCCTTGGCTTGCAGGTGGCTGCCCTGTGGCTGCCTTTGCACAGGGCTGTCCCTGTCTGCAAGATGCCTCTGGAGCTTCTCTGCGTGTCCTGATCTCCCCTTCCTATGAGGACACCAGTCAGATGGGATTGGGACCCACTCTTTCAAAGCCCTGTCTCCGAATGCAGTTACATTCTGGGCTACTGGGGGGCTAGGGCTTCAACATACGAATTTTGGGGGGACAGAATTCATCCCATAAAAGGGACTCGACAGCTGTTTTTTCAAATTAACTTTGACTGGAACACAGAATTACGTCGACTCATGTTATCTGTTAATTCCCCTAATGTTTTTAGGAAAACCTCTTTTCAGTTTTTTTTTAAAATTAATTAATCAATTTATTTATTTATTTTTGGCTGCGTTGGGTCTTCGTTTCTGTGCGAAGGCTTTCTCTAGTTGCGGCGAGTGGGGGCCACTCTTCATCGCGGTGCGCGGGCTTCTCATTGCGGTGGCTTCTCTTGTTGCGGAGCACAAGCTCCAGATGCGCAGGCTCAGTAGTTGTGGCGCACGGGCCTAGTTGCTCCGCGACATGTGGGATCTTCCCAGACCAGGGCTCGAACCCGTGTCCCCTGCACTGGCAGGCAGATTCTCAACCACTGCGCCACCAGGGAAGCCCCTCTTTTCAGTTTTTGAAACAGGTCTATCCTGTTGAATCTTTTGTTGAAGAATAGTTCACGGTGTGTTACGGTATATTTACACTGATGTCTGTTCCTCCCTTTTGATGCTTTTGCTTCTATCCAACCCCTCTGCTGTCTTCTTCTTGGAGAGCCACTCTGTAGAACCAAGAAAGGCAGTGGGGAGGGAGAATTTTGGTGGTGTGTTTTTGAGAAATCAGCAGCTGCCATGGGGAGATTTTCTTGGTGAGTGCTCAAGGTGTCCTAGAAAGAATATAACTTTGTAAAGAGACATACCTATCACCGGGCTACATATTATAAATGAAATGCTGTTGAACCCCCAAAGGAAGTAACTTGTAACAAACTGGAGAGTATTTTGCTTGCATTTTCTGGCTTATTAGTAGCATTTTTGGATGTGTTAGTTAATGATGAAATATCAACCAAAGCTGTCCACTCAGGGTGCTAACTTTTAGATTTTGCTAAGTAATCCTCCTATAGGTGAGTCTTCAGAAAGTATCTTTTTCCTGTTCCATTCGGCAAGACACAATTCCAGTATCTTTCTAGATACAAAGGGGAGAATCAGCATATCTGGTTAATTTCAGGAACAATATCTTGTATATCATTACATGAATATCTATCATATTAGAGGTTTTGTGTATGTGTGTCTTTTTACTTTCACTCTGGTTGCAGGTTTCTCTTGATAAAGGTGACCGAAAAGACAGGGATTTGCATGAAGACCTGTGGTTTGAGTTGTCTGACGAGACCCTTTGTAACTGGATGATGTTCGTGCGCCCGGCCCAGAATCACCTGGAGCAGAACCTGGTGGCTTACCAGTATGGCCACCACGTGTACTACACAACAATTAAGAACGTGGAGCCCAAGCAAGAGCTTAAGGTACAGTGCTGGGTCAGTGGCGCCTTTGCTAGGAATTGCAATTGTTTCATGGTTTTCCTACTTTTTCTTTCCCTTTGCAGAGGGATTCTTTAAAAAATGGTCCTTTTCTTGTAATTCACTTACTTACTGAGCACTTGCTGTGTACTGTACACTTCTAATAATCCCACAAATAAAACAGAATGAAAAGTATATGACTTTTGAGATCTATCAAAGGCATTCATGAAGGTATTAGGCCCAGGGGTGAGGAAGTAGTTGCTTTGGGGGCACAGGCAGGTCTGTGGGATTAAAGATGGGCTTACTTCACATCATTTACACATTCTAAGGAAGAGTTAGTTGGGAAACAGGAGATCTTGTAAAATGGGATTCAGATGTATGGGCAAGATTTCTTTATCTGAAGACTCATTTTACCCAAAGAATTCTATGCACTGACTTCTGATTTTAGGAATATATTTTGGGGGGATAACACTCTGTAGGAATTTGTCTAAATATTAACTCTTGATGATTAATGAAAATTGCGCTATGATTCTAAGGGAAAATCCCCTCCACGCCCACCCCCCCGCCCGTTTTTAAAGCTATGTTAGGAACATGGTAAAAAGAGGGGGTCAAAATATTAAAGTTATAAATGAAAAATATGTTAGAAATGATTGCTTTGGTACATGAACACTGAATAGCACTGTGCCTCAGTGTGGTAAAGTGAGAAGTAGATACTTCTTTGGGGGGAACAAAGACCTAGACTTTGTTTAAAAGCTGTACAAACCCTGCATCTTTGAAACCGTCAAGTAGATAGTCCATAACCTCCAAAGAAAATGTGTAGAAGGAGATTCACATCTCACACCTGTATTCCAGTAAATTCTTGATACTGAATGAATACTTTTTAACTGTGGAGGGGAGATTATTTTCTCTTTTAATTCAGTAGAAGGCAGACAGATACAATTAAATAAGAATATAATAGTTCAATATAACGAACAACAAAAACAACACATAAAAAGAAAGCAACAGAATGGGGGAAATATTTGTAATATATGTTAAAAGGTTTGCGTATACAAACTGAGAGAAAGTTGTGTTCCTCTAACCTCACTACATCCAGATGGACAATAAATAAGTATAGGGAATAGACTTTACTTGGGGGAGGACTCAAATAGTAAAGAAATGTTAAAAAATTTTTTTAAAGGTTGATAATTTAAAAACCCTTAAAGCAACTATGAGTTAATATTTTTGTTAATTTAAACTAGCAAAAATAAACAGATATAATACAAGGAGTGTGAGGGTTTAAAAAATAGGGAATTGTTTCAGAATTGCAATATTTTATAGAATATTTCTGACAGTAGGCAGCAAAAATGTTCTTGGCTGAGTAAACCCAATCCTTGAAAATAAGTCTGAGGAAATAATTATAAACAAAGATAGAGCTAGATACATTAGAATTTTGTAATTTTTTTACTGACTCAGACATTAAGATGCACCATTATTTTACACACCGTTAAGAAAAAAAATACACTGCCAGCTGAGCTATGTTACAGTGCTTTTTTTTTTTTTTTTTTTTTGCGGTACGTGGGCCTCTCACTGCTGCGGTCTCTCCCCGTCGCGGAGCACAGGCTCCGGACGCGCAGGCTCAGCGGCCATGGCTCACGGGCCCAGCCGCTCGGTGGCACGTGGGATCTTCCCGGACCGGGGCACGAACCTGCGTCCCCTGCATCGGCAGGAGGACTCTCAACCACTGCGCCACCAGGGAAGCGCCTCAGTGCTTATTTTCATCAACAGAAATAGTTATTTTATATTTATTGCAGGAGCTATTTTGGACTTATTTAGACATAATTTTGAAATCACATCACACTTATGCATATTTAAAAAGGCGCACTATAAGCAAAATAAATTGGTTAAGGTATAAACTGCTTTCTGTGCAGTCTGCCTTTTTTTTTCTTTAGCTGGATCATTGTTTTACTTTATCATGGATGTTTGTGCTTTTGTCTGTCTGTCATCTTCTGTGCCATCAAGGTGTTGATGATGATGCAGTGTTTTTAGAATAACTGCTCCGCCGTCATCTCTGGGATATTTTTCCAAGCCACTGATAGCTTTTCTATAAGTTTTGATGCTGTGCTTTCCCATTGACTGAACCCATATGTGTCTTTTTCCTCAACTGAAACACATGTCCTTGGAAGTTGAGAGTTTTTTGATCGAGTCAGTGGGAAGTTTCTGATCACTCAATGTTTGATACCTTAATGAGAGTTCCTCCGGCATGATCACACCAGCCTTGCATTGCTTTGAAATTTCTTTCATTTATTCTGAGGGAGATAGCAATTTTTTTTGGCCTTCATTTGCATTGCTTGGCAAGTGTAGCACCTCACGGAGTGCCAGTGGGACACATAACCAGAATGAGGTGAGAATAGAGAGATCTCAGCCAGGTTTGTGCAGGAGCAAATGCAGGTGGTCACGGCTATGTCAGGGCAGTGACCACAGAATGCCATGGACTGGGAGGCACACTCTGATTTCTGAATCAGAGAATATGAGAAACATACCTTTTGGAATCGATGAACAAGGTAGAATTTATAACAGCAGAATGATAAACTACCTAAAAATCCAACCACAGGGTCATGGTCAAGTAAAGTATAGAATACAGACTCTGTAGAATATTATTCCGCAGTTGAAAATGAAGTCTCTCAGTGTGATTATTTCCATATGGTTAAACTAATGTTCCACAACAATTGTATATGATGAATTCATTTAGTGACCAACACATGGAGCTTGTACTATGTTCCAGACATTAGGAGAAGACAGACTGGTGCCCTGCGTTCAAGGAACTTGTCCTCTAGAGGGGAGGTGGGCAGAAAGTGTAAATAAGCAAATAATATCAAATAGTGGGAAGTGCTGTGAAGGACACAGAAGGTGTGAAAGGAGCAGATAACAGGAAAGGCCCCAGTTTAGGTGTGACGGGAGAGGGCGGGCCTTGCTGAGGAGATGACAGTGAAGAACCCAACATTCCTGGTGGTGGAACAGCAAGGGCAAGAGCTCTACATGTTGGTGGAGCTGAAGGTGGGTAAAGGAGAGGGGTGGGAGCCCTTTGCAGACCAGCGTCAAGCACTCGAGGTTTACTGAGAACCAAGCAGCTGTTGCAGGCCATTAAGCACGGGAGTGAGTGATGAAATCAGACTGTGTTTCCAGAAGACCACGCTGGCTCCTGTGTGGGGACTGGAACACAGGGAGCAAGAGTGGAAAAGCAGAGGCTCGTTAGAAAACCAGGCAAGAGCTCATCTTGGTGTGCGTCTAGACGGAGGACGTCTGAGCCACCGAGAGTTCTTACTGAGGCATTACAAAAGAAGACAGAAATATGGTGGTCCAGGGGCTAAGCCTCCGCGCTCCCAATGCAGGGGGCCCGGGTTTGATCCCTGGTCAGGGAACTAGATCCCACATGCCACAGCTAAGAGTTCACATGCCACAACCAAAGATCCCGCCTGCCGCAACTAAGACCCAGTGCAGCCAAATAAATAAATATATTTTAAAAAGGGTTAGCTTTTAGATTTCAAGTCTGAGCAACTGTGTGGAAGGTGGGGTGTTTATTGAGATGGGAAAGGTAGGCAGGGGTGGGGGGCGAGGAGGGGAGCATCTGGAAGTCAGTTCCGGACAAGCGCCATCAGGCAGGTAGTAGAATGTAGGTAGAGGGCAGGAGGGGAGGGTCTGGGGTAGAGGCAGTGACCTGGGAGTCATTAGCACAGAGTTGGCTGCAATGGATGTGATCACCTCAGGAAGAAATAAGAAGGCCCTGGACTTGGACTACGCTTCGAGGAACAGCACTGTTCAGGGGTGCGGAAGGGGAAGGACAGCCAGACAGGGAGACTGAGCAGAAGCAGCCGGCGGGGTAGGACGGAGGAAGAGGCTCAGGAAGGTGGGGTAGCTCTGATGACCCAGCAGTGTCGGGGTGGAGCCACCATGATCACAGCTGTGGAGAAACCTGTGTTTAAATACACATAAAAGAATTGGAAGAGTCTCTGCTTCATGCACATCAAGAGACTATTGATGTTATCTCTCGTGAAGTTGTTCTAATAACAAAACCAGTTTTTTATCTTTTTATTTTTTACATTTTATTGATTGATGTTTTTGGCCTCACCGCGCGGCATGTGGGATCTCAGTGCCCTGACCAGGGATCGAACCCGTGCCCCCTGCAGTGGAGGCGCGGAGTCCTAACCACTGGACCGCCAGGGAAGTCCCACAGTTTTTTACAAAGGAAAAAGAAAACACACAGTGTGTCTTGGCAGACAAACTTCCTGACTGACCGTCGGCGCTAATGGGGTTACCTCACAGTTCGGCTTCTTTTGTTTGTTTGTTTGTTTTCCGTGGGCTGTAGAAAATCCTGAATTGTTTCCTGTGAGCAGGAGGAGGAATTGAAGCACGTGAAGCACATCCGGTGATGCCTTAGTCCTTGATGATGTACTTGGCTCTTGCAGGTGTGGTATGCTGCTTCCTATGCCGAGTTTGTGAACCGGAAGATTCATGACATTTCCGAGGAAGAAAGGAAAGGTGCTTGGACTTTTTCATTTTTTTTGTATTTCATATATTGATTCTAAATTGTATATATTACATCTTTATGCAATGTCTAATTTTTCTACCTCTCTGAATTTAAGATATTCTAATAGGTTCTTTAGAGCTGCACATCCCTGTCTAATTCTAGGGTCAAATGACAATGACATATTTACATTTCTTTCATGGGTGCTGGAAAATAGTATTTAATATAATGAAAACCTCCAAATACTAAATTAGGACCTAGATCAGAGGACGATCCCTATCGAGATGTAATTATCTCTGAACACAGCAAGGTAGGCATTGACTTTGTTTTCAAAGTAAATGTCACTGAAGTACAACCTACATACAGAAAAGTGCGCAAATCCTAAGTAATGGCCCAATGAATTTTCACAACGTGAGGACACCTGGGCAACCTGCACCCAGATCAAGACGCAGAGCGTGGCCATGGCCCCAGGACTCCCCTGAGCCTCGTAATTCCTCCTCACTCCCAAGTGTAACTAATCTCCCGACTTCAACACCACAGATATGATGATGTGCTTGTTACCGAACTTTTTATAAATGGAATTATGTGATATGTACACTTCTGGTGTCTGGGAATCTTTTGTCTGTGAGATTCCTCCACACTGTTGTGTGTTATTGTAATTTGTTTATTCTCATTGCCTTTTGGGTTTCCATTGTGTGAATGTACCGCAATTCACTGATCTACTTCTACCATAGAAATGTGGGCTGCACAATGCAATCCTGGCCCTGACTAGCTGGAGTGAGGTCACATTCTGCAGGTCAAGGGCAGAGTCCTCCACAAGGCCCTCCCCACTTCAGACAGCAGCCTCAAGCCCTGGGGGTCCCAGGCCCCCTGCACTTCTGACCAGCTAGCTGCAATTTAGGGAGTTCCTGCTAAACCCTTTATGTCTGATAATTCCCTAGCACGATTCATGGGACTCAGAAAAGTGCTGTACTTATGAGTACCATTGTATTATAAAGCATGCACGTGGGGACCAGCCAAATGAAGAGACACTCAGGGCAAAGTTTGGGAGGATCCCAAATGTGAAGCTCCCATGTCCTTAGGCCGTGTCACGACCCTGGAGCACTGATGTATGATTACCAGCCTAGAAGGCTCACCTGAGCTTCTGTGTCCAGAGTTTTTCCTCAAGGCATCATCACATAGGTGTGAGTGATTGGCTCCTTGGCCTGTGATTGAACTTGCTCTCCAGCCCCTGCTCCCCTCCCTGGCTGGTACCACCTGGCTCAAAGCCCCAACCCTGTAATCAGACGGTTGGTCTTCCTGACACAGCCAGCCCCATCCTGAGCCATCTCATTAGCATAAACTCAGGTATGGTCACAGATCACCAGGAATAACAAAGACGTGCTTCTTACTTGGAGATTCCAAAGATTTAGAGGCTATTTCCCAGGGACCAGGGACAAATGCCAGCAAAATTCTTTATTATACAGCAGGGTCGTTTCCAGTTTCTGGCTAATATGAGGGTGCCACTGTGCACATTCTTGCATGTCTTTTAGTGAACATATGTGCATATTTCTGTTGCGTGCACATCTAGGGGTGGATTGCTGGGTCATAAGGTATACACATAATCAGCTTTAATGGGTACTTCTGAACATTTTGGTAAAGTGATTACATTGGGCATTGATTTTCAAGTTATTTGTGATACAATATGCCATCTGATTATGAAACGTGGATCTGAATCACTGGGTTATCTGCATACAGATTTCCATTATAGCACTCCTTGTCTTTCCAGTGTGGTAAGGTCGTGTGTGTGTGTGTGTGTGTGTGTGTGTGTGTGTATGTGTGTATGTATTGCGGGGTGGGAGAGGGTAGCACAAGGGTGTTTGTTCCTTTGATGTCTTATGCAAATATATCAGAAAACAAGATCCTAAAAATTATTCTCTGTCAAACTTTAGCCTTTGGTTTTATAACAGAACAGCAGACATTGCGTATTTATGAACACTGGGCTACGCTGAGATGGGAATGGTGTGGGTACTGGGCATCTGAGTTTTATTGGTGCCTGTTGATCACCAGCCTCCGTGGTTTCTCTCCCACGACTGCAGTTCTTCGAGAGCAAGAGAAGAACTGGCCCTGCTACGAATGTAACCGCCGATTTATAAGCTCAGAGCAGCTGCAACAGCATCTCAATTCGCATGATGAGAAACTGGATGTGTTTAGCAGGTATAATAATAAGGGGGGAAGATTTCAAAAACTTAGTTTTTAAAGTTCCAGGGTCATTTCTATATCATCTGTGAATGTATGAGTCTGTGTGTGTGTGCGTGCGCACACGCACGCTTGTGTGTAGACAGGTAACCAGGTAGGCTGCTGAAGGACATTTCTTATCCGTCATTTCCTTTTTTCCCCTGGTCCTCATTACTACTTGTGTCTTTTCCAGCATAACCAATACCCAGCAATAGGACATCTTTTCACCTTAGTAAAATCTCCCATAACTAGAGGTTCTGAAATAGGAATTCTTCTGATTTTCAAACTCTTCTCGGTAGTAGGATTCCTTCATCAGACTAAGTCCTATGTTTAATTCCCACTATATAAAAAAGGTAGGTGAAGGAGAATTCCACAGGATGGCGTAAGCAGCAGCTGAATCACATAGGCCTGATGGGTAGTGGCAGGAAATTTGAATTTAATTCTATGTGTGATAAGAAGTCTTTAGAGTCTGCTGATCAAGGGATATTGTGATGTCAGTTACATTTCTAAACATCACTGTGGATAAAAATAAAAACATCACCTTAGCTTGTATTGCAGTAAGAGTGAAGACAGGGAGTCTAGTTAGAAGCTATTTCAACAGTTCAGATGAAAAATGAGAGTGGTTCCGGGCAGAGTAGTCCCAGTGGGACAGATGTAAGGTTGCCAGCTATTATGGGATTTGAAAAGAGAAGAGGTGGTGTGAAATGGCATTTAGGGAAGTGGGAGAGTAAATATTCCAGGGAAGTCCGGTGTGATTGCCTGCAAGGTGAGTGAGGGCTCATGTGAGTCACGGCTGTGTCGTCCCCAAGCGTCTTTCACTGCGAGGGTGCCGGTGCAGAGCCGGCAGGAAGTCGGTTTCACCAAGCGCATGCAACGCAGCAGGAGTGATGAAGCAGCAGTGGGGAGGGAAGAGCATGTACAAGGGAGTGACTCCAGTGAAGGACCTTGGAGCTTACGAGTGGAAGAACGGAGAGAAAACATGAAGAGGACGCAGGACTGCAGACAGGGGAACAGGACTGGACTGGAGCTGGTGGTGAGGCGGAAGGATCCTTGAGTCCAGGTGCCTGAGGGCGTGAGCTGGGAAGTTAGGATATGGTGTAGAAGGGGGCGAGGCATGGCATCAGGACAGTGGGGATTCCGCACCTCCCAAGGACGACAAGGCTGAGGGTGTCACATCTTCTTTATCCATTCATCCGATGATGGACACTTAGGTTGTTCCCATCTCCGGGCTATTGTGAATAGAGCTGCAATGAACATGTTGGTACATGTCTCTTTTTGAATTATGGTTTTCTCAGGGTATATGCCTAGTAGTGGGATTGCTGGGTCATATGGTAGTTCTATTTGTAGTTTTTTAAGGAACCTCCATACTGTTCTCCATAGTGGCTGTATCAATTTACATTCCCACCAGCAGTGCAAGAGTGTTCCCTTTTCTCCACACCCTCTCCAGCATTTATTGTTTCTAGATTTTTTGATGATGGCCATATACAATGGAATATTACTCAGCCATAAAAAGAAACGAAATTGAGCTATTTGTAATGAGGTGGATAGACCTGGAGTCTGTCATACAGAGTGAAGTAAGTCAGAAAGAGAAAGACAAATACCGTATGCTAACACATGTATATGGAGTTTAAGAAAAAAAAATGTCATGAAGAACCTAGGGGTAAAACAGGAATAAAGACATAGACCTACTTGAGAATGGACTTGAGGATACGGGGAGGGGGAAGGGTAAGCTGTGACAAAGCGAGAGAGAGGCATGGACATATATACACTACCAAACGTAAGGTAGATAGATAGTGGGAAGCAGCCGCAGAGCACAGGGAGATCAGCTCGGTGCTTTGTGACCGCCTGGGGGGGTGGGATGGGGAGGGTGGGAGGGAGGGAGACGCAAGAGGGAGGGGATGTGGGAACAGGTGTATGTGTATGACTGATTCACTTTGTTATAAAGCAGAAACTAATAAAAAATAAAAATAAAAAAAAAAGGCTGAGGGTGTGACCATGGGAGCAAACGTCTGGGGTGCACGGAGGACACAGCGGGAGTTCCGTCGCTCCCTCCTGTGTATCCCGAAAACCCCGACCATGGCTCTGTTATAGCACTTTTTATATTCTATTGTGAGGCTTGGCTTATATGCCTGCTGCCTCTACTGGACATCTGAGGGTAAAAACTGTTGCATATAACTTACCGTCTTTAGTGTCAAGCTCCGTGCGTGACACATTGTAGATAAAAATGTCGGTTAGCCAGCTGTTAAAAGAAATTTGAGACAATTAGGCAGATTTGAACTTTGGCTAGATTTAAGAAATGTTGAGCAACTATCACTTATTTGTTAGGTGCGATAAAGTTGTGGAGATATGTGTATTATGTATACATATATATGTCCTTATGTTTTAGAGGTACATATTGAAATATTTACAGATGAAATGATGTCTGGGATTTATTTCAAAATAGCCTAATGGGTATGTGTGTGGGAGAAGTGGTGAGGCTATAGATGGGATAAAACTGGCCATGAGTTGATAAGTATTGAAATGAGGTAGCGGGTACACTGGCCCCCTTGTATTCTCCACATTTGCCGAGGTTCGGAATTTCCCATAATAAAGAATCTTTTAATGTGGTGTTTACTGGATGTGCTATGGAACCGGTGAATTAGAAATTTGTTCTGACCTTCCAGAAGATTATAGTAAAACAAGGGCATTCCTTTGACTCTATAGCCACATTCCATGGAAGGAACATGAGGTGAGCAAGGGGAAGACTGGAATCTTGTATCCAGGACACACACTAGGCGTGTTCTGCCCTGTCTGCGTTGCTCACAGAATCGCAGAGATGTGTGCGAGCTTCCAGAAGTTTTGGTAGCAAAATGGTGTCAGTGCTTTGACTTTTTAAAGCTCCTTTTATTCTGAATAATTTAAGACATCTCTTTGAGCTATATAGATGGCAAAGATGAGAAATTTGGAAAGTGTGTATGAGCAAAGTGATTGTTTCCATTAGAAAAAAAGAATCAGGAAAAGAAAGAAAGTGAGAGGAAATCAAGATTTGGGGTGAATCCGGATCATTCAGGGAAATACTTGTTGCGCAGTATTGTGTAACCATGACTATCTATAACCCCATGTCTTGTCCCCAGAACAAGAGGCAGAGGAAGGGGGCGAGGCAAGAGGCGGTTTGGCCCAGGTCGACGGCCGGGACGCCCTCCCAAATTTATCCGCTTGGAAGTAACCAGTGAAAATGGGGAAAAGTGTGATGATGGGACACAGGTATGGGGGATGGGAAAGCAAGAGCTCTTCTTGGATGCTTGATTAGAGAACTTATGAGAAGCATTACTGGACTCAAATACAAACGCCTCTCAGAGGGTGACAGGCCTGCCTGTCAGTGCTGTGCTGCCTGTTAATTAAAGTCTGACTAGAGAAAGGCTAAAAAGAACGTTGTTTCAAACGTTACTTACAACAAAAACCCAACTCTGCTGCCCTAAAGGTTTGAAATTGTCCAGAGACATTACTAGGGGACTCTGTTTAATTAGTTTAAACAATTAAAGTGATGTTATTCCAGAAGAGTCCTGTCATAGTCTTTTCCTCACAAAATGATCTGGAATGTCTCATGGTTTTTACATCCTGTGGATGGTTACCTAACTAATTTTCTCAGAAGGAAAATATTCTTTTCTGAGCATAACGACGCTAGTCATTTAAAAAATAAAGCAGCAATTCTAAATCCTAGCACTAATGTCTATCTAGGTAGGGAAATAATTGCTGGTTATTGCAATTTCAGGACTTGCTGCATTTTCCCACCAAGGAGCAGTTCGATGAGGCTGAACCCGCAACTCTGAATGGGCTGGACCAACCAGAGCAGCCCGCGCTCGCAGTCCCTCAGCTGCCACCGGTAGCGCAGTCTTCTCTGGAGCACGAGACGGAAACGCACGAGCTGCACCTGCAGCCCCAGCACGAGGAGAGCGTGCTGCCCGCCCAGAGCACCCTGACGGCTGACGACATGCGCAGGGCCAAGCGCATCCGGGTAAGCGGGATGCCCGGATGCCCGCCCCACCCTCTCCCAGCCCTCCGCCCCGCAGCCGCTGACCTCTGTCCAGGCGGCCAGCCGCGTAGGTACCCTGCCGTTCACCACCGCTTCTGAGGCTTGCTTGCGTCTAGCCTATCACAGGCTCAAGCCCCTTGTTTTGGAAGAAAGTATGAACTGGGTCTCTGGGTCCCGTGGCAGGCTGGCATGGCTGGTCCGAGATGCCAAAAATTTAGCAGCGACTCAGAAGCCTGGCTCTTGGCAGCATCCGGGCTAGTGTAGTTAGAGTAGAATAACTCTCTGGATGCCTAAACTCACAGGTTGGAAATGGAGAGATAAGTACGCTGAGTTGTAATAGTTACTTACATTGAAGCCAGGCTAATCTGTGCCTAATCATAGCTCTCAAGTCAGTTTGGGGTTTTGAATTTGTTTATCAACGGTTTCCAAGGGGAGACTGGCAAATGCCAGGACGCGTCAGTGCACAGGGACCTGAGTTCCAGTTGATCTGGCAGGTGCAGCCCACACACGGGGACAGCTCGGAGCTAAGCTCCAGGTTCGGGGGTAGGGCAGTGTCTCACCCGCGTGACCCGTGACTTGACTTCAGGCCATGCGGCTGCAGGGCCTCCATGGCTGCCTGGCCGGGTGTGTTTTGTCCCTATTTCACAGACAGCGTTGAGTGTGAGTTAGGACCTGCGGGGGATGCATGTGGAGAGCAACGGGGTTTTGTGAGATCAGTGTCTGTGCGGACAATTGACATCCAGAAAAGAATGACTTAAACCCGTGTTTGTGGTAGCAGGACGTTTAAAGACTTTTCTTAATCCTTTATGTGGATGAAGGAGACTTTTTGTATAACTTCCCAGGCTTTACAGTTTCTACGTGGACGATCATTTTAGCTTATGTTTCTTTTGGTCTTATTTGCCTATAGGCTAGAAGGGACCTTGAACAATAGTCTAGTCCGTGCCTTCATTTAAAAATACATTTAAATGTTTGTTCTGTATGACAGCGGGGAAGAACTCTGAGCAATCAGGCTAAATAGACTTTATAAGGGTCCTGAGATGGAAACTTATAAAACTTACGGCTCCATGTATATTATTTCAAAAGGATATGTAAACCTACATAAATACAGACCAGAAAGGCAAAAAGCTATGCATACCTTCCGTCCGTCATGCCACATGATTCCCAATCTGCGTTTCACTCTTTCTTGAGCAATTACTATCTTTTCTGCTTTGGCCATTCTGATTTTTCACTAGGTCCATAGAAATGCTTTCTAGATTTAATTTTTTGAAGGAAAGAACTAAAGCCCCCATGTTTTGTGAGGTGTGGATGTGTAAGCATAGTGTAGCCGTGATCGTACTTGTGTTCTGGAATGAACTGGGTTGCTGGTTTTGGAACAAGGTTCCTTGTGTCAAAGCAAAAGCCATGTGTATGTGGCTTTTGGAGGTCAGTCTTAGGTGAGCGGTTTTTTTTTTTCCTCTCACACATTCTAAAAAGCAGGGGCTATGTATTTTTTCATCTTTTCTATCCAGATTGGTAATGACCAACTGAAGGGAAGCCTTCCAACCCCATTGGTAATGTAACTATTTTTCTCTCCTCTAATGCTGCCTGCTCAGTTGGAGCTGCAGGTACGTTTGTTTCCTGTGTTTCACTCACATAACAGAATGTTATTTAAGTGTTTGCCTGACCTGCTGTTCTTTGCAACCTGTACTTACTAAATCCTGGTGGAGACGACAGTTTGGTTGCTATAGTCAATGCAAATTAGTTAATGAATAACGATAATTTATTTTCAAATAGTAAGTGAGTGGGCTGCAGTTTGCTCACACACAAAATGAAGGGTAGGACTAAGTGACCTCCAAGGTCCCTTCCAGCTCTGAAACAACCGAATGACTTCTGCAGTGGCACCGAGTTCTGACTGTATGTTCAGCACTGCCTAGGTACACAGTAGAATTTTCACTGGTGTCCTGTCCTCTGGGATCTTCCAGTCTAATTAGGGAGGCAATGCTAACGTAAGGTGGGTCACAGTTAAATGCTACACGTAAAGGTAGAGCCTAGAATTGCTATCAGAAGTTGGAAGAGTGAAAGGCCAAAGAAAGCTGGAGTTGGGGAATAATTCGTAGATGAAGTCAGAGTTAAACTGGTCCTTGAAAGAGAGACAGGAAGAAGGGAGATGGTTTCAGAGGACGGCAGCCATAGCATCAAAGGCCGACACCCAGGAATTGTTTGGTGTGGTTGCTGGCCGGACCTGAGCACGGGTACCACCTGGAGGGTAGTGGAGAGTAGCACATACCGGGCAAGGCTAGCCCATTAGAGGTTTTGAAAACTGGGCAGAAAACAGGCCAGAGAAAAGTTGTTTAAAAAAAAAAAAGGCCAACAAACATGATTGATTTCCTTTTAATGTTAGGAAATATGAAAATTAGTCAATTTAGGTTCCTTTAGCTATTAACATCAGACTTTAGAAACGTTTTATGGTTTTGTCTGCAAAGACTCTGTTGACTCAGAATTCATCTCAGTGTGAGTCGAATCCCTTGTCACAGGTTTTAGCAACTATACCATTTTGTCACCTTTGGAGGAGCTTATGCTCCATCCAGTACAGAGTGGTTGGCCAACGGCAACTCTGAGACCCATCTGTGCTGCTTCCACCCTTTCTCATGACTGCTTCTAGAAAATGTGTACCAATTGCAGCTCTGAACTGCAGAAGATACCGTAGAGTTGAAATGGCCTGCAAGTGGGTTGGGGGGCGGACAGTTTCAGCACTTCCACTACCTTGTAATGAGAGGGTTACATTAGGATCATTCAATCAGAGAAACAACCTAGTTCTTGAGTACTTAGTTCAGTGCTCCATGGAAATCAAAAAGACAGTGAGAACAAGGTTTGTCGATAGAGCTAAGAAAGTGGAGCCCGGCGGCTGCTGGGTTTAGATCAAGGGTCTGAGGACACTCACACTAACAGAGATGATAGGAGACTTATTAGCATAACGGACCGAAACAAAAACACCATCCAGATTTGGTGTCCAAGGGGAAGTGGAATCTCCGTGGGACCAAGATCAGTTGTTGTGCATTATGTCTGCCCTTGGAAACTTCACTGAACTTGGGTAAAGGAAATGATGCTTACATTACCCGAGCACTCTAAATCTTGAATCTCTGAACCTCAGGATAGCATCTGTTCTTTTGCAATATTTCTGTAAAGCTTGGAAAGTAGCCAGAATCGTGAGAGCTTTTATGTAAAATAAGTATCTGTCCAGATAGGGTAGAAAGATTAGGTGACCACTAAACTGTATAATGAAGTGAAAGAAAGCTCTGTGGCTGATTTGAAAAAGGTCTGTTGTTTATGATCTCTTCAGGTGGTACAGAAAAGATCTTGAAATAATTCTTTTTGATTTTCATATGAAATACATTTCATTAATTTGCAAACTTTTATTGACACTTCCTATGAGCTCAGCTATTTTTTAAGAGACCTAGATACAAAGGAGAATAAAATATGATGCAACCCCAGTCAACCTGGGAAGGTGATGGAATTGCGAAATATTTACTCAAGATAAATGAGTAGGTAAAATATCTCTCCCAACCCTATTAGAGAAGCCCTGAGAAAGATGTTCTCTGCTATATAGGAACTATGTTCAGAATTTTCACTAAGTCAACAATAATTATTTTGCTTTTTCCCTAAATGATTATTTCACATTAAAGTTACTTCAGAAGTTGCTGCTTGTGAATAATTTGAAATTAGGGTTTAAGCATTGTTCATTGTACTTTTTTCATTGCACAAATAGCGCGTTAAGACCTCCATTAATTCTTTAATTACTAGTCTTTTATAGTTACATAAGCATACCCATTCACAGATATATTTTTTTGAGGGATTTTTTTCCCCCCACCTCATAGCTACCTAGAACTTTCCCCCTGGTGTTTTGAGGAACTTATGAGTGAGTCTTCATTATTGTAGAACTAAAATATTGATTCTGTATTCTCTGTGTGAAACATGATCCTGTTGGTTTGCTCTCAGTAGAACATGAGTTGTTTTCTCAGTGGTGGTGATGAATTTAAACTAAGTAACCATCTTCCCTCACTGGGATTCCCTATAACAATTGCATGAATTTACAAGATGGCTAATCAGCATTAGAAGTGCAATCTGTGACTGAAAAGCAAAACACAGCGAAATTGACTGGTCTAGACAGGGAACAAAGCAATAAGCTTAACCCAATTAGCGAGGTATTCTAACCAGTGGAACTAACCAGCTACACTGAGAAGCTGTCCTCTGCATTTCCTGAGTAGGAAGTGATTAAGGCACATATTCTATTTAGAATGCGTGCTTACATATCTTGTCTCAGATGCAAACACGTTCATGTAAATCTGTATCTTCTTTCTCTTTCAGTTCTTTTTCATAAACGGATACATAATTCACTTACCATAAAATTCACTTTTTTTTGTAGTGGTTTTTAGAATAGTTCCAAAGTTGCACAACCATCACCACTAATTTCAGGACATTTTCATTACCCGCGAGAGAAACCCTATATCCACTGCCTCCTTCCCCCAGCCCTTGGTACTTACTACGCTTCAGTTCTTTTTATTATCTTTATTTTTGCTAAGCATTTTAATCAAGCTTCAAATTCTTTTTCTCAAGGACTTCAACAAGTAACATTTGGCTGACTCACTCCAACCTCATCATGCATGTGTGACTCAACCCAAGTCATTTCTTCCAAATCTTCAATTTTTATTCTACTTGACTCTGGGGTTTGTTTTACTCTATTGGCCTGGCCAAAAAGTTTATTCGAGTTTTTCCTGTAACATCTTATGGAAAAGCCTGAATGAACTTTTTGGCCAACCCAATATAAGTCCTCTATTTTTTTAACGTTACTTAGATTCTTTCAAAAGAAAACACACACACATAGACATAAAACAGCACACGACAGTTTGTCTTTTCAAGATGAACTTCTTTGGGGATGGCTTCATTTTTAATGTCTTTACCAGAAAAATCTTTCAACTGTGTGTCCTAGAGTTTAATTTCTGTGGAAAGTCTGTGATTGCAGAGATTGTCCTCTTTTCCTATAAATGTGCGAGCTGCTTACACACTTAACTCACTAAATAATCTCATTTGTGTGTGTCTTTCAGAATGCAGCTCTTCAGCATCTGTTTATTAGGAAGTCCTTCCGGCCTTTTAAATGTTTGCAGTGTGGGAAGGCCTTCCGTGAAAAGGACAAACTGGACCAACACTTGCGCTTCCATGGGCGGGAGGGGAGCTGCCCATTGACCTGTGACCTCTGTAACAAGGGCTTCATCAGCAGTGCGTCCTTGGAGAGCCACATGAAGCTCCACTCGGACCAGAAGACTTACTCTTGCATTTTTTGCCCAGAATCCTTTGACCGCCTTGATTTGTTGAAAGATCACGTGGCCATTCATATCAGTGATGGCTACTTCACCTGCCCAACTTGTAAGAAACGGTTCCCAGATTTTATCCAGGTGAGTGTCTGCTACCGCGATGCCTGAACACTTCCTCTTTTAGGTAAAAGAAACTTCGAGTTTTGGAAGATTGAGACAGCCTGTCATCTGCATTTCCATTCCTTCTTTGCAGCATCTTCTTAGTTGAGCATGATATTTCTTCAGTCAACCTACTTTTAATAAGCAAAAGATTACTATGACCCTTAATTGTCCAAATAAGACATTGGCATTTAAACATTTAAGTTGTATTACAAGTAATAAACACCCAGATCTGGTTAAAATCTTTAAAAAGTCTTTCTTAATCCTTGCCAATACCCACTACTCATAAAATATGTGGCGCCTGTAGAAGACATACTCCCATTTCCTGGCCTGGAAACATTTTCTCCCCATCACTTTGGTTTCCTGTCTTGTGCTACTAAGGTGATGCATTTTGGAAGGAAACAAAGAGAAAGCTGGTATATAACATACTGTTTTTTTTTAACTTTTTATTATATATTGGAGTATAGTTGATTAACAATGTTGTGTTAGTTTCAGGTGTACAGCAAAGTGACTCAGTTATATATATATATATATATGTATCTATTCTTTTTCCAATTCTTTTCCCATTTAGGTTGTTACATAATATTGAGCAGAGTTCCCTGTGCTATACAGTAGGTCCTTGTTGGTTATCCATTTTATTTTATTTATTATTTATTATTTATTTATTTATTTTATTTTTGGCTGCATTGGGTCTTCGTTGCTGCACGCAGGCTTTCTTAGTTGCAGCAAATGAGGGCTATTCTTCATTGCAGTGTGTGGGCTTCTCATTGTGGTGGCTTCTCTTGTTGCAGAGCACAGGCTCTAGGCACATGGGCTCAGTAGTTGTGGCACGCAGGCTCAGTAATTGTGGCTCTCGGGCGCAGGCTCAGTAGTTGTGGCACACGGGCTTAGTTGCTCCGTGGCATGTGGGATCTTCCTGGACCAGGGATCGAACCCGTGTACCCCACATTGGCAGGTGGATTCTTAACCACTGGGCCACCAGGGAAGCCCAGGTTATCCATTTTAAATATAGCAGTGTGTACATGTCAATCCTAAACTCCCAGTCTATCCCTCCCCCCCACCCTTCCCCCCGGTAACCATAAGTTCGTTCTCTAAGTCTGTGAGTCTGTTTCTGTTTTGTAAATAAGTTCATTTGTATATATTTTTTTAAAGATTCTGCATATAAGTGATTGCTCTTTCTCTGTCTGACTTACTTCATTCAGTATGACAACCTCTAGATCCATCCATGTTGCTGCAAATGGTGTTATTTCATTCTTTTTAATGGCTGAGTTATATTCCATTGCATATATGTACCACACCTCCTTTTTTTTTTTTTTTTTTTTTTTGCGGTATGCAGGCCTCTCACTGTTGTGGCCTCTCCCGTTGCGGAGCACAGGCTCCGGACGCGCAGGCTCAGTGGCCATGGCTCACGGGCCCAGCCGCTCTGCGGCATGTGGGATCTTCCTGGACCGGGGCACGAACCCGTGTCCCCTGCATCAGCAGGCGGACTCTCAACCACTGCGCCACCAGGGAAGCCCCACCACACCTCCTTTATCCATTCCTCTGTCAATAGACATTTAGGTTGCTTCCATGTTTTGGCTATAATATACTTCTGTATTAAGCACTGACCTCCTCCCCTGTATTATATTCTGGAGCAAAATGGGGTGAGGATAAACTCCAGAATATTCATGATTTCATTTGGATTTCAAGTGATAATATTGTTACATGCTAGTGAATGAACAAGTAAGTCTAAATATCTAGTAAAAATATTGTGTCTCTCTCTTTTTTTTTTTAAATTACCAAAGCAAAAGGAGACTAGGATTTAATCATAGTTCTGTTAGTGTTGGGAGTCTTGGTAATTTTCTCACTTTACACAAACAATTAGAGAAGTTGCTTTAAGGTGGAATTTAATGGCAAAAGAGACTCCAAAAATAATGAAGGAAAATGTCTTGCAGGAGTGGTTTGATATGACTCACTACTTAGCTCCCATCCATAACTCTTCTTTGCTGGGTATTTATGGCAAAGAGAGTTCAGAGGCCATATTCCTTTGTTTAAATTATCTGAAAGTATAGGGAATACGTCCCAATTAAGGGGAAATGATGGTGGTGTTGTATTGTTCTCATATATGGGTAATGTGTTTTCTCTCGTCTAATTCATGTCTTTAATTCTTCAGAACCTGATTTGATAAAAAGATGTAAAAGGACCAGTTACTACAGGGGGCTAAGTTGCTTCTGTACATGTTGGAAGCAGGAAAAAGTGAGAAGGAATGATTTTTTGTCCTCTTATAGGTAATTTTTACCAAGATTCATTTAAATCCAAGGGAACTCTTGCTTTTTGGTAAGGCTTTCTGGCCTCTGTGTCGGGGATAGTGTTACTGAGGCCCGTTATCAGTCACACCTGATTGGCCCCCAGGCCAGGTTGATGAAGATCCACGGCACAGCGTTTGGCTCCCTCTAGCGTCGCTGAGCTGCCTTTGGTCGTTTCCCCTGACTTTCTGTGTCCTCACTGCCAGGTGAAGAAACACGTGCGAAGCTTCCACTCGGAAAAGATCTACCAGTGTACGGAGTGTGACAAGGCCTTCTGCCGCCCCGACAAGCTGCGGCTGCATATGCTCCGGCACTCAGACCGTAAGGACTTCCTGTGTTCTACGTGTGGGAAGCAGTTTAAGGTAGGAACCAGCAAGCAGCCTGGGTGTTCTCCGGCCACTGAAATTGACAAGCTGAGGATGAGCCTGCTCATTTCATGGGTGTATCATCTATGCTCAAAGAACAGACTTGAGATGTACTTTGTGCCTCATGTTTGACTTAGCTGTTAAGATCAAATTAAGGGGAAAACTCACCTTAATTTCCCAAAATAATTAATTCAAATCCCCAAACAGAGTACTAATGCATCTTTTACAAGAATCCAAGTGTATAATGAATAGAACTAAATTGCTATCGAGGAACTCCTAAGAGGACAATACATTTACCCACCAGATTTTTTACTGAGCACTTATTAAGTGTAAGAGCCTGATCATTGAGCCCTGGGGCATGAGGACTGTCATCCAACAGAGGTGGGAAATCTGTGGGATGTTGAGAGGGCTTAGACTATTTTGGGGAATGTTAATGACTTCCAGGATTAAGATAAAAAATAATAAGTATCAGAAACGTGCCTGGAATTTAGAAGAAAGCAATGGAAAAACCCACGGGAGACTCAGATAAGAGTTAAACAAATAAATGTGAAAGTGGTAAAATGTGCTTCATTGGGAAACCAGATGATTCTGCAAAGATGTCACTGAGAGACACTCTGCAGAATATGAGTAGGTCATGCTGTCATAGAAACTGGAAAAGAATCCGAAATGGATTCAGGAGGGGAAAACTAATTTTAAAAGGAGGCATTTGTGTAGAATGTGGAGGTTGGTGGGGATGCCTGGCATTGCACCTCTGAACTTAGCATGGTTCCAGATACACGGTGGTCATTCAAGAAATGTTTGTTAAATAAATGTGCTGAAAAATGAAGTAGTTACAGAAACGTCCTCGTACCAAAATATGGAAAGAACTGGTCTGGTAGAAAGGTTCAAAATCTTTATAAGATCAATAGCAGTGTAATCGTATGTCCAAGAGCAGAGCCTCACTGGATAAGGGAGCTGGCATTTTTGGAATTTGTTTTTATTCAGGATGGGCTCTGCTTCATTTTCTGTCTGTGGACTCACATCAACATGTATCACTAGAAGATTAGATTATCAGATTAAGAGCTGTGACCTAGACCGTGTGCCCCATACACAGCAGGCAGTGTAACTGCTTACTTGAACTGCTAAATTTATATGGTGAGAGATACTTAATTAAATTCATTTGGGATTTAGAGGAATGTCATTATGTGTGTTAAAACGTGTGGTAATTGAGAACACACATGGCTTTGTAAATCCAGTATTACCTACCATTCATTATCAATTTGTCTTGTAGTTCTTTTTTTTTTTTTTTTTTTTTTTTAACTTTTTGGCTGCACTGCAAGGCATGTGGGATCTTAGTCCCCCCGACCAGGGATGGAACCTGCACCCCCGGCAGTGGAAGTGTGAATCTTAACTGCTGGACTGCTAGGGAAGTCCCTGTCTTGTAGTTCTTAATACCAAACTTATTCCACGTGCCCTTTGATCACTTCTACATAAATGCAAAACATTTCTTCTCAAAAATCATTGTGTGGTTTTCAAACTGGATGGTCATTTTCAAGCAAGGCTCATTGGAATGCACTTAACTTGCTAGCGAACAGAGTAATTCCCAGCCAGGGTTGCCGTGTCCTCGGATGTAACCTGGTGGGTTGTGTTACTGCTAACTTGTATTGATTTTTTTTTTACCCCTTCAATTAAAAATCTTCTACTCCCACTCCCCACCCCTCTGCCTTCTCAAAAATTCTCTCTAAACAGCGAAAAGACAAACTACGGGAACACATGCAGAGGATGCACAACCCTGAGAGGGAGGCCAAGAAAGCTGACCGCATCAGCCGCTCCAAGACGTTCAAGCCGCGCATCACGTCCACTGACTACGACAGCTTCACGTTCAAGTGCCGCCTGTGCATGATGGGCTTCCGGAGACGAGGCATGCTGGTCAGTGCCAGGCTCCAGACCGCCCGCCCCTGCTCAGGCGATGGCTCTGACACAGTGTTCTGCACTAAATCTGTCACTGGGTTTCATCCCTGGCCAGGGACAAAGCAGAGGCGAACAGTTCCCAGCTTGGGGCTTCTCTCCCCCCTGGTCACCCCTTGCCGCCTTTGCCATGGTTCACTTCTGGTGTCTCTTGGAAGAGGTCTGCTGATCACTTTTCATTGCTCGTTTTGCTTTGCTTTGCCCCTCTCTGGCTCTGCTCTGTGCTTCCTCTTCCTGTTCTCTTCTGTGTTCCCGAACGTACTCTCTGGCAGGGTCATTGCCTTGCAGCCCCCCACACCAGTTGTTCCAGATATGACACAGCAATAGAAGGGAACTTTCCGCCAAGGCAGGGTATGCGAACCGGGTCAGCTGAAGCACCAGGAGAGCCGGGTCTCCGCTCTCAACTCATTTGGCCCCAATGATAGTTTTTGCAGAATATATCTGTATCTCATTCAACGTCCTCGGTAAGGCCAGGGCACTAAATAATGAAAGAGAGGCTTGCATCAGGAGACTTCTCGAAAGAAATTCCTGCTAGTGTGATTTTCCTTTTTTCCACCAGCAGCTCTTTCAGTCAAAGGCTATCGGTGGAATCCACAGCAACCCAATTCACCTTCAGTGATATGCTGAGTTACTGTTAACTCCTGTTAATGCGTCGGTGTCAGAGGGTCCTGGCAGTGCTGGTTCTGGCCAAAGGCCTCATGTTTTTGGGGTGTCGCTTCAGAGAGTTTCAGCTGCTCGCACTCAGTATCGGAGGTATTTGTTCAGCATCTGCTGGTCACGGGGTCTCTTCTTCTCATTTGCTTTTTTTCCTTTTAGGTAAATCACTTATCAAAGAGGCACCCAGACATGAAGATAGAAGAGGTGCCAGAGTTAACTCTACCCATCATAAAGCCCAACCGTGACTACTTTTGTCAGTATTGTGATAAGGTAAAAGGAAACTGTCCATAGGAGGATACCTCTGTGGGAGCCCCACTCAGGGCCAGTTTGTCTGCATGTATAAATATATACTAGGATCTTGCAGTTTCTCTTAACAGATGGTTCCATGTCTTTCAGTAGTCTTCCATTCAGACAAGAAAGGGCCAGGAGTGCAGCCTCATTTTAAGCCAAAATTTTTTTCTTAAGAATTAGGCAACTGTGTTTTTCTTGTTCCTCCTCTCTGTGATTTTTGCTGTTAAAGAAGAGGCTTATTACCAAGAGCTTAGTATATGAATTCATTTTAAATTCCTAAGCTCTGAAATGAGGGTGTTTGTCATCCTACTTGTAAAATACAGAGTAGATTTTGGATTTCTAGGAGATTGTGTAGGATGTGAATACTCTGTCTGTACTATTCCATTCTTGATTTTTGCATAGTTACAAAAAAAACACAGGAATAGAATATACATTTATTGTTTCGTTGTAATATTGTTTCCTTATACAATGTCAGCTGTATCAGTTATAAGCTGTGTATAAGTAGTGTCAACTTAAAAGTAAGAAACGTTTTTTAAGCACAGATTCACCACTACAGGTTCTAGTTGCTATTAGACTTGCCATTTTGGAAGATTCTTTGGCATTTCGTAGTCAGCTATGTACATCACATGAGATCTTTCACCGAAAGACTAAAGGGTGAACTGGCCTTAAAAGAAATTGTTTCTATGACTGTATATTCACCTCTTAAACTTCAGGGTAAAGGTAAAGGTGTTTTTACTATTCCTATCTTAGATGTATAAATTCAAGGCAGATGCCTCACGTATCTATGTTCGGTTCTTACGTTATTCTGATTTATGTTATATCCTCACTATCCTTCAACATATCTGTTAATATATTTTATTTTGGACTACGTGAATACTTTTTCTCATTTCCTTGTAATGAAGTTGTTAGATTGCCTTAAGCAAGAAAGTGGAAGTATATACCTCTTTCATGGCAAAGCTTTTGAATTTGCAGGTTTATAAAAGTGCCAGCAAGCGAAAAGCCCATATTCTGAAGAACCATCCTGGGGCTGAGCTCCCACCAAGCATTCGGAAACTTCGTCCCGCTGGCCCTGGAGAACCAGACCCCATGCTGAGCACCCACACCCAGCTCACAGGCACTATAGCTACCCCGCCTGTGTGCTGCCCTCACTGCTCCAAACAGTACAGCAGCAAGGTACGGGGAAGGCTTTGGACCACGTCGGAACCAAGGTCATGGTTTAAGGGAACATTGCTTAAGAGAAGATGGTACTTATCCAGATGCCGTGATGGCATCTTCTGAATTGATGGGGGTGCTAAAGGAGCTGCTTCCTGAGAACAGGGAGCATAGCACAGAACGGGAAGAGAATAGGGTGGACTTTCCCGGGAATTAGTGCCATCTGAGCACTTGAATGATTTCCTTTTCCCTTGGCCCGAGGTGGGTGTCCGATTTGAATATTCCCTGCTAGTGGCTTATGAGCTCAGGCTTGCAGCAGCGCTGCATAAAAACTTAAATGATGGTTCTTGAAAAGGGGGTCATCTTTGCCACGGGGCTTGTCATTGATTGCTGCAGATATTGGTGGTATAAGGGGATGCTGTGAGGTATTCTGACCTTGCCTGATAGCGTGGGGCTCACACGACTTTCTTTCCAGCGTCTTCTTTTTTCCCTTTCATACCATTGTCCCGCTTCAGGAAGGGCAGGCAGAGCCAGTGTTGCTCTTTTTTTTTTTTTTTTTTTTTTTTTTGTGCGGTACGCGGGCCGCTCACTGCTGTGGCCTCTCCCGTTGCGGAGCACAGGCTCCGGACGCGCAGGCTCAGCAGTCATGGCTCACGGACCCAGCTGCTCCGCGGCATGTGGGATCTTCCTGGACCGGGGCACGAACCCGTGTCCCCTGCATCAGCAGGCGGACTCTCAACCACTGCACTACCAGGGAAGCCCATGCTCTTTTTTTTTTAAAACATAACATGAAGGACTATAGGAACCATTGGAGGGCTTGCATTTGAGAAAGATCGAAAATAACCTATTCTAGTAATTCTTCTTGGTTTTCGCCATAACTTTTCAGACCAAGATGGTACAACACATTCGGAAGAAGCATCCAGAGTACGCTCAGCTCCCTAACACCATACACACACCTCTGACGACAGCTGTGATCAGTGCGGCTCCAGCTGTTTTAACTACAGACAGTGCTACTGGAGAGACTGTGGTGGTAAGTGTGTGACCGGTAAGAGCGACTCCTGTCCTCCGCTGCCCATCACAGCTTCAGTGCCAAGGCCATGTCTGTCTTGGTATTTAATTGGCTGCAGATGTAGCCCACCACCCTTCAGGGTTCTATACCAGGCATGACGCTTAATGATGGGGTCTCCCAGTCGGTGCTTTCCAAAGCTGTCTGTAAAAGGAGGAGCAGGAAATTCTCAGTGCTGCTTGTTCACTGCAAGATGGTCAGAACCTCCGGGGTAACTCCCTGGACCTGACACAGACAGACAGCTAGAGGTATATAGGTAATCTTCCAACACCTTCTTAACTCTGGGTATTTTTCTATCCGAGCTCAGGGCTTATTCGTGGTCCCATGATCCCCACCAGTTAGACAAACCAACTTTTTGTAGGATTTCAGAGCACTGAAATAGCTACAAGCAGCAGTGTTATCAGCGGATGTGCTTTTTTTGTGATTTTTGCAGACAACAGACTTGCTAACCCAGGCTATGACGGAACTGTCCCAGACCTTAACGACGGATTACCGAACGCCGCAAGGGGACTACCAGAGAATCCAGTACATTCCTGTGTCGCAGTCTACATCTGGTCTACAGCAGCCTCAGCACATACAGCTTCAAGTGGTGCAGGTGGCCCCGGTACTGTCCTGCGTTTATTTCTCTTTACCTGCGTGAATGCCGTATTGCCACCAGCCAACACAGCAGCTGGGGTCAGCTAGAACACCTAATTCTCAGAGCTGGGACTGGGCCCTACATACTGTGCATGTCAGCTTGGAGTCTAAGGCATTTGTAAAGCCCTGGCTGTCGAGGGCTCTGGATTCAGCGGTGTAAGAGATTTCTGTCAACAGTATCCAGAGATTTTCGGCTCCAGTGTATACCACTATCCTGCCCTACTGCAGGGCAGCACTGAGCCTCTTCTGAACCCTTACCCTGGGCACCCAGGTGGACTACTTGGTGAGGAGGCTGTTTGATCAGCCCCTACCCAGGCCTCGAATGACGTCTATCAGTGGGAGGTTGTAAGGAATAATTGTGAATTTTGAATATCGATTAGTACCTTATTAGTAGCAAGTTATAACTGTTCCTTCTACAAGGTAATTAATACCTCATTCTTACTGATTCAGGAGCTAAAAGAAAAATGTCCTCCCAGAACTATTGTTTCATTTAATTATACTAAGGAAATGTACTCAAGGCACACATAAACAAACGTTTTACTTTGAAATAAATTGGACTCTGAAAATTTAAAACTAATAAGAAAGCAGGAAAGAGGAAGTTGCCACTGTCACTGACTATTCTTTATCTTTTTTTTTTTTTTTTAATAGGAGGGTTTTTCATTTTAGGCTTTGGAGGAATCTATGAATCCCTGAAGTTGTCTGTAAATTATGATATATATGTACATTATTTTAGAAAAAGGGTCTGTACTTTCATCAGATTCTCAGAGTTGTCTGTGATACATAAAAGGTTAGGAATCACTGTTCTAGTGGTTAAGTGTGACAAGCTGACAGCAAATTTTCCCCTTTGATCTCTTTTAACTGATAAAGGGTAGGCCATTAAAATTAGTTGAAACTTAAGGGAAAAAAGATTTCTGATTCCTGAGAGCTTCTCAGTCAGCTTCTTATTAGGAGCTATATTCCCTCATCTCCTCGTCTTCCAGAATGAAATTGCGTTACTGTCTTATGGTTAATAAGCATAATTTTTAAAACTAATTTTTTCCCTGATGCTTGCCAGCTTGGCCCCGGTGTGGTTCCTCCGGCAGTGAGCCCCGGCTCTGAAGCCCTGCCTGTTCTGCTGCTGGGATGTTGTTTTAGCTACACCTTTTCTCTGGAAGGCTTTCCTTTAACCTTAATCAGCATGGGTCTGCGTTTCTCCTCCCGCAGGCCACTTCCCCTCACCAGTCCCAGCAGTCCACGGTGGACGTCGCCCAGCTCCACGACCCTCAGACCTACACGCAGCATGCCATCCAGGTGCAACACATCCAGGTCACGGAGCCCCCCGCCCCGGCCGCGCCCGCCTCCCAGGTACGCTGCTCCCACTGACTGCTCCAGGGACTAGTCTCAGGTTCATGTGGCCTCAGGGACCCTGAAGATGTACTAAGAGTGAAGACATGTGATCTTCACACCTGGTCTCCTTGACTATGGAAATGATATCATTATTTTGCGGGCATTTAAAGAGTCTTACCTCTGCCTCCAATTTTTCTGTTGGTATTAGGGATGCACTTCCATTAAGTGCTTAGCTTCCCCTGTCCAGATGGAGCCCTGGGCTCTGATCTCCTAAAGACAACATTGGCCTTTGCTTCCTGTTCTAAATGGCTGTATGACAGTCGGCAATTGCTAGGCTGTTTCTATAATTTTGGAACAGTGACTTTGTGGAGTATTACTATGTTTGTGTGATAGAGACTATCATTGAGATCGCAGAGTTACATCCATTCAAAAATGTTTATTAAATTCTTACTCTTTGCAGGAAACTTTTCTAGGTCTTGCCCTCAAGGACCTTAGAGTCTAGTAGGGATATAACACCTATATATAAGTAAATAGGGCATGAAATGAAGGTATCTGAGCCATAAAGGATGCCTGTAGACCCACCCCTGACATTCCCAGGTTCCAGAGCACAAATGAAGGCCTGCGTACCATCATCCTGAGTAATTAAAAGTTTCAATCAAGTTCACAAATCATTAAATAAACATGTTCTGTCTTCCCTGCTTGACATAGGTACTTTCATAATGATAAAATTGAAAAATATACATAAAGTAACAATGGATACTAAATAACATGGATAGTGCCAATTCAGAATTAAATGCATTTTTCTGCCAAACGCATGGTTGACACTGGCAGCGGCCCGGTATGGGTGGGAGGAATGTAGGAGAAAGGATGTCTCTCTCTCTTTTGCTGGCTCCAATTGCTGTGGAATCCATAGGATAAACATGCACTTTCTCTGCCTTCCTATTTATTGGGGGGTGGGGGGAGGCTTGACATCTGATTGCCCCTCCTCCCCACCCCCCCAATAAGGTTTCTGGTGACTTCTTCCAGCCCAGGACAAGCAGCCTCTATCCACAAGGGGCCGTGAGTTTCCCACCCCCACTAGCTTCACACTTCTAAGTTTCTCAAAGGAACCTGAGGCTGGAGGGCCAGGACAGACTCAGTTCCTTGTCAGGATGAGGTGGCCCAGGGACAGCCGTCCCCAAGCCTGCTTCCCCTTTCTCCTCACTCAGGCTCCTTCCTGCACTCACAGGGCCTGTGTACCACATGGACACCCCATCCCATGTGTCTCAGCTCCATCCACACCCCTGCAAATGGTGATCCATGGCCACCCCTTTGGTCTCAGGTGCCCGAATACCGTTAGAGGGGCCACATCCAGGAGACAGGACCCCTGCAGGAGGCCAAGCCTAGGGAAGAGACTTGTGAGGGTCCCAGAAGTGGGTGCAGGGCCATTTCCAAGGTCTATGAGGCCTCACGTGAGAAGGGCACAGCTGGAGAAGGGCCAGCCAAGGTCCCTGCAGGGCTCCCTCTTGACTGGGTCTGAGGACCATGTGGATGTGTCATTAGGTTAGCGGAGTACAGGTGAGGGAAAGACGGTATTTAACAGGGAATCGAGGAAAATTTTGTAGAAGTGGTGTTTGAATTAGGTCTTGAAGGAGGGGTATGATTTTGATATGGTAGCTGGGGAGGTATTATGATCTGACCATGCTCTCACTGTGAGTAAAGACACAGAGGTGGGAGATTGTGGTGTATTTGTAAAGATAATTATACTTTCATTCATTTACTTTTATAACAAGCATATGGAAATTAAGTTTTTGGATACCCTTGTAGATAATCCTTTGGAAACTAATTAGGATTTCCTAGTTATGATTGCTTGTCATTAATTCTGTTCTTATTTAAAATATTTCTAGTTTAGCAGTGCTACCTTCAGTGTTACAGTCCCCATGATCACGATGCACTTTCTTCAGTGGCTAGTTGACAGTTTAACGCATCCTGGTCTCTTTTCTCTCCAGGTGGCAGGGCAGCCGCTGAGCCCCTCCCCGCAGCAGTCTCAGCAGGGGCTCAGCCCCTCCCAGGTTGCAGGCAGCTCCTCGCAGGGCCAGGCCCTCCAGCAGCAGACCCAGAGCACCACGGTCCAGCACACGTACCTCCCCAATGCCTGGAATTCCTTCCGCGGCTACTGTAAGTAAGGGTGGCCCTCCTGGGTGCGGGTGGGGAACCTGCAGCCACGGGGAGGAATTTCATCAGCTTTGTCATCCATTTTCTGGCTTAAAGGATCATTGGCCATTTTCTACACTCTGTAGAACTTGTACTTCATTGAGTTTCATGGCACAATTCAAGGCGGCGTCTGATTCAGGGCCACCCTGAAATGACATTTTTCCAAGACTTCAGGAATATTGCTGGAGGAAGTGTAGGCAGGTGGTTTAAGTAATAGAGTAGGTGGATTGAGGGTATGAGGTCATGATTCACCTCTTCCACCAATATTTACTGAATATCACTGTGCTAGACCCTGCGTGTACGAAAGGTCAATACTGACATTCGTATAAGTAGCACCACACAATAATAATGTTAGCTAGCTTTCATCAAGCTCTTACTAGGTGCCAGGAATTATTCTAAACTGCATCTATATCACATCCAGTATTCACAACAACCTCCTAGGAAAGTACAATCGTTACTTGCCTTTTACAGATAAGACAATTTAGACACAGTGCAACTCATCCAAGGAACATAGCTACTAAACAGAGGCCTGGAACCCAGGCAGTCTGGCTCCAGAGTTTACACTGTAAACCAGCCCACTGTCCTGCCCCTCTTAACAAGATAGTCTTGGGCTCATAGGGACCATTATTTCGTGGAGATAGATATATGAGTAGCTGATTTCAAAACCCTGAGGTTAGTGCTACCAGAAGCAGTTTAGCCTGACTGCCAAAGGTCAAACAGGTAAAAAATCTTGGTGGGGACAACAGTCCTGGGTATGAGCTGAAAAGTTTGAGACCATTATCATTGAAGATCTGGGAGAAACAGTAACAGTTAGAGCTCAGTAGCAGGAGCTAGGAGGAATAAGGGCTGTGTTGATCTCTCTCCTACTACTGATTTCTTTTTTTGGGTCCATCTCTGCTGTGCTTGATCTTTGGCTGTGTTATGTAGATCTGGTGTGGAGACCAGGATCAAAGGCTACCATTTAGTTATCTTTACCATCTATTCTCCTAAATATTGGTGGTCACAATGAGAGCTGAGTCTAGTTTCTGTCAAGGAAGGATTCCTCCTCATGATAAATCCCAGTAGAACCCTGGTAAATAGATAGACATTTATACTCAGTTTAATTCCTATGAGAGGAACGTGGAAATGATGCTGACAGCCACTGTAATAATAGTAAGAACTAGCATTCTAACTTGATGAAACGATCTGAAAATTTTTATTAGGAAAAAGTTTTAAATATACAAAAACAGGGAATTCCCTGGTGGTCCAGTTGTTAGGAGTCTGTGCTTTCACTGCTGAGGGCCCGGGTTCAGTCCCTGGTGGGGGAACTAAGATCCTGCAAGTTGCGCGGCATGGCCAAAAAAATATGTGTGTGTGTGTGTGTGTGTGTGTGTGTGTATATACACACACACACACACAAAATAGAACAGTATAATGAGCGCGCCTGTACCCATTAACCAGCTTCAGCAGTTATCATGGCCAGTCTCATCTGATATGTACATGCTGTCATCCTCTCCCAGTCCTCCAACTATGTAATAATTCATATCATTTCATTCATAAATTTTTTTAAAAAAACCCCACAACTCTAAGTGTCGTTATCACACCTAAAAATAAATTACAGTAATTCTTTAATACCATCAAATATCCAGTGTTCATATTTCTGTGATTGTCTCATAAATGTCTTTTTAAAAAAATATTTTATTTATTTGTTTATTTGGTCGTGCTGGGTCTTAGTTGCGGCAGGCAGGCTCCTTAGTTGCGGCAGGTGGGCTCCTTAGTTGTGGAATGCAAACTCTTAGTTGAGGCATGTGGGATCTAGTTGCCTGACCAGGGATTGAACCCAGGCCCCCTGCACTGGGAGTGCGGAGTCTTAACCACTGCACCATCGGGGAAGTCCCATAAATGTCTTTTTTTTTTTTTTTTTGGCGGTACGTGGACCTCTCACTGTTGTGGCCTCTCCCGTTGCGGAGCACAGGCTCTGGACGCGCAGGCTCAGCGGCCATGGCTCACGGGCCCAGCCACTCCGCGGCATGTCGGGTCTTCCCAGACTGGGGCACGAAACCATGTCCCCTGCATCAGCAGGAGGACTCTCAACCACCGCACCACCAGGGAAGCCCCATAAATGTCTTTTTAATAGCTGGTTTTTCAAATTGGGTTCCAAGTAAGGGCCATACATTGCAATCGATTTTACCTTTTTTCTTTTAATACATGTGTTCTCCTTCTCTCTTTTAAGTTGCAATTAACATGTTGAAGAAACTGGGTCATTTGTTTGTAGAGTTCCCCACATTCTGGATTTTGCTGTTGACATCCCTGTATTGTCATTTAAGATGCTTTCCTCTGTCTCTTTTATTTCCTATAGATGGGCAGCTAAACCTAGAGGCTTGATCAGATTCAGGTTGTTTTTTCCCCCCAAAACATTCCATAGCTGTTGGTGTGTGGCTCCATCGGGAGGCACATAATGCTTTTCTGTCTTTTTCCTTTGCTCCACTATTTCAGTAGGGATTTTGCAGAGTTGTCATATTCTATCATTCTTTATACACTTATTGCTAGAAAACTTCCATAATGAAAACAGTTTTACCTTAACCATCAGGTTACTCTGAGGTACAATTTGTACAGGAACGGCAGAATAGATGCTTTAAATACTTGGCTCATCTCCTTTATTTACCAGTTTTCAAAATAATGAGTTGTTTCCTAGTATTATCCAAGGTGACCAATGTCAGGCATGTGTGTTTTAGTATCGCTGGGTACTTATGAATTTCAACCCACTGGATGTGTTTCAAACCACTGTAGTCAGGGCTTCCCTGGTGGCGCAGCGGTTAAGAATCCACCTGCCAATGCAGGGGACAGGGGTTCGAGCCCTGGTCTGGGAAGATCCCACATGCCGCGGAGCAACTAAGCCTGTGTGCCACAACTACTGAACCTGTGCTCTAGAGCCCACGAGCCGTAACTACTGAAGCCCGTGCGCCTAGAGCCCGTGCTTCACAACAAGAGAAGCCACTGCAATGAGAAGCCCGTGCACTGCAACGAAGAGTAGCCCCCGCTTGCAGCAACTAGCGAAAGCCCATGCACAGAAACGAAGACCCAACGCGGCCAAATATTAAATAAATAAATAAATAAATTTATTTAAAAAAAACAAAACATTGCAGTCATTATCCTTGTTGATGCTCAGATTATCCCATCTTTGGCTAGTGGGAACATCTTTCTGTATCTTTCCCACATGACTCTGTAGTCTTTTATAGTGTCTTACACGCTGGTATGACAACAGATTCCATGCTCACCTTGTACATTTCTGACCCAGGTTTGGAATCAGCCATTTTCCCAAGAAGTCCTGGTTCCTTTGAGTAGAGGATGTGATTTAGAGGCTGTCAACTGGGTGCTAGGGTGAACTCTGTTTTTAATTAGCTTTAATAACGTGGTAGTGAAGTAAAATTCATGTTAGACTAAGTTGTGATTGCTAGGCAATAGTGGATACATTGTGCCAGGAATCGAATGTGACTGTAAAAGATAAAGATATTGAGCTAACAGGTGAATCTTTGTAACTTATCTCAAGGTTTTTAAAGTTTTGAATATTTGTCTTTCTGGATATTCAGAAGCCACATTTGAAGGAGATGCACTGATTGTTTCCTACATTTGGTAACTCTCTACTAGCCTCATGTGATCAATTCTTAATCAGAGGTGCTTTCGCTGTATCAAGAAATCATATCAACATAAGACTCTCAGAGCAAGAAAATCCATGGAGAGTGACTCAGTAGGGAATGTGGTCACTGGTTAGGTATTTGTTTCTACAACTTGTATTAAAATCTGAGACCACTGAACTATGGCTCCTTCCTGTTTTTCAGCATCGGAGATTCAGATGATGACGCTACCCCCGGGACAGTTTGTGATTACAGACAGTGGCGTGGCAACTCCGGTCACCACTGGCCAAGTGAAGGCGGTGACTCCAGTAAGCTGTGCTGCTTGGAGGGTTTTCCTGTTCCCCATGCTGCACCACCCTCCCCCTCCCCCATCTTCTCCCAAACTCTTCACATCTGAGTTAGAGGCACCTCCTCTGTATTCCTATAATTTCTTGTGGTGCTATATTATAGCACAGTTAATTTTTTTTTAAATTTTATTTCTGTTTTACTTTTTTCTTTGAAGTGTAGTTGATATACAATGGTGTGCCAATCTCAGCTATACAGCAAAGTGACTCAATTTTACGCATATATACATTCTTTTTTACATTAAAATTTTCTGTATTTTTTAAAATATTCTTTTCCGTTATGGTTTATCCCAGGAGGTTAGATATAGTTCCCTGTGCTATACAGAAGAACCTTGTTGATTCTCCATTCTAAATGTGATAGTTTGCATCTGCTAACCCCAAACTCTCAATCTGTCTCTCTCCCTCCCCAGCCCCCTTGGCAACCACAAGTCTGTTCTCTACGTCCGTCGGTCTGTTTCTGTTTTGTAGATAGGTTCGTTTGTGCCATATTTTAGATTCCACATGTAAGTGATATCATGTGGCATTTGTCTTTCTCTTTCTGACTTACTTCACTTAGTATGATAATCTCTAGTTGCATCCATGTTGCTGCAAATGGCATTATTTCATTCTTTTTCTATGGCTAAGTAGTATTCCATTGTATATATGTACCACATCTTCTCCATCCATTCCTCTGTCTATGGACATTTAGGTTGTTTCCATGTCTTGGCTATTGTGAATAGTGCTGCTATGAACATAGGGGTAGCACAGTTTATTTTAATTATTGGTGTGCTATCTTTTCCCAGTAGGCAATTAATTCCTTGAAACCTAGGTCTTTGTCTTTATCTCTTTATCCTCAGTGCTGTTGCAGAGGAGGCCTGGGCTATAGCAAATGCTCAGTAAAGATCTATTCAATTAATAATTATAATGAACCTCCTAGATCCGTATACATACATATACATGTAGATAATCATCTTTTTAATGTGTTTCTTAGAAAGTATACGAGTCTTCGTGACTATTGGTCCTCAACTGGGTTGGGAGAAAATAATATGATGAATCTATTATGGAGCTCTTTTAAATTATTTTAAACAAGTCACCCACCCCAGGTGAAAAACATTGCCATAAATTATTTTGTTATATTTAGGTTAGGCCTATCAATGTTGATTATATCTGCTACCTCTGTTTTTATCTTCACTGGTTTCTTCTGGCCTGCCTCTGGAAGACAGGGTATGTAAATTAAGAAAAATACTCTTAAGTTACTAGGGATATTGAGATGTTCCCAGGGGAAGACTATTTCCCAAGAGGCCTCAAAGAGTAGCAGGGTAGTCTAGTGGCCTCAGAAACCTGATTTATTTATTTATTTTTCAAAGCACACTGAGAGCTCGCCCATTTCTCAGCACATGAATTCACATTAACCAGACTTAGGAGAGATGTATAAATCCAGAGTAACACTATTGTCAATGGAAACAATAACTAATATAAAATGGAATAGTCTCATTGGCATGATCAGTGAAATTTTTTGCTCTTTGTGAGGACTCACTGACTCTACTTTTTTTTGGCCAGGAACGCATTTGGGAAACCGATTATATAGCCAAGGATGTTCCCTTCCATCTGCCACAGTATACATACAAATCTGATGTGCAGTTTTGTTTATAGATTCTCTGAAGCCTACCTATGAACTGCCTAGGTGTCCATGGACCTTTGGTTGAGAACCAGCTCCCTCCTGCTAGAGAAGGACCCACACAGGAAACCAAATCCTGATCAAAGAGTGGCTTGATGAGTGTGGACTCAGAACATACGGCCCTCGATAAATCAAATGGGTATTTGGCTGTGGCTTTCTCTCTGGACAGTGCTTGGAAAGGATGCTGCCCGAGTTTCCTCTGTGACTTCTTTTTTTCTCAGCTTGTGTAGCTGACCAATTCTCCCTCTTACAGACACATTCTTTCTTTAAAAATGTTAATGTAGGGACAGAGTTAGCTGAAGGTCTATGGAGATGTTTGTTTCATGATCAGAGGGAAAATGAAGAAAAATTAAGACAACGTATGTTTTCATAAAGTTAAATTTATTCAATGCAAAAGACTTTTATTGTAAGGTTGTGTTCTTCCTATGCTTTCGAGTGTTAAAATGTCTCTCATTTGACAGTAGCATTTAAAAAATGATGTTACTTGGCAAAATAAAATTTGGGAACATTTATTCTTACTTTAATTTTGCTGGTCTTTGAAATTCTGAAGTCTGGGAACCACTGATCTTGACTTGGGTGTCATTCTTCCTCTTTAAGGAGAATTTAAATATCTCTCCTTTGATCCATTTTGTATTAATCTTAAACATTGTCAGATAGTCACCTTATTTTATGAATTTCTAAATTCTCAGGGACAATACCATAGCACATTTCCTTTGCCAGGTAGGTTACCATCATGATGCAAATTTCTGTCCCTGAAGTTCCTCACTGTATCATTTGGTACGACGACCAAGGTGTTCCCTTAAGTTACCTTTGTAGTCTACTTCTCTAAAGGAATTAGGCAAAGTGTCTCCCATAGGTGCCTAGTTTGGTTCCCCATGTAACATTTCTTTGCATATTCCTTCTCCCCACCGTGCCCCCATAACTCTACCCCCCATTTTAGGCCTCAGATTTCTGAAGATCTTTTTCTTCCTGTTCTAGGGTCATTATGTGCTATCAGAAAGTCAATCAGAATTGGAGGAAAAGCAAGCTTCTGCTCTCACTGGTGGAGTCCAGGTTCAGCCAACTGCGCATGGTGACTTGGACCCCCAGACCACCAGCCAACAGCCCACCCAGTATATCATTACAACCACCACCAACGGGAATGGGAGCAGCGAAGTGCACATCACTAAACCTTAACTTCCATCCTTGAGCCAGAATCAAAGAGTCACATCATGTCTTTTCTTATTCATACGTCTGGAACGTCTGGAAGCTTCTGACACTTAGAACTCCTTTTTTAAGATTTATCACTTAAGAGTTTGGAAATCACAGGTTTGACGCTTATACATACACTGGGGCTTATTTTATCAAGGTCATCTTTACCAAATGGACTCTTCAGACCCTAGGAGTTTCTGCCAAGGAATGGAGATCTTTCAGGGGAAAGTAGATTTCAAGACAGAGAAACCTTGCCTTGCTCTTGAGTTGTTTTTTTAACACATAGATAAGCCTTACTTTTCCTTTGTGGAAATATTAAGCAGTGTATTGTGTTTGTACCAAAGGTGGATAAAGGATGTGCCAAGTCCATGGCCACTGGACTTGTTGATTCCAAGCCATGGCACCAAAGGCGAAGGTGCATTTTATGGGCGTGTATTAGGTCAGAACTGCTTCATCTTGTGAGTTTGCATTCTCAGTAACTTAAAGGGAGCCCACTGAATATGAAAATTAAAATGATGAAGCAAAGGCTTCATCAGTGATGCTCTGAAGGAAGCATTGTTACCTAAATTTTTCTTATTGCTGATTTTTAAAAAAACTTGCCTTTTTTGGAAAACCGTTGTTGGGCTATTGGTAGTGCTTTCCACAGACCCTGGCCCTCAGTGGACTAGGCCAGAACCTTATGTTCTGATAGATCTTACTTTATTACGCCACAACTGTGGACTCCCTGTACAAGAATAGGATGCTTGGTGTCAACAGAATTTAGACTCCCGGATTACAGGTTGGTCTCCCATTCTCTGGTTGTACTTGTGTGAAGAAGGAGATATTGGAGATGACAGTGCCAAGAAAAATTATTGGTACTAAAACAACTATATAGAGCATAAAAAGCACTGAGACCTTTTCCTGCCTGTCCTGAAAGGCACTGGTATTACTCATTGGTAAAGGGTGAATCCTTGCTCGTACTAGGTGTACCTGCAACCCTCGCTCACAGCATGCAGTGTATTTTAGTACTTCTAATGCTGTCTTAAAATGAACATTCTTTCAGGTTGGATGGAAAGGTGGTCCTCCTTATTTCTCAACACTTTCAACGTTAGATGTATTGCAATTCGTCTGGACCTTTCGGTAAGACGACCAACTTCACACCTAGGGGAAAAATTAAAATGTGGGGACCATTTATAGTATGTTAGAGTAATTATAAGGGATCTGGAAGGAATCCAATCAATATTACATTGTCACTTGGGAGAGGGAGAAAAACTGCCTCAGTGATAGTTTTTCTTATCATTATTCCTGTTTGGGAGTCCTATTAGCTATGAATTCAATGGGGAAAATGTTTCCCTTCTTTGTACTGTACATTCCAGTTGTGCACATAAAACACTGCAGAAATCAGTATGTAGTTTAACAACTTCTTGTGACATACTAGTACATTTTTAGAATAATTATGGCATGGTAGAATTTATCATTCCAGAACAGAAAGACCTACCTTCAGTTTCAAATGAAGTTAAATAATTTATTTTATCGATATTTCTGGGTAAAAACTGGTTCTGTAAATTAAGAAGTATAGTAGCTTCTTTATGGTAAAGATACCTTTTTGAAAAGTAAACAATTCTGTGAAGTAACTTTACTAATATGTAGACTTTGCACTTTATTATTGAGACCTCATTCATTTAGTTATCCCTGACAATTGAGGCACTAAGAGAACTTGGGAGTTACTTGGTAATTGTGTAGAAAATGACAATGGACTCTATATCTTTGGTAACAGAGGTAATGCTGATGTTTTCAATAGAAAATATTGACTCTGTGTCACAATATAGAGATTTTTGAGTCCCAAGGTCCTACAATGTGATGATTATAAATATCCTAGTGTCCAGTCGAGAGAGACTTGCTAGGTAAAGCATATTAGACTTTCCTGAAGGTCCAGTTTAGTTTTTATGACTTAAATTTGGTCCTGTTGATTCCTTTTTAATTTGAACCAGCAAGGTATTCCTCCCTCCCCTCAGGAATAACTTACTGATTAAAATGGAAAACGGTCACTGAATGGAATGTTCATTTTATGCCAGTTATTTCAAGTTTTAAAATACACAGAAGATAAAAAGTATTGCGGAAGGACCTCTGTTTCTTTCCCATCTAAGTTCTTTTTTTTCCCTTTTGTTTTTTTGTCTTTATGTGGAATAAGTAAAGACTCTAAAACTAATTTGTATATTATCAACCAGAGATGCAGGTGTGGCAGTCAAGCCAAACAACATTGCTTTAAGATCAGGTATTCTGTATATTTATTCTAAGGTAATGGCTTTCCAAAAGGACTTGGATTTGAAGAGATGGCAGATTATAAGCCATCTGAAGACCCAATTTGGAAAAAATGTCTGTAGCCAATGTTTATACTGTGGCCTCGCCTAAGACACACTGGCACTGTAGACTTGGATCAGTGCAGTGTGAGCATTTTGGAGTAGGTTACATAGAGATTTTACATTTTTACTGTTTCATTTGTGCCCACATAATCAGATATTTCATCATGTAAAATTCCTCTTATTCCGGAGAAACCTATTGTTTTGATCTTCTGGAATTGTTTTCTGATTTGGAATTATCCTTTCAAAAAACTCATAAGATATGTAGGGCTAAAAAGCACTTCATGAGATGCTGAAGCTGACCCACAGGTTGAAAATGTTGACCCTATCCTGTTATTTAAATGTGAACATTTACTGTACATTCAGTGAGTTATAGTGTTAATAGTCTTGTGCTACTCAGCAGGTGTAAAAATTAATAAATATTTTTTTTAATAAACATCTTTCTTGTTTGTATGTGTACAAGTTACAAGAGCTTCTGAGATCATTTTTTTTTTTTTTTAATAATACAACTTACATTGTTTTGACTCTTTGGTTCACTCTGGTGTGGTCAGAGACATAAGTCAGGGAATTTATGGATGGTAATATGGAATGATGTTCCCCTCCCCTTTTACTTGGTGGTTTCTAATTCGAGACCCCTCCCAACAATCTAACAGGAACTAGGGGCAGGCACTCAGCCAGCTAGGGAAGAGCGATTGGCTTTATTTGGAAACCACTATTTGCCAACCAGGGAGGAACACCAGCATGACTGACATGTTTCCATCTAGTGGAGAGAACTGAGGATGCTCTCTGCACGACAGGTTGGAAGCAGCCGTGAAAGAAGTTTGAAGCGGTTCTAAGTTAAACCTAGTTTATAAGAAGAAAGCGGCCTAGATTCTTAACGAGAGGAAGATTAATCGAGTTTGATTAAGAAAATGTGTTTCTTCGATGTGTATACTGTCTTTCCGGACGTCGAGGGTCCAGGGACCGGAGAGAGACGGGAGAGAGAAGTGGGGCCACGCCCGGGTGGGTTGCGGGGCACAGGCTCTGGTTCGCGTTCTCCTCAACGAAACTCGAGAAATCACAAAATGGGAACTAATAGTGCACACAGCTGTGGTACAAAGACAATGATGGAAAGTGCTCAGCCTGGTGCCTGGAGCAGGCTATGAGATATGCAAACGTTAGCTAATAAAACGGCATTCACTCACTCATGGGCTCCGGAGCCTCAATTCGCGGCCCGGTGACTAGCGACACCACCCTCCGGAAACTTCTAAGCCAGATGAGACCAACGAGACGCCTGCAAACTACATCCCAAGGCCCAGCCCGGCGGGCTCACGCCGCTCTAGGTTATGCCCCGCGAGCCCCGCCCCTCTCCCGGCACTTCCAGGCCCCGCCCCATGCAGCTCAGGCCCCGCCCCACAAGCCCCGCCCCTTCCGCCGCCCGAGCCCGGAGCGTGCACGCACCGAGACGCCTTGCGGGAGCGAGCGCGTCCGGGAACCCGCGGGCCGAGAAGCGTAGCGGGTTCGGAGACCCCACGCCCGCGGAGCAGGTAAGGACGGGCCGGGGCGGCGAAAGGGTTAAAGTGTTGCCGGGGAGCGGAGGGAGGGAGCGAGCGAGTGTCTGGGTCTCCGAAGGTCACTGCTCCTGTGGGCACGGGACAGGGGAGCGGGCGTGTCGGGAGGCGGGCGGCCCGGGTGGGTGGGTGTTAGAGTTGGGCACGGTGTGGGGGTAGGGGCTGTGGGCGCGGAGGTGCGGTTTAGCGGGGCGGGACCCGGGCCTAGGGTTTGTGAGAGGCCGGTTAGGGAGGGGTTTGCAGTTTGGAGCCGGCGGTTGCTCCGGAAGGAGTCTGGGGTTTGGCTTCTGAGTTGGGGAGGGTCCAGGAGTGAAGGTTATCCCAGGTGCAAGGGAAAGGCCGTTGGGAGAGGCCTTCCCGGTCTAGTAAAGATGGACCTCTTTGGTCCAGGACGCCGCAAGACTTAGAAGTCCTTGGCTTCCGGTTTTCAACCCTTTGGAAGCTGCCTGCTTTTTGTATTTTGAGATCCTCTTCAGAATAGTAGCAGGGCACAGGTTGCCCCTCGAATAGATTAAATTTAGCTACACGTTAACGAATTGAAGTGAATTCAGGTGAAGCTAATTGAAGTAACTAGCTTCACTAATTGAAGTAACTACCTTCACTAATTGAAGTAACTACCTTCACTAATTGAAGTGAAGCTAATTGAAGAAACTTGTGAGCAAGTTGTGAAACAGGTGATCCTCCTGAGAGTCAGGTAAAACACTGGCTTTGCTGCTGTTACCCTCTTCTGTGCCAGTTCTGGCTATAAAGAGGACTTTATTCTGAGCATCAGGTTGCATCTACACTTTTTTTCTTTTTAAAAGTTTTGTTAAATGCAAATGCCATGTGCTTTCTTACCTGCAGTCAGTTATTTAGGCACCAGGGGTGTTCAGGATGCGGTACTTCGTCATGTGCTGAAGGGTGGTGGGACACAGTTGCTTGGCGACAACGCAGCTGCTTTGAACACTAATCTTTCCACTGTACCTTTACGTAGATCTGACATCTCTTCAAGATAGCTTGAAATAATTAGTGCAAACGTGCTTATTTTAGTAGTAATATTACAAGTCTACTCTTTATCATTTGAGAGTTTCAGGATGAGAAGTCATTACATGACTGCATGAAGTTATATAAATGCATCCACCTGGAGGTTATTCATTGCAGGATTCCAGGATTGGAAATAACAGTAGAGAGGACCGGGTCCAGCTCTCCTTCATCTTATATAGATAAGGAAATTGACAGCCCGTGAGGTAAGATTTGGCCAAAGTCACTGAGATAAGGCTAGGAGTTTGGTGTTTTAACTGTTAAATCCGTTTTTTTTTTTTTTTTTTCTCTCTCTCTATTTGGTAGAAATCAGAGAGAGAGAATGGTTTTAGCAAATGTTTGTGGAGTGGTTGAGTTCAGCCTCCCTGTGGCCCTGTTAACTGTGGCTTCAGCTGTGCACCTGATTCCAGCCATCAGCCTTATGAGATGCTCTCTGAAAAAGTTTTCCTATGTAGTTTTCTAAAGGCAGCCAGCAGTGTTTAGTTGTTACAGGAAGGAGGAAAATAGCATTTCATCTACGTGGTTTTAAGTATCAGCTGGACCAACTAAAGTGGGTTGGCCGCTGACTTTGCTGGCTGTCCTGGTCAGGTGCTTGAATCCTCCAGAGTTTATGCGGACTGATAAAGTCATATTAAGATGCTTGCTTTTCCTGATTTAAACTGAGAGTTTATCCAGGAGTTATTGTATGTAGTGTTAAGAACATGGGTTTGCAGTCACGCAGACTTGAGTTTCAGTCCTACCTCTGGGGTTGGGCAAGTTGCTTATCTGTTTTGATCCTAGGTTTTAGTATCTGTAGAATAGATGTAATAACCCTATCTTGCACACTTATAAGAATTAAATCAGGTGTATGAAAGGCCTGGCACTTAACAGGCCCTCATTAAATAACTTAGTGTTACTGTCTGAATTTTACTACTCTGGATTTTCAGTGAAATTTCTTTTGTGAAGGAACAACAAAGAATTACTTGCTAAAAAAAATAAATTATATTAGAGTGAGAGATTATTGGCCTGGGAAGTCTAAATTATGGACTGTGATCTAGTTATTTAATCTTTGAGTCTCATTGTGCTCCTGTGTAAAATGAAGGTGTAAGAACTTCTATAAATTGGGGAGTCTCTGTAGAAGTATTCTGAGTAATGAGAGACCTACTGGCTAAGATCTGAAATTCAGATGAGGATGCAATGGTGGAAGGGAGGGAAAAGAGCTGTTTAGCTGTCGTTAGGGTATATGGATAAGGTAGAAGAATAGATTTGAGATTGAATATTTTCTGGGCCAGAATATTTTGTGAAAGAGCATTAGTATCAACAGATCCCTGGGAATTCTGCCTTTCTGTCTCGAGGTCTGACTGCATTTATTTGTCCAGGCTACCCGTGGAACATAAGCAATGGATTCCTTGGACCATATGCTGACGGATCCCTTGGAGCTGGGCCCGTGTGGAGATGGCCACGGCACGCGGATCATGGAGGACTGCCTCCTGGGGGGCACTAGGGTTAGTCTGCCCGAGGACCTTCTGGAGGATGTGAGTAGTGACAGCGACACCATCTTTTCCTTTCTAGCAGTTCCTCTCAGCCTTTTCCACACTCTGCAAGTTTTCAGTCTTTTGTGCTCCCTTCTTTCTGATTTTCTACATTGCAACCAGAGTGATCTTTTTTTTTTTAAGTTTAAGTCTGTTTAATAGTCTGATTAAGGAAGAAAGTATAAGCTACATTCTGCATGTTTAATAATATGTAACTTGATAATGACATACGCCATATTTTGACAAGATAATTTTCAGCAGTTGGCAAAAGTTTTATATGTAAGGGCAGAATTGTGTATATCTTTACAATAGAATGTTTACCTATGTTGTGAATCATGAAACAAAACACAAACATATTATCTCTGTTCATAAGGTAACCAACTTGCTAGTCAGTTAATAGTACCTTCCCTGGAATAGCATTAATAGTGTGCTTTTGACCACTTTTCACAGGCAGTCATCATGATGATTATGGTGGCATTTATTTAGTGCTTATTATGTGCAAGGCACTAGGTAATGCTGAAACGTGTTTATCATCTTGTTTATTTTGCCATAGTTCAAACATATGGACAGGCGTAGAGTATCATATGGCGAACATCTGTGCATCATTCAGTTTGGGGAGATACTTTCATTTAGTTATATTTGGTTCAGATTTTTCTTTCATAATGTGTCAAAAATGGTAGATAAAATTAAAGCCACTGTTCTGCCCTTATTCCCTCTCCTACCCGAAGTAACAGGTACTGAACTTGGTGTATATCTTTCCCATTCATGTTTTCTTTGCACGCTCTTTCAAGTAAACCTCTTCATGTCATTCATTCAGTCAGCAAACACTTGTTTTATTGAAGTACCTACTTTATGCCAGACACTGAGATGCGAGGAATCAAGTGGTATGCAGAAACAGGTTTGCAGGGGGAGATCTTGGACAGGGAGCCAGAGGAGCTTTGGTGCCTGCTTGCTGAGACGCCTGGCAGGTGGCTGGTTTCTAGGTTCTCTCCTGCTTAAACCCTTCGGTGGCTCCCCATTGTCCTTAGGATAAGGTCACAAGTACTTGACATGCTTATAGGTCCCTTGCTCCTCTCTCTGCTGTCTGCTGCTTCCCTTTCCCTCCCTGTTGTTGAGCTAACCAGATGTTGCCTGAACTCTTTTTTTATTTTTTATTTCATTTATTTATTTTTAAAAATATTTATTTATTTATTTGGCTGCATCGGGTCTTAGTGGTGGCACGCAGGACCTTCGTTTCAGCATGCAGGCTCTTCTGTTGTGGCACACGGGCTCTAGAACGGGCAGGCTCAGTAGTTGCAGCATGTGGGCTTTGTTGTCTCGTAGCACGTGGGGTCTTAGTTCCCCGACCAGGGATTGAACTTGAGCCCCGGCAGTGAAGTCCTAACCACTGGACCATCAGGGAATTCCCAACAGATCTCTCAAGTTTTTTTTTTTTTTTTTTTAAGTTTATTTATTTGTTTATTTTATTTTTGGCTGCGTTGGGTGTTTGTTGCTGTGCGTGGGCTTTCTCTAGCTGTGGCAAGCGGGGGCTGCTATTCCTTACGGTGTGAGGGCTTCTCATTGCGGTGGCTTCTCTTGTTGCGGAGCATGGACTCTAGGCACGCAGGCTCAGTAGTTGTGGCGCGCGGGCTTAGTTGCTCCACAGCATGTGGGATCTTCCCGGGCCAGGGCTCAAACCCGTGTCCCCTGCATTGGCAGGTAGATTCATAAGCACTGCGCCACCAGGGAAGCCCTGATCTCTCAAGTTTTGAGAATTGAGTAAAGATCAGTGGAATTTTAGTTTGTTTAAAAAACGTAGAGGGCTTCCCTGGTGGTGCAGTGGTTGAGAATCTGCCTGCCAATGCAGGGGAAACGGGTTCGAGCCCTGGTCTGGGAAGATCCCACATGCCGCGGAGCAACTAGCCCCGTGAGCCACAATTACTGAGCCTGCGCGTCTGGAGCCTGTGCTCCGCAACAAGAGAGGCCGCGATAGTGAGAGGCCCGCGCACCGCGATGAGGAGTGGCCCCCACTTGCCGCAACTAGAGGAAGCCCTCGCACAGAAATGAAGACCCAACACAGCCATAAATAAATAAATAAAATTAAAACAAGAAAAAAAAAAAAACGTAGAAACTTGGATGACGGTGATTTTTGCACAACTTTGTGATTGTACTTAATGCCACTGAACCATACACTCAAAAATGGACAAAATGGTAGATTTTATGTTATGCATATGTTACCCACTTATGCACAAAAAACTTAAAAACTTCATTTTTTTTCTTGCTCACTTTCCTCCTGCTTTTCCTGATTCTCCCAGCCCGAGATCTTCTTTGACGTAGTCAGCTTCTCAACGTGGCAGGAAGTACTGAGCGCCTCGCAGCGCGAGCACCTCCAGCAGTTTCTGCCCCACTTTCCTGAGGACAGTACCGAGCAGCAGGATCAGCTCATCCTCGCTCTGTTCAGCGGGGAGAACTTCCGCTTTGGAAACCCTCTGCACATCGCCCAGAAGCTTTTCCGAGGTGTGTAGCTCAGCTTTCTTGTTTTGAGAGGACTGGATGGTGGGAACACACCCACTTCTGTGCGTACTCCTTTCTTCGTTTTATTCTATTTTTATGTACAGACACTGACTGCAAGTGCTTTCATGCAACACTTCGCTGCCTAGGCCGTTCTTTTTTTTTTTTTTTTTTATAAAAATTTTTAACTTACATAGGAAACATATAAATCATAATTGTATTGCTCATTGATGTGTTATATGAACTCAGCTGTGTAACCACCACCCAGATCAAGAAGTAAAACATTATTAGCATCTTAGAGACACCCTTTATGACTAGTCTTCAAAAATTATTAAAAACAGTTTACAATTTGGTTTATCACATGGATGTATGTGTGTGTGATGCACATACACATTTTTTTTCTGCAGAAAACCTGACACTTTACCACCAAGCACCTCAGCGTGTATGTATCTCTTAGCAAAGACATCCTTCCACATAATCACAGTCTTAAATTCACACCCAAGGAACTTTACATTGAACAAGTAATAGCCTAGAATATCCCATATTCAGATTTTCTCAGTTGTTCCCAATGTCAGTTGGCTTTTATTTATTTATTTATTTATTTTTAACATCTTTATTGGAGTATAATTGCTTTACAATGGTGTGTTAGTTTCTGCTTTATAACAGAGTGAATCAGTTATGCATATACATATGTTCCCATATCTCTTCCCTCTTGTGTCTCCCTCCCTCCCACCCTCCCTATCCCACCCCTCTAGGTGGTCACAGAGCACCGAGCTGATCTCCCTATTGCTATGCGGCTGCTTCCCACTAGCTATCTACCTTACGTTTGGTAGTGTATATATGTCCATGCCTCTCTCCCGCTTTGTCACAGCTTACCCTTCCCCCTCCCCATATCCTCAAGTCCATTCTCTAGTAAGTCTGTGTCTTTATTCCCGCCTTGCCCCTAGGTTCTTCATGACCTTTTTTTTTCCCCTTAGATTCCATATATATGTGTTAGCATATGGTATTTGTTTTTCCCTTTCTGACTTACTTCACTTTGTATGACAGACTCTAGGTCCATCCACCTCACTACAAATAACTCAATTTCATTCCTTTTTATGGCTGAGTAATATTCCATTGTATATATGTGCCACATCTTCTTTATCCATTCATCTGATGATGGACACTTAGGTTGCTTCCATGTCCTGGCTATTGTAAATAGAGCTGCAATGAACATTTTGGTGCATGGCTCTTTGAATTATGATTTTCTCAGGGTATATGCCCAGTAGTGGGATTGCTGGGTCGTATGGTAGTTCTATTTGTAGTTTTTTAAGGAACCTCCATACTGTTCTCCATAGTAGCTGTATTAATTTACATTCCCACCAACAGTGCAAGAGTGTTCCCTTTTCTCCACACCCTCTCCAGCACTTATTGTTTCTAGATTTTTTGATGATGGCCATTCTGACTGGTGTGAGATGATATCTCATTGTAGTTTTGATTTGCATTTCTCTAATGATTAATGATGTTGAGCATTCTTCCATGTGTTTGTTGGCAATCTGTACATCTTTTTTGGACAAATGTCTATTTAGGTCTTCTGCCCATTTTTGGATTGGGTTGTTTGTTTTTTTTGATATTGAGCTGCATGAGCTGCTTGTAAATTTTGGAGATTAATCCTTTGTCAGTTGCTTCATTGGCAAATATTTTCTCCCATTCTGAGGGTTGTCTTTTCATCTTGTTTATGGTTTCCTTTGCTGTGCAAAAGCTTTTAAGTTTCATTAGGTCCCATTTGTTTATCTTTGTTTCTATTTCCATTTCTCTAGGAGGTGGGTCCAAAAGGATCTTGCTGTGATTTATGTCATAGAGTGTTCTGCCTATGTTTTCCTCTAAGAGTTTGATAGTGTCTGGCCTTACATTTAGGTTTCAAATCCATTTTGAGTTTATTTTTGTGTATGGTGTTAGGGAGTGTTCTAATTTCATACTTAAACATGTAGCTGTCCAGTTTTCCCAGCACCACTCAGTTGGCTTTTAAATAGTTGGCTTTTAAATCCAGGATCCACTCAAGATTCATGTGTTGGGTTTGGATCTTCTGTCTCTCAGCTCCCTGAATCCAGGGCCCTCTGCCCTTTTTTCCTTGTCTTTCAAAATACACTTGTGAAGAGCCCAGGACACTTGAATTGTAAAATGTCTTGCTTTCTGGGGAGTTGTCTTGCTTCCTCATAATTAGTTTTGGGTTAAACATTTTGCCAAGAAAGGAGATGGGAAATGTCATTTCTTTCTCATCCCTTCACTCAGGGGATACGTGATGTCAGTCTTGCATTGTTGGTAGGGAGGCGGGAGGCTTTTGATCACTTGGCTCTGTGGTATCTGCCAGAGCTGCTGACTGTAAGGGCACCTTTTTCCCCCTATAATTAAGAAGCAATCTGTAGGGTGATATTTAGGGACCATGTGATAATCTTATTTTCCAAAAGCGTTGGTTTTACCCGGCGGTTTTAGCATCCACTGACCCTCGCCTGAACCGGTCATTACATTGGGGATTCCAGGATGGTTTGGGGCCACTCTTTGGTCACAGTTTGCTCTCTGTCCAGTGGAGAGGAGGAGAGCATGCTTCTTCCCTTCCCACTTTCTGGGGTGACTTTGCTTTGGCTGGAGGCCCTGAAGGACAGCACATCTTGAGTTTGTGAAACTGGACAGCTTGACAGCTGCAAAAAGACTGGAGGAGAATAAGCTTATCATTTCAAACCGCATTATCTTAAGGTTTAAAATGAGCATTCCCTCCTTTGGTGGATCATTAAGGAGGATTTCCCTTCTGGTTGGCCAGTGTTTTATGTCGCGGAAGCCAGGGTCTCAGGTGGGATAAGCTGGTAGGCCTGGTTGGTAGTAGAGGCTGTATCAGGGACTGTCTGTAACGCTGGCACGTTTCCTTCCAAAACAATGTGATGGTCAGGTAAGGAGGCAAACAAGGAATGCAAGGCAGGAGTTCTGCGATGTCCGGTGTCATGTTTCAGGTCCCACGGTGATGAGGACGGTTGCGTTACCCGGTTATTGCGGTTATGCGTCTTGACTGAGCTGGCATTGCTCTCGGTGTGCTTTTATTTTTGCTTATCTTTTCTGGTTCTGTTTTAAAAACTCACCTTTTCCATAAGTTCCAAGTGCTTGTCGAGCTCCCTTGACTTCTGTTTCCTACAGGAAAGGGTCATCGTCATGAGCTCCAGCTTCCCGCTTCCAGCCTCCCCCCCAGCACACTGTAGTCATTTCCCTCCTGACCTACTTTTACTTGTCTCGGAGGAAGGATATTTTTTGTCTGTTTAAGGTTCACCTCTGCTCTTGATCCTCTCACGTTTTACGTCCTCCGGGACCTCGTTTCTCAGTGAACTGTTCTACCATGTGTACTTCCTCCACTCCTTTTTCAGCCTGTAGATGTGGTCAGGGGTCTCACACTAGAAAAGTCCTTAACCACCTGTCCCCTTCATTGTCCTCTGTCATTTTCCCTTTTCTCCAAACTTCTTGAAAGGCATCCATAGCCGCCGTCCCCTGGTGGCTGTTCCCTCTGCCTGCCAACACCTTCGACTTTCTAAATTTTAAATTTCAAACCTACAGAAAAGTTACAAGAATTTATAATTGACACCCACGTACTCCTTACCAGGTTCACCAACTAGGAATATTTTGCCACATTTTTTTTCTTGTCATTATTGTACTTATTACCACTATTTTTATTTTTGCTGAACCCCTTGAGAGTATTGCAGACCTAAGACTCCTAATTTTTCAGCATTCATCTTTGAAGAGCAAGAACATTCTCTTAGGTAACGAGAAATGATCAAATTCAGAAATATAGAAAATACTGTCTTTAATTTAAATTCTGTACTTCAATTCTGTATTTCAGTATAACACTTAACGCTGACATATTGTTATCTAACGTGTGGTCCGTATTCCTATTCTGCTGGTTGTTTCAGTGCTTGCTTTTTCCTCTGCTCCATTTCTTTTCAGTGAATGTGTAATTTGCAAACCAGCCTATGGCTTTTCTGTTCTCTCCTTAACCCGTCTGTAGCATTTGATGCCTTGACCTCCATCGTGAGACTCCCCCCCTTTGCAGCTGTGGCCCTCCCCGTCCTGGCTTCCTCCTGTGCCTCAGACGCCCTCCCCGCACCCCTCTCTCTGCTGAGCCCTCATCCGCTTGCTATTCCTGCCTCTGCTCCTGCCGTTAGGCCCCCTCTCCCTCCCCGCCTGCCTGATCTCACCCACCAGCTCTTCTCTGGGGGCTCTCGCCGGGGCTGCTCTAGCCACCATCTCCACACAGCCACCAGAGTGAGCATCTCAAAACTTTGCTTTTCAGAGCGTTTACCAATTGCCTTCACTTGGAATAAATTTCACAGCCTACCAGGCTCTGTTGCCCCTGGTTTACCAACTTCCCCTGGTGCTGCAGTCTCTTTTGCCGCTGCTCTCTGGCCCAGCGCCGCCAATAGAAATGTTACGTGAGCCACACGTTCAATTAAAAAATTGCCAGTACCCACATTAAGAATAGTAAAAGCAGTTTAATTTTAATAATATATTTTCTTTAAGTTGATGTACTCAAAATGTTATTTATTTTTTAAAATAAATTTGTTTAATTTATTTATTTTTGGCTGCATTGGGTCTTGATTGCTGCACACGGGCTTTCTATAGTTGCAGCGAGCGGGGGCTACTCTTCGTTGTGGTGCACGGGTTTCTCACTGCGGTGGCTTCTTGTTGCAGAGCATGGGCTCTAGGCACGTGGGCTTTAGTAGTTGTGGCACGCGGGCTCTGTAGTTGTGGCTCACGGGTTCTAGTGTGCAGACTCAGTAGTTGTGGTGCACGGGCTTAGCTGCTCCGTGGCATGTGGGATCTTCCCGGACCAGGGCTTGAACCCATGTCCCCTGCTCTGGCAGGCAGATTCTTAACCACTGCGCCACCAGAAGTCCCTCGAAACGTTATTTTAATAGAGCATTTGGCTATCTTGGTGGGGAAACTAAAGACTGAAGGAAGGTAACTTTGGAGAAGTGCAGAGGCAAAGAAGTACAATTTTCATCCAGTTTCTATATATCAGCATCAGTAGCATTGAACTCTTGTCTCTTTTCTTGAAGGTCAAATTCCTTATTTCCCTGCAACAGGCAGCATAATGCGGTGGCTAGGAGCGGCTCTGGAGCTGGACTGCCCAGGTTCAGACCTGATTTCCCCTTTTGTTAGCTGTGTAACCTTGCGCAAGGTATTTAATTTCTCCATGCTTCAGGCTCTTCAGTAAAATGAGGATGCAGTAGTACCTTCTTTGTGGGGTGGTTGTGAAGATGAAGTGAGTTAATATATGCAGGGCCCTCCTTATATGGTGACAGTTCCATGTCAGGTCCTGTTCTAAGTGCTGTTATTCGTTACCTCGGAATATCATTAAAGTGGTTGGAATTAAAAAAAAAAAAAAGAAGGAAACACCGTGTACTTCAGTGCCTCATTTTAGCCTTCTGAGGTTAGCTTCTCCATCTTTCCCCTTAGTTCACTTCGTAGCAACCTACTCAAATCTAATATTCCAAAACGGACCTCTGTCATCGCGGCTCCCGCAGTGGTACGAGTTGCTCGTGTCCAGTGATCTACGTACCATGCCCGCCTTCCTGCCCCAGCATCCAAACTAACAGCAGGTCTAATCTTTCTCCCTCGAAATATATCTGAAGTCTCTCTACTGCCATTCACATAACCACTGCTCACTGATCAGCTAATATGTGCCAGCCATTCTTCAGGGTTCTCGAGATACAGTCATGACCTTACATTCTAATAGGGGAAAACAAGGTAATAGACAAGCAAGTGTTTGTTGGTATCAGGCACTATAAAGAGTGAGGAAGGGTAATGGGACTGGAAGTGACGGGAGGGATCTGGTTGAGAGGTGGTGGCTGGGCAGGGCTTCTCTGTGGAGGTGCGTTTGGACAGAGACTCAGTAAGGGTGCGACGAGCAAGCCGTGAAGTACTGGGTGTTAGTAGGAAGCCTTGCAGGCAGAGGGGACTTTAAGGACAAAGGCTTTGCGAAGAGTACGGTATTTCAGGAAAGAGCGTGGGCTGTGGTGGAGTGAGCAAAAGGGAGGCTGGTGGAGGATGAGGCCGAGATACATGGGACCCACAGGGAAGGGCCCTGCAGGCCTCCTGGCGTCTTGGCTTTACCCTGGGTATGTGGGGAGAGGTCCGAGCAGGCCACTGTCGTCCCTCTCCTAGATCACTGCAGTGGTTTTCTTTCTCTTTTTGCTCTCGGCCGTGTTATTCTCCTGCTTTAAACCCTTCAGCTGATTTCCACTGCACTCAGGATAAAGTCCAGGCTGTGCTGTGGGTTCTGTGTGGTGTGACGTCTGCCCAGTTTCACAGGTCATCTCGGCCCCTCCTCAGCTAAGCCCTTCTGCTTTCCTCACAGCAGCATTTCTTCAGGGGTTGGAGTGGGCACCTTCTTCCTTGCTTCAGGGCCTGCCTTAGCACGTGCTGTTCCTTCTGCCTTTTCCCTATTTTTATTTTTTAAATTCCTACTTACTTTTTAAGTGTTTACTTTTTAAAAATTCCTACTTACTTTTTAAGTGTTTACTTTTTAAGTGTTTACTTTTAAAAAATTCCTACTTACTTTTTGTCTCCCAATAAATTTTTTAAACATGTAGAAAAGTTGAAAACCAATACGTATGATGCACATCCGTAAAACTTACCTATGTGTATCAGTTGTTAACGTCTTCCCACAGTTGCTTTGATCGGGCCTCACTTTATGTCACCTTCCTTAGGGGCTCCTTTCCTGATGTCACTCTTCTCGCTCTCTCCGGTGGTTTTAGGTTGGTTTCCTGGCAGCATGTCAGAGAGTCGAGTACTGGCTTATGTGCTTTCTGTCTCTCCCCCTGGACCATAGGCTCCCCTTTCCCCACACTGTCCTCCCATCAGTGCAGAGCTGGCCGCTTCTCCAGCCCTCGCTGATGGGTGGCTGACGGATATGCATGGTTGTGCCTGTTCTTTGCAGACGGACACTTCAACCCCGAGGTGGTCAAGTACAGGCAGCTGTGCTTCCGGTCGCAGTACAAACGCTACCTCAGCTCCCAGCAGCAGTACTTCCACCGGCTGCTGAAGCAGATCCTGGCCTCGCGGAGTGTAAGTACCCCTGGGAGCTGCATGGGACTCACACCTGGTGACCCAAAGGGGCGGATCAGGGGCAAGAACAAAAGATACCACTGAGGAAGGAAGCTGCGCATCAAGCACTGACACGACCAAGTGCATCCCTCCTTCTTATGATACGTTTTAAGATGTATACTGATTTCAGATACGTTAGAACAGGAACAAAAGAAGGATACATCTTAAAATTGATGAAATATTGTAGCTTCTGTATTTACCCAGAAAAAGCGGTAGCTTTCAGATCCATGGTGGGTCGTGCAGGAGAACCAGCTTGCCCTCAAGTTCATGTTCGGATGCCTAATGGGTGCCAGGCTCAACGGCTCTGGGTCTGGACCAGCCTTGGGATGCCTTGGGGCAGGGTAGTTCTGGCTCTTAGTGGTTCTTTAAGCTTCGGTATGGAGATACTTCGGTGTCTGGTATAAGTATTCATTCTCGATGGAGTAGCGCAGCGCTCAGATTGGGGATTTTCCATCATAATCAGCACAGGCCCCTTTTATTTGGAAGGAGGGAACTGAGCTTACTAACAAAGGAGAGAAGGAAGTGTAGACTCAGGGAACGTGTCAGGACAAGCTGTGGCTGAGGCCGTACCCCTATCCCATCCGATCTCTCCCAGGACCTCCTGGAGATGGCCCGGCGGAGCGGTCCCGCCCTCCCCTCCCGGCAGAAGCGCCCCTCACCGTCCCGCACCCCCGAGGAGCGGGAGTGGCGCACCCAGCAGCGCTACTTGAAGGTCCTGCGGGAAGTGAAGGAGGAGTGTGGGGACTCGGCCCTGTCATCGGACGAGGAGGGTATGTGTCCTCCGTGCCCCGCACCATCTGTATCTCATCGGTCCGCACCTGCAGCTGCTTGTCTGGTTGGAGGCCGTGGTAGCCATTTCCCTGTGAGGAAGCCATCCCTGTGGTTTGTCTGGGCGCGTGGTGACGCTCAGAGCCGTTGGGTGGCTATGACTGCACATCTCGCTGCCCTTGGCGCTCAGGCACACGCGGGGCCCTCCCAGCAGGTGCTCTGGTCCAGTCAGCTGCTCGAGAGAACCACTGTCCCCACAGGAGAGTAATAGTGACTGTGACCTCTGCAGTGTGACCCGCCACTGTTGAAGTCTCTCCTCCCGGAAGAGCCGTTGCACTGACTCAAGTGCTGCGGTCCGTCTGGGGAAGGGTCATGAAGCAGTGGTGGAGCCTGGCCTCCCTCTTGTTGGCTTAGCCTTCTTGAGCCCAAAGAGCCACTTACCCAGTCTCCCCTGCTGGAGTCCACAGGCAGGTTGGATTTACAAGAAAACTTTTCTTTTGCAGATCTCAGCTCGTGGCTTCCGAGCTCTCCAGCGCGCTCTCCTAGCCCTGCAGTGCCCCTCAGGGTGGTGCCCACGCTTTCCACCACGGACATGAAGACTGCAGGTGAGTGGGGCTCTGTGGATCTGAGGACTGCCTCGGGGTGGGAAACTGGGTTCTGCCTGCCAGGAAAGCAGAGCGGTATTGAGGAGACCTGGGGAAGCTTTCGTGTAACTCCGCTTCTCCGCCGGTAGGTAGGCCAGCTGGGCTTCTGTCCTTTGTTTTGAAAATTTCTCTTAGGAGCTGATCAGCCGGCATTTTGGCCTCAAGAAACCAGGATCTTAAAATAACAATATCGGGACTTCCCTGGCGGTCCAGTGGTTAAGACCTCCACGCTTCCACTGCAGGGGGGCTTGGGTTTGGTCCCTGGTTAGGGAACTAAGATCCCACATGCTGCCCGGCGCAGCCCAAAAACAAAGAAAAACAACAACCAAAAAAACCCCCCAAGATAATACTAAGGGATAATTCAATAATAGAACAAAAGGAGTAACCAGAGGCATAGCAGTTTCTTGGCATGTCTGTGAAATTAGAGACTATTTTTAGTTGGGATAGGAGTCAAAGAAGAATGTTAAGGAACTTCTAGGTGTTTTAGGAGCCGCTGAGTACTGAGGCCGTTGTTATTGACGAGTGTACAGAAAAGCAGCAGAGTTGAGCCTGTGACTGTTTCAAGATTGTTGGTACTTGTAGTACACAGGTCAGAAGGGAAACTCAGAACATATCTTACTTTCGAACATTACAAGTGACCAGAAAGATGTGAATTTGAGCATCGTGGAAGTGAATGACCGTCCATGTGGTTTGGTTCCTTTTCTCTCAGATAAAATAGAACTGGGCGACAGTGACCTGAAGATAATGCTAAAGAAGCACCATGAGAAGCGGAAACACCAACCAGTAAGATTGGAGGGGGTGGTCAGTAGGTTTTCAGTCTAATTCCCCGGATCAACTATCCTGGGATGATACAGGGAGTCACTACGTTATCAATCCCCTTTCCTTATCCTTGTTAGGGCACAGGAGCAGCATGGGAGGCCCAGTAACACTAAAGATGTGTGGAGAAGACATGCTTTGAGTTTATAAGGCATGCTTACTGCCGTGTCTGATCCGGTCTTTTTTTTTTTTTTTTGCGATACAAGGGCCTCTCACTGTTGTGGCCTCTCCCGTTGCGGAGCACAGGCTCCCGACGCGCAGGCTCAGCAGCCATGGCTCACGGGCCCAGCCGCTCTGCGGCATGCGGGATCCTCCCGGACCGGGGCACGAACCCGTATCCCCTGCATCGGCAGGCGGACTCTCAACCACTGCGCCACCAGGGAGGCCCTGATCCAGTCTTTAGGACGACACTGCTGTGCGAATCCTTTCGTCCGTTTAGCAGGGCTTGGAGAGGCCAGGGAGCTTGTCTGACGCCCGACGGCCACTAAGGGGCAGAGCCAAGCGTCAGAGCCTGTGCTGTTCCCACGTTTTACGTTTCTGTTCCTTCGCTCCACCAAATCGAGGTAACGCTGAGCCAGAGACCATGGTGGAGGAAGGAAAGGCAGTTCATGAAGGCAGAGTGGTGAGATGGGAAAAGTCTCGTGTTGGGGTTAGAACCGAGTTCTGTCTCTGTCTTTTCCACTTACTATGATGTCGGGCAAATCCCTTAACTTCTCTGAATCCCGTTTTCAGTCTTTGTAAAATAGCACTTAGCAAGACTGTTTGAAGAGCATATAAGATAAGGAACGCAAAAGAGCTTTATAAACTAAATGCCACACATGAAGGATTGGAGCTCAGTTCTCCCCTGCCCCATTATGAAGAGCAATAGTTTTTATCTCTGTACGTTTTAAATTCAACACAATTTCCTCAAGTACACGTAACATCTAGTTTTATCTGTAAATTGGGAAAATCAACAGTTTTAGCTCCTCTTTTGGACCTCCATACCAAATCTCTGAATATCACGTCTAGGATCACCCAGACCTTTTGACGGGGGACCTGACTCTCAATGACATCATGACTCGAGTAAATGCCGGCAGGAAGGGCTCTCTAGCAGGTAAGTGACGTCCTCTGTAGGTGGCCATCGACTGTGGTGTTAGATTACACAGGCCTCTCTACATATTGCAAAAGGAAAGGAAACCACAGCATTCTTCTTGCTGATAGCCTTTATATTGTTATTGCCTCTTATGGATTTGTAGGTGGAGAGTGAATATAAAATCAGTACAACGGATCATTGACTTTTTAAAGCACTCATTGAATTTGGTTTAAAAAAAATCAAAACGAAACTATATGTCTTATTACTGAGACTTTTCTTTCTTTTGCTGGTGGGCCTTGGGAAAATAATATACAGATAAGACTCCTCACTTCCTGATGTAGAAAATGCAGTTCTATGACTTGAGTTGCTTTTTTTCCCCCAGCGCTATATGACTTGGCTGTCCTTAAAAAAAAGGTTAAGGAAAAAGAGGAAAGGAAGAAGAAGAAAATAAAAATGATCAAATCAGAGGCAGAGGATCTAGCGGAACCCCTAAGTGGTACTGAAGGGCTCCCACCCCTCTCACAGGCACCGTCTCCACTGGCCATACCTGCTATCAAGGAGGAGTAAGTGAGCAGTGGGGGTCACGGCTCAGGGCTGTCCCCAGAGCTGGTGCTTCTTGAGAGCCCTAGGTCCCAGGGGTCCTGCTGGGGAACGTGTATGGTGTGGGCTTTCACTGAGCTTTTTGATGACGGCTAGGAGGCTTGGAGGACCTAAAGCAACCTAGGCATGTGTTCTTGGTCTTCTTGGTGGTTCTTTTTTTTTTTTTAATTTATTTATTTTTGGCTGTGTTGGGTCTTCGTTGCTGCGCGTGGGCTTTCTCTAGTTGCGGCGAGTGGGGGCTACTCTTCCTTGTAGTGCGCGGGCTTCTCATTGCGGTGGCTTCTCTTGTTGCGCAGCACGGGCTCTAGGTGCGCAGGCTTCAGTAGTTGTGGCGCACGGGCTCAGTAGTTGTGGCTCGCGGGCTCTAGAGCGCAGGCTCAGTAGCTGTGGTGCACGAGCTTAGTTGCTCCACGGCATGTGGGATCTTCCGGGACCAGGGCTTGAACTCGTGTCCCCTGCGTTGGCAGACGGATGCTTAACCACTGCGCCACCAGGGAAGCCCTTTTTGGTGGTTCTTATATTTTTCTTCCCTCATTAGGCCTCTCGAAGACCTCAAGCCTTGCCTTGGAATCAATGAAATATCTTCCAGCTTCTTCTCTCTTCTCTTGGAGATCTTGTTGCTGGAGGGGCAGGCTAGCCTTCCTATGGTAAGAATTTGGGAAAAGCCAAGCGTGTAGCAGTTTCAGATTGTAGAAATCTTCAGCTCTGGGTTCCCTGCAAAGCTCCGCAGCTGACTTGCTTTGTGACTTGAGCAGACTGGACAGGCATAGCCAGTTCGTTCTGGCACAGCCTTGGAGTCGCTGGCGTGGACTAGACATCTAACCGGGTTCTGCCTTTACTCTCCCTCAGCTAGAGGAGCGAGTTTTGGACTGGCAGTCGTCTCCAGCCAGCTCCCTCAATAGCTGGTTCTCTGCGGCCCCCAACTGGGCAGAGTTGGTGTTACCAGCCCTGCAGTATCTTGCTGGAGAAAGCCGTGGTAAGGTCCTTTGTTCTGTAGGGCCCAATATTTACCCCGCTTTGTCGGATTCTCATGGTAGACTGCAGCTTTACTGGTTGCATCCGTTTTGGCTTTGCACAATGCGATGCCGTGCCTTGGAGGTGTCTGCTGTCCCGATGCACCATTGGCATACAGCAGTTCTCTCGGAGCTTAGGGGTGTCAGTTGCTCCGCGTTGAGCGGTCCCTCTGACCCGTGTGGCTTGTTCATGGGATCCATTTCTTGCAGCTGTACCTTCCAGCGTCTCTCCGTTCGTTGGCTTCAAAGAGAAAACCCAGCAGTGGAAGTTGCTTGGTGAGTCATGCACGTCACCTACCTGTCAGGGTAGGTTCTCTTTCTCTCGTTTTCTCCCCGAGCTTCTTGTGCCTTCCAGTCACTGTGTGCCAGGAGAATGTCGAAAAAGGCAATATTAAACCTTATTTTGCTCAGTGAAAGAGTCCTTCAAGAAATCCTCAGGGTCTGAGTTCACCCCCGTTGGAGTTGGCTGAGGTGCCATTGCCCTTCAGTTCCGCTGCCCTCTGGGGCTGGCTGAATTGAAATCTGTGGGGTATTTTACAATAGCATCTACATTTACGTCAACCATATCTGTGGTTTTAGGTTAATGTGTAGTAATATAATTGTTTTTCTTTCCTAAAATGGGTTTTGCTATGGAGGATAATGTGTTGGGCAGCCCTCAGTAAGCTACTTCTAAAGAACAGGGTCTTTTTCTAAAAAATTTGTGAAGTCCGACTTACTGTGTAAGTTGTAGTAACATGTGCCTGAAATAACTTGGTGATGAGAGGAAGATTCAGTGTTGATTTCCTGTGGACGTGGACAAACCTTTCTCCACTCTGTCCAGTGGTCTGTGAAGAGAAACCTGGAGAGAAGGTTGTGGAAGTAGTGGATGCGTTCATTGCTTACGACATGGATTAACCTTCTAGGTGTCAGGCACTGTTAAGTGCCGGGGGTGTAATGGTTCGTGAGGTAGACAGCGTGCTCCCCTCGTGGAGTTTGTTTTGGGAACAAATACTCATTCGAATGAAATGACAAACTTAGCCATTCTGTAAGGGAAAAGTGCCGGTAGGGGTGGGCGTTTGTAAGGAGGCATTGGTGTGACATGCGTGTGGAGTCCGGGAGGGCCTTCCTGGGGAAGGTCGTTTGAGCAGCGGTCTTAACAACGACTAGGGATGAGCCAGGCAGGCGGAGGGGAGGCGGCTCCCCATGGGGGGAGCCGTGTGGGTCAGTGACTCAGGGGTGGTTCCCGCGGAGATCACACAGGCCTGCGCAGAGAGGATGCATGAATTTGGAGCTTTAGGTGGTAAAAGCCGGAGGATGTGGTTGTGGATTGGGTGTGGCGAGTGAAGGAAGACGGCAGTCAGGTGTCACTTCTGCTAGATTCGTACCTGGCGGGTGGGGGTCCGCCATCGACGTAGGCAGCTGGGGAGGACGTCCAGGCCTGGGTGAGGGTGAGGCGCGTGAGTGTAGTTGTGCACATGCTGCCTTGAGCTGCCTTCGGGGTGTTGAAGTGGACACGTTAAGTAGGCAGTGGGTTTAGAGTCCAGATCCACAGTCAGGGTAGACAGCTGTGGGCACATGTGCAGTAAGCGAAGTCAAAGGCATGGGGAGAACGAGGAAAGAGGGCCTGGGACTAAGCCTTGATAAGCTCCGAGGTGGCGGAGGCTGAGTGGGGGCTCGGGAGAGGCAGTGACCGCAGAGTCAGGCGGGAGCTGTGAGGTCCGAGAGTCAGGAGGTGGGGAGTGGTCATTAACCTTCATTGCTCCTAAGGTTCAGGAAGGTCAAGACTGGATTTGTGGGCATGGAAGAAATGATGGCTCCCTTGGAGGAGTGATTCCTTAGCGGGGTGATGCCGGTTGCGGGCAGAGGTGAGCCGAGGCCGCTCGTGAGGCTGGCTGCAGCTCTTCCCGCCTGGCCGGCTGGTGGCGGAGGATCAGCCGGGGGAGGCTGCCCTAATAGGACTAGGTAATACGTGTCTCAAGCCTGTGGGCCAGGTGCTTTCCGCTGCGGCTCCTCAACTCTGCCCTGTGCACAGCAGCCAGAGACAGGGTGTAAACAAACGGCCACAGAGCTTTGTTTCCAGAAGCGGTTTGCTGACCTCCACGCACACCGCAGAGGTCTGCACGTGCTGTGCTACCGATCAGGCCCCTTTCCTGCAGGCGGGAAAACGTTTCCCAGTCCCCCTGGTTAAAGAGACAGTGAGTGTGGACAGCGCTTTCTAGAGGTTCGGCGGCGGAGGGGAGCAGAGGAAGCAGGGCTCGTGGCCAGGAGAGGACTTGAGTGTCGGTGGAGAGGGACAGGAGAGGAGGGGACACCTGTCATAGGGTGAATTCCTGGGGGCAGGGGCCGGCCTCAGGTGGCAGGAGGCAGCACATCTGTCCTGGTGGAGGAGGAGCCGTGGCTGCTGGGTCGCGCCGTGGGGAGTTGGGGGGGTGGGTCTGTGGCCTTCCTGTGGGAGGTGGGAGGCCTGCTGTGCGCAGGAAGGGCGGTGGAGAAGGGCGGGGCAGTTGCTGTCCAGCGGGCAGGGAGGCCGGCTAGTGCGGGGCTTGCGGGCAGATTGAGAGCCAGTGACGGTGGCTGTCCGCTCATTGATAGAGGTGTTCTCCAGCCTTGTCTCCGGCAGCCACCCGAGTGGAGAGTATGGCTGGTTTAGGACGTGAGCTTTGCTTGACGGAAGTGATGCAGAGACGGAAGGGAGAGGTGTTAGGTATTGCTGTGTTGCTTGGCGTGTCGTTGAAGTGACGGGCGTGGGCCCTCAGCCGAGTGGGGGGAGTGTGAAGGGAGGGGCTGAGGGGGCCGGAAAGTGGGGTGTCTGGACCAGCAGTGCAGTGGAGTCTGGGTAACGTTTTGGTGGGCGAGGGTAGACAGCGGGGAGGGGAGGGGAGGCTGCTGCGGCCAGAGAGCAGGATGCGGAGTTAGTTGAAGGTTCCCAGTCCTGGCCGTGCGCTGCCGCCAGTTGGGAAGCTTTTTAAAAACGCTGGTGCCTGGGCCTTACCCACAGGGGTTCTGATTGATTGGTTGAGTGGGGCCCGAGCCTTGGCATTTTTTAAAGTTTCCAGGTGATTCTTAGGCGTAGCCAGGGTTGAGAAACTGGATTAGGCATTTTGACGAGTCCCGTTTTGGGGAATGACAAGGTCCAGTTGTGATAGTGGAGTGAGAGGCTGGAGTGGGGGGAGGAGGCCCCTGAGGTCACGCGACTGAGGAGTTAGGGTGCTGGCTGGACCGTCTGTACGGATGTCCATCCGGACCCTTCAAGTTCATCCAGCAAGGTGAGTGTTTAATCCCTTCCAGTTAATTTCGAGTTAATTTCTGTGAGTGGTGTCAGGCAGGGGTCCAGTTTCATTCTGCCTGTGGATGTCCAGGCAGAGGGGTTTTCTGTGTACAGGGCCATGGCTACAGGTCCAGATGTAGATACAGCAAGTAAGGAGGAAGTGGCGTCCTTAGGTCATATCCTTATATTATTATTTTTTGCCTCTTTGTTCTAATAGGCCCGTCCCAAGATAATGAAAAGGAATTAGCTGCACTCTTCCAGCTGTGGCTGGAAACTAAAGACCAGGCCTTCTGTAAGGTATGGTTGTTGAGAACTACGGGCTCTCTCGTGTTGGGCTTCCAGAACCCTGAGTTAGCCAAAATCCTTCAGTCCATTTACCTGTTACTGCTTTCCTTTTCTCCAGCAAGAAAATGAAGACAGCTCAGATGCCACAACGCCTGTTCCTCGGGTGTGAGTATAGTGCCCTAACGGAGGACGGTGCCCCAAGAAAGCTCACCTAAGTGCTGCCCTGGTTGTGCTGATACATCCTTGTATGTTAGAGCCAGAGTGGGCTTGAGATGCCGGGGTCCACTGGTCCTTATCTGCCTCATCCTCCCTAAGGGGCAGCATGCTCCCAGCGGTAGAAGTGTTGTCCCTGTGAGTCTCTGAGGAGGTGGGATCCACCTGTAGGTGCATGCGTTTCCCCGGTTCCCCCTTCAGTGCCCGCTGGAGAATGGGTTATCCAGCCCATCTTCCTCATTTTGCCTACAGAGAAATGGAGGTGTGAGGGTAAGTGACAGGACCCAGGCTGGGATGTAGGTCTCGACCTCATCCTGAGCCTTTGTGGTATCATCTCATGTGACTGTTTCCAGTCTGTCATGGTCCCTTATCTTTCTCCCCAGCTTTGTGGAGATATAATTGACAAAGCATTGTGTAAGTTTAAGGTGTATGGTGTATTGATTTTATTTTTATATATATATAAACACACATACATATATGTACATATATATATATATATATAGTGAAGTGATTACCACAGTAAGGGTAGTTAGCCCACCCCTCACCTTACATGATTACCAGTTCTTTTTTTGTAGGGAGAACATTTAAGATCTTTCTTAGCAACATCCAAGTATATGATGCAGTATTGTTGACTGTAGTCACCATGCTGTTTGTTAGATCCATAGAACTTTCTATAACTTTAACCAGTGTCTCCCCATTTCCCCCATCCCCTGGTAACTACCATTCTAGGCTCTGTTTCTGTGAGTTACGCTTCTTTTAGGTTCCACATGTACGTGAGATCATATAGTTTTTGTCTTTCACTGACTTATTTCACTAAGCATAATACCCTCTAGATCCATCCATGTTGTTGCAAATGGCAGAATTTCCTACTTTTTTTAATGACTGAATAACATTCCACTGTGTGTGTGTGTGTGTGTGTACACACACACATTTTCTTTATCCATTCATCCATTGGTGGACACTTATCTATCACAGTTGTTTCCATGTCTTGGCTATTGTAAATAATGCAGTGAACATGGGGGTACAGATATCTCTTTGAGATAGTGGTTTCATTTCCTTTGGAAATGTTCCCAGAGGTAAGATTGCTGGATCATGTGGTAGTTCTGTTTTCAGTTTTCTGAGGAACGTCCATGCTGCTTTCCCTAACGGCTGCACCAGTTTGCATTCCCACCATAGTGCACAAGGGTTTCCTTTTCTCTGCATCCTCACCAGCACTTGTTATTTCTTGTCTTTCTGGTAATAGTTACTCTAATGGATGTGAAGTGATATTTCATTGTGGTTTTGATTTGTATTTCCTTGATGATTAGTGATGTTGAGCACCTTTTCGTGTACCTGTTGGTCATTCGTGTATCTTTAGAAAAATATCTGTTCAGGTCCTTTGCCCGTTTTTTAATTGGATTATTTGGGTATTTTGCTTTTGAGTTGTAGGAGTTCCTTAAATATTTTGGATATTAACCTCTTACACATGTATAATTTGCAAATATTTTCTGCCATTCTGTAGGTTGCCTTTTCATTTTGTTGATGGTTTTCTTTGCATAGAAGCTTTTTTTAAAAAATAAATTTATTTATTTTATTTTTGGCTGTGTTGGGTCTTCATTGCTGTGCACGGGCTTTCTCTAGTTGCGGCGAGCGGGGGCTACTCTTTGTTGTGGTGCACAGGCTTCTCGTTGCGGTGGCTTCTCTTGTTGCAGAGCACGGGCTCTAGGCACACGGGCTTCAGTAGTTGTGGCACACAGGCTCAGTATTGTGGCTTGTGGGCTCTAGAGCGCAGGCTCAGTAGTTGTGGTGCACGGGCTTAGCTGCCCCGAGGCATGTGGGATCTCCCTGGACTAGGGCTTGAATATGTGTCCCCTGCATTGGCAGGTGAATTCTTAACCAGTGTGCCACCGAGAAGGCCCCTGTACAGAAACTTTTCTTTGAGGTAGTCCTACTTGTTTATTTTTGCTTTTGTTGCTTGTGCTTTTGGTGTCATCTCCAAAAAATCATTGCCAAGATCATTGTGCAGGAGCTTCTTCCCGATATTCTCTTCTAGGAGGTTTAGTTTCAGGTGTTACGTTGAAGTGTAATCCATTTCAAGTTAATTTTTGTGAATGGTTTAAGGTAGGGGTCGAGTTTCATTCCTTTGCTTGTGGTTGTCCAGTTTTCCCAGCATTGTTTATTGAAGAGGCTGTTCTTTGCTCATTGAGTATTCTTGGCTCCATTTGCCAAGTATTAGTTGACCATATATGCAGTGGTTTATTTTTTGGCTCTCAGTTCTGTCCCACTGGTTTATGTGTCTATTTTTATGAGAGTACCATACTATTTTGATTACTGTAACTTTGTAACATAGTTTGAAATCAGCAAGTGTGATGTTTCCAGCTTTGTTCTTTCTTGGGATTGCTTTGGCTGTTCAGGGTCTTTTGTGGTTCCATACACATTTTAGGATTGTTTTCTTCTATTTCTGTGAAAAGTGTCATTGGAATTTTCATAGCGATTTCATTAATCTATAGATAACTTTGGGTGATATGGGCATTTTAACAGTATTTTCCCAATCCTTGAACATAGAGTATCTTTTTACTGTGTCTTCTTCAATTTCTTTAATCAAAGTCTTGTAGTTTTCAGTGTAGAGATCTTCCACCTCCTTGGTTAAATGTATTCTAAGTGTTTTATTGCTTTGATGCTGTTGTATAGCTTTTTAGTTAGATTCCTGAACACCAGCACTCAGGATCAACCTGAAAGTGGCAGAACCATTGCCTTACATAATAGAACTCAATTTCTTTTTTTCTCTTCTTTTTTTTTTTTTTGGCCGCACTGCGTGGCTTGTGGGAACTTAGTTCCCCAACCAGGGATCAAACCCGGGCCCCAGCATTGAAAATGCAGAGTCCTAACCACTGAACTGCCAGGGAATTCCCTGATCTCACTTACTTGGTACTTTTGCCTAGGAAGCAGAAAAACCACCCTTGTCATCGTACAAATTTGAAGTCCTTTGTTCCTCTAAAGCTGAATTCTTTGTTGCCTTTAGATTAGGCTTACTTAGCAACAGTACTGAAAACAGCAGGTAAAACACGATGTCAGTTTCTTTCCCACCTACCCAATACCTTTCTGGATTTCTAAGAATCAAGTAATTTTGCAAATACCAACAGGAGCTACTTGGCAGGATCTGGAAAGTGGACTTCTGACCTTTGCAAGATAAGAGCACTAATGAACAAATAGAGCACTTGTGTTGCAAAGGATGTGGTTCTGGGTGCTGGAGAGGGGGCGATGGACCCAGTGGTTTGGGGTGCTGGAGAAGGGGTGATGGACCCAAAGGTCTTTGTGTTCCAGAAGAACTGACTATGTGGTGCGGCCAAGCACAGGAGAGGAGAAGCGAGTTTTTCAGGAGCAGGTAAGAAAAAGCTGGAACCCAGTGTAAATCTCTGTATCTGTGAGGCCATGAGGTGAGAAGCTCTGAGCCTGACTGTCCTTGAGTCCAAATTCTTGGAAGCAACTCACACCCTTAACCTTGCTATTCCATGGGTTGGGATTGCTTTTGGCGGGCAGAGATGGTGTGAGGAAGGGAATGAAAAATGGTCTGACGGTTTTTGCTTCTAGATACAAAACAACACATTTACCTCTTGATCCGTTTGCTAGTGACTGGCTTTTGGGGACCATCCTTTTCCCACTGTGGTCGGCTCAGTGTTCCTAGTGGAATAGCCTGTTTGCTTTTAACTTTAAGTTCTCCGGGCCGACCCCTTCCTGTACGGGGTGGTTAGAGAGAGCCCCCGTGACTGACTCAGGAGCCTCGTCCCTTCTCTTGGCAGGAGCGTTATCGGTACAGCCAGCCCCACAAGGCATTCACCTTCCGCATGCATGGCTTCGAGTCCGTGGTGGGGCCCGTGAAGGGCGTGTTCGACAAGGAGACATCGCTGAACAAGGCGCGGGAACACTCCCTGCTGCGCTCCGACCGGCCCGCCTACGTCACCATCCTGTCCCTGGGTGCGTGCCTCCGTCTGCTGTCCCCTCCCGCCCCCATTGCAAAGGCTGGAGGGTCAGCGTAGCTTCAGGAAGCTTTGCAGTTTGGGACGCGGAAGGAGGGATTCTGCCCAGAGGTCTACACAGAATCCGTGTTTCCTCCCTGGGGTCTGGGCTCATGTTTACCTTCCTTCAGGGACTGTTCGCTGGGTGCTGAACGGTTAGCTTAGGTGTCGGAATTTGCTTCCTCCAGACTAGGATTCCTTCAGAGGTGAGGTTTTTAACCTTTTTTGTGCCACAGATGGCTGGCAGTCTGGTAAACTCTGGACCCCTTCTCAGAATTAAGTTTTTAAATGCCTAAAATAAGATGCACAGAGTTACAAAAGAAACCAGTTATATTGAAATTGTTATCAGAATATTAAAACAGATTTATGGTGCAGAAATGTATGTTTTTATTACGATATTAAATGACAAGATCTAGTGTCAGGTCTTCTGACTCCTCTAGTTTCCAGCTAGTGATGAGTGGAAATGATATTTTGGGTTGTCTGCAGCAGCTGTGCTGTGATAAGAAAATGTCTGATTTCCACTACAGCATCCCGGCACTGCCATCATATGGTTGGCAACATGCCAACAAAGGTTATGTCCACCTTGGTTCACAATGGAAGGAAATGCTGAATTTCAGTTAAAGTTGTAACTTTTTTCTGCCTGAGTTCCTTGGACGCACTGAACTCTCAGGGGTCCTGGGTCTTCAGCCTTGGCTGAAAGTGTGAAGGGTGTGGAAGAAGCTGCCTGCAGAGGGCCATGTCCACCTGCTGCTGGTCAGCAGTTGGGGGACCGCTCCCCCGGGGAGCCCCGCTGACGCTCGGACTTTGCTGTTTCTGGTGTCAGTTCGCGATGCGGCGGCCCGGCTGCCCAACGGGGAGGGCACGCGGGCGGAGATCTGCGAGCTGCTCAAGGACTCCCAGTTCCTGGCTCCAGACGTCACCAGCACTCAGGTAGGAGAGGAGGGGCTGCTCGTGTTTTGTTCCAGGATGGATTTAAGGGAGCTTACAAGGAGATACAAGATAGAATAACGTAAACTAGAAAAAAAAAACTGATGGGGAATTCCCTGGTAGTCCAGTGATTAGGACCCGGCACTTTCACTGCTGAGGGTCCAGGTTCAGTCCCTGATCGGGGACCTAAGATCCTGCAAGCCGTGCGGCGCAGCCAAAAAAAAAAAACTGATGGAGAGGAAAGGAGGCCGTCTTGAGAAAGGTGAGCAGTGCTGCCCCTCAGCCTGGCCATTGGCGAGGCGCTCCTCCTCTCAGCTCACCATCTTCACATGGAGGCACAGCACCTCCATCTCTCAGGACTCGTAGTTTCTTGTTTTGCCGAGTGATGGGGTTAGCCATTGGGAGGTAGGATCTGTGTGTTGGCGGTGCCTGTCACCCAGGGATTTTCCCTGAGTCTGAGCCTGCGTGGTTCTTCCTCCTCTTTGTCCTGGGTCTCAGGTGAATACAGTGGTGAGTGGTGCTCTGGATCGGCTGCATTACGAGAAGGACCCGTGCGTGAAGTACGACATTGGACGGAAGTTGTGGATCTACCTGCATCGGGACCGGAGCGAGGAAGAGTTCGGTGTGTGTGCCCAGCCAGCTGAGGGCTGCCTCTGCCCTCCTGCCCCAGCTCCACTCTTCTTCTCATTGGCGTGCGGGCAGGACAGAGCTGTAGAGGCGGGTTAGCGCCCTGGCTCTTGGTGAGACCACTCTCCATACTGTGCTGAGGTTAAGCTGTTGCTGAACCTTCCCACTCTTGTCCACAGAGCGGATCCACCAGGCCCAAGCAGCTGCAGCTAAAGCCAGGAAAGCCCTTCAGCAAAAACCCAAGCCCCCATCCAAGGTGGTAAGTGACCTCGCAGGATGGCGGCGGAGGGGCTGTGGTGTCCCCGCGGGCCTTGCTCACGCCCGCGTCCATGCGCTCCCCGTACTTGTGCAGAAGTCCAGCAGCAAGGAGGGCTCAGTGAAGGTCCTCAGCGCTGGCCCTTCCGAGCAGAGCCAGCTGAGCCTCAGCGACTCCAGCATGCCCCCCACCCCGGTCACGCCTGTGACCCCCACCACTCCTGCTCTGCCCGCCACGCCCATCTCCCCCCCGCCTGTGCCGTCAGTGAACAAAAGTGGCCCCACGACTGTCTCGGAACCGGTGAAATCCACTTCGGGGTGAGCGCTTCCATTCCCTCTCCAGCTCTCTCCCTCCAGGGTTCTTTTGAATCCGTGTCCTAAGTTCTCTGTGTTGTTTCCCTGTGTGTTCTTTACAGTGTTCTTCTTGTGTCTTCGCCAACGATGCCGCAGCTGGGAACCATGCTCTCCCCGGCGTCCAGCCAGACTCCACCGAGTTCTCAGGCTGCTGCCCGTGTCGTGAGCCACTCCGGCTCGGCTGGACTCCCCCAAGTGCGGGTGGTGGCCCAGCCCAGCCTTCCTGCTGTGACTCAGTCAGCGGGGCCGGCACCGACGCTGCCGCAGATCACAGCAGGACCGCAGATTCGCGTGCCGGCCACGGCCGTGCAGACCAAAGGCGGGCCCCAGGTAAGGAGGGACGGGCCCCAGGTAAGGCGGGACGGGCCCAGGTAAGGAGGGACGGGCCCAGGTAAGGAGGGACGGGCCCAGGTAAGGAGGGGCGGGGCCCAGGTAAGGAGGGGCGGGCCCCAGGTAAGGAGGGACGGGCCCCAGATAAGGAGGGACGGGCCCCAGGTAAGGAGGGACGGGCCCAGGTAAGGAGGGACGGGCCCCAGGTAAGGAGGGACGGGGCCCAGGTAAGGAGGGACGGGGCCCAGGTAAGGAGGGACGGGCCCCAGGTAAGGAGGGGTGATGAGTCTGCCAGGCAGTGTGGGTCAGGACCCAGGACCCAGGTTACTGCTGCTGACGATGATGTTAATCACAACAGCTCATTTAATGTTCAAAGCCTGGTAAGCAAGTTACAAGTTGTGTTTTATTGAATACGTGTCGGGAATCAGAACTTTGGGAAGTGTAGCGATTTACGCAGGATTGTGACATCAGGACCCTGGTAGATAGAGGTGGGATGTAAATCCAGGCCTGTGATTCTAGGTCTCAGGCTCTTTCCCTCATGCCTGTAGGCTTAGCCAGGCCACTAACTGCTGTGCTTTAGACAAGGGTCTCCTGCCTCAGGTCCCTCTGCTGTAAAAGGGGTATAACGTTTGCCCTCAGTGTGTAGGGGTGAAATGAGATGTTAAATGAGAAAGTATTCCTGAAAGTTAAGACGTTCCACCTAAGCGTGAGAACTCCGCACTGTTCATCTTAGAGGGTGGTGCGCCCTCGGCATTGTTAGATTAGAAGCCCTCTTACAGGAACGCTTCCTGGGTGGTGACAGGTGGAGACCACTCCACGTTCTGGTCTGCGGCTTAGTGTCTAATTAAGCTCTTGCCCTCCTGCCCTGAACTAGACAGTAATGGCCACCGTTCCAGTCAAAGCTCAGACCGCGGCGGCCGCCGTGCAGCGACCGGGGCCGGCGGGGCTCACGGTGACAAGTCTCCCTGCCGCAGCCAACCCTGCGAGCAAGCCGGCCACCAGTTCTCCTGGGGGCTCTGCTCCGAGCACCCCCGCGGCTGCCGTCATTCAGAACGTCACAGGACAGAACATTATCAAGCAGGTAGGTGCACGGCTGTCCGGGTGGGTCTGACTCCTTTGTCCAGAATCAAAGGGTAGTTGGAGATCTTAGTGGCTTGTGACCTTTGGTCCTTAGTTCGTAGGTATTTCAAGCATGAGTTTCCAGCAAGGGCAGTGCAAGCTTGGTAGGTGCCAAAGAGGTTTTTTTTTTTTTTTTCCTGTTTCTTTCCATGTAATTCAGCATTTAGTAGCTGAGTTTCTTGATTTGGAGTAGACTCTTCATGCATTTACTTAGCTAAAGCCCTATAGAATAACTTGAATATCATTCTCATAACACCCCACACAGGGCAGGCACTTTTGTTATCCCTATTTTACTGTTGAAGAAATGGGACCACTAATGACGAAGTAACGTTAGTTTTTTCATCAGATGTTTATTGGGTGCTTTTTGTGTGCCGGCCACTGTGCAGTGTTGGGGGCTGAGTCTGTGTATCACCCAGACCAGGCCCCTGCCTTCCTGAGGCTCCTAGTGTCATAGAGAAGACCTCTCTGGTGAGAAGGCTTGTGAGAGCGGTGAGCGAGGCGGGAGAGTGTGCGGAACCGTGCTTGCTTGGGGTCAAGCATCCCAGGCATGGGAACAGCACGTGAAAAGGCCTCGAGTTGGGAACGTTTGAGGAACGACAGGAAAGCTGTTGGAGGCTCCGTGAGCAAGTGCGCAGGTGTTAGAAGGCGAGGTTGCCAGTGGTTAAGTCACGTCAGACTTTGCTTTTAATTTAAGTGTGATGGGAGCCATCGGAAGATTGTGAGCCAGGATGACTTGACCTAGTTTACATTTAAAGAAATCTAAAGTCCATTCCACTGCTTTTGCGTGGAATGGACTTTAGGGGCCAAGGATGGAAGCAGGGAAGCCAGGTGGGAGGGAGTTGCAGCCGTGCAGGTGGGCGGTGGGCTGGGCTTCGAGCAAGGGCCTGGCGGTAGAGCAGTGTGATTTCCTGGTGGTTTGAGGACAGGGTCAGGAATGACCCTGTGGCTCTTGGCTTGAGTGACTGGGTGGGCGGTACTGTCATTCACTGAGACAGAAGGAAACACTGTGGTGTGGAGACTGAGACAGGCTGAGAGGAAAGTGTGCTCATGAAGTCCGTAGCAGCACCAGGCGTGTGAAGGGCAGTGAGACGAGGCCTGAGAAGTGACCGCTCAGTGGACGTGGATAGTGAGTGAACTCGACGGATGGCATGAGTGGTCCAGTAGAGGGGGGACGGCTCACGAGACACAGAGTCCCCCTCCTGGAAGGATCGCACCTGTTGCACGTGGACATTGGCCGTAGTAGGTAGGCATTGGTGGGTGGACCCGGGAAGTCTGGCCCCGGGGCTCATGCCCTTTAGTGCCGGGCCCTGCTGCTGCGTCAAAGTGGAGGTCGGCACTGCAGTGAGGCGTTTCTGAGACTGTGGGGAAATGCGAGTGTGTGTTGTAATATTTACAGGTGAGTATGTGGTGATGCTAGGGGATTCCTTTTACACGTAGAAGTCCTCTTCTAGGTTAGAGACGTGGAGCAGTCCAGTCGGCCTCTCTGTCCTTGGGTTCTGCCTCCACGGCTTCAACCAACCACTGACCGGATTTTGGTTTTGAACCCGCAGGTACGGAGGGCCGACTGTCCTGTGCCATTTTATGTCAGGGACTTGAGCAGCCCTGGGTACCCAGGGACGAATGTGTTGATCAGCAAAATGATACTTATTGGTTTACTTTAAAATATTCCAACTCCTCCCTCCCCCGACCCCGGCTCCCTGAAGAGTGGGGAAAGATAGATAAAATTGGCCAAGTGATAACTTCTGAAATTGTGTGATAGGTGCATGGATTTGTTAGACTGTTTTCTGCTTTGGTGGATGGCTTCCATTTTTCAAAATAGAAAGTTAGAAAAATACATGAGACCCACATTTCCCGTAGTGGAGGTTCCCCCAGTCATGCTCCAGAACCAGCTCAGCCTCGCGAACGCCTTTGTCAGTGCTGTTCTTCCCCTCCAGGTGGCCATCACTGGGCAGCTTGGCGTGAAGCCCCAGACGGGCAGCAGCATCCCACTCACAGCCACTAACTTCCGTATCCAGGGCAAGGACGTGCTGCGGCTACCGCCCTCCTCCATCACCACGGACGCCAAAGGCCAGACTGTTCTGCGGATCACTCCAGACATGATGGCCACGTTGGCCAAGTCCCAGGTCACCACAGTCAAACTGACCCAGGACCTCTTTGGGACAGGCAGCGGCCCCACGGGCAAAGGCATCTCCGCTACCTTACACGTCACTTCCAACCCAGTCCACGCAGCTGACAGCCCTGCCAAGGCCAGTCCAGCCAGTGCCCCCTCATCCACTCCACCAGGGACCACTGTGGTCAAAGTGACTCCTGACCTCAAGCCAACAGAAGCCTCGAGTTCAGCTTTTCGCTTGATGCCAGCGCTTGGCGTGAGTGTGGCTGATCAGAAGGGGAAAAACACAGTGGCCTCATCTGAAGCCAAACCAGCCGCCACCATCCGCATCGTGCAGGGCCTGGGGGTGATGCCCCCCAAAGCAGGCCCGACCATCACGGTCGCAGCCCATGCCAAGCAAGGGCCCTCCGTGGCCAGTGGGTCTGGAACTGTCCATACGTCCGCGGTGTCCTTGCCCAGTGTGAATGCTGCCGTGTCCAAGACTGTGGCCGTGGCTTCTGGGGCTACCAGCACCCCCATCAGCATCGGGACGGGAGCCCCTGCCGTGCGGCAGGTCCCCGTCAGCACCACGGTTGTTTCCACGTCCCAGGCTGTGAGTAACATTGGTGGTGGAGACCAGCCCTTCTGCTTGGGAAGCTTCTCTTGTTGGGAGTGCAGACTAGAAGCCCTGTCTGTCTCCTCCTTTGACCCAAACAGACTTATTTACTAAAATACTTTGCTATTTAATTCTGAGACAAATTTACAGAAGTGTAGCACGGGCATACGCTCTCATAAAAGTAAAACAGTGCAGGGCATGTACGTATGCATGTAGCTGATTCACCTTGTTATACAGCAGACACTAACACAACGTTGTGAAGCAGTTCTAATCCAATAAAGATGTTACAAAAAAGAAAGTAAACAGTGCAGAGGTACACGGAGTAAGTATGAAGTTCCTCTCACCACCTCCGGTTCTCCTTTCGTGATGCTCATCATTTGTCGTGTTTTGGCATTTATCCTCCTAGTTCTTTTTCTGAGCATTTTCCTATATATTTACGTGGTTTTAAAATCCCTCTGAGAGACCTCAATCTGTGATTTGCTTTATTTAAACATTTAAAAATGTGTCTGGGGCCTCATTCCAGATCCTACGATACTTAGTATCTTGTTAAAAACCATTGCTACCGTGCGTGTTTGTGTACGTGAACATGTATCAGTATTTCAGGAGCAGAGGTTGCTGGCATGGGTCGGGGAGGTACACGTTGAAAGTTCTGAACTCCAAGTGTGTTAGCAAAAAGGCCACACCAGCCTGCACTCCATCAGCTGGTTTCCTGTTTTCCTCGTACCCTAACCTCGTGCTGGATATCCTGTTTTTTTAAACTTTATGTCCCTATCTTACTGGTAAAAAGAGAGTTCTTTTTCTGTTTCCTGGATCTTTAGTGAGGATGGGCAGCCATTCATCCAGAGGTTGGCGTGGGCTCTCCAGGGGTGAATAAGTCTTTGCCAGTTTTCTTCTGGGGTATTTGGCCTTTTCGTATTGTGTGAGCTGGCACCAGCCTTTGTATCTTCTGCATATTAGTTCTTGTATGTGTAGAAAATATTTTCTTCCAGTCTGTCAATTTTTAACCTCGCATGTGAAGCCTTTTGCTCTGCAGGTATTTTATCTGATTAGATCCATAAACATTTTCTTTTACGGCTCCTAGCTTTCGTGTCTTGTGCCTTTCTTACTCCAGGGTTATAAAGATGTCAGCCCTCATTTTCATAAAATATTTTTAGAGTTTAAAAAAAATGTAATTGAGAAATCCATTTGAAATATATTTTGTGAATGGCATGTGGTATAGATCTCATATTTTTCAAATTATTCTAACATCAATGGTTAGTGTATCTCATCCCCACTAACTTGAGGTACTACCTTTATCATAAACCAGATTTCCATATCAACAGGTGTGTATCTGGGTGCATGTGTTTATTCTTTGCCCTCTAGATAAGGGGCACTGTTCTGTATGGCGGGTGCATCTGGACAGTATAAAATACAGTTTACTTTTCTAAGCAGGCAATATAGCAAAACCTCACTAATTTGGGTAAAATCCAGAGAATTAGTGGGAGGAAGGAGGACCTACACGGTAGTAAAGCCAACCAGCCAACGCTGAAGCGCAGTGTCGCTTTCAAGGAAATGTTTGTTTAGGTTCTCATATCAGAGAAGTTAAAATAAGAAAGCAAGGAGACGGTGCTTACTTGATCCACTTTTGTTTCTCTTGAGTCCTTCTGAAGCAGAAAGGTGAATCCAGCGGTATCTACCCTGTTGTCATCAATCAGGGTAACTGCAACCGGAGAGCATTTGCTGGGGCAGGAGGTACTGCGTGGTGCTGCCTGTCTGTCTGTCTGTCTAGGCAGCTGGTAGGCTAGTTCATGGAGGGACACAAGTTGGTGGATGGCTGGCCTGAAGCGCCCTTGTTCTCAACACTAGGGATTCTTAAGACGACCATAGAACCCTAGTAGGTTCCCTTGGAGGCCCCATCTGGCCGTGTTCTCTTGCCCACTGACGTCTTTCCGTGCTTTCTAGGGGCTACGGTTGAGCTCAGCTGTGGAGATCAGTGTGGTGCCCTGGTATACAGTTTTCCTCCTGAATGCCTGACTTCTTTAGAACCAGCTTGCCTGTGGGAAATGTAGATTCCTTTTCTTCGCATCTTGTTAGCTGCCCCTCTTGAATCATTTTTTAAAGTTGTATGTACACAGGATCCTACTGTATATAAATTTTATCATCAACCAAGGGTTAAAAACCAGGCAACCTAAAAACAGGCTGGTGTAGTGACCGAACCGCAGCCATCATGAAATCCCAGAGATACCAGGTCTTTCCAGCTCCTTTTGTGTTCCTCTGGGACTTCTTATTAGCTGTGGGTTGGACTTCTCACGTGGTTGAGTTGATTACTGGTGTCCCCTGACTAACCTCCCTTACCTCTGGGAGAAACAGCACTCGGGGAACGTGTCCTGCTGTGTGCTCCCCAGCAGTGCGCCTGCTCGAGGGGAGCAGCAGTTATGCACCTACTGTATTCACTCCTGAGTGCCTCTGTCCTTGCTCAGTTCCTCCGCCTGGCTGTGTCCCCAGTGTTGGGGGTACATGGATGAGTAAGACCCTCCCCTCTGGGCGCTCAGGCTCATACTGTGTCCAAGTGGACACACGCTCTCCTTGGTGGTTCAGGCACATGTCTTGCCCCGATGACGCAGGTGCGTGCGGCTGTTCTGCCTCCTGAGGCAGGAGAGAGGAGGCTCACGGCCACTGGGTGGCACTGGGTGATGCTGGGTGGCGCTGGGTGACGCTGCGTGGCGGTCTTTCTCTCCTTCCATTCCATAAACCCAGTTGCTTTGTCTCTCTAGGGGAAGCTGCCTACGCGGATCACAGTTCCGCTGTCTGTCATTAGCCAGCCCATGAAGGGCAAGGGTGTGGTCACAGCCCCCATCATCAAAGGCAACCTTGGAGCCAAGTAAGTGCTGTAGAGGGTTGGGCGGGCGGTTGCGGGGGACGCCTAGACATGGAGGGGAAGGCGGCTGGTTTCCCAGGCTCCTTCGTTGTGCTCAGCAGTGAGTCTCGAGCACCCTGCGTTGTTTTAGGTGCTGTGGATACAGCAGTGATTAAAACAGACAGAAGTTGGTGCTGCCTTCAGGCTTATACTGTAGAGTGAGTGGGAGAGGAATAGTGAATTAAAGTACTGTGTGGCTGGTGACGTGCTCTAGGGAAAGCAAGGGAGGGCACAGGCGGAGCTGGGTGGGGGGTGGGCGTGACACAGCTGGGGGCAGTCCGAAGCATGGGCGTTAGGGAAGACCTTGCCTCGATGTCTGAGCCCTGGGCTGTGATGATGGCTCAGAGGTGAGGGCCTCCTGGGGGACTGGGCGTCTCGTGGCTCTGACTTAGATGGGGATGGAGGGCATGAGGAGATGAGTCTGCTGCTCTCAGGGCGGCTGCCTTGGCAGGGCTGGGTTTCTGGTCAGGAGTGCACACCTGCTGGGGCCCCGTCTGTTACTCCTGCTGGTCGCGGAGCGGATACAGGGCGTTTCATCCAAAGCACCGGGAGCCTTTGGCCTTGCTCTCTTCTCTGACATGGGAAGCATAGAAGCTGGAAAAAAGGTGGTCTCGGCAGCCGGTTTCCATTTCAGTCCAGAGTGCCGGGGTTTTCCGCTGGCCCCAGACCTGGCCTCATGCTGGCCCGGCCCGGCCGTGCCTCACCCCCGCTTCCCCCCTGCAGCCTCGGCGGGCTGGGCCGCAACATCATCCTCACCACCATGCCAGCAGGCACGAAGCTCATTGCTGGCAACAAGCCGGTTAGTTTCCTCACCGCCCAGCAGTTGCAGCAGCTCCAGCAGCAGGGTCAGGCCACACAGGTGAGGTCCGGGCACCCGTTGCGTGTGTCGGGCTGCCCTCTTGCCCGTGCTGCTCGTCCTCAGCTGACGGGCCGTGGGCAGTCTGCCGACCAGACACTCTTTCTGCAAACAGGTGCGCATCCAGACTGTCCCCGCATCCCACCTTCAACAAGGAACAGCTTCTGGTTCCTCCAAAGCCGTCTCCACGGTCGTCGTGACCACAGCCCCGTCTCCTAAACAGGCACCTGAACAGCAGTGATTCTCAGGGAGGAAGATGGTGGCCGCGAAAGCCACACCCGGTCGGCCTTCTGGCCGAAAGGGAGGAGCGGGTGTTGCATCGCCCCCCGGGCACGTCTGTCTGAGAAAGGCCAGCGGAGGGACCGTGGTGGCCTGGCTGTCGCTCGGCGGGGAGTGCGCTGCGCCAGGTGCGCAGGGGTTGCGAGGTCTGTTCTGTCTGGTCCAGGAGAAGCTTCTCTGGTGGGGTCGTGTGAGGGCGCCGTGGCCACACAAGCCCACTTGTCTCCTGGAGCAAGGCTCTGAGGACGGGCGGACGGTGAGAAGGTGTGCAGACGGCAGACGAGGCTCGTGCTGTGCGGGGTTTATTTAGCTCTGGTGTTCTCTGTGGCTGGTGGTCTAGTTAGGAGCTCTGTGTCCAGACATTTTTATGTAACTTATTTTTTTAAAGAACATCTTGTACATCCTTATCAAGTAGAAACCTGGGCTTAGCATGCCCCCTCCCCCCACAACTGATGATTTATTCTTTTGACCAGAATGAGAGAAGAGCAAGATTCTTAGTAAGTTGGAGGCTTACTTGATCTCTGCATGGTAACAGAGAGGCCGTGAGGTGGGGGAGAAACGTGGGAAGTGAGGTCAGGTGGGCCCACTGAAATGGGATTAGTTTGGCAGCCCTTCTTAAAGATGGGCTGTCAGGCCCGTCTTTAAGACGGGCTTATCGAACCTGTTCACACGTGAGTCCAGGGCTAGTGGACAGAGCAGGCAGACGCCAGCAGAGATGCTGCTTTTGCAGCACAAGCTTTATTGCAGTTCAGAGATGATACGTTTTGCTTTGTTCCAGAGCAAGAGTCAGCAAACCATGCCCCTTGGGCTGGCTACCCAGTTTTGTAAATAAAGCTTTGTTGAAACACAGCCCGTGCCCATTCATTTATGTACTGCCTATGGCTGCTTTCAGTTAGAAGGCAGAACTGAGTAGTTGTCATAGAGACCACACGGCCTCAAGCCTGAAATGTTTCTTATGTGACCTATTAGGTAGAGCTTTGCTCGCTTCTGCTGCAGAGTAGAGGTGGGGAGAAGGGTTAGGGGGTGGGAGCAGCCATGAGGGGGAGAAGGGTTAGGGGGTGGGAGCAGCCACGAGGGGGAGAAGGGTTAGGGGGTGGGTGCAGCCACGACGGGGAGAAGGGTTAGGGGGTGGGTGCAGCCACAAGGGGGAGAAGGGTTAGGGGGTGGGTGCAGCCACGAGGGGGAGAAGGGTTAGGAGGTGGGAGCAGCCACGAGGGGGAGAAGGGTTAGGGGGTGGGAGCAGCCACGAGGGGGAGAAGGGTTAGGGGGTGGGAGCAGCCACGAGGCAGCACCAGTCACAGAGGAGGCGGGTCTGGGTTTACAGTCACCTGCTCCTGGCTGCTTCACGGTTCTCAGCCTCCATCGAGCTATAGGCGGAACTCAGAATGATATTTTAGAATGTAATTAAAAGCATTGATTATTGACAGTATACGCCTCTTTCGTATTGGAGCAGGGGTTGGGTGGTGAAGCTTTTCTGTAATGACAGGGCTTCCCTGTCTTTTTTGAAAGTATCCAGATTATTAAAAATGTATCCCTAACTCATGGAAATTTAGTGATGATCTTTGACGGGGTCTCTGTGAGGAAGTGGAGTTGGGGGGCAAATAATTGGAATGGCTTCCTTTGGAGCGGTTGCTGGGTGGAAGCTGAGTGATCAGGCAACTTGCAGTGGTGCAGAGAAAGAGTGGCTCACTGGGGTACACAGTCATTTGATGCGTAAAGCAGTTCTGTAAAACAGACATGACCATCCCTGTTCTAACTGTGAGAAAATCCAAGCCTGAGTTGAAGTTAAAGAGAACCAAGCTGTGAGTGCAGTCTTTTAATTCAGGTGCCCTTTCTGCTGCCTTCCTGTGGGGACGTGGCTGTGATGTGTCCTGATGAGACGTGGGGACCGTCCGGAGCTGGGAGTGGTGAGCCTGGATTATAAAGAGCAGAGGTGAATTGGCAGGGGTGAGATTGAGCTTTTGGTGGGGGGTAGGAGGCTGGTGCAGAAATAAGATTGGTAATGGGGAGAGGCGGAGACTGCCGGGAAGGAAAAGACTGGTTTTTGACCTGAGTGGAGGGAGAGCACGTCTGCGTGGCATTACTTCCTAGAGCACATGTCACATGAAAACCCCGTGTGCCGGTTTCCAAACGAGAAAGATGTAGAAACTTGAGGGATCCTGGCTCTGGCATTTACTGCTGGTTAAAACAAACCCCTTTTGAATTTACTTAACAAATGATTTCATCATTTGTTCAGTCTCAACCCTCAGCTCCACTCTTATTTGCTGAAGTCACTTGACTCTGCCTGTCTCCTTGGTGCCCGCAGATATTTACATCCTAGCCCGCGGGTTAGTTTCAGGATGCCGGTGGTAGGTGTGACCCGGTGCTTCCTGCCCAGCCTGCCCTTGGGTCCCAGAGGATGGCATCCCCTGCCAGAGTTGCTTGGGTGACACCACTGGTGTTTGCACCAGGCATGGTTCCTTGCGTGCAGACCCCAGGGGTCTTGTAGAGACATGGTAGCTGGTGGGTGTTTTGGGGGGAACAATTCCAGAAGAACCTGGTTCAGAGGCTCAGAGGCTGATGAAATTATTCAGACCATGTACCTGAGACTAGATTTGGTGAATGGCATTGTGATCGGTTTGTACTTTATCACTACATCTGAGAATATTTATGCAGGTTGATCACTTCCATGAAGGTATACCAAACAGTGCTTGTCAGGTGCATCAGAACAAACTTTAATACTTTGTATCTGACCGTCACACCTGAGCCCCTCACTGTCTAGAAAATGCTGCATTTCCTTAAAGTGTTCTGTTCCCTCCCCACTTTTAAAATCTAAGATGGAGATCTTTACTGTGAAAGTAAACCCGCGACTGTGTTCCTTCTTCCCACCTCCAGTCCCTGAGGCAAGAACATGTTTTACATTAATGGCCAACAGTAGAACTGGCTGAATAGAACATGCTTCATTCAGGACTTGCCGAATGAACATTTGGGTTCCTGTTCAGCAGGCAGGCCAGAGTGGGTCCTGAAAGGGGGCTCCCGGGTTCTCTTCTCAAAATTCAGTGTCTTCAAGTAGCTCATTCTTAATCCCTAAGATGTGGCTTCGACCCTGAGATGCTGGCTGACCGTGGGAGGTTGCCTTTCATGTAAGTACAGCATTCTTTCCAAAGAGCATACGTGCTTCACACAGCTGATCCCTGCCGTTTTGGTGTGAAGTAGCGGAGGGCATAGCAGGATAGAAGCTAGCCTCTGAGTCTTACTTGAAGGCTGGCTTTAGGACTTCGTGGCTGTGTGGTCTTAGGCTGATCCGGTTCTCTGAAGATCCCTGATGTTCTTGCAGTACAGGTGGTTGTGAGAATCAAACGAGATAGAATGCAGTTTAAGGTCTGGGAAATACTGTACAAATGAATGGCACTGTGGGTCCCTATGACCTTTCAGATTTGTCCTAACCCACTTTTATGAGTTTACAGAGCTTGATTAACTGTCCGCGTTCTTTTGTACTGTCACTGTCTTTGTGCCTGGATTCTCTGTGCCTGGAATGTGCTTTTCTGTAGGGCACCCCCCAAACACACACCTTCTCCTCCCTGCCTTCGTTTCCCATGGTATCTGTACTTACCCCTTAGGGCACCAGTCACCCTGCACATAACTGCTTATATCTCTCCCTTTAGACTGTGAATTCTTTGCTGGACACATAGTTCGTTAATCCTTAACAGCCATTTCAGTGCTGGTGCAAAGTAGATGATTAATAAGTGTTTGTTGAAGGAAACGTAAAGAAAAAAACGAACAGGTCCAGAACCAAGATTCGAGTATCAAGACTATGTCACTAGTTCAAGATTCACATCCTTTGCAGGATTCTTATCTTTTGCTTTCAGCTATGTTGAAATTCAAGGCCTTCCATAACCTGACATTTTCCTCTCTACCTCATTATAGACGTTTCCTGTCGGCACCCTCTTACTAGGGTACTTTTGAGAAGTCAGAATATCTGGGTTCCAGCTCTCAGCTGGACCACTCACTGGTTTCCCGATTTAACCCAAAAAATTACCTTTGGCCCAACGTCGTCACTTATCAACAGTGAGTGGTATTGCAGAACTCCAGAACATTGTGATTAGTTAGGAGATGCTTAGCAAGTAATGTTTAAAATACCAAAGCTCGTGAATTATTTTATTTTAAAAAATACGGATTAGAATTATATCTCTAAAATAAAGGCTCTGTCATTCACTTTCTGATAAGAAAGTACCTGCCTTCTTGAGGGAAAAAGGGCTAAATTATCAAAAGCAGTGAATTCTGCTGGAGTCATATCCTGAATTCACCCATGAGGCCACTTCCTGTTCTGAAACTTTCAGAGTCTGAGTTCTCTTCACACTGAGACACAAATACAGGCTTGCTTCGTTTTTCTCTACAAAGTATACCACACCAGCACAGACTTTAGTTGGTTAAACGAGCAGATGCAAATATACAGACTCTTGAGAGCGGAACACAATGGGGGTTTCAGTGGAGGAAGTGAGCCACCCCATTGACCACCAGCTGTGCACCCGGAGGACACGCCATCCTCCGCCGGTGATCGATGGCCGCCCCTAGTCCTCATCAGAGCCGCTCAGGAGGGCCTTCTGGTAGGTGTGATCCGACTTCAGCTTCTGAATCCCAATGATTTCTCTGTCTCCAGGCCTCTTTACCCGTGTCAGGAAGCTGTAACGGGGAGACAATAATTGCAGATGGAGCGAGCCCCAAGTTGCCTTATTCCCTCACCCGAGGATGCGAAGGCGTCCACCGGCCCTTAGAGCATGTTTTTTATGTCTCTATCAGATAAATACTGTGGTGACTCATCTGCATCTCCGATTTCTTAGACAACGCTCTTGGGTGGTGAAAGGACTCACGGTCACTTAAAGGTCAGTGATGTAACTGAGACTCAGCTTAGTTCCCCCGCCCCACAATTGGTTGATTCACTGACCGGGCAGTAGAACTCAGAGAAACAATGGCCTGCTCTCCCTTCTGTTTGGTCTGTGTGGAACTCTCTCTGCGTGAAGTGTCCCTGCTTTGGGTAGGGGAATCGGGAACTAGGAAGGAACAGAGGCGGCTCTGACGACACAGAACTAGCAGGACCGGGTGTGCAGTGGTTAAAGAGCCGGGCTCTGCCGTTTACCCCTTGGGTGACCTTGATCCAGTTCCTCAGTCTTTTGAAGCCTTGGTTTCCCCGTCTATAAACATCACGTGCCTCCTTTATAAAGTGAGCATTAAGTGGGGTAATTTACACACTTGAAGTGCTGACCACAGTGCTGGGACACAGTCAGTGCCTAGGAATTACTAGCTACTCTGGTAACCTCGGGAGAGCGAGCGCTGTCGTGAGTGCTTGCTGCTGTGGTGTCTTACCTGACCGTCACATGTCCCTGGGAAGTAGGGCAAATCCAGGAATAAGGTGTTGGGCTCTGAATGAACCAGGGACACAGCAGGGACTGCGGTTCGGTACTGATGCCTAATGCAGAGTTTTTCCTGTCAAACTGCAGACTTAAAATCCGTCAGAACTGCATTCAAAACCTGGGTCTGTGAGGTCGCGGTGACCAGACAGACGGTCCTTTAACTTCTCAGACTTCAGCACCCTCACGTGCAGGCATAGAGTGCCTTGCACAGAGCTTGGCATATAGTTGGCCCTCCCTCATTAAGTGGTAGACGTTAGCACTGCTTAGTTATGAAGGGTGGGGCGTGGAGGTAAAGATGATGTAGTGTAATACATTTCGGGGACAGAGCGGGTTAGGACAGACTTGGCAAAAATCATCTTCTCTTGGACATACCAGTAAACCAGCGAGTAGCTGATGGCCACAATGCAGAGGGCGGCCAAGTAGTGCCAGCAGAAGCACATGGTGATGAACATGATGTTGGCGTCATCTTTCTGGTCCCATTCGGGTGCTCCAAAAAGCGGGAACAGCACAAACCCGATCTGGTGGATTATACAGAGAAGCCAGCCTTGTCATTAGGTGGGCCTGAGAAGCCCCCTAGCCCCCTGTGGCTGCCAGAGTGTCTGTAGTTGCCCAGACAACTCATTCCCCATGCCTCTGTTAGCATCAAACGGCCTCTGCACAGGACATTGCTCTGTTAGCTCTGGTTTTAGTGTAGCCTTACTTAAAATTTCAGGGCCCACATTTCAGATGAACAGTTTTTAGCAAGTAGAGGCTGTAAGTGGTGTCAGTAGCTCTGCTGGGAAGGGCAGGCAGGGAAATCCTCGGCCTGCTGGCTACCTGTGCTCTGTTGACGCTTGTTTATGCGTCAGCAGGATATCAATGGCTAAAGTCACGTAGGTCAGGGGTGGGCATGAGCAGAGAAGTGGCTTCTGACCCCCTTCGAGTGGACGCGCTCAGCGGGCCGGCTTCATCCTTGCACCAGGTGAGGAGCATGGTTTTGAATAATTACCTGCCAGAACCAGGTGCCCTGCAGGATAACGAGGCTGGTACGGAAGAGTTCCAGCACGATGTTGTCCCGGAGGATCACTTCCAAGCTGAGGCTGACAGCCCCTGCGAACACGGCACACAGCAGGAGGGAGTGGATGTGCTGGTCCAGCGGCGGCCGGTGGTGGACATGGTGGTACAAGAGGAAGCCTGTGTGGATGGAGCAGGGGGGGATGCTGTTGGGCCCGTCCTCGCCCCAGGGGATCGTTCCCAGCTTCAGCCTGACTAGGAAGTGTCTGTCTGGCACTTAGGAAGTCAGTTTATGTGACAATGTAGGACAACAAACTGCTGCAGGTTATTGTGGGTGTGGGTGTGTAAGCAGGTATAAGCAGCAGAGGATGAATCTTAGCATCTCTTTACCAACTCTGTGGTAGGTAGTGTTCAGTCCAGGATGGGAAGGTGAGATGTTGCTGATTTGTGACCAGCTGCGTGTGTGTACCTGACATTCAGTTTTACCCTCGTTCAACCTTTTTTCAGTTCTTCCTGAGGTTCAGAAGTCAACGAGGGGGTTGGATTACAACATGCTTTCTCTCATCCAGTCAACATGAGTTGCGTTGGGAGATGGGTCCTAGCCGCTGGGTGGGAGTCCGGACAGTGACAGCGCAAGGTTGGGGTGGAGCACGGAGAACCGCTCCCCTAACCAGAGGGTCACCCCCTTGCGTGATGGCACCCGGCCAGTACTTCGTGCGGAGGGCGGGGCGGGGGCGGGCGCTGGGCGGGCAGGGGGGCTTGGTGCTCGGTCAGCCAGAGCCCTGGCTAAAAGCCTCGTGCTTTCCTGCTCTATGGAACGTGCCGCCTGTACCATCCAGAGCACGGGATCAAGTCCCGTGTAGGATTCTGAAGCTCAGAGACTAGGGTTTCCTGGGGAAGATGATTAAACTTGCAATATTTCTGATCTGCTGTGCGCCAGTCCCTCTAAGTCTCCGCCCACACCACCCAGTCACCTTCATTGGAAACTGCCACAGCCATGACCAGTCTGTCCAGCCCCAAGGGGATGTGGGAGATGAGGCCGGTCAGCATGTCCACGAGTCCCGAGACCCCGAAGAACAGGTACATGGTGCCGTGCTGCCAGTTCATGAGCTTTACCCAGTGGTTCCCGTGGGACAGGCGGAGGTGGGGCCCGTCCGGAACAACCTGTTCTGCCAGCATGCCTGCAGGGAAGCGGGAGTGGAGCTTAGGGAGGGGAGAACAGCTCCAAGACAGACAGGCGGCGCAGGTGGCCCACGGCTCTGTGGACCTGCTCTGCCGCCCCAGATGCAGCTGCTGCAGGATAAAACACGTATTTGCTGAGGAACCTGTGCAGACATGTTGCCTTTGTTGCCGTTCCTTTGGGGGAGGGGAGGGGGAGGCAATAGGAACGCAGCCACTGAGGCCCCCAGGACGTTTTCCAGCAGTTCAGATGACAGCAAGGCATTGTCTCTTAAGCCAGAGTGTGGCTGATGCATTCTCTGTGGGTCCCCTCTGCCAAGCGAGCCATGAGATAAACCTGGAAAGGAACGATGAGGTGGAAAATGATAGAATGCCAGCGAGACACACTGCAGGTGGAGATAGCCGTGGCAAGCCCAGCGACTCCCGGGTGTGTGAGGGCGAGCTCGGAGCTGAGGGTCCCTCCCAGGGCGCTCGGCCTCTGTCCCAGACGCTGGGAGAACAAGGCCAAGACCACACCTTGGTGATCCTGGCCACCCTGTAGCTCAGGAGACGGGGCGGGCACACAGGTGAAGCAGTGCCACAGGGCAGCTCACACTTCTTGGGAGCAAAAGATTCGCCTTCTGCCTGGTGCCCAGAATGTCCTCGGAGCCTAGAATAAGTCCTCCGGGACAACGTTCTGGACCCTGTTTCCCAAACATTCCTTTCTCAACCCAGATACCCCCTCCTTTTTTTTTTAATATTTATTATTTATTTACTTATTTGGCTGCACCGGGTCTTCGTTGTGGCATGTGGGGTCTTTGTTGCCATGTGCGGGCTCTTGGTTGTGGCATGTGGGATCTAGTTCCCCGACCAGGGGTCAGACCCGGACCCCGTGCAGTGGGAGTGCAGAGCCTTAACCACTGGACCACCAGGGAAGTCCCCAGCCCCTTTCTGAATTCATGTATAAAGGATGAACGTGCTGGTGGAAGCAACCCAGGAAAAAGACGTCCCAGTGACAGGAGAGCAGAGGGCCTTTGAGAGCAGGGACTGTGTCTGTTCCCCCCCCTGCACCCAGACAGCGAGTTCCTGGCACGTGGCAGAGGCCCAAGAGACCATTGTTGGGTGAGTAGTATTTTCACATAGCAAGGAGGCCAAATATCATTTTTCTAGCTCTTCTAAGGCCAAGTTGATGCTGTCCTTTACCATTTAAGCCACATGGGCCCTATCTTTTCGCAGCTTGAGAGAGACGACAAAGCCTTTCCGATGCCTGGGTGACTGGTGAAGGGGACATTCAGCTAGACCGTGACCTTTGCTCACTCCACGGGGAGCTACTGCCCTTGCTTCCGTTCCCTGGAGAAACTGTAGGCCAAAGGGGACAGGTGGCAGAATGTAGCGGCAGGGTGAGCTCCCTCCTCAGTCACGTGACGGGCTGGTCCTGACAAGGAATCCTGTCAGCTCTTGACACCGCTTGTTCCGCGAGGGCCACCAGTGGGCTGGATGGCTGTCAGGTGACCATGGGAGTGGGTGGGTTTGTTGCAGTGGGACACAGTGAAGGAAAGTCCCCCTCAGACAGCTGTCTATTGGCTTTTCTCACTCTCTTCCACTGCCTCTCTGACTAGCCTTCCAGCATGAATCCCCATCTCTAAGCGCTTGAGATTTGGGGATGGAGGGTACAAGTTGGGTGTTAACTACTCCTGAGATTCTAGTGGAGGGAGACAGCCGGGGGGAAAAATGACTTTTCGAAAACTAAGCTCCGTTTAGTACCTTCTCATAACTTACGTACATGAGCTTAACTCTAATTTGTTCTTCTTTTTCTCTTTTTCTGTTTTGTCTTTATCATAAAGTATGTCTTCTACTTCTACAACTTATGCCTGTGTTCCTACAAATTATACCTGTATCCTTCTAGGGCAAAGAATGCTGCAATCTATGTGGTAGTTTTTCATAGTGTGAAACTTAGAACTATGATGTAAGGTGCTATTAACCTGTCAACGTTACTAAGCTCGGTACACAATAGATGCTATGGTAAAATATTTAGCGCCCCAAATTGTTGTTACGTTATCCCTGCCAGTGGAGACATCCATTTTTCACAGGGTCCAGGAAGTGGGTTACGGGTTCTGGGTATCACAGGGAGATCCCGGGGCCAAATGACCCCCTCCTTACCGATGACTGAAAATAAAGTTCTGATGGCGGCCTCAATGACCTCAAGACGCTGATAGTGGTGAGTCAGTCGGCTTCTCTTCCCCTTTTGGTGAAAGTACTTCAGTGGGTACTTCACTGACCACCACAGTCCAACTATCAAGAAGAAGCTCCCTGGGAGAGCGTGGCCCTTGAAATTTGCCATCGGGGTCCCAGGATACCTAAACAATAAAGGGACAGCTGTTAGGTGGCCGAATGGGGAAGACATAAATGGATAATTTGGCAGGGAACACAATCCATGACCGAGGATTCCGAGCTGTAAGCCATATTGAGAAGGAGCCCCTTATTCTCATAGAATAAGCCTGTGTTACGTCATTGAAGTCTCGTCCGCTCAGTGAGTTACAAGCCCAGGAGAATACCACCGGCCCTGAGGCTTTAAAAACGTGGGTAAAATAGAAGGGAGGAGAAGGAGGATGGGTAAATACTTCCTGATCTTAGAGTAGAAAAGCGTTTCTAAACATAGAGGTAAAGGAGGGAACTAGAAAAGAGAAAGTCATCTGCATAAGCATTTTACATATAAAACATTAAAAGACAAACCATTTGGGAAAACGTTTGCAATAGCTGTGATAAATGGATATTCCACTACAGAGCCTTTACAAGTTAATAAGAAAAGGACCGTAGAAGAATGGGCAGAAGACACAAACCACATAATTCACAGAATAACACAAATTGATAATAAATCACTGTAAAGATAACGCAAATGAAAAAATATTTTTCACCTAATTTGAAAAATTGAGGGTTTTAATGCAGCCCTCTAAGTATAAATGAATGTGGTCGTTCAAATTTGGTAAAATGACAGGCTATTCAGCCAGAGATGTGTGGAGAGCTTGTATCAGCCCTTCCATGACTCATTTCTAGTGTTTTCCCTGTTCAATTCCTGGTTGGTCTGCTGCTCACCCCAGCTGTGCATTTCCCCTGCTCATTCCCGAGTGTTCATTTCCATGCTTAGCTCGGGAAGCCAAGCGTTTCTGACCCCCCCATCGCTGCCCTGAGCTGTGTCTGTTTCCTGGCAGCCGAGCAACTTGTTTTCGTGGCCAGTACCAGCATATTTAAAAGTCATTGAGTGAGGGGGACTCTTGTTAGGGTGTGGCCACAAAACCCACAGCCTCCCACTGTTCAGCTGAACTACTCCATAATATTGCCGCCTCAGCATCCTTTTGTGTGGCCGGTGGCCTGGAGGGGCCTTGAACTGACACCGGCCCCTCCTGTGAGCATGCCCTTGAAAGAGCTGCAGAGTCACAGTGATAAACAGTCTCTTCCACGTCCGAGGGCCTTCCCCCTGGTGTACCCCTTGGATGAGCCCCCTGCAAAACTTACCAGAACCCTGGTCTTTTGGGTTTGAATTGTCCAGTCTGGTTTCCCTGGGGACCCTGAAGCACACCATCTGTGGACCTTAATAAAGGCGTATGTCCCAGTCTGGCTTCCCTCTGCCTGCACCCTGCCTTGACCTCCCACCCTGTACTCCTCCAGGGCTGTGAGTAGTCACCTTCTCTATTTCGGTTCTCTTGTGGGCTTTTGTCGGACTGAGGCTCACGATGCGACATCCAACATTCCAGGACCCTTATTTAACAAGTAACTTAACGATCACCACAGCTCAATTTGTTGTCTACCTTTGGTCAATTTCCAGTTCCCTGCAATGGTTGGTTTTGATAATTTTGTCTAGTGTTGTGCTTATATTTTTGCAGGGGGCGGGGTGGGTGTTTTGCAGAAAGGAATCGCCTATCTCTTTATGCTGCCGTAACTGGAAGGCCTTCTCATTCTTTTTTAATCCTCTACTGAAAAACATTAAAAAAAAAAAAAGCTGCACTTTTCATTTAATGTTTAACACAGGTCCCTTTCCAGGTCAAGCCTGTTACACTCCTTTGTTTTCCTAGTCAGAAGTGCAGAAAAACCAGCTTTACAAATCCTCCCTGCCCTTCCCTGTTTTTCTGAGAGGCAGAACCCTAAATGGAGGCACAGTCCTTGTCTGCTTGTGTGGCGTCCATACCGATTTGTCAAGCCTCACCCTTCCCTTTTACCTGGTTTAAAATTCATGCCAGTGGATCGTAGGGCCTGCAGCATGTCTGAAGAAACTCCTTTTAACTTTCTGGAAGTCTGAGTACGTTGATTTGATGGGGAAGAGGAACAGGGGAGGTAGATTTCTTCCATTAACAAATGAATAGGTTATTAGATTAGCTACATTATAGAATGTCTAGAGAGAGAGGACGGGTCCAGTTTTAAAAAAGAAACAAGACAGTAACTTCAAACAGAACAGTAAAAATTTAGACTTCCAATAATTTGGGTAATACCATTCAGATAAAGTCCCTGAGAAGTCTAGCTTAAAAACTAATTTAAAAATATTAAAGAAGGGGCTTCCCTGGTGGCGCAGTGGTTGAGAGTCCGCCTGCCGATGCAGGGGATGCGGGTTCGTGCCCCGGTCCGGGAGGATCCCGCGTGCCGCAGAGCGGCTGGGCCCGTGAGCCGTGGCCGCTGAGCCTGCACATCCGGAGCCTGTGCTCCGCAATGGGAGAGGTCACAGCAGTGAGAGGCCCGCGTACCGCAAAAAAAAAAAAAAAAAAAAAAAAAAAAAAAAAAAGGGTACAACTTCACTAAAATTAAATAAATATGTTATTTAAAAAAATATTAAAGAAGAAAGCAAACATTTAAGGGGTGAGTGCCCTTGAATACACAGAATGGTGTGGCCATTGCACAGTAAAATACGTCGATCTACAGAAGAGCCACAGATAGGAAAACATTAGAGAGTGCTTCCACAAAGATAAATTCCCTTATTTTTAATATGTTTACTCTCTTTTATAATTTTTTTTTTTAAATTTTATTTATTTATTTATTTATTTATGGCTGCGTTGGCTCTTCGTTTCTGTGCCAGGGCTTTCTGTAGTTGCGGCAAGCGGGGGCCCCTCCTCATCGCGGTGCGCGGGCCTCTCACTATCGCGGCCTCTCTTGTTGCGGAGCACAGGCTCCAGACGCGCAGGCTCAGTAATTGTGGCTCACGGGGCTAGTTGCTCCGCGGCATGTGGGATCTTCCCAGACCAAGGCTCGAACCTGTGTCCCCTGCATTGGCAGGCAGATTCTCAACCACTGCGCCACCAGGGAAGCCCTACTCTCTTTTAATATTACATGAGATGGAATGGGAGTATAATGGGAGGATTAAATGTTTTGAGGGGTAGTAGCTTTGAGTTAAAGCTGGAAGCCGAGAAGGCTAGAGGTTCAGGCAACTTTTCATTTCACGTCTGGGGAGATCACTGGAAAAGGAACATTGTCTGAGTAAGGTTTCACCAGCTTTCCTTGTACTCCTAGTTTTTAACCGTTTTCCCCAGTCTGCATTTCCTCTTTTTCATTTAAAGTAATTGAAATGGAAGACAAGGTAGAAGGTGTCAGAGAAAAAGGAGGGGAGAGTGGGGAGCACGGAAAGAGGAGGGAGGGAGAATTCTAGGAGTAGGGGGTGATGGTGCAAAAGAGAGGAGAAACCGTGGCCGGTGCCATTTGCCTGCAGTTAAGAATAAAACGATATGGTGCCTTTTCTTTTTTAATAAATCCAACACTTCCCCCTATTTTAGATGGGGAAAGTAGGAATTGTGAAGGAAAGGGTGTATGTAGATGAGTGACAGGATCAGAAAAAGGAGCAAGAAAAGTGAATTTTGTTCCTCATGTGCTTCGTCTTTGCAACCTCCAAAATTAGCAGGATCGAGGACTGGCCATTCATGGCAGGGGAAGAGTTGAAGCCAATTTCCTCAAATTCGTGAGGACAGGATACAGATACATAGACTACCAACTACACAGCCTGGACCTCTGCTCAGTTCCAGTCACACCTGTGACTTAAGTTATCTTCACCGTGGAATGTTACGTAACCACTAACAAGAATGAATTAGCACTATACCTGCTGTTCTGGGAGGTTTTGCACGAGTTCCTGTTGGGGGAGACATGAAAGATGGAAAAGACTGCTTATAATGCGACCCTGTTTTGTGCAGCAGTGAACGTTCTGCATGTCTGTATACACGTGTAGAGGTGTATGATTTGCACGAACAGGGAAAGCAGTATGGAAGATAATTCGAGGGTATTTCGTGTTCATTGAGCATTTCTGGCTCTGTCTTCTAGGCACGTGGTATGGTTGCACTTTCTGGCCCCCTTGCGGTTGGGTGGGGTCTTGTGAGTTGTGAGCGTAGGTGATGTGTTACTTCTGGGCTGACATGTGTAATTGCCAGTTCAAGACCCCCAGAACAGTCACCTCTCCCTCATCACTATCAGTATCAGTATGACGGTAGCTCCTCCGACAGCCTAGATCCCAGAGTGGGGAGACATGGAACAGAGCCCCAAATCAGCCGCGATGAACACATGGCATGAGAAGTAAACAGTAAAGCATCACTGAGCTCTGTGGACCGTTATTATCCAGCAGAACCTAGCCTGTTCTGAACCATACAGCTGTATACTAGGCTAACGTTAACAGGGGGGACGCTCAGGCTTTTGTAGTTGTTTTTTTTTTTTTTAATATTGAAAGTCTTTATTAAATCCAGGGAAGAAGTAGTTGTGGTGCCATAAGAATGGCAGAAATTGTACCAAAAAGGTGCCAAAGACAATTGTGGTAAATTCTCTCTGAGCTGCCCTGACTCGTCACCTCCTTTCCTACCTGATATCACATAGATGCATCTTCTCTCTTGAAATGGTTCTTCCAGCCCCACCTTACTGTCCTGCCTAGAAAGACAACATAATTCGAATTCAGACACCCAGGGGTCTGTTACATTGCAGGGCAAACCTAGAGGTCCATTTTTTGAGTCCAGTAGTTCTCTGTGGGGGACCGTTTGTCTGAAGAGATATATATATATATATATATATATATATTTATTTGTTCTCTGTGGGGGACTGTTTGTCTGAAGATATATATATATATATATATATATATATATATATTTATTTGTTTGTTTGTTCTCTGTAGGGGACCGTTTGTCTGAAGATTGATTGATTGATTGATGACTGTTGGGTCTTCGCTGCCGTGAGCGGGCTTTCTCTAGTTGCAGCGAGCGGGGGCTACTCTTCGTGGCGGTGTGCAGGCTTCTCGTTGCGGTGGCTTCTCTTGTTGCGTAGCACGGACTCTAGGCACGCGGGCTCAGTAGTTGTGGCGCATGGGCTTAGCTGCTCTGCGGCATGTTGGATCTTCCCGGGCCAGGGCTCGAACCCATGACCCCTGCGTTGGCAGGCGAACTCTTAACCACTGCGCCACCTGGGGAGCCCTGCAGACGTTTTTGACGGTTACCGCGTGGCTGGTGGTGGTGATCCTGGCATCTGGTGGGCAGAGACCAGCCACTAGACATGACATCTTACAGCGCACAGGACAGTCCCCCACGGCAACAGATGTGCAGCCCCGAGCTCCTAGTGATGGGGTTGTGAGGCCCTGCTGTATTCTCCTTTTTTCTGGAAGGAAATAGAAATTAGGCTGCCTGCCTTTCTTTGTTATTTATGCCAGGGGGTTCTTCTCCCTTCAGAACTTTACGGAGTATAAGCCCACTTCCCTAACAGTTTTTTTCTTGGCTGTCCATATCCTTTTGCTTTTTGTTTTTGTTTTTTAAATAAATAGCTTTATTGAGATATAATTCACATATCATACAGTTTACCTGAAGTGTAAAATTCAGTGACTTTTGAGTATATTCACTGAGTTGTGCAACCATCACCACAGTCAATTTTATAATATTTTCATCACCCCCAAAAGAAACCTTTCACCCATCAGTTACTCCGTTTCCCCCAATCCTCCCTCCTGTCCCCCACAGCCCGAGGCAACCACTAACCTACTTTATAGATTTGCCTATTCTGGACATTTCATATAAATTGAATCATACAGTATGCAGTCTTTTGTGCTGGCCTCTTTCACTTAGCATGTTTTCAAGGTTCATCCCTGTTTTCCAAAGTGGCTGCACCACTTTACAATCCCACCAACAATGTATGAAGGTTCCAGTTTTTCTACATCCTTGCCAACACTTAATTATGTCCATCTTTTTTTAGTTCAGCCATCCTAGTGGGTGTGAAGTGGTAGCTCATTGTTTTGTTCCATTTTGCTTCCCTAATGATTAGTGATGTGGAGCATCTTTTCCTGCACTTATTGGGCATTTGTATATCTTCCTTGGAGAAATGCCTATTCACATCCATTGCTCATCTTAAGTTGGGTTATTTGTCTTTTTATTGTTGGGTTGTAGTAGTTCTTTATATATTATAGATACAAGTCCTGTATCAGATACATGATTTGAAAATATTTTCTCCCTTTCTGTGGGTTGTCTTTCTTGATTGTGTCCTTTGAAGCACAGAAGCTTTGAATTTTGATGAAATCCAGTTTATCTTTTTTTTTTTCTTGTTTGTACTTTCTGTGTCATATCTAGGAAACCACTGCTTAACTCACCATCATGAAGACTCACTCCTATGTTTTCTTCTAATATTTTTATAATTTTTGCTCTTATGTTTATGTCTTTGATCCATTTTAATTAACTTTTTAGGTACGGATCCAACTTTATCCTTTCGCATATCTAGTCATCCCAGCCATTTGTCGAAAAGTTTCTTCTTTCCCCCATTGAATTGTCTTGGTGGCCTTGTCTCCCCTTTTACTCTTGAAAATGGACTTCATCCATCTTCAGGGGAGGGCTTTGCCTATAATAATGTCAAACTGTGGTGAAGAAAGAGTAATTTAGCTATTGTGACACATATATGAACTATTTTAATAGAGTGTTGGGACTATAAAGGGAGGACTCCAGTTCAGCCTGAGGGAAGGAGGAGGAAGATTACAGAGGGAAGTGTCACTGAAGCTTCCTTGAAAAACAGGTAAACATAGGTGGTATGCATGGAGTTCTGGGCAGAGCAGACAGCACATGCAAAGGCTGAGAGGCAGCTGCAGCTAATCATCCCTGTGGCTGGGTGGAGCTGCTCACTGTTCCTGCCCTGCCATCCCCACCGTCTTTACCGAAAAGACCAGATGGCTTTCTCTTCCATGGGGGGAATGCATTAAGCCTCGAAATCATCTTTGATTGGGAATGGAAAAAGACAGTCTACTTAAAAAAGTCAAAGACCTTGGCTGAGTCCTATAAACTCGCTGAATCTCAGTACCCCTCCTTCTAAAAAGGGACATTAATGTCTACCTCACAGGGATCTTGTGAGGGTTAACTGAAAATGTCCAGGAGCTAACTAGAACAAGTGTGTAATAAATGTCTGTTTCCTCTCTTCTCTGGTGCTCTTATACCCATTCCCACAGTCCATGGGGGAGAAACCTGGACTTCTTTCTTAGGAGAAGTAAATGACTGAACCAAAGCTCCTTTGCTTTGAGTGGCTGACCCTAAGGTGGGGAAATCACTATTGAACCTTTACCTCACCTTGGAGAGGGTGGTGGTTGAGTGTATTTTTTTTTTTTTAATAGGAACAGGAAGTGTGTTTGGTCAGTAGGGAATAGGTTATGGGAAGAATATAGCATATTCTTTTACTGCAGAACATGGTTTTTATACTTTCTGAATCTGTCCTTGCCAACGGAAACACTCAGATGGTTTCTGGTCTGCATTTACTTTGGAATACAACCAACTGTGCCTGACTCAGCTTTCTGTTCCTCTGCAAATAACAAGGTTGATACCCCTCGTTGTTCTATGAGCTGCTTATTAACAGAATGTGGAAGAAGCACAAGGTGCAGTGTTGAAAGTTCCAACAGGCTGATGTGACCATGGCTTAGTCCTGAACTTCAGGCACGGTGTATCCCTGCTCTACGCTAGCCTGAGAGGCCTTAAGCGACTCTGAAGTCCATCACTCGTCTTCAGATTTTGACAGCTACTGTGTCATTGTTATTTTCTCTGTGGGGCCGGTCCTTGAACAGCATGGTCAGAAGGAGTAAGACTGGAATGAGTCTGAACCTTGTTCTGGCATGAATTCATGATGATATGGAAAAGATCACCATGAACAAGAGCTCAGTGACCTCCCAGCTCGGTTGGGTTCCTAAACAAAAGATGTTCTCATTTCTGCTCCCCGCCCCCGCCACATGCACCTATGAAATACAAGAGTCAATGCTGAGTGCTGAGTAAATAATCAAATGAATAAGAAGGGATCCCTCCCGTCAGGGAGTTTATAATCCAGCAGGGAGCTATATACTTGTGAAAAATTGAACGTCATGAGATATACTGACAGCAGTGCTTGGGGACATGAGTAGAAAGTGAATAACTTTCACCAGAGAATCTGAGAAGGCTTCACGGAGGGGCCTGGCATTGGAGCTGGGCATTTCTCGATTGCCTCTTTCAAACTCTTGAGAATTAGGCGATCTTACTGGAATCTTGAATTAAGGACTGAAGAACAAAGCTTCATTAAAAGCTTCCATTTAAAGCTTCCATTAAAGCTCTAATAAAGAACTTTGGCCTCTGAGTCAGAAGACCTGGGTTCTAGTCCAAGTTTTGCTGTGAACTTACTCTGTGATCTTGAGCAAGATACATAAGCTGTCAGGATCAGAATTTCCTTGTTTGTTAAATGGGTATAGTTTGGAAGAGGTGATCTCCATGGCCCTTCCTAGTTCTAAAATCCCTCTTCTGAAATGAAAAATGAAAAGAAATTAGAGCAGGTTGAGTCATGGCAAGGGAAAATGGAACTCAGGTTATGGATGTCAACAACAGAGAGGCAGTTACCAGTTGCCACTTCAGCATACGTTAGAGTGAAAGGGGCATCTCTGGACTTGAAAGGTTGGCTTATTTTCCAAGCAACAAGCAAAAAAGTTTAGTATATTTCCCTTCGTTCCCTGCTTTCAGTGAACTTGTCCAGTACCTACCTCGGTGAACAAGACGGCTGCTGGGCCTTCTGCTTCACTAGCAGCCCTTCTTGCCATGTGCAAGTCTTCCCCCCGTCTCCCGTAGACTAGTCTTTGAAAACGCATAGCTTCCCTCAAACCTGAGTTCAGCCAACTCCAGGTCAACCTTTTCTCTCATTCTGTTAACACTGAGAAATGGAATATTTCCTGCCAGGTCAGTAAACAAAGGATGTCACCGTGGTCAGCGATTGCAGCCACCACCAGACAGTGAGCTGGTGAGCCCTGAGGGGACTCAGGATGAGAAAACACAGGATACTGGCCCCAGATAGCTGAGGTGCACAGCAAAGCAATGATTTCAGTGAGCCCAGACTCTTGCATCTTCCCATCCATAGAAAAGCGCTAAGTTCCTTAACTTGGGATATCTGGTTTTCTTTAATTTACGATAATTGTTTGACGTTCAGACTACCTGCCCTTTGTTGCAAAACTCCTATATATCCTGCTCCCCCCTCACCTCCTTGGAGCAGTCTTCTCAGTGTTACTTGAGATACTGCCTCGTGGGCTTGAAGTGCTAAAAATTCCCGCCGAATAAAACATAACTCACAACTTCTAGGTTGTGAATATTTTTTAAGTTGACAACATCATTGAGACTCAGGCATCATCACCTCAATTTCCTCTCCTTCACCTACAGATTCATACATACCCACACCCATTCTTCTCCTCAGACTTACCCCTCCTTTCATGGACCATCCTCCATCTGTGCTTCCGATTTCATCCTCACCTGTGCCCTCTGGGCCTCGTTCTGTCGATGTGAACTTATCTCACCCGTTATAGCCTTTTCCCCTTCGACTATGACCAGGCCCAAGACTTTTTCACACAAAATAATAACAGAAAAAGGAAAAAGAACAACCGTGGGTCCTTCTTCCTATTTACTATTTCAATCATAAGAATAATACATCTAATGTATATAAAAGGTACAAAGAATAATTTAACAACTGTGTCCCACGAGCCAACTTAAGAAATAAAACATTCCTAACATCCTTGGGGCTTCCTGTTCGTTGACCCCTCCACCCCTCCTTTTTTTTTTTGGCTGTGCCATGCGGCATGTGGGATCTTAGTTCCCCGACCAGGGATTGAACCCGTGCCCCCTGCAGTGGAAGCGTGGAGTCTTAACCACTGGACTGCCAGAGAAATCCCCCATTGAGCCCTCCTTGATCATCTCCCCCTACTTCCCCCTGAGAAGCAACCATCATCATGAATTGTGCGTTTATCATTCACTTCTTTCTGTTTTACTATATACTGCATACATTTACTATGTACGTTATCTCCAAACAACATATAATTTTGCAAAATTTTATGCTTTATATAGTCAAAATATGTGGATCTTTGGGGAGAGGGATAAATTGGGAGATTGGGATTGACATATACACACTACTGCATATAAAATAGATAACTAATAAGGACATGCTGTATAGCACAGGGAACTCTACTCAATGCTCTGTAATGACTTATATGGGAAAAGAATCTAAAAAAGAGTGGATATATGTATATGTATAACTGATTCACTTTGCTGTACACCTGAAACTAATACAACATTGTGAATCAACTATACTCCAATAAAAATTTAAAAACAGAAAACATGTAGATCTTTTCCTCATCATCTCACCCAGTTAGTAGCCAATAAATAACTTTGATAATTATTTATAATTAAAAACAATCTTTAATATTAAAAGTTACTTGAGAAGTCATTAATTATTGAACTCAGTTACCACTTGAATGACATTTTCTTTGGATAGAAAGGAATTTGGGTGTTTTTGTGTAATGCAATCAGATATTGTCAACATCAGTTAAGTTTCTTGAAAAAAACCTGGAAAGACAATTGCTGACTCTATTTGGTCCTCCCTCTTCACCACCACACTGAAATTGTATTCAAATGCCCTCTGTATTGTTTCATCCAATGGAAATCTCTAAAATAGTATCTAACAGACCTCTCTTCTGTTCCCGAGGCTACTCTGTAGTTGACACTGTCAACTAGTCACTTATCTTTGAGATTATCTATGCCCTTTGGCTTTTGTAATGCATCTCTCCTGGCTCTCTCTGTTCATCTGCCATAACCTTCTTCCTCTCCTTTAACACAAGCAGCCTCCTCGGGTCCATTTTATGTGTCTTCTTGTCTCAAGAACTCACACCCACCCACGGTTCACCTTCCATGTGCACACTGATGACTCCAGGACTCTGGCCCTGACCGCTGAAATTTCAGACTCACATATCTAACCATCTGCTGAACGGACAGACATGAATGGAAACACAAAGCTGCTTCTTGGACACCTCAGAGTCAACATGTCCCAGACTGAATTCCCCATCTTCCTTCCCCACCAGATCAGCTTCTCTTCTGTATCCCAAACTCAGGTAATGGCTTAGCATCCAGTCACTCTCAAAGCCAGAATCCTGGGAGGGGGTGGTCATCCTAGATTCCTCTTTGTCCTTTGCTCTGCCCTGCAGTGTCCCAGTTCCCCGAGAGACTAGACATTCTGCTTATTTTGCTTCCCCAAATTTTCTGGTGTTCTCCCTTTTCCTTTTTTTTTTTTTTTTTTTGCGGTATGCAGGCCTCTCACTGCTGTGGCCTCTCCCGTTGTGGAGCACAGGCTCCGGACGCGCAGGCTCAGCGGCCATGGCTCACGGACCCAGCCGCTCCGCGGCATGTGGGATCTTCCCGGACCGGGGCACGAACCCGTGTCCCCTGCATCGGTAGGCAGACTCTCAACCACTGCGCCACCAGGGAAGCCCCTCCCTTTTCCTTTGATTCCTACAGCAGTGATCTCATCTAGGCTCTCGTGGTCTTTTGCCTGGACTACGGCACCCCCTCTAGTCCTGGCGTCCATAAATCCTTCCACTCTGCAGCCACCGTCACCTACTTACAGTGTGAATCTGACTACAAAACAATAGAATTTAGAATATTTCTTTGACTAACCACCTCATGGATTTGCATTGCGTGTCCCCAGGTCTTGGCTGTTGGTGTGTGTATCCAGCTTCATCATCCATTTCTCCCCACCATGACCTTTACAGTGTGCATTTGACCTGTGCTATTCCCTCCCCCTAGTATGTCGTTCTCATTTCCTCTTCACTTGGCTTACCTTTACTCAGTTTTCAGTAGGTGGGCTTATCTCCTCTGGAAAGCCTTCTGGAACCTCCAGGTCGGGCTATGTGCTCCACCTCTGTGCTACTATACTACCTCAGACATCTTGATTTTTATCACTTACCATGTCATATTAAAATAACACATTTACATGTCTTACTAGACTATAGCTCCTCAAGAGCAGAGACCTTATCTGTTTCATCTTCAACTTCCCATGGCTTAGCACAAGCCTCAACATACAATTATAGTTCCTGGTCTGAACTGAACTGATGCAACTTAGCTTTGATCCTGAATCATAGGGTAACTATCTCCTAATCCAGGCGTTAAGAAGGTTGCTGGTACTGTTGCTTTTCCATATAATTTTTCAGCCTAGATAAGTCCTTACAAGAGCATCTTAAAAGTGCTGTGCCTCTTTGGCTGGTGTGGGGAAGCCCCTCCTCCCAAAGGAATATCTGATCTCACAGGTCCAATATGGCGTACCGTTCTAGAGTGTCAGTTTCACCAAAAGATTTTTGGAAAGAGGTGTGTTTTGAGGTAGCCTATTTTTTTTTTTTTTTTTGGCATTAAGAGAGGCTTCTCCTTATGCCAGGCTGTTGCCTGCTAAGCCTCTGTGTCGTGGGAGCACATGTTCTATGGTGAGTGGTAGTGTTTGAGAAACACTAATCTACAGGTCACTGTATTACGTGGTAGCCTAGTTCTTGTTCTAGAGCCTTCCATATAAAAATAATCCCAGTGAGACCAAAGCATAGAAACGATCTCAAAAACAGGCAGAAGAGAGAGATTTTTCCTCCTGGGCTGAGTGGGGTTTGAAAAGGTGTCTGCCTCAGGCAGGGTAGGTCTTCAGAAATTAGTACACCACCGTGCTTTGTACAAAATATGCCAGGTGGTAGATAAAGGAAGGGGAGGGAAGGTAGGAAAACAAAGAACCAAACAAAGAGAAGGTTTGGGTCAAAGTGGGGACCAGATCAGGGAGAGTGGAAGGAAGTGAGGGACAGGACAGCAAGGCACAGAGCACGAGGAGGGAAAAGAGTCAAACAGAACTGTGGCTACAGATGGGATGGAGGTGGGGTGTCTGCCAAAAACCCAAGAAACTATTACATCTTTAGTAAGGTGATATGGGGCGTTTTCACCCGCAGAAATTCTACCTGGAGTCCTGAGTTTGAGATCTTCCCAGTCTGGGTTCTGACAGCCACTTCACACATCAGATTTGAGATTGAGGTAGCATCCTCCCAGAGGGAGTGACATAAAAAGATGCAAAAGGAACAGAGGAAATAGCAAGGGGACAAGTAGGAAGGGCTAATTTAAAATGGATAATGGGAAAAAACCCCAATAAGTTGACAAAGGAAAATATAAATAAATAAATAAATAAATGGATAACAGAGTCAATTTAATCCAAGCCATGTGTATTCAGTGCCTGTTATGTATCAGGCATTGTTCTGGGGGTGGAGGAACAGAGGTAAGACTGGGCCCCAGCCTTCAAGGAGTTTGCAGGCTTCTTTGAAGGTGTCTGAGAAGGAAAAGCCAACAGTAGAAAATCCAGTATCTAATGCTTTCACCTTCCAGTTAAGAGGTCTTTGAAAGCTAAACCAAGAATCACTCCCATACCATTTCTGTTACTTGGTGCTGTAAAGCTTTCTCAGCAAAAAAAAAAAAAAAAGTGACAAATCTGCCCCAAGTTTTGATTGTCATACGTCTGGCTGCACAAGGGGAAAATGATATGGATTTGGAGAGTGACCTTCAAGGGCAGAAACTCTCTCCCCAGATCTATCACCAAGACATCCTCCAGAGGTATTAGGAAAATATCTTCTCAATATAACCTCCTAAAGAAAAATACTAGGCTAATATACTTTTCCATCATAATTAAATCTTCTCCCAAATGACCTGCTAAGACAAACACTATCCTGATATGGAACTTCTCCAAAAGCCCTAATTTATCCTGGATTAATAAGTATTTCCTTGTAGGTGGGTAATGAATGTTTTGCAAATGGTTATTACAAAACAATTACTCATACATGTGTTCACAGGACTTTCATTGCCCTAGGATCTCAGACTTTTTTTTTTGTAATAGAAAAAAGCTGTGTCTCTGGAAGCCTTCTGATGGTCTCTGTGCTGCTGATAGAAGGTGATGCATAGAGGGGCACAAAAGCACCAGGTACTTCAAAGCGGGAGGGAGTCAAGAACAAATTCTGGTTTTGAATCCTAGACTACCACGGAGCCACCTCAAAACAGGAACCACTACTATTAAACAAATTACATAATAAATCAGTCGAAGTTATCAATGGCCTTCTCTCAAACAAGAATAAACGGCTTTCTAATGAGAAACCGTACTAGAAAGCTGCTAGAGACATAATGATAAGCCATCAAAAAAAGCCTGCTCTGCCTAATCACCCTGCAATGAGGCTCTCGCATCTACAAGACACACTCACAGACTGCATGTTAGTACAACATTCTTAAACGTGGACATTTGAATACTGCTTCCAACATGAAAGACAGAACCAAAACAACAGAAAAGGGGACTTTGAAAATAAACACAGACATTGTAGGCAGCTGAAGAAAACTTTTAAAATGCAGAAAAGATACAGAGTTAATATTTTCAGAGAAATATGAGGAGATACTGCATCCATGAAATAAGAATGGGATGCTATTAAAAAAAATTGGAAGTTTCCCTCCACCCCAAATTAAAGCCCTTGGGAATTAAACATGATGGTAGAAATGCAAAAGTTTAATACAAGGGTTGGAAGATTTATTGGAACTAAGTGACAAGATTCAAGACAGATTCAAGAGATCCAACATCTAAGTAATTAATATAGTTTCAGAAACAACAGAGGGAATTATATAACAGAAGAACTGAAGAATATGATTTTTAGATTGAAAAGGTCTTTAAAGTACCTAGAACAATGACCAAACCAAACAAGAAAAGCCCAACATCAACTTACAATATCCTGATATATCAGGACGTGAGGAAAAAAGAAAAGAAAACCCTACAAACTTCCAGAGATTAAAACAAAGTATAACGGATCAAAAATCAGAATGGCATTAGCTTCTCAAGAGCACTATGAGAAGGTGGAAGGAAATGGAGCAATGCCTTCAAAATTCTGAGGGGAAATTATTTTAAGTTCATCAAACCATCAGTCAATTGTGAAGGAAGAAAGATGACATCTTAAGTGCACAAGGTCTCAAAAACCAACCAGGTCTTGTGGGGCCTGAATCTTACCCACTTGAAGAAAAAGTCCCCATTAGGAAACTTGCACAAGCCTCTTAGATAGCCTCATCCACCAGAGGGCAGACAGCAGAAGCAAGAAGAACTACAATCCTGCAGCCCGTGGAACAAAAACCACATTCACAGAAAGAAAGACAAGATGAAAAGGCAGAGGGCTATGTACAGAAGAAGGAACAAGATAAAACCCCAGAAAAACAACTAAATGAAGTGGAGATAGGCAACCTTCCAGAAAAAGAATTCAGAATAATGATAGTGAAGTTGATCCAGGACCTCGGAAAAAGAAAGGAGGCAAAGATTGAGAAGATGCAAGAAATGTTTAACAAAGACCCAGAAGAATTAAAGAACAAACAAACAGAGATGAACAATACAATTACTGAAATGAAAACTACACTAGAAGGAATCAATAGCAGAATAACTGAGGCAGAAGAATGGATAAGTGACCTGGAAGACAGAATGGTGGAATTCACTGCTGCAGAACAGAATAAAGAAAAAATGAAAAGAAATGAAGACAGCCTAAGAGACCTCTGGGGCAACATTAAATGCAACCACATTTGTATTATAGGGGTCCCAGAAGGAGAAGAGAGAGAGAAAGGACCTGAGAAAATATTTGAAGAGATTAAGGTCGAAAACTTCCCTAACATGGGAAAGGAAATAGCCACCCAAGTCCAGGAAGCGCAGAGACTCCCGTACACAATAAACCCAAGGAGAAACATGCCGAGACATGTAATAATCAAACTGGCAAAAATTAAAGACAAAAATTATTGAAACAGCAAGGGAAAAATGACAAATAACATACAAGGGAACTCCCATAAGATTAACAGCTGATTTCTGAGCAAAAACTACAAGCCAGAAGGGAGTGGCATCATATACTTAAAGTGATGAAAGGGAAGAACCTACAACCAAGATTACTCTGCCAGGCAAGGATCTCATTCAGATTTGATGGAGAAATCAAAAGCTTTACAGACAAGCAAAAGCTAAGAGAATTCAGCACCACCAAACCAGCTCTACAACAAATGCTAAAGGAACTTCTCTAAGTAGGAAACACGAGAAGAAAAGGACCTACAAAAACAAACCCAAAACAATTAAAATGGTAATAGGAGCATACATATCGATAATTACCTTAAACATGAATGGATTAAATGCTCCAACCAAAAGACACAGGCTTGCTGAATGGATACAAAAACAAGACCCACATATATGCTGTCTACAAGAGACCCACTTCAGACCTAGAGACACATACAGACTGAAAGTGAGGGGATGGAAAAAGATATTCCATGCAAATGGAAATCAAAAGAAAGTTGGAGTAGCAATACTTATATCGGATAAAATAGACTTTAAAATAAAGAATGTTATAAGAGATAAGGAAGGACACTACATAATGATCAAGGGATCAATCCAAGAAGAAGATATAACAATTATAAATATATATGCACCCAACATAGGAGCACCTCAATACATAAGGCAACTGCTAACAGCTCTAAAAGAGGAAATCGACAGTAACACAATAATAGTGGGGGACTTTTAACACCTCACTTACACCAATGGACAGATCATCCAAAATGAAAATAAATAAGGAAACAAGCATTAAATGACACAATAGACCAGATAGATTTAATTGATATTTATAGGACATTCCATCCAAAAACAGCAGATTACACTTTCTTCTCAAGTGCGCATGGAACATTCTCCAGGGTGGATTACATCTTGAGTCACAAATCAAGCCTCAGTAAATTTAAGAAAATTGAAATCATATCAAGAATCTTTTCTGACCACAACACTATGAGATTAGAAATGAATTACAGGGAAAAAAACCAAAAAAACACGAACACATGGAGGCTAAACAATACGTTACTAAATAACCAAGAGATCACTGAAGAAATCAAAGAGGAAATCAGAAAATACCTAGAGAAAAATGACAATGAAAACACGATGATCCAGAACCTATGGGATGCAGCAAAAGCAGTTCTAAGAGGGAAGTTTACAGCTATACAAGCCTACCTCAAGAAACAAAAATCTCAAATAAACAATCTAACCTTACACCTAAAGGAACTAGAGAAAGAAGAACAAAGAAAACCCAGTTACCAGAAGGAAAGAAATCATAAAGATCAGAGCAGAAATAAATAGAAACAAAGAAAACAGTAACAAAGATCAATAAAACTAAAAGCTGGTTCTTTGAGAAGATAAACACAATTGATAAACCATTAGCCAGTTTCATCGAGAAAAAGAGGGAGAGGACTCAAATCAATAAAATTACAAATGAAAGAGGAGAAGTTACAACAGAAATACAAAGCATCCTAAGAGACTATTACAAGCAACTCTATGCCAATAAAATGGACAACCTGGGAGAAATGGACAAATTCTTGGAAAGGTATAACCTCCCAAGACTGAACCAGGAAGAAATAGAAAATATGAACAGACCAATCACAAGAAATGAAATTGAAACTGTGATTGAAAATCTTCCAACAAACAAAAGTCCAGGACCAGATGGCTCTACAGGTGAATTCTAACAACCATTTAGAGAAGAGCTAACACCCATCCTTCTCAAACTCTTCCAAAATTTCAGAGGAAGGAACACTTCCAAACTCATTCTATGAGGCCACCATCACCCTGATACCAAAACCAGACAAAGATACTACAAAAAAAATTACAGACCAATATCACTGATGATTATAGATGCAAAAATCCTCAACAAAATATTAGCAATCAGAATCCAACAACACATTAAAAGGATCATACAACATGATCAAGTGGGATTTATTCCAGGGATGCAAGGATTCTTCAATATATGCAAATCAATCAATGTGATACACCATATTAACAAATTGAAGAATAAAAACCATATGATCATCTCAATAGATGCAGAAAAAGCTTTTAAAAAAATTCAACACCCATTTATGATAGAAACGCTCCAGAAAGTGGGCATGGAGGGAACCTACCTCAACATAATAAAGGCCATATATGACAAACCCACGGCAAACATCATTCTCAATGGTGAAAAACTGAAAGCATTTCCTCTAAGATCAGGAACAAGACAAGGATGTCCACTCTCGTCACTATTATTCAACATAGTTGTGGAAGTCCTAGCCATGGCAATCAGAGAAGAAAAAGAAAAGGAATACAAATCGGAAAAGAAGAAGTAAAACTGTCACTGTTTGCAGATGACATGCTACTGTACATAGAGAATCCTAAAGATGCCACCACAAAACTACTAGAGCTAATCAATGAATTTTGTAAAGTTGCAGGATACAAAAGTAACGCACAGAAATCTCTTGCATTCCTATACATTAATAATGAAAAATCTGAAAGAGAAATTAAGGAAACACTCCCATTTACCATTGCAACAAAAAGAATAAAATACCTAGGAATAAACCTACCTAGGGAGAAAAAAGACCTGTATGCAGAAAACTATAAGACACTGATGAAAGAAATTATAGATGATACCAACAGATGGAGAGATATACCATGTTCTTGAATTGGAAGAATCAATATTGTGAAAATGACTATACTACCCAAAGCAATCTACAGATTCAGTGCAATCCCTATCAAATTACCAATGGCAGTTTTTACAGAACTAGAACAAAAAATCTTAAAATTTGTATGGAGACACAAAAGACCCCGAATAGCCAAAGCAGTCTTTAGGGAAAAAAGCGGAGCTGGAGGAATCAGACTCCCTGACCTCAGACTATACTACAAAGCTACAGTAATCAAGACAATTTGGTACTGGCACAGAAACAGAAATATAGATCAATGGAAAAAGATAGAAAGCCCAGAGATAAACCCACACACCTATAGTCAGCTAATCTATGACAAAGGAGGCAAGGATATACAATGGAGAAAAGACAGTCTCTTCAATAAGTGGTGCTGGGAAAACTGGACAGCTACATGTAAAAGTATGAAATTAGAACACCCCCTAACACCATACACAAAAACAAAATGGATTAGAGACCTAAATGTAAGACCGGACACTATAAAACTCTTAAAGGAAAACATAGGAAGAACACTCTTTGACATAAGTCACAGCAAGGTATTTTTTGATCCACCTCCTAGAGTAATGGAAATAAAAACAAAAATAAACAAGTGGGATCTAATGAAACTTCAAAGCTTTTGCACAGCAAAGGAAACCATAAACAAGATGGAATGACAACCCTCAGAGTGGGAGAAAATATTTGCAAATGAATCAATGGACAAAGGATTAATCTCCAAAATATATAAACAGCTCACGCAGCTCAATGTTAAAAAAACAACCCAATCCAAAAATGGGCAGAAGACCTAAATGGACATTTCTCCAAAGAAGACATACAGATGGCCAAGAAACACATGAAAAGCTGCTCAACATAACTAATTATTAGAGAAATGCAAATCAAAACTACAATGAGGTATCACCTCACACTAGTTAGAATGGGCATCATAAGAAAATCTAGAAACAACAAATGCTGGAGAGGGTGTGGAGAAAAGGGAACTCTCTTGCACTGTTGGTGGGAATGTAAACTGATACAGCCACTATGGAGAACAATATGGAGGTTCCTTAAAAAACTAAGAATAGAATTACCATATGATCCAGCAATCGCACTACTGGCCATATACCCAGAGAAAACCATAATTCAAAAAGACACATGCACCCCAATGTTCATTGCAGCACTATTTACAATAGCCAGGTCATGGAAGCAACTTAAATGCCCGTCAACAGATGAATGGATAAAGAAGATGTGGTACATATATACTGTGGAACATTACTCAGCCATAAAAAGGAACAAAATTGGGTCATTTGTTGGGACGTGGATGGATCTAGAGACTCTCATACAGAGTGAAGTAAGTCAGAAAGAGAAAAACAAATATCGTATATTAACGCATATATGTGGAACCTAGAAAATGGTACAGATGAACTGGTTTGCAGGGCAGAAATAGAGACACAGATGTAGAGAACAAACGTATGGACACCAGGGGGGGAAAGCAGCAGGGGGTGGGGTGGTGGTGGGATGAATTGGGAGATTGGGATTGACATGTGTACGCTGATGTGCATAAAATGGATGACTAATAACCTACTGTATAAAAAAATAAAGTCCAAAAATTAAAAAAAAGTCATTGAATTACAAAGTTGGGAGTGAAGGTGAATATTTACATTGAGAAAAGAAATCACAACAAACAGGAGCCATGGAGATTCAGGGCTCTTTCTTTTAAAATCTCTTTAGAAAATTGACCAAAAATTCTTCTCGATGGCAACCTGGCTCCCTGCCCACACCCCTGACAGCTTGCAGTGATTTGCAGCACTCACAGTGGCCCTATGACTTTATCAGCTCCGGGTAAAGCTGCCTCTGCCTCCACGCATCCTTAGGAAACTATGCTCCAGCAGAACCAAGGAACGGAGTCCAAGGCATGGACTCCAAGGGACAGGAATCCTGTACAATCCACAGGATGCCAATGAGGGAGCTCCCAGGGTAACAAGGGGCCCAGAGAAGGACCAGTTCCAGAGAATGGGGGAGCTGGCTGAGCAGGGATTTCTCAAGGAAAAAAAAAAAAAAAAGAAAGAAAAAACTGGCTACTTACTTGACATTGACTAACTCTACTGAGAGGAATTTTACCATCCTGTCGAAGGTTGAGCAAGAATTAGTAATGAGTACTCAACACTTAAGCAATTGAAGATGTAGCAATGACTAACTCCAGGACGGTAGAAAAGGTTGTACAAGAGAGGAGGTGTAAAAATCATGGTTTATCATATGGCTCAGTTGTGAATAATATTTACAGTCATAATAATGCAAACATTAAACATTACTATATCAAAAAATATTATGATATAACTTGATATATTGGGACCTTGCAAGAAAGGGAAGTGAATGTGAGGTAGAGTTATGAGGGTATAAGAGAGCTAAAGCCACATCCTTCAAGGTAGGATGTCAGTAGATATTATCTAGAACTGTGTGTGTGGCCGGGGGGTGGGGGGAAGAGCCAATATTTGCATGTTATTTGGGAATATGATGGTAAACATGAGAAAAATGTAGCCAAAAGCATGGAAAGTAGTTGCCTCTGGGGATGCAGCTTAGTATAAACTCCATAAAAACCTTGTAGAACTTTTAAGACTATACATTTATTTGTTTTGACCAAAATAGAGAATTAAAAAAAGAAAGTCATGCCCCAAGAGGAGTGAGACAAAAAGCTGTTGGAAATAAAATGACGGTGCCTCTGCTAAACTACCCCAAGTTCAGTGTTTTTCGAGTTGTGGTCCTGTGACCACCTGCATTTAAATTACCTGCAGTGCCAGTTTATCATTCAGATTTATAGACCCATCCCAGACCTAAGTAATCAGCATTTCTCAGGGTGGGACTTGGAACCTACAATTTCAAAAAGTTCCCCTAGACCCACTGCATTATCTATTGCTTTTTAGGAAACCAAACAACAAAAAATAAATAAAATGAAAAAGAATAACAGATGTAGAAACAGAGTCAGTGACCCATAAAAAGCACCATGGCAGACACTGCTATTTGCTTACCCGATATCCATTCTTCCTAATTAACAGAATCCCTATTTTGTTGTATTGGCAACATGTCCAACGAAAACACTGGATTTTCTCAGGCTTCTTACAGTTTGGGGTAGTTGTGTGGCATAGTCTTTATACCACTGAGATGTGTAAGAGGTCTACTGGGTGGAGCTTCCAGGGAAGATCTTAATATTACAGTAAGTCCCCTACATACAAACGAGTTCCGTTCCGAGAGCGCGTTCCTTAAGTCCAATTTGTTTGTAAGTCCAGCTAAGTTAGCCTAAGTACCCAACTAACACATTCAGCTATATGGTACTGTACTGTAATAGGTTTATAATACTTTTCACACAAATAATACATAAAAAACATACACAAAAAATAAAGAAAACATTTTTAATCTTACAGTCCCTTGAAAAGTACAGTAGTACAGTCCAACAGCTGGCATCCAGGGTCTGGCATCGAGTGAACAGGCGAGAAGAGTTACTGACTGGAGGAGGGAGAGGAGGTGGGAGACGGTAGAGCTGAAGGACTGACGGGGGCAAGCTGCAATTTCACGTGAACTAACTTACGTGATTGGACATGCGAACACATGTTCGCATCTTTGAAAGTTCACAACTTAAAGGTTCGTATGTGGGGACTTACTGTATTGTCAGAAAGGGACAGACTCAGCTGGTACATGCCTTCTGCCCTTCTTTCTATTAAGCACAGAAGAGGTGCCCGTCCTTCAGTGAGGACGAAAGTGTGCTAAGGGTGGAAGGAGCCTGCTCCGGCCCTGGACTTGGCACCTGCAGACCTCTGGTTCTCTGAGAAGAATAAACTCCTTACTTATTAAGCCCCCAGAGTGGGGTCTTCTGTGACTTGTAGCTGAATGAAATCCTGATGACATCTCATACTTGGTCAAATGTGTATTTGATATACTGTATATTGAACACATTTTTTTGAGTGCATTGGGCACTGTGCTAGGAATAGTGCAACGGGCCAGACAGATAAGGCTCTTTGCCTCATGGAATGTGGGATACAGTTAGAGTAGAAGAATCTACAGGTGTCTGAGTCCAGGATTCAGAGGGGCTATGGTTTGCTGTCACAGACCCTAAGCAACAGAGTCAATCGAAATAAACCACTTGATTTATGTATGTAGGAAATCCTCAGGGGACCACATGCCAGAAGGAGCAATAGTCTGGACATTGGGAGACCTAGGTTTTCTCTGTAATTCATTAGCAAAGTACATTTGGGGAAGCTACATGGGGTGATTGCTTAATTTTTCCCAAATCCACTTTTCTTCTTCGAAAAACAAGAAGATTGGGCTCAGCTCTAAAATATTTTGTGATTACATTGAACAAAGATGGCCATGAAATATACCAGACAAGAGTGTTTCTAAATTTAGACTCTAAGAGTTCAAGTCAGAGGATATATTAAACAAATCACAAACAACTGCCCACTCCAAATTAAACAAACACACAAAGGGAAAAAGAACACGCTGGAGGGAGTTGTGGTTTGAGACCCGGCTCTGCCACGTAACAGCTGAGTAACCCTGGGATGGACACTCGGTGTCTAAGTCTCAATTTCCTCATTTATAAAATACGAAGCAATTATACTCCAATAAAGATCTATTTAAAAAATTAAAAAAATAGAAAGCATACTAAAAAAAATAGGGCTATTACTCTGACCTCAAAGTGCTGCTTATTAAGGAAAATGCCTGGTGCTCCATAAAGCCCGATTATGATTTGCTACCAGCAAGATATTGATAATGACTTAGAAATCTAAATCCTGCTAGGGGAATACATGAGTGTGCTTTGACGTTTTCAGTTTAATTCTTCATTACACAAGGCAGATAGATCTTTTGAGTTTCCTTCTGCCTGCCATAGTGTACCTTGCGACCCATTTTATTTTTACATAAGAGAATAGGCAAGAGAAACAAAAACAGCTAAAGGTGAAATCATCTCTGTTTGTTTCTAGCCCCAGTAAAGGTTGGGGGAAAGGGTGGGCTGGTTAAAAGGGAAGCTGGGTTCAAACAAAGTGTGGAAATTACATCACTTACCTGTGGCCTCTAATTGTCCATATTCAGTATTGTATAGTATTGTGAATAATCTGGGTTTTGCCTTATAACCTGTCTCAAGTGTAGATGGGAAATTTGTCTACATATGCAGCCATTAGCTGATGATGCAGTCATGACTTCCATTCTCTTACCCACAATTATAAAAAGCTTTGCAGTAACAGGAACTTTGGCTATGGGAGTGGTTCTACACATGGTAAAATTGACCGTATCCATTTTCAACAAGCAGATGCGTTTGAGAGAAAGAGACAATCTTTTGATTACAACCAACGTAGGTAACATCTGTACTTTGACCAACTGAGCATGGCAGCCAAAGTGAATGTGAAGGTGGTGGGGAGATAAGAAAGCAGAATTCTTTCTTCCTCTTTATCCCCGTTTTGCCTCAGCCCTTGCCAAATCCTGACAATTGCAAAGTGCTATTTGCTAAGATTAGGCAAGACACATAACCAAGGATATATTGGGGAATACTTTAAATAAAATTACTGGTGCCAGATGTGAGATTCAATAACTTCACCTAGTCCATCACAACCAACATTCCCCAGAAGGGTCGGGGAGGAACCCACAGAATATAAGGAAAAATGCAGAGTATGTGATAAGTGGTAATACTGTTTCCACTGCCCATGGAAGAAGTGAGAGGAAATCAAAGGTCTTTAAAAAGAAAACCGAATGCTTGCCTCCTGTAGTACCAGAACAACTAACGCATAACCAGAAATCACGCCTTTTTCTCTGCTTATGTCAGGTGCTCTCCCCTTGTAAGATTAAGGGGCCTTATTCAAGAGAGCCCTCATATCAGTTCCGTATCTTTTCCAGAAACTTTAGCAACAGAGGGTAACTACATATTAAGCAGAGGAACACTCAGGCAGGAAGAGCTCAGTCTGAAGCAGGTCGCACCACCCTATCTCAGAGTGTATTATTTTTCTCCCCAACAGTGTTCAACATGGTACAAACCTCGGAATATACTGAATATGTTGCACATCTGGTTAAAAAGAGTACACGTTTCCTTTAACAATAAGCCCTACTACTTATTAAAGTGAATGTAAAAATACAGGTAAAATTCTTCTGTCACTTTATGAGCCCAGCAGAGCGGTGGGTAGGGCAACGGGGCAGACGGTCAGGATGTGGGGAAAATGGCAGACGAGGGCAGTGGTGGAAGAGAACAGGAAGGAAGTGGTCATTTCTGGCTAAACTTTTTAAATGGTTTATTTCATAAGGGGTTTCCGTTGCTGCAGCACAACCCTTCTTACATGGAGGGCTAGCTCCTGTCTCCGGAGGTGATCACTCTGGGCCCAGGCGGGGACACCTAAAACTATTTTCAGGCCCCACTAAACCTCTCCAACCACTGCTAACTTCCCCCTTGACCCCTCGCATCCCTCTGCCCACTGGCCTGTCCGTGAAAGCTAAATAATGGCTCAGGGGACGTTATCTGTCAATTGCCTCTCACTGTTAGCCTCCAGGCTTGCTGGCCTGAGGAGAGTATGTGGTGTGCGCATTCGCGGTGGGGGGTGGGGTGGGGGGTGGGGTGGGGGGGGGTGGGGCGGCGCCGGCCCGGGGAGGGTCGGGGTGGAAGTGCCGCCGCTGCGAGCCGCGGACTCAAGATAGCTCCGGTCTCCGGGCGGGACACGAGCCATCACCGCGGGGGTTTCCGATTCTCGGGGCGGAACGGAGGGCAGGGGCTTCACACTTGGAAGCTCCTCTCACCGGGCGACACGGTCGCCCTGCCAGGCCGGGGTCGCGACAGTATTCACCCCAGGGCCGCTGGCGATCGGCCACAGGTGCGTGGGCGCGGTGGGAGCCGCCCAGTGCGGCCCCGACGGGGCCCCCGGGTCAGCTTCCCCACCCCTGGACCTCCAGTGCCTCCCTGCCCTCCCCAGCCGAGCCCCCTCCCCTGGCCGAGCCCCTCCGCGTCGGGAACCCCTCCGGGCCGAGCCCCCTGCCCGCAGCCGGCGTCTCACCTGCGCCGAGCGCCTCCGAGCCGTCAGTCCGTGGCCGCTTTGCGCGCCGAGTGCAGCTGCCACCCCGCAGGTGCGAGCGCCCCTCCCCGCCCGGCCGCCGCCAGCCGGTCCGCCCCCAACCCGGACCGCCCCTTCCCGCACCTGCCCGGGGGCTGGGCCGCCCGTCTCAAAGTCCGCACTGCCCTCCACGCCCCTGACAACTCCCGCCGGGTTGTTTCCTGGCTTCAGACACTCCCTAAGATGTGTGTTCCAACGGGGGCCGGTTCCCAGGCACGTAAGGCCAGCCGTGACTAACTTTGACCTCCTATGGTGCAAAGCAATTAACAGAGCCTGGGAGGTGACGGCGGAGGCTGGCTCAAGGAAGACTGTTTACCAAGCCAAGCAGTCATGGTGAACAGGCCTGCCAACTAGGCACGGATCACCCTTCAGCAAAGGAAGGCTCTGGTGTCATATCCCGGACCAGTTTTCTAGTTTAAGCTTGGTGTCATATTCATTCATTCATTCATTCATTCATTTATTCAACAAAACTGCCAACAAATCTACATGCTAGGTAGACACAGTTCTAGGTTCTGGAGACACAGCTGCAAAGGAGTTAATGTCCCTGCCTTGAAGGAGCTGCTTCTAGGGAGGAAGGCATGACTTTGTAGTGTCATGTGGTCTCCATGCCCTGATCTCTAAGTTAAGGGGTTGGCCTAGTTGTACAGTTTCCCACCCCATCTGTTGCTCATAATCCCTTGTGGAAGTTAAAATAATGCAGGAGCTACGGCTCCATCTCAGACCACTGATCAGAATCTGGGGGAGGCGTGCGGGCAGATTCAGGGGAGCAGAGGAAGTCAGGGCTGAGAATGGAGCCTCCAGGTCTCTAAGATGCCTTCCAGCTTATTCCATTGTTGTAGGCACTGGAAACCAGGAAGGCTTCATGGAAGAGATGCTGTATTTAGGTTTTAGAGAGAGGCAAAAGCAGGGTGGAAAGAGGACAGCATCCCCAGTGCAGCTTCTTTTGATCACGTAGCTTTTCTTTTCTCTAAAGCCAAAGTCAAAGGAAGGCACTTTTGAGCATAAGGCATAAACCTGAGCAAAATTTTCCTCTATAAATAGAGTGCATGAGGTCTGGTGGAAGGAGATAAAGCCAGAGGCAGTGCTATCAGTTAAAAGGCTAATGGAGCCACACACTTGAGATGGATAGTGTGCCAGAGCCAGGAGCTGGAGAGTACTACTTTAATTTTCCATGAACGTGGGAATTGATTTAACCATTAGGCCTCATCCTGGCACTTGCTCACACCCGCTGTTTGTGAAATGGATGGTAAGGCGGAGTCCTGGATGCCTGTTACCCTGGGAAAGGCTGTCCCTCTCACCAGACCCCTGCTGTGGTCAGGCTTTCTCTTAAGTAATGGTCTCTTTTCCTCTAAGGCAACGATGATGAAATAAATGTGTGACCTCTGTAGTCACAGGTGGGTAGAGATGCTTCTTAACATTGAAAACCCAGAACTAAGAAAATTACTTCTGCCTCAAATGATAATATCCAAGAGCCAGGACAAACCAGTTTTTACAAAATAAGTTTGACCGTCTTTAACTTGATCTGTGGAAATAGTGTAAATCAAACAGCTTAAATCAAACAGTTAACAAAAGCTAAATTACTAATATATCAACAACTGTAGGGCTTCCCTGGTGGCGCAGTGGTTGGGAGTCCGCCTGCCGATGCAGGGGACGCGGGTTCGTGCCCCGGTGCGGGAGGATCCAGCATGCCGCGGAGCGGCTGGGCCCGTGGGCCATGGCCGCTGAGCCCGCGCGTCCAGAGCCTGTGCTCCGCAGCGGGAGAGGCCACAGCAGTGGGAGGCCCGCGTGCCGCGGAAGGAAAAAAAAAAAAAAACAACTGTAATACAATAAGAGCAGCTAACAATTATTACAAAGTTCATTTAATATAAAAGTGGAGCAGATTAGCATTTAGAAACAGATCAGTCATATGTGCCTAAATGAACACAAGGATGGCATTTTAATTCAGTGGGAAATGGTTTATTTTATAAATATTGCTGACATAATTGACTGTTCTTTTGGAGAATCTTATCATAGAGTTGTTCATCATCCCATCTCCTCTTAGCCATCATGGTGCTAACGGGGCACACGTCCACCCAGCAGGAGCACTGTCTTTCCCAGCCTCCCTTTTAGGTAGGATGGGTTACGTGACTAAGTTCAGGACAATAAGCTATGAGTGGAAGTGGTTCAGGCAACCTCTGGGTGGAGTCCTAAGAGGAAGGGCTTGAGCCGGGCTTCTCCCCTCCCCTCTCCTGCTGACTGGAATATGGACATGACAGTGGGCCATCAGGGACCATGAAAATGAATGGTGGAGTAAGAGAATAAAAGGAGTCTGGATGCTTGGGTGATCTCACTCAGTAGTCTCTGTACCACTCCTGGAATGCCCATCTCCAGACTGTAATGTGAAAACGAGAAACAAAATTATATCACAGCTGTAAGTCACAGCTATTGGAGGTTTTCATCACATGCAACCAAGTCCATAACCTAACTAATGCAGAACATCTTCCCTCCTGCTTGATACCTTGAACAAATAAAAATTGAAAATGCATTAAATAAAGATCTAAATATACCATTCACCAGGAATCACAGTTTGGAGACTCCATTGCACAGAACGAATACATCTTAAGAACCTTAAAGATTCTGACTGCAACATTATTTATAACAGCAAGTGTTTCTCAATATGGGAGTAGTTAAATATGGCACAGCATGCCCTTTCTATGATATATTGTGCAGTGATTAAAAAGGGTGAATTAGATTTATATTTGTTGACCAGGAAAATAGTCATAATGTATTGTTAAAGTTAAAAAGTCTGCAGAGTGGTGAGAGATTTTTGTTTTTCTTTTCTTTTTTTTTGTGATAAAATATATATAACATAAAAATTAACATTTTAACCATTTTAATTGTACACCACAGTGGCATTAAGTATGTTCACATTGCTGTACAACCATCTATCTATCTCCAGAACTTTTCATCGTCCTATACTGAAACTGTACACCTATTAAACAATAACTGCCCATTCCTTGCTCCCCAAGCCCCTGGTAACCACTGTTCCACATTCTCTATGAATCTGACTACTCAAGGTATCTCTTTTAAGTAGAATCATACAGAATCTGTCCTATTAGGTCTCACTTATTTCATTTAGCATAGTGTCTTCAAGGTTCATCCATATTGTAGCATGTATCACAATTTCATTGCTTTCTAAGGCTGAATAAGATTCTGTTGTACGTGTATACTATATTTTGTTTATCCATTCACCTGTTGATGGACATTTGTATTGTTTCTGCTTTTGGCTACGGTGAATGATGCTGCTATAAATCTTGGTTTTATTTGGTGTACAAATATCTGTTCGGGTTCTTGCTTTCAGTTCTTTGGTGTGTATACCCAGAAGTGGAATTGCTGGATCAAATGGTAATTCTATGTTTAAGTTTTTGAGGAACTGCCATACTGTTTTCCACAGCAGCTGCACCATTTTACATTCCCACCAGCAGTGCACAAGCGTTCCAGTTTCTCCACATCCTTGACAATGCTTGTCTTTGGTTTTTTGGTAATAGCCATCCTAATAGGTGTGAAGTAGTATCTCACTGTGGTTTTGATTTGCACCTCTCTAATGATTATTCCTGTTGAGCGTCTTTTCATGTGCTTATTCGCCAGTTGTATATCTTCTCTGGAGAAATGTCTGAACGCTTTGCCCATTTTTGAATTGGGTGTTTTGATTTTTGTTGTTGAGTTTTAGGAAGTCTCTAAATATTCTGGATATTAATCTCTTATCAGATATGTGATTTGCAAATATTTTCTCCCATTCTGTGGGTTGCCTTTTTACTCTGTTGATAGTTTCCTTTGATGCAAAAAAGTTTTAATTTTGATAAAGTCCAGTTTGCTATTTTTGCTTTTGTTCCTGGGATTTTCATGTCATATCCAAGAAACCATTGTCAAATCCAACGCCATGAAGATTTCCCCCATGTCTTCTTCTAAGAGTTTTATAGTTTTAGCTCTTATGCTAAAACTTTTATCCAGTTTTAAAATATTTATTTATTTACTTGGTCTTAGTTGTGGCAGGTGGGCTCCTTAGTTGTGGCTCCAGGGCTCCTTAGTAGTGGCGTGCGGGCTCCTTAGTTGTGGCATGCATGGCATGCATGTGGAATCTAGTTCCCTGACCAGGGATCGAGCCCAGGCCCCCTGCATTGCACGCACGGAGTCTTATCCACTGCGCCACCAGGGAAGCCCTTGATACCTTTTTGAATGAGATTGTTTTCTTCACTACTTTTTCAGATATTCTGTTGTTAGTATATAGAAATGCAACTGTTATCTGTATGTTGATTTTGTATCCTGCAATTTTACTGAATTTGTTTATTAACAGTTTTTTGGTGCAGTCTTCAGAATTCTCTATAAGATCATATCATCTGCAAACAAAGACAATCTACTTCTTTTCTGATTTTGATACCTTTCTGGCTGTACCGCGAGGCTTGTGGGATCTTAGTTTCCCATCCAGGGACTGAACCCGGACCCTAGGCAGTGAAAGCTCAGAGTCCTAACCACTGGACTGCCAGGGAATTTCCAATACGTTTTATTTCTTTTTCTTGCCTTATTGTTCTGGCTAATGCTTTCAGTACTATGTTGAATAGGAGTGATGGGAGCGACCACCCTTGTCTCACTCTTCATCTTAGAGGAAAAGCTTCATTTTGCCTGCATCATCCCATTCCCCCAAGCCAGCATTGCTCAGTGCCAAGAGGAAACTGCAGCAAATTCTACCATCCAAAATAAACTATAAAACTGGGCTAAATTGTCAAAAACAACCATTTCAAGCCTCTGGAAACTGACCAAAGCCATCTGAGCAATTTACAGGTGGTTACTAATGAAACACTGAACTCTGACTAAAAACCATAGGTCTGTGGCAATCTTATCTGGGACTGCTTTCATTTTCCCCACCCTCCATCTCAGTTTGTGGGAGGTCTTACCAGGGTGTTCAAGCTGTAAAAATCCACTCCTTCACTGCCAGAGAGGTCTCACTTGAGTCTGAATGAGCAGGGAAAAACCCACCCCAGCAGCACTGTAGGTAATAGTTGTGATCTCAGTGCCAAACAAACATGTAAAACCAGTGCCTCAGCTAGCTTGAGGTTGCATTCCTGGCTGGAGTAAGCAATAAAGTTAGCCAGAAATTTAATAGGAAGATTTGGAATATGAGGCAGTCATAGGGTCTGGATAAGTTTCCACACCTCTGCACAGGATAGACTGGAGAGGAGCTAAGCTATCCACACCAACAGAATGATCCATTAAAAAGAAATTTGATAAATTGTACATCATCAAAATTAAAAACTCAGAAGATACCACTGAGAAAATGAAAAGTCAAGCCACAGACTGGAGGAAACTATTTCCAAGTTATATATCTGATAAAAGGACTTGGATCTGGAATGTACAAAGAAGTCTTACAACTCAGTAATAAGGAAGCCCAATTAAAAATGGGCAAAAAAGGGACTTCTCTGGTGGAGCAGTGGTTATAAATCCGCCTGCCAATGCAGGGGACACAGGTTCGAGCCCTGGTCCAGGAAGATCCCACATGCCACAGAGCAACTAAGCCCACGTGCCACAACTTCTGAGCCTGCATTCTAGAGCCCTTGAGCCACAACTACTGAGCCCGTGTGCCCCAACTACTGAAGCCTACGTGCCTAGAGCCTGTGCTCTGCAAAAAGAGAAGCCACTCAATGAGAAGCCCACGCACTGCAACCAAGAGTAGCCCCTGCTTGCCGCAACTAGAGAAAGACTGTGCGCAGCAACGAAGACCCAAGGCAGCCAAAAATAAAATAAATAAATTTTTTAAAATGGGCAAATTATTTGAATAGACATTTCATGCACAAAGGTATACTAATATCTGAAAGTCACGTGAAAAAAATAGTTAACAAAACTAGTACTAGGAAATGCAGATTAGACTATCATGAGATACCGATGTACCCACTAGAATAGCTATAATAGAAAATAAAGAGAGAATCCCCTGGCGGTCCAGTGGTTAGGACTTGCCGCTTTCACTGCCGGGACATGGTTTGATCCCTGGTCAGGGAACTAAGATCCCACAAGCCTCGGTCGGGCCAAAATATATATATATATATAGAAGATAATAAGAATTGGGGACAATATGGATAAACTGGAACCCTCATACATTGCTTCAGGGGATGTGAAGTGGTTTAGCCACTCTGGATTACAATCTGGCAGTTTCTTAAAAAGTTAAACAAACTTATATGACCCAGATATTTTACTCCTAGGCGAGTATTCAAGAGAGATGCAAATATGTAGCCACACAAAGACTTATATGCACACGTTCATAATAGCATTATACATAAGATTCAAAACTGGAAACAATTCAAATGTCCATAAACTGGTGAATGGATAAACAAAATGTAGTATAACTGTAAAATGGAATATTATTCAACAACAGAAATGATTGAACTAATATATGCTTTAGCATGTATAATCCTAAAAAATATTATGGTAAGTGAAAGAAGCCAGATGGAAAAGACCACATACTGTATGATTGCATTTATAAGAAATGTTCAGAGAAGACAAATACTTAGAGATTGAAAGCTGAAGAATGGTTGCTGGAGTGGGAGAGGGGGTAGGTATTGACAGCAGTTGAGCAAGATGGAATATTTTGGGACAATGGAAGTTTTCTAAAACTGAATTGTGGCAACGTTTTCACATGTTTAGAAGTTTACTAAAAATCCTTGCATTGTGCAGTTACAGTGGGTGAATTTTTTGGTAAATAAGTTATACCTCAATAAAGGTGTTAAAAATCATAACTAGCAATAGGTAAGAGATGGAGAAGTATAGATGAAACAAGATTGTTGAAGCTGCAGCATGGGTGATGAAAGTTCTTTTTACAATGCCTTCTACTTTTGTGTATGCTAAAAAAATTACATAATAAAATGTTCTTTAAAATTGAGGGCTAGCTCTGTTACATGTGAATAAAGTTGGAGGATTTACACTGTCTGATTTTAAATATTAATATATTAGTCAAGACAGTGTAGAACTGGTGTAAGGATAGGCATGTAGATCAGTGGAACAGAATTGAGCATCCAGAAATAAGCCCTTACATTCACACTCAATTGATTTTAGACAAAAACAATTCAAAGAGAATTAACAAATCGCCTAAGGGAACAGAATGGAGAGTTAAGAGGTAGACCCACCTGTTTATATAAACTTGATATATGATAAATTTGGTGAAGCGAATCAGTGCATAGTAGATGATGTTGGAGAAATTGGCCCATAAATAGCAAAATAACACTGGATCTCTACCTTATCCTTACCTTATTTATAGAGGTGGACTTCAGATGGGTTAAAGGTCTAAAGGCACATCTTTAAGCTTATATAAAAATATGGTTGTGACTTCTTAAGACCACAAAAACACAAAGCATAAGGCAAAAAAAAATTCAATGGATTTCATTGCATCAAAATTATAGATTTCTGTCAAATGAAAGACCCTATAGACAAGGCCAACATGCAGGCGATAGATGGGGAGAATATATTTGCAATAGTTAAGACAAGAGACTATTAGTCTGTAGCTATTAGCTAGGCATGTAGGGAGGAAAAAGAGTGTGAGGAAGCTGTATTAGTTCCATCTGTGCAGTTTTATTTTTTAAAATAATCTATCCTATAGCTTCTGTGTTTGAGGAAGTGTAGTATAGGGATTAAAATCATGGGCTCTGGGGTAGATTATCTGAGTTGAAACCCAAATCTGCCAGTTATCAACTGTGTGACTTAGTGTAAGCTTCTGAACCTCTCTGTGCCTCAATTTCTTCATCTGTAAAATGGAACAGATGATAATATCTACCACATAAGGCTGATGTGACAACCAAAATGTATGTATTTTATCTGAGAATGTATACATATTTACATGGTACTTTCTGTGCTTGGCACAAAGCAGCATATTACATGTGTTTTCTTTTAATTAATTAATTTAATTAATTTATTTTTGGCTGTGTTGGGTCTTCGTTGCCGCACGCGGAATTTCTCTAGTTGCGGCGAGCGGGGGCTACTTTTCATTGTGGTGCGCAGGCTTCTCATTGCGGTGGCTTCTCTTGTTGCAGAGCACAGGCTCTACGCACGCGGGCTTCAGTAGTTATGGCACACAGGCTCAGTAGCTGTGGCTTGCGGGCTCTAGAGCGCAGGCTCAGTAGTTGTGGCGCACGGGTTTAGTTGCTCCGCAGCATGTGGGATCTTCCTGGACCAGGGCTCGAATCCCTGTCCCCTGCACTGGCAGGCGGATTCTTAACCACTGAGCCACCAGGGAAGCCCTACATGTGTTTTCTATTATTAGAGAGACCTAAAGCAAGCATGACAAAACAAGCATCTGTTTAGTAGTGGACATGCATAAATTGATATATATACTATTTTTGTTTTTGAAATATTTTTTATTAAAAATAAAATGGGAAAATACTTACCAAAGAGAAGGAAGGAATAAACTGAAAGCAGAAAGAATGAAAAGGAGTTGAGAGTGAAGCAGGGTGTGAAATTTTGTAGATCAGAGAATTCTGCGGAAATAACCTATGTCAGTAGGGCTTTTGTTTTTCTTTCTTCTTAATAACTTTTTGGTTTATTGGCACCGAAAGTTGGGGAAAAGAAATGATCACTTTTGTAAATTTTTAAATTGAAGTAGTTGATTTACAATATTGTGTTAGTTTCAGGTGTAGAGCGAAGTGATTCAGTTAAATATATATGTATATATTTTTTCAGATTCTTTTCCATTATTGGTTATTACAAGACATTGAATATAATTCTCTGGCTATACAGTAAATCCCTGTTGCTTATCTATTTTATGTACAGTAGTTGTATCTGTTAATCCCATATTCCTAATTTATTACCCCCTTTCCCCTTTGGTAACCATAAGTTTGTTTTCTATGTCTGTGAGTCCGTTTCTGTTTTGTATATAGATTCATTTGTATTGTTTTTAGATTCCACATATAAGTGATATATAATATTTGTCCTTCTCTGTCTGACTTACTTCACTAAGTGTAATATTCTTTAGGTCCATCCATGTTGCTGTAATTTTTGAGTCAGCATCTACTGCTAAAAGCTTTGTGAGGCAAGAGTGTGAAATCATGGCTATGACATGGTTAATGGGTGTTCTTTGTGCTCTCTGGAGTTGATTTTTTGGATCAATGGATTGATTTTGTTTCCTTTTCCTGATTAAGGTCATTGTTCCTGTTTATTTGCATACCTGGTAATGTTTGCTTGGGTGCTGGACAATGTACATTTTACGCTATTGACGGCTGGATTTTTGGAATTCCTTTAAACTTTTATGGGCTTGGCTTAGGATGCAGTAAGTTCCTTGGAATCAGTTTGATTCTCTAGAGGCTTGCTTTTAAGCCCTGATGGGACAGGTCTAACAGAACTTTTCATCGAGGGCTAACTTGGCCCAACGGAGGGAACATGCTTCTGAGAACTGTGCCCAGTGCCCCGGGCGTTAGGTGGTCTTTCCACCCTGGTTAGTGGGAGCGCTGTTTCTGGCCTCCTGTGAGCTCCTAGGCTGGCTCCGCCTCCCCCTTTCTGACGCTCCTTTCGCACCCTTGGAGATGTTCTCACAGATGCCCATTGCAGCTCTCAGCCAAAGACTTGAGGGACCCCCTGCGGATCTTGGGAGCCCCGTCTCTCAGCGGCTCTTCTCTGGATGCTTTGCCTCACGCCTTGTTACTACCTTGCCCTCCTTCAGCTCTGCACCCGTCTCCTCAACCCAGTGAGAACCTTGGGCTCTGTTTTAGTTTCCCCTTTCTTCGTTCAGCCTGGTGGTGAGCTGGGGCACTCTTAGGCCTCACTTCATTTGTTTCCTTCTCTTAGGGATCACTGAGATCCTGCATCGCCTGTGGATCTCAGGCGATGAGATCTTTTGTTTCATATAGTTCGTTGCTTAAAGAGGGAGGGTAAATGTAGTCTCTGTTATGGCATCAGGATTGAAAGCAGATGTCTAATGTTGGTTTTTGGTAAACAGTCTTTCTTCATCATGTTTAAGTAGTTTCTCTATATTCCTATTTTAATGAATGTTATTTTTTATTAGAAATGATATTAAGGGCTTCCCTGGTGCCACAGTGGTTGAGAGTCCGCCTGCCAATGCAGGGGACACGGGTTCGTGCCCCGGTCCGGGAAGATCCCACATGCCGCGGAGCGGCTGGGCCCGTGAGCCGTGGCTGCTGAGCCTGTGCGTCCGGAGCCTGTGCTCCGCAACGGGAGAGGCCACAACAGTGAGAGGCCCGCGTATCGCAAAAAAAAAAAAAAAAAGAAATGATATTAAATATTAGGAAAAAACTTTCTTCGCCATAAAATCATATGAGCTTTTTGCTTTAGTATATAAACCTAATGATTTATGTTGGTAGGATTTCCATTGTTGAACAACTTTTGCACAGTCCTGGAATGAGCCCTTCTTGGTCTTATTATTACTGTTATTTAAAAATTTTTATTGGAGTCTAGTTGATTTACAATGTTGTGTTAGTTTCTGCTGTACAGCAAAGTGGATCAGTTATACATATACATATATCCCCTCTTTTTTAGATTCTCTTTCCATCTAGGTCATTGCAGAGTATTGAGTAGAGCTCCCTGTGGTATACAGTAGGTCTTTATTAGTTATCTATTTATATATAGCTGTATTATTTTTATATTATTTAAAAATGTTACCAAATGAACAATGTGATGGTAAGTCCTGGCATGACGGCTGTGTCAGCATAAGAGCAGAGTGCCTGGATGGGTGAAACCTAAGAGAGTGCATCACAGAGATTTACATGTTAGGATCTTGGGCAGCAAAATAAAGTTTTTTCTCCAATAAAGCTACAGACAGTCCCCGACTTACGATGGTTTGACTTACAATCTCTTGACTTCAGGATGAGGCTGGAGTGATATGTATTCAGTAGAAACTGTATTTCAAATTTCGAATTTTGATCTTTTGCAGGGCTAGCAATGTGAGGTACGAGTCTCATGATGCTGGGCAGGGTGGTGAGCTGCAGCTCCCCATCAGCTCTGCCATCCCGAGGGCAAACACTTACAACCATTATGTTTTCCACTTTCAGTACAGAATTCAGTGACATGAGATATTCAACACTTTATTATAAAATGGGCTTTCTGTTAGATGATTTTGCCCAGCATTAGGCTAATGTAAGTGTTCTGAGCATGTTTAAGGGCGGCTAGGCTGAGCTATGGTGTTCAGTAGGTTAGGGGTAGTAAATGCATTATCAGCTTACAATATTTTCAATTTATGATGGGTTTATTGGGATGTAACTCCATTGTAGGATGAGGAAGATCTGTATTTAAAAATGGGCTCCCTGGCATTTTAGACCAGGAGTCCCCAACCCCCGGGGTTGAAGAACCGGGCCTCACAGCAGGAGATGAGCAGCAGGTGAGAGAGCGAGTGGAGCTTCATCTGCCGCTCCCCATCGCCCGCCATCGCTCCATCGCTCGCGTTACTGCCTGAACCATTCCTGCCCCCCACCCTCCATCCATGGAAAAATTGTCTTCCATGAAACCGGTCCCTGGTGCCAAAAAGGTTGGGGACTGCTGCTTTAGAAGATTCCTTTTTACATTTGGAAGCTGTTTAATGTCTTTCTTTTCACAATTAGACTGCTTGAAGTCATCCCAGAGTGCACGGGTGCTTTTTTCCTTTTTTTCAGTGTTTTTTCTCTGTGTATTTCATTGTGGATGGTTTACATTGCTATGTGTTCAAGTTCACTAATCTTTTCTTTTTCAATGTCTAAACTGCTGTTAATCTCATCATGTGTGTTTTCATCTCAGACATTTTAGTTTTATTCTCAGAAGTTCAAAATATCTACCACTTCTCTATCAACATGTTCAGTCTTTCCTCTAACTTCTGGAACATGTAGGATATAGTTATAATAACTCTTTTAATGTCCTTGTCCACTAATTCTGTAATCTGTGTCATTTCTGGGTTGGTTTCATGTTTGGTTTTCTCTTCATTATGGATGGTATTTTCCTGTTTCTTTTTCTTTTTTTTTGCATGTCTGATAATTTTTGACTGGATACATGACATCGTAAATTTTACCTATTGGGTGCTGCACCTAAAAGAGAGTAGAACAAGTGTCCTGGTGGCTGCTAGCCTGTCTGGAGAGGCTGGCATGAGGCTCCCTCTTGTGGATGCAGCAAGGAAAGGTGAGAAGTGGCCACCCTCTCCTGGAGCAGCACCTCCAGTCCCCACTCTCAACCGAGGCTCCCAGAGGGTCTGAGGTTCAGGCCAGAAGCAGTGATGGTGACTAGGAAAGAAGGGTTTATGGGAAAGGTAGTGTTCCCAGCCCCAGGACCCAGCATAGCTCAAGTGCAATTAGGGGAGAGGTTTAGTATCAGTAAAGTGAGCCATGGAGAGAGAGAGAGAGAGGAAAGCAGCCAAAGCAAAGAGAGGAAGAACCAGCTGGCCAGAGGAGGGGAGTTGCTTGCAGAGAAGTTGTAGGTAGTGTCTACAGGTTGCAGAGATCATTCTTGAATCACCCAGGAACTGGCAAGTTTGGGAGGGAGTTAGAATTTCACTCTCTTCGCTGGAGTGAGCTCAAGACAAAGGGAAACATAGCTGGATGCCAGATGACTTACCACCTATGCCTGAAAGTTCGGTGGACACACAGGAGGTCCCCTGTCATTTTAGTACGTACTTATTTTTTGACTGAGATCAAAGAAATTTACCACATGCCTAAAGGTCACATGTGAGAGCAATATTCACTTTGATCCTTGTCTGTGTGGATGGAATAGTCATGGAAAAGTTTTCTATTTCATTTTTCGTCACGTGTTTTCTTTGTTCCATTTTCTTGTCTGTCCCCGTCTCCACAAGAATATCAACTCTTTAAGGGATCATGCTTTGTAGTTACCACGTGTGGAGTGATTACTAAGTTGATAAACATTTTATATGCCTTATGTTGCTTAACTTATATACTCGTCTGAGAAATTGTAGGAGTTTCTTCCTTTTACCTCCATTTTCAGGTTTAGGAAATTGAAGCACAGTGAGGTAAAATAAGTTGCCCAAAGCCATATGACGATTAAAACTTGAACTCTAAAACTGTCTTACTCATTCTGAATGTCCTGCATCTAAGGTAATGAGGGAGGCATAGTACTGAGGTACTCAGTACTCAATACTGAATAATACTCGATAGTATAGGAGCAAGAAAGGTAGCTGCCTCGTCGTGAACACCAGGTGGCGCTGTCGGCTCGGCCTCGCTGCCTCGTGGGTGGAAAGGTGAGCCTGGCCCCGAATGGTTCACAGGCTGCGTCCTTCAGTTACTAGGACAGAACTTCCAGGATGGTTGACTAAAACTGAACTTAGAAAACGCAGATCCCCTTGGGACTTCATTTTTCTATTTTTAAAATGGGAAGATTAATTTTGCCCCTTACAAGACAGTGAGGATGACATAAATATTTTGCGAGTCTCAGGGCATCTGACAGCATTAATAAGTTCTTTCCCTCACACACAGTCGGAGGGCTCAGGACAGAGAGTGATGACATGGAACCTTCTTTCCTTAAGATAACAGAATCTCACCGGCCTCCTTACCTCGGTCCAGGACTTGTTTTTTTTTTTTTTTGCTCAGCTTGGCATGCTGAACTTCCCAGACCAGGGATCGAACCTGCGCCCCCTGTAGTGGAAGCACAGAGTCTTAACAACTGGACCGCCAGGGAAGTCCCAGGATTATTAAAAATACTCCCAGGGCGGAGTTTTTAGAACCCATGTGCACATATCGGACCACCCCCCCGCCCCGCCCTGTTTGTCTCCTTTTTCAGTGACTTGCAGCTCTCACTGTCAGAAAGTTCTGTACATAAGAATGAAGAATTAACTGTATGATCTCACACAGCTTCTCTGAAGGTAGTTATGGGCCCCACCCACCAGCCTTATTTACCTGAATGATTCTGTGATCTTTTTTCAGAGCTCTTTCCTTTCATTTTAAAGAAATCGGGGTGCTTCTCTGAACAAGCTCCTGGAGGTTTGTATGCCTTCAAATGCAATCGTTGTCCTTTACCAAGCCCTGCTCACGGCCAGCTTGGGTCCACTGCAATCATGGGATCCATTTCAACTCTATATGAAAGTTGAATTTGTTTTCTTCTCTTTGAACTATGTTTCTGGGAGCTGCAATCCCACTCCAAGATATGCACCCAACAGAGCTGCATGCATATGTTTACCAAAAAACATGTTCTGGGACGTTCACGATGATTTATTACTAATGTCTCCAAACTGGAAACCACCCAAATGCCCAGCAGCGGGATGGAGAATGGACAGTGGTGTATTTATTCCTTGGAAGACTGCACTACAGTGAGAATGAATTAACCTCAACTACACGGGAGAAGAGTGAATTGCACAGACTTATAGTTGAGTGAAAAAAGCCAGGCACCAAAGTGTACACATTCTGTGATGTTACTATATAAATTTCAAAAAACAGGAAAACTGATCTACTATGTTAGAAGTCAGGACAGAGGTTGCCCTGGGGTTGGTGGTACATTAGTGACTGGAAGTGGGGTTAGGAGCTTCTGGGAGTTTTGTAATACTCTGTTTCTTGATTTGGGTGCTATTTTTTTTAAATTGAAGTAGATGACTTACAATATTGTATTAGTTTCAGGTGTACAGCAAAGTGATTTGGTTATACATACACACATATATAAATATATATTTTCAGATTCTTTTCCATTATAGGTTATTACTAGATATTGAGTATAGTTCCCTGTGCTATACAGGAGGCCCTTGTTGGTTATCTATTTTATATATAGTAGTGTGTATCTGTTAATCCCATACTCCTAATTTATCCCTCCCCCCTTTCCCCATTGGTAACCATAAGTTTGTTTCTATGTCTGTGAGTCTGTTTCTGTTTTATAAATAAGTTCATTTGTATTGTTTTTTAGATTCCACATACAAGTGTTATCATATGCTATTTGTCTTTCTCTATCTGACTTATTTCACTTAGTATGATAATCTCTAGGTCCATTCATGTTGCTGCAAATGGCATTATTTCATTCTTCTTTTATGGCTGAGTAATATTTCATTGTATATATGTACCATATCTTCTTTATCCTTTCATCTGTTGATAGACACTCAGGTGGCTTCCATGTCTGAGCTATTATAAAGAGTGCTGCTGTGAATATAAGGGTGCATGTACCTTTTCAAATTAGGGTTTTCATTTTTTTCTGGATATATGTCCAGGAGTGGGATTGCTGGATCATATGGTAGCTCTATTTTTATTTTTAAGGAACTTCCATGCTGTTTTCCATATGAGCTTGGATGCTGGTTTTACAGATGTGCTCACCTGGTGACTTCATGACTTAAACATATGTTTCTGTATGCATGTTTTACAAAACTCACAAAAAATAAACAAGAACCATATTGCCATGTATAATTGGATTCCATCCTGGGCTATTTTGGTGACTTTGGAAACTGAGTTTGAACAGTGCTTGTGCTTAGAATAGGCCCTGACTTGCTGTGATCCAGGCCCTGGATTCTGGTCACCCTGTGAGAACAGTACAGCATTTTAAGGGAAGCTATCTCCCGGTTTTTACAGTCCTTGTGTATTTAAGGGACGGGAGCTGGAGGGACCTGTCTTTTCTCCATTGTCCTGAGTCTTGGCCACACAAGACCTTCCAAAATAACTGTGCAGTTGTCATCATTGTTGCGAGGCTGTTTTGGAACATTGGCTCAGGCTGGTGGTGTGAGGGGATCCAGGAAGGGCCCAGCTGTCGGGAGGCCCCGGGGCAACAGGGAGCCGAGGGCAGATAGGAAGTCGTGGGGCGCTGGGCTGCAGGAGCTTCCGAGGGGCCCGGGGTAGCATGGTTTCTGGCAAGTGTTCGGTCTTGGCGGGGGGAATTGGGACAGAGGGAGGAGAGAGGATGGGGAGGATGGGGTGTAGGTTGGAGGGAAGCTGTGATCTGAGCTGGAGGAAGGTGGTTCACAGAGGAAAGGGAGGGAAGAGACAATGGTGTCGAGGGCACATATTGTTTTTTATTTTTATTTATTTTTTATTTTTTATTTTTTTTAAATTTATTTTATTTTATTTATTTATTTTTGACTGCTTTGGGTCTTCTTTGCTGCACGCAGGCTTTCTCTAGTTGCGGTGGGGGGGGGGCTACTCTTCATTGCGGTGCGCGGGCTTCACATTGCAATGAATTCTCTTGTTGTGGAGCACGGGCTCTAGGCGCGTGGGCTTCAGTAGTTGTGGCTCGCGGGCTCAGTAGTTGTGGCTCGCGGGCTTAGTTGCTCCGCGGCATGTGGGATCTTCCCGGACCAGAACTGGAACCCGTGTCCCCTGCCTTGGCAGGAGGATTCCCAACCACTGCGCCACCAGGGAAGTCCTGTTTTTTATTTTTTATTTTTACTTTTTTGCGGTACGCGGGCCTCTCACTGTTGTGGCCTCTCCCGTTGCGGAGCACAAGCTCCGGACGCGCAGGCTCAGCGGCCATGGCTCACGGGCCCAGCCGCTCCACAGCATGTGGGATCTTCCCGGACCGGGGCTCGTACCCTTGTCCCCTGCATCGGCAGGCGGACTCTCAACCACTGCGCCACCAGGGAAGCCCTAGGGCACATATTGTTTGGAGAGTGATTTCTGTGGCCTGGAGAACTCGTCCACGGGATGATAGAAAAGTAAGCGGAGCGTAAGGGGGCGTGATGACTACCAGCTTGATGTTGAGTCAGATGACACCCTGCCAGCTTTAGCAGTGTGATTGGCGTCAGACTACCCCAGAGCCTCCAGCTCAGCAGTGAGGGTGGGCTGAACAGATCTCAAAGGTGTTACGACGGAGGAGAGGGGCAGGTGAGTTTTAAAGGGACAGAGGTGAAATTCTCCTTTCTGTTTACATTTTCTCTTGACTTCACAGGTCTGTGGAAACAGCATATCATGAGTTTAAAACTTTCATGTCACTGGTTCTTGTACTGCCAGGATCTCACAGAATCTCTAGCCCCTTCAAAGTCTGCTCCAAGTGTCTGAGATCCTGTGACGTGTGAGTTGTAATAAGAAATATTATATACATTTGGTCTTCGTCCCCCGTCCCCCTGCCTGGCACAGAGCTCCTAAAACTCTTGGAATTTCTTGTGACCAGAGTGATAAAGGTGTCTTCTGTTATGTTAATGGAAGCTTTTAGGAAAGCCCCTAGGTCATCTAAGGATGAGGGCTGGTTGCCAAGGGATCCAACCAAGTGGTTAGAAGGTTGGCACTTTTAGTCCCACCCCTACGTCGGGCGGGGAGGGGCTGGAGGTTGAGATCAGTCCCCAGTGGCCGATGAAGTAATCCACCCTGCCTCTTTAATGAAGCCTTTTTGAAAACCCCAAAAGGACGGGGTTCCAGGTGTTGGAGAGGAACACCTCTCCGCCCCCTTCCCGCAAACCTTGCCCTTGCATCCGTCTGGCTGTTCCTGAGTTATATCCATGTATAATAAACCATGACCTAGTGAGCAAAATGTTTCCCTGAGTTCTGCGAGCAGCTCTGTGGTATAAATACGTCCACCATAGTGGATGCCAAGCCACCAATGTGATTGTCAGCTGGCTTGCAAACTTCCTGAAAAGTGAACCATCAGTACTGCTGGTGGTTCCAGCGGGCTGCAGCGCACCCTTGCCTATATACACCTGTGTAACGATCACCCAGATCAAGACTTAGAACATTTCCATCCCCCCACCAGTTACCTAGTGCCCCCTTGGAGTCAATTTTCACCCCGACCCTGAGCAAACTACTATTCTGATTTCTATCACCACAGGTTAGATATTCTAGAACCTCATAAAAATGCAGTATACATATTTTGGGTCTGGCTTTTTTTTTTTTTTTTTTGGCTGAAATTTGAGATTCACCCATATTGTTGTGTTTATCTGGTTGTTTGTCTTTTCTATTGTGCATTTGTACTTCGTTGTATGGATAGACTACAATCTAGCCCTCTATTAATGGACATTTGGGCTGTTTCCAGTGTTGAGCTTTTCTGAGTAATCTTGAAAGTACTTGAGAGAGTATGAAAGCAGGAGGTTCTAATATTCTTGGCAAAGACTTTTCTGGTGGAAAGAAGGGATGTGCCTTGATGCTTTAGATTTTACTGGTGAAAATGAAAGAGCAGCTCTGAAAGTGGCAGACATTCAGTAAATGTTAGTGGAATCTCAGTTTGATAGAGTTCTGTTTCTAGGCCCAGTGACCAGAAATAGATTGGTTTTTGGAGAAGGGTCAGACTTAATCTTTCTAGAGAAAAGAAAACCTAGACTATTTAAAAAAAAAAAAAAACACCTCAGAGGTTGTCTTCTCATTTGATGCATCCATTTCAGGAATATTTCACAGTTCTAACAATTAGGGGAAATTTTCTATGTTAAAATTGTATGCTATACTTTTAAAACCTAATTATTATACATATTATCTGATTTACTTTATACACATTTCCTTTTTAACTTATATACATTATCTCATTTAAATTTTGCTGTCACACTGCAAGGTAAGCCCCTCCCCCCTTTAAAGATAAGGAAAACTGAAGCTCAGAGACGTTAAGTTACTTTCCCAAGTTCACAAAGCTAATGGAAATTTGATCTCAGTTGTATGACTCCAAAATTCATGCTTTTTTCACTGTAAGGTGCTGCTTTATGTTCACACCTCAGGACGGATGGGCAGCACATACTATGGAAATAATTGCTGCCCCATTTTCCTTGATTCCCATTGTTCCAGTAATCAAACTATGTTGTATTTTCACTTTCTTTTTAGATTTCACCAGTACACGCCCAATAGGCCCAATACTGCCTCATTTAAGCCAGCAAATTCAAAGTACCTGTAGAAAACTGAGTTGGCAAGTCAGCATGCTGCCGAGTGCTCAGCAGGTGGCGCTGTTTCCATGCTATTACGATGACGTGCACACCCATCCTGCCACCAGGGCGTGCTGTGCTACCCGGAGAAGTGTCACTGCTCAGAGCGCGGTCCATTCTTCCTCCCTGCAACTGGGACCAGAGCCCTGGAGCGATCTCAGTGTATTCTCTTCTCCAGCATGGGACCCCACAGTCCCATCTCCCCGTGTCTCCATCCAGCCAGAGCTCTTATGTTAATAGGCTTCTGGACCAAGTTTAACCCACGAGACAGGCTTATGTTCAACTCTCCTAGAAAAGTATGAAACCGTGCAGAACTCCCTGCACCAGCCACTGGGTCCATCTCCTCTTTTCTTATCCTGTTATCTTCCAAGATATAGTTTTCTTTAAATCAATTTTTAATTGAGGTATAGTTGATTTCAGCAAAGTGACTCAGTTATACATATACATACCTTCTTTTTAAAAAAATATTCTTTTCCATTATGGTTTATCATGGGATTTTGAATATAATTCTCTGTGCTATACAGAGGACCTTGTTGTTTATCCATTCCATATATAATAGTTTACATCTGCTGATCCCACCCTCCCACTCCATCCCTCCCCCAACCCCCTCCCCCTTGGCAACCACCGGTCTGTTCTCTATGTCTGTGATTCTGTTTCTGTTTCATAGGTTCATTCATGCCATATTTTAGATTTCACAGATACATGACATCGTATGGCATTTGTCTTTCTCTATCTGACTTACTTCACTTAGTGTGGTAATCTCTAGTTGCCAAGATAGTTTTGATCCTACACATCCCAGGTCCAAGACAGTTTCACAACAGTATTCTATCCCGGCTTCTTAGGCTTGTATCACTGTGAAAGGTGAGAGGCATGAATGGGTGTTCTGAACAAGCAGACACAGTGATGGATAGAGGTGTCCCAGCTCCGCCTTGGCATTTGTCCATCAGCAGAAACCTGCCGTTGAGACACAAACCTGGATTCTGTTAACACACTGTCACTTAAGGCAAATAGAAATTTCTGTGGCAAGTCTTTGTCTTCCAGGGTGAAAGGAGCACATCTCCTTGTCCTGTTCTTGCCATGTTAGCACCTGGAGTTTCATCAGAACGAGTGGGAACATGAGACCGGGGAGGCTGCGTGACCTCAGGCAGAGGTGAATGCTGCAAGCCTGCCTCATCCTTCCCAAAGCCTCTTCTCCACTGGCCCTGGACAGAGGGCAGAAGACTGCAGGCTTTGAGGCATCTAACCTCCTCAAGTTATCCCAGCTGTGCAGTCAGCAATTTCCTGGAGTCCAAAAGTCTTTCATTTACCTGCACATGTGTTGACTTCTAGGAGGTTCCTCTCTCTCAGGCAGGGGCAGGAGGGAAGAGGGAAAATCCAACATGGGAAATGGAAGGATGTGAATCTGGTAGGAATTGGGCCAATCAGAATGTTAGAGGAGGGATTTCCCTGGTGGTCCAGTGGTTAAGACTCGGCGCTTCCACTGTAGGGGGTGCGGGTTTGATCCCTGGTTGGGGAACTAAGATACTGCATGCCGCACTGCAAAAAAAAAAAAAAAAAGAGGAGTGGATGAAATTTTGGATCAAGAGGACCCAAAGACAGTGGTGTCTTTCCTAGACCTTTGCTCTGTTTCCAGGAGTGATGTAAGAAGGCCAAGGAGGGGAAGAATGCAATATTCACTGAACTCACGTCTTAGACCCTTGGCTGAAAGCTTGTGGGCCCTGTGTGAGGCCCACGGCCAGCCCAGGTTGTAGGTAATGGAGGGAACAGAGCCCAGGCCAAGCAGACTTGAGTTTGAATCCCTGACCTGCCTCCTACGGGGCTTTGACTACAGACTGAGCTGGCTTTCTTTATGTGCAGAATATGGGTAGAATATATTTATATATTATATAATATATAAATTATATATTATATGTAAATTATATATATAAATTATATAGATATAAAGTATAATTTATATAATATAAATATATAGATATAATATATCTCAATATATAATATATATTTTATATATGTATATCAATGTACAGGGCCTGGCAGGTGACTGACAGTAAATAGTGGTGACCAGTGTATTTCTCTGCCCTCAGTCAGTACCTTTGCTCAACCATATAGAACTAATACAGAGAAAATATGGCCTACTGTCCACAGGTGATCACAGAAAAAAAAAACCCACAAAACTTTTGGCCAGTTAATATTTATGGTGTGAAAAGTATTGGAAATCCTTGAACTTTAGGCAAAATCAAGTGTGTGAAGCAGCCAGAACTGCAAGGCGCGCCTACTTCCTCGGGGATAGTGAGGGCACCAGCTCCCTGGATCCTTCGTGCCACACCCTGGCCAGTCCCCTGGGGCCCGTCCACCGTGGACAGGCCTCCCCCTGTGAGAGTGGAGGGTTGTTCCCTCCCTTGAAGATGTCCAGGGACTTCCCTGGTGGTCCAGAGGTTGAGACTCTGCGCTTTCATTGCAGGGGGTGCAGGGGGCACGGGTTCGATCCCCAGTGGGGGAACTGGGATCCCGCATGCCCCGCAGCACAGCCAAAAAGAAAAAAAAAAGTCCAGATAATTTATGGAGAAGGACTTTGAATCAGGTCCTTGGCTACTTCAGATGGACGTGCTTACAGGAGCTGAATTAATGGAATAATTCTGTAAATCCGTGACCTGCCTCCCGCCCACCCCTCCAGTCCCCGTGCTCCCCCACCTTTACCCCTGCTGCCCGCCTTGCAGTCCCCTGACCTGTGCCGGGTGGGTGCCTGCATCTCCTGAGATTTCCAGCAGCGCCTTCTCCATAGCGCCCTTCCCAAGCCCCTTTGCAGCTCTAACTGTCCCCGCCTTGAGGCCTTCAGGATCAAGTCCCTTTGTAGACATCCACACCAGCAACCCGAGCCTTCACTTCTCCATTCGTGTCTTCTGGGTTGTCGGCTCCTTGAGGGCGTAGCCCGTCCCCAGCTGCAGCAGACAGCCCGGGAAGAGCCCAGCCTGCTAGACGCCTGTAGGCGTTTGCTGAGTGAATGAATGAAGGAATAAAAGCACGCTTCACTTTGTATTTAGGAAGAATTTACACATAGATTTCCATAAAAAACCAAACCAAGCCAGTGTCTCTTTGAACTGTACTGATATTTTATGCCTTGGACAGTTGGTCTGATGCTTTATCCATTGTTATAAATCTATTCAGGAATAAGTTTAAATTACTACCAGAGCCAGAAGTTCACTTTTACTTCATATATTCATATATTAAATCCTTCAAATAGTCACTACCTTCAAAGCAAAGGCCTCCCCACCTCACTGAAAGTTTCTTCTCTGGCTCCACGTGGCAAGGTCCTTTCTCATGAGGCGGTAGATGCCACCTTGTCTCCTGGTGGGGAGTGGCCCTGGTGGGTTGGGATGTGGCCAGCTGAGGTGGGTGGTAGGGGTGGGATGCAGGGGCATCCCACTACTCAGCGTTAGAGGGTTTGAAAGAAAGTCTGTGGCAAGAGGCAGGAGGTGGGTGAGGGCTTGTTTTAAATTGGGGCTGCTTTTCTAGGGCGCTGAGGGGTCTCCTGGTGCAGCCCGGTTGGGGATTGTCCCCACCAGGTGACTCCAAGGCGCCAGCTGGGGCTCTGACCTGGAGCCACTCTCCACTGACAGATGCCACCCTCTCCCCCGACCACCCCACGTCCATGCAGAGGCAGGAGGACCTCTGGGAGGTAGAGAGTGGGAGGCTGCCGCCCATGGGCAGAGAGGGAAGAGCCGCCCTCTGGGTAGACTTGTCAGGAGCTGGAGGCAGAGCTGAGTCACTGGAAAAGGACTCGTTGTCGTTGTCGTCTTGCTGCTGGTTGTTACAGATTGAGTTGGGGTCAAGGTGCTGGGGTCTGGTTTCTTTTTTCTGGGAAGCGTGTACCTTCTCCATTTCTCTGACCTCAGCAATTATGCTTCTCATGAGTCCGTAGGGGTTCGCTCTCCTTCTGCAGTATTGGGGCGTGTATGAGAGCGTGGGCTCTGGAACTAGGCTTCCTGCCTTCAAATCCTGGCCTTTCTTCTTAGTAGCTGTGTGCCCTTGGGCCATTCACTTAACTTCTCTGTGATGATGATGATTATCATCTCGTCTGTAATGTGGGGTTCACCTCAAAAGGGTGTTGTGAAAATTAAGTAGATTAATACGTGTTAAGTCCATACAGCAGTGCGGGCACGTCAGTAAATGATGGGTACTCAGTAAACCCTGGCTGTCACTGTTAGTTCCCCTTTGCTGTGGTCTCTGTTCAGCAGGGACTCTGACACTGTCTCAGGCAGAGGGAGGTGCTGAGGCCAGATGTGGTCTCTGCGCTCAGGGCTTACCATGTGGAGAGGTGGAGACAAAAGCAAAATACTGAACGTGATGAATTAGTTTGTGTGATGAATTAGTTTGTGCTAAAATGTATGCTGCTGATACACACGTGTGAGGAGTTCAGGAGAGAGTGGTGTGAGCTGAAGGCTTCGTGGAAGAAGCAGAACTAGATTTGGGTCTAAAGAAGGGCAGGATATGGAGAAATGGTTTTATGACTTTACACGCTGCCACTCACAGCTCTCTGAATGGTCCTTGCTTCCGAGTCAGCACTCAGGGAAATTCCCATGATGCCACTTTACCAGATAGCTTAGTCATGGCCTTAGGCCATTGCTGTCTTTTTTTTTTTTTTTTTTTTTTTTTGCTGCTTTGGGTCTTCGTTGCTGCACGTGGGCTTTCTCCAGTTGCGGCGAGTGGGAGCTACTCTTTGTTGCGGTGAGCGGGCTTCTCATTGCGGTGGCTTCTCTTGTTGTGGAGCACGGGCTCTAGGCGCGCCGGCTCAGTAGTTGTGGCACACGGGCTTAGATGCTCCGCAACATGTGGGATCTTCCCGGACCAGGGATCGAACCCGTGTCCCCTGCATTGGCAGGCGGATTCTTAAACACTGCGCCACCAGGGAAACCCACTGCTGTCTTTTTAACTGTGGGAAAAATGCAAAGGTTCAGGGGCTCTGCCATCCCACCGAGTCACAGCTGCAGGTGACTGACCTCCTGGTGGGTAAATCCCAGGCCTCTGAGCTGCCCTGGCTCCCTGCAGAAGCCTGCGGGGCATTATACACTATATTTAAAGGAAAATGCCTGCCACTGTGTGTCCAGACTGGAGAAAGAGGATTGTCACCTCAGAGGACACTCAGCTATTGTTCCCCTGGAGCCACAGACACCCCGACCTGAGGTTTTCATCTCCTTCTGGTTCTGTCTTTAGCTTTCGGGTGGGCTCAGGTGACGCTGAGTGCTTTTGGTGGGAGTGCTGGCGCGAGCCCTGTGGTAGATCCCAAACTCAAGGGCGCGTGAGCAGTGTGTGAGGAGCTCGTGGAAGTTGCACAGGATGGGACGTCATGCCCAGTGGTTCGGAGTCAGTAGGCCTGGGGTGATGGCCAGGAATCTGCATCGTTTTTTTTTGTTTTGTTTTTGTTTTGCGGTACGCGGGCCTCTCACTGTTGTGGCCTCTCCCGTTGCTGAGCACAGGCTCCGGACGCGCAGGCTCAGCGACCGTGGCTCATGGGCCCAGCCGCTCCGTGGCACGTGGGATCTTCCCGGACTGGGGCACGTACCCTTGTCCCCTGCATCGGCAGGCGGACTCTCAACCACTCTGCCACCAGGGAAGCCCAGGAATCTGCATCTGTAACAAGCAAACCAGTAATTCTGATGAGGGTAGGTCATGCACCATCCTCTAGCTGCAGCCAATGGGGACTCTGTCAAAGGAAACAAAGGAAGTAAAGTAGCCAAAGGTGGACCCTGTAGCAAAGGAGTGATTCTGAACAGAGTGAAGAGCATATTCGTTAAGGAAAACCGTCAGCTCACAGGCTCAAGAATGCCAGGTACAGGGGTTTCCAGCTGTATTTGAAGGAGACCCCCAGTCCTCTGGACTCACCAGTGTGGGGATGCTGAGGTTGGGGATGATGAGGGGATGGTGGTTTGGGATCAACCCTACTTCACCCAGAGCATCTTCACTCTGATCTACTTTTATATATGTGGCTTCCATGTCAGACTTCGTTTAGTGGGCACTGCTAAAAGAAATGAAAAAATCTCTAACCTGGAGACAAAGTTTCAGTCCTTGGAGACAACACAATCTCCTCAGCTAACTTTTGGAGCAGGATGCCATCAGGTCTAGCTTGTTCTATCTGCAAAAGCAAGACAACTTTGGGCAGGATGCTTCTGTCTTCCCTTGTTTCCTTTCTCCCTGTAAGCCACTTGTTCTGTAATTTTTGTGTCTTCCAGATCCATTTGGGAATCATACGAAAGCTTTGGATCTTTTCTTAGAAAAATGTGCACATATGCACGCACCTGTAAACTCTGGCACTCAATTTTAGTGGGGTTCTTGGGCTCCATGAAGGCCATCCGTGAGTTTGGTGATCACTTCCCCCTCTAAACTTTCCTTTTATTTTATATTTTTTCCAGAAGTTCCAGTGTTGTTTTTTTTCAAGTCTTCTCAACTAGACCATAAGTCTGTTGAATGTAGGAACTGTATATCCTCTATAATGGCGGTCTCTAAAGTGGAAGAACAAGAAGATCCATTGTAGTATAAGAAGAAAATATTAGAACTTGTACTTATTTTTAATCTTTACGTCTTTCAAGTTTCTACTTTTCTGTATGTTCCGTAATGCTCATTTTATTATGAGAATAGGTCATGTTATTTAAATAACCACATCTATATTGGGGATGCCTATTAAAAACTTACTGATAAGGGTACATGATTTCAAAAGTTTGGAATATCCTGCCTAATGGAACTTTTATGTTTTGTTGATGCTTGCACTGAGCATTCTGCTAGGCATTGGAGATACTCCAAAAATCTGTGTGATTCCTACTCTCTGGGAGCTTATGGTTTACACTTATACACAGTAGGTGGAGCTGAGATTGTGTCTGGTTTATTTGACTCCAAGTCAGTAACTTCATTTTTTTAAAGAAGGGTCTCTCGGTGAGTATTTAGAAAGTACCTCTCCATACCCTGTGCTCACATTGCTGAGATGCCTGGTTTCTAGGGAAGGGATTCCGTAGGGAAGCCTGAGTTGGTATGAGATGCGAAGGAGGGTGTCTGAGTTTATAATTATCTTAGGTAGAGAGGCACTATTGGTAGTAATTCTAGAATTTTTCTTTTTAAAGATTTTTTGATGTGGACCATTTTTAAAGTCTTTTTTTAATTGAATTTGTTACAATACGGCTTCTGTTTTATGTTTTGGTTTTTTGGCCCTGAGGCATGTGGGATTTTAGCTCCCCAACCAGGGATCGAACCCGCACGCCCTGAATTGGAAGGTGAAGTCTTAAGCACTGGACTGCCAGGGAAGTCTTTATAATTCTAGAATTTTTATAGACAAAGTGCTGAGGAGTAGCAATCTTTTTGGAAGGGTGAAGCTTGGGGGCTCATACAGCGATTCCATTCCCGTTACTTAGATTTTGTTAGACTGGGTCTCAGGGAGATGATGGGGATTATGGGGTGGAGGTGTGTACAGCTATCCCAAGCCACTTCTCAGCACTGCCTTGGGATGTCCTGAGTAACCAAAATAAAGACCGGGCAGAGGGGTGGAGATGAGAACTCAGCTGAGGAGCCGGCATACCAGCAGTGCTGCAAGGACCCTGCAGCAGCCTGGAGGATCAAACCCAAAAAGAGAATGTTTCTCATAGCAACCGCCAGACGGGACCCATCTCTCAACAGCTGTCAACCATTTATTAGTGGGTATCTACTGAGGCCAAGGGAAGGCGGAGGGAGAGCAGACAAATGGAGAAAATAAAATTGTGTTAATTACCAGTCCATTTCCATGATGGAGAGGTGACCCTGTCTGTCATCTCCCTCCCCGGGGCTGGGGTTTTGTTGGGTCTGACATTTGTGGCCAGCCCTCCCAGCCGGGCATCTGTTGCCCCCGTTGCCATGGAGACAGCAGCTGCAGCAGAGTCTCCTTTGAGAATGTGCCGCCTGAGATTTCAGGGACCATTCTGGAAGCAGTTGTCCCGACAGTGCCAGCTAATCCTTCTTTTCGTTTGTAATTATTTTATCGCCTTGATTCTCTGCTTTGGCATCGTTCCCAAAGCGAACTCTGCTCCCGACACTGGGGTCTGTGGGGAGGTGTCAGCGCCCCAGCCCCGTCTGGGTGGAGATGAAAGGCCCGTGGAAGCAGAGGCTACGGGGACCACTGCCGTCTTCAAACAGGCCCTGTCTCCTGTCCGCAGCCCTGGGAGGGCCCCAGGCTGATTGAAGTGGCCCGAATTATGAAGCCCAAAGCCTTTGAGGCAAGCCGCCCCATCGAGGCCAAGAATAATTGAACAAATAGTTTATCTGGCTAACCAACAGCTGTAGAGCCCGGGCGATTTGGACAGGATTAGGGGTGAGCCATGAGAGGATACTCCCACAGGGCCCTTCAAATCCTCATCCTGAATTCTGCCAGCGAAGAACACACGTCGAGACCCTGCTTTTAAGTCCGTTTCTCTCCCTTTCCAAGTGACGCTGTTCAGTGCCTCCAAGGATTTTAAGTGACTGAGGCAACCAACTTTGGGGTCCCTGCCATTGGGTTCCTTCAATCCCCCCAAACCTTGTTTGATCCCAGACAGCTTGGATTCATGTGGAAATTCTGATCCCTCTGGGAGGGGCCTGAGGGCTGCCGCCTTCCCCTGAAGTCTGCATTGCTGGCAGCTGCTGTAATGTCTAAAGGTGGTGCCAGGGCCAAGTTCAGGTTAGGATAGAAGAGGAGCCTGGGGGGCTGCATGCACAGAGAGGACGCAAGGAATCCTCTTCCCTGTGCGTGCGAGAAGAAGTTGAAAAAAAAAAACTTCAAACAGACCAAAGATTTAAATTTTTTTTTTTTAATCCAAGTAAGTACAAACAAGAACCTGGGAGAATTTCTGGGTTAAAACCTTTATAACCTCGAGGTGAGTAATATGTTTCTAACTCTGATTCAAAATCCAGAAATCACAAGACTATAGAAATCATAGAAGATTGACGAATTTAACAATATAAAAAATTCTGCCTGGCAAAACATCACTTTTTTAAGTATGATAAACTAGGAAAAAGATTTGCAACTCATATCGCAGAAAAAGGCTAGTCTTCCTAATGGATAAAGAATTCATAGCTACCAATCAGCAAAAGGCCAGAAACCCCAAAGGAAATTGGGTGAAGGATATGAACAGATAGTTCATAGGGTGGAAAACAGAAATGACTCCTAAGTATATGAAAATGATGTTCAACCTCACTCATAATATGAGCAATGCAAATTAAAACTACACAAAGAGGACACAAGGAATCCTCTTCCTTGTGTGAGAAGAAGTTGAAAAAAAAAAAAAAAAGAAAGCTCCAAATGGACCAAAGATTTAAATGTTAAAAAAAAAAAAAGAAACTTGTATAAGTACAAATGAGAACTTGGGAGAAGTTCTGTGTTAAAACCTTTATAAACTAGCAGATTGGAAAAAATCCAAAAATTTGACAATGCGCTGTGTTGGTGTATCTGAGAGGAAATAGAACTTTCTTACATTAATGCTGGCAAGTAAAATGGAGAGTACTTTGGCAATATCTATCAAAATTACAAATGCATGTAACTTTTGACCCAACAATAACGCTCTTGGGGATTTACCTAATAGGATATTGCGTGGTGACGTGCAAAATGTATTAATTGCCACTGGTTTTCAACAGCAAAAAATTGGAAGGGGATGGTTAAAAATAAATTCATCAAGAGGGGAGCGTTTAAATCACTTATGGTACCACCCTACAATGGAATACTATGCAGCTGTAAAAAAAGAATGAGGGAGCTATCCAGGAGCTGATTTCTAAGGAATGTTAAGTGAAAAAAGTCCAAATGCAGTGGGGTACATACAATAAGCTACCTTTCCTATAAATAAGAGTGAAAATCAGAAAAACATCTGTATTTGTATTACCTTAAAGAGACTTGGGGAAGGACTCACAAGATACTAGTGAAATGGTTTAGCTGTGGACAGGGAGGGGGTGAAAACTGGGGTGGGCGTGAGACTTCACTGTGCACCTTTTTGTGTGAATTGATTTGGGACCAGTGGAATACCTATGCTGAAACAAAATAAAACCCTTTCATATAAAAGACAGAAACAGAACATAATGAAAACAGGACCCCAAACCCAGCCATGCGGCTGTCGTTCTGCTTCCTGAGTTGGGCTGGGGGGCAGCAAGAACACTCCCCCCTGCCCTTCCTCTTCACAGGTACTGGCCCTCCTGCTGGGTGCTGGGGTGACCGGTGCCCCAGCACAGCGTGGCCGCCGCACCGCCTCCCATCCCAGTGGCCCGGGAAGGGGGCCGGAACCGGTGAACTCAAGCTCCTCAGGGAAGTCGGCCTCTAAGTCTGCTTGTGCGGCTTCTTCAGAGCACCCCCAATCTCTTTTTCTTCACAGGAATCTCACAAGTCCTTAAAAACAAGGCTCGGCCCACAGAGAGTCCCGTACCTTAAGGCATTTGAGAATTTGGGTCCAGATTGGAAAGGTCTTGTTCATTTCCATTGCGTGAGAATCTCTGAAAGAGGAGCAGTCACCTGGCTGAGCTGATCAGCCTCTGCCTAGCACCGGGCTCCCCAAGGAGGCCATCCTGTGATTCTGAGAGCCACAGACCTGGAGGCCAGGACCCCGGGTCTGAGCGGCCTGCACAGAGTGGGCTATGAGACTCAGATATCTACTTAAAAAACCTTTACATGACTCTTAGCATGTGAAACATGGGTCTATAGGTGCTTTACAAATGTAAACTCATTTATTCTTTATAATAACTCTGTAAGGAAAGTGTTTTGGGTACCCCCAATTTAAGATGAGGAAACCGAGGCACAGAGAGCTTAAGCAACTTGCCTGAAGTCACACAGCTGGCATATGGCAGAGTCAGGATTCCAACCCAGGCCGTCAGTTCTTAACCAACACGCTGTGCTGACTTTTATATTTTAAATTGAGGTAAAATTCACATAATATAAAACTAACCACTTAAGATGTACAGTTCAGTGGCAGTAAGCACATTCACAATGCTGTACAAACACACATCTATCTAGTTCCAAAATATTTCATCTCCCCAAAAGGAAACCTTGTACCCTAGCAGTCACTCCCCATTCTCCCCTCTCCCCTGCCCCTGGAAACCTCTAATTACTTCCTGACTCTGGGGTTTGCTTATTCTAGATATTTTATATAAATAGAATCATAGAGTATGTGACTTCTGTGTCTGACTATTTTACTTAGCAAAAGATTTTCGAGGTTCATCACATTTGGAGCCTGTATGAGTATTTCATTCCTGCTTATGGCTGAAGAATACTCCATTGTGTGGATATGCCACATTTTGTGTACGGTTCATCAATGATAACATTTGGGTTGTTTGCACCTTTTGGTGAGATTGAATAGTGTAGTGGAGATTTCTTGAGCGCCTGTTTTCAGTTCTTTGAGGTATTACGCTGCCTTTTCTTTTTTTATTTTTACTTTTTTGCGGTACGCGGGCCTCTCACTGCTGTGGCCCCTCCCGTTGCGGAGCACAGGCTCTGGACGCGCAGGCTCAGCGGCCATGGCTCACGGGCCCAGCCGCTCCACGGCATGTGGGATCTTCCCAGACCGGGTCACGAACCCGTGTCCCCTGCATCGGCAGGCGGACCCTCAACCACTGTGCCAACAGGGAAGCCCCATACGCTGCCTTTTTGATGGAAGTAAGGAGCAAATGCTCCTACCTTCCCGAGCCTCCACTCTTGGGGCTCTCACCTCCTCAGGACTCTTCATCCTCTCTCCTGGAGAAAGACAAGACAAGGATGACTGAGTAGGGAAAAGCCTGCTCTGGGGGAGGAAAGTAGGAAGGAAGAGGTGATGGTGGAGACCACACTCACCCCAAAGCCGAGGCGTTTCTCAGCTGCCATTCATGCGCCTATTGCCAAGGGGCTGAGGGGCGGAGGAATGAAGAGCTTGCTGAGGCTGAATTCTGTCGCCAGGGGCCTCCTGGGGCCCCACTGGGCCCCCTTTTGCCCTGGAGATTCGGAGGTGAAGCTGTGTTGGAAGATTGAGAGTGGAGAGCTGACCTCCAGGCCCCTCCTGCCCCCTAACCCCACTCACAGTCTTGGGAGTCAGGACATCCATTCCTTCCGTGTTCTGCAGAGTTCCACGGCTGTTCTTTCTGCACTTCCAGCGTTGTGAAGTTTGTCATGAAATTATCTTTCAGTGTTTTTCTCCCCTGCCGCTCTGGGGCTGACCCAGTCCAGGCCCTGCCTGGTCCACGTGGGCCTCATCTTCTAACCTCAAGTCCTTTGCGTCCCTTTATCATCAGGCGGCCCTGAGAAGACCTGGTTGGAGTTTGATCAGATGCAGATTAAGTCAGGGGCGCTCACAGCGTTCCAGAGCCCAAGACCTCTCTGCACGCGTGACATTTAGTTTTTCTTCATTTTTTTTTCTTTGCCCCCTCCCTCCACCATGGTTTTCGTCCTCTTTCTTTTTTCTTTGAACTTCTAGAACAAAAGTCACCCACTAGTGACTTTCAGGTTGAATCTGACCTACAGACCTGTTTTTCAACATGTTTTAAAAAGTGCTCTTGGGACTTCCCTGGTGGCGCAGTGGTTAAGAATCCGCCTGCCAATGCAGGGGACACGGGTTCGAGCCCTGGTCCGGGAAGATCCCACATGCTGAGGAACAGCTAAGCCCGTGGGCCACAGCTACTGACCCTGCACTCTACAGCCTGTGAGCCACAACTACTGAAGCCCGCGTGCTGCAAGTACTGAAGCCCACGTGCCTAGAGTCCGTGCTCTGCACCAATAGAAGCCACCGCAATGAGAAGCCCACGCACTGCAACGAAGACTAGCCCCTGCTCATGGCAACTAGAGAAAGCCCGCGCTCAGCAAACGCAACACAGACAAAAACAAAAAGTGCTCTTAAAGAATATGAGCTACTTGTAGCACAGGAAACTACATTCAGTAAAAACTGTGATAAACCATAATGGAAAAGAATATGAAAAAGAATGTATATATAATATATGTATAGCAGAGTCACTGCTGTATGGCAGTAATTAACACGACATTGTGATTCAACCACACTTCAACAAAAAATAAATTAAAAAAAGAATATCAGCTGCCATTGAAAAATCGGTGACTTTTGCGTAAAAATCAGGTTATCTAGCTTCTCCTAAAAATGTGGCAGGTCTGGCCACACAGGGCCTGTATTCCACTGTGGAGCAGTCCACTGCCCCGGCATGGTCCCTAGTTCACCAGAGACCTTCTACTCACACAATGTGAGCTCGAGGCCCTGTCCTGGTCCAGGGACCTTCATTTATGTCACCTTCCTGACCCCTCATCTACATTTATGTGCAGAACAGAATCACGTTATGTTAAAGGTTTTGGGTAAAGAACTGCAATTTATTTAGGACAAATGCCCTTGTGTTTTGGCAACTTCCTAAACCCGGCCATGGCTAAAATCAATGATCACTTGCCTCAGAGGTTTATAGTAAGGGCTTCTCCGATTCAAGGACAGTGAACCCCAAGGAAACCCTATGATTTCAGTCACTTCTACTTTAGTTTTGTATCTTTTGTTAACTTTGCAAGATATTCAGGAACAAGTTGCACTGGTATGTAAAATTCTTGATAAAATCAAGCCAATTATGATTGTTTTTGGAGGGAAGACATCTTTTCTGCAGACACTGGAATGCTCACAGAAGAGAAGGGAGCATGAAATTGTGAGTTTATTCTATCTTGAATTTGACACCTGAAACACCCAAGGAATTTAAAAAGAAGGAGCAGAAAGGATGGGAATGACAACATTTCAGGAAAGGATGAGGGAAGAATTTTTTTTTTTTGCAGTACGCGGGCCTCACTGTTGTGGCCTCTCCCGTTGTGGAGCACAGGCTCCGGATGCGCAGGCTCAGCGGCCATGGCTCACGGGCCCAGCCACTCCGCGGCATGTGGGATCTTCCCGGACCGGGACACGAACCCACGTCCCCTGCATCGGCGGGCGGACTCTCAACCACTGCTCCACCAGGGAAGCTGAGGGAAGAATTTTAAAAGGAAAAATGTTTACGAATATGGGTACACGTTTGTGTTTGTGTATGTGCGTGGATGTGAAATTGAGGGCATGTGAGCTTGTGTATGAGAAAGTGATTGTATGCTCATGTGTCATAGTGAAGTCATTTCTCTTGATTTCCCCTTTTAAGAGGTTTACAGAGGCTGAGCAATTTATGAGGCACTTCTGTAACGGAGCAGGACCGTATGGGGCCCCCATGTCCTCCGCCTGCCCTTATCTGTAGAAAAACTTTAGTCAAAGAATAAATTTAGGCACTTCCCTTGTGGTCCAGTGGCTAAGACTCCGAGCTCCCAATAATGCAGGGGGCCTGGGTTCAATCCCTGGTCAGGGAACTAGATCCCACATGCTGCAACTAAGAGTTCAAATACTGCAACTAAGAGTTCAAGTGCTGCAAATAAAGATCCCGCATGCTGCAAGGAAGATCCCACATGCAACAAAGAAGATCCCATGTGCCGCAACTAAGATCTGGCATAGGGATTTCCCTGGTGGTCCATGGTTAAGAATCTGAGCTCCCAATGCAGGGGGCCCGGGTTCGATCCCTGGTTGGGGAACTAAGATCCCACATACTGCAACTAAGCCTGCACGCCACAACTAGAGAATACCACGTACTGTAACAAAGAGCCCGCACGCCACAATGAAGACCCAGCACAGCCAAAATAACTTAATAAAAAAAGAATAAATTTAATCAGAGTAGTGAGAAAATGCAGAAACAAAGGAAAATAGTCAAGCAAGACAAGATAATAATAGTTTAGTTATTAAGCAAAGTCAAGGATCTTTAGTTCCTCCTCAAGGGCTATAGACAAAATTCTGAGCCATATCCTTTGAGCTGTTTTACAGATACTAAAACCTCCACCAGGTGGAGGAAGTTAACTGCATGATGACCAGACTGTAGCCATGACATAAGCTGCCACAATTCCAAGAATTGACCTCAAAGAAATGGGAACAAAGCGACACTGGAACTGAAGATTAACTGTACTTAAAACAATCAAGATGACGCTGATCAGATCACTGCATGACCAATTTCAAGTTGACTGTCAGAGCTGACTGTGCTGTTTCTACATGTAGCTCCCTCCTTCCACCAGTGCACCCCTGAAATTCCCCATTAAGAGCTTGTGCTCCTGATCAGCAGTGAGGAATTTGTTCTTTGGGGCATGAGTCCACCTTCTCCCCAGGACTGCCAGCTTCCTCAGTAAAGCCATCTTTCCTTTTACTCAATACTCATCTCTCAGTATTGTATTTTTAAAATATTTATTTATTTATTTGGTTGCATCAGGTGTTAGTTGTGGCAGGAGGGCTCCTTAGCTGCAGCTTGTGGGCTCCTTAGTAGTGGCATGAGAACTCTTAGTTGTGGCATGCATGTGGGATCTAGTTCCTGGACCAAACCCCGGCGCCCTGCATTGGGAATGTGGAGTCTTTACCACTGCGCCACCAGGGAAGTCCCAGTATGGGATTCTTGAGCGATGAGCAGCCAGACCTGAGTTCGGTAACACCTCCATCACTGTTGTCAACTGACTTTTAATTCTTGGCTGATGTGTCCATCCAGAGACCTCTCACTCAGTCCTTCTTCATTCTTCCTCCCTTTCCATGGTCTCTGCAGCACAGAAGAGATTTATTAATTCAAAGCATTTATTTTGATCCTATGACATGCCTGGAATTGTTCCACATACTGGAGCTATAGGGATAAAAAAGACAGACAAGGCCACTGCTCTCATGGAGCATTTATTCTGGTTCAGGAAGACAGACAATAAACACCAACACTAAAAACACAAATAAGTGAGGTGATTTCAAGGAGTACAAGTGCCATGCATAGATGCTGCTTTGGATGGAGGTTAGTGGAGGGTCCTGAGATAGTGGTGGTGGCCTGCACGGTGGCCAGGCCACCGTGGGGGATGAGTAAGTGCAAAGACCTGAAGTGAGAGCGGCTTGATGTGGTCTGGAATAGGGAGCTGGGGGCTGTGCTGGAGCTCAGGCTGGGAGCCCCAGATGATAGCAGAGGCTGGCCCTGGGCCTTGTTTAGTGCATTGTTGGCTGCAAAGAATGGTTTGGATTTTATTCTAATTACAATGGAATTAATTAAAGGATTTTTAAGTAGGGGAGTGATATAGCTTGATTTATTTACAGCTACTGGGGAGATAAGCACGTGAGAGAGAGAGAATTTTTTTTGTTCATATATATCAAAAATGCAAACTGAGAAGTTTAAAAAAAGTGTTAATTAAAAACAACAATGATAAACCCATCAAATGTTAAATAAATAACACAATTTTTATTAAAAATATTTTCAAAGCAAGAACTTTTAATGAGAAAAGTGGCATTGTTTTACATGTTTATAACTCTAATGTCTGGTTTAAAAGAAGACAGTTGAACTCTTATGTTCTCTTCTGAAGAAAATGTGTTGTGATGTGGTTTCCATTGAAATGTATTGAGAAAATCTGGCTTCACACAGATACATAGTTGAAAAGAAAAGTATTTAATAGATAATCAGGGATATTTTTCTACTCCCAAAATTGACAAGTGATTGTTTCTGAAAGGTTAGTTGCAATGTGGAATCTGAAACCACATGGGTGAATTTCATACTCTGTTAGATTAAAATCCACTGGTCAGTCATGCACTTGAGTGGATCTTCCCCCTGTGTGATTTAGTGACATCATGCACTGGTCATTTGGAAAACAGTGACTCCCTGAGTTATGCAGATCTTCCAAATGTTGACAAATTTCATTAAACAGGATAAAAAACATCACATTTGTCAATGACACCACAGACTTCACTGGAAAAGTCTTTCAGGGTTGGGAAGTGGTCTACTTTACAGTGGCAGATACAAGTTTTCCAAAATTGTATTTTTGCTTGAAAAGTCAAGTTTTATCATTGGCAGCAAATGTTGTCAACTGCTTTCCTTGCAGTGACAGGTTTATTTTATTTATTTTTGAGACGATGTCTCAATATCCATGTCTGAATAAGCACAGTTTGTCAGTCACTCTTTCAAGTAGCAATAGTGTTCCGTGAAAAAGGTGACTAGCGCAGCTGGCAATTCAAATGACCCACGACTGCTTATTCTTGAGACAGGGTCATGCTTCAGTACAGAACAGAAGTGCTCAGTGTACCATGTTGAAAAAGCGTGTGCTCAAGGACTGAGACTTCATAAAATTCCTATTTTTTACTGTTTCATCAAGGACATTTTTTTAATTGAGGTATAGTTGATTTACAATATTGTGATAGTTTCAGGTATACAGTAAAGTGATTCAGTTATACACATATATATGTATATATATGTAATTTTTTCAGATTACTTTCCATTATAGGTTATTACAAGATATTGAATATTGTTCCCTGTGTTATATGGTAGATCCATGTTACTTATCTATTTTATATATAGTAGTGTAAATCTATTAATCCTATACTCCTTTATCCACCCCCCTTTCCCCCATAAACTTGTTTTCTGTCTGTGAGTCTATTTCGTTTTGTAAATAGATTCATTTGTATTATTTTTTAGATTCCACATGAGTGATATCATATAATATTTGTCTTTCTTTGTCTGACTTCTCTTAGTGTGATCATCTCTAGGTCCATCCATCTTGCTGCAAATGGCATTATTTCATTCTTTTTTATGGCTGAGTAATATTCCATTGTATATGTATATATCATGTCTTCTTCATCCCTTCATCTGTTGATGGACATTTAGGTTGTTTCCACGTCTTAGCTTATTGTAAATCATGCTGCTATGAACATTGGGGTGCATGTATCTTTTCGAATTAGAGTTTTTGTCTTTTCTGGGTATTTGTCCAGGACTGGGATTGCAGGATCATATGGTAACTCTATTTTTAGTTTTTCAAGGAACCTCCATACTGTTCTCCACAATAGCTGTATCAACTTACATTCCCACCAGCAGTGCAGGAGGGTTCCTTTTCCCCCACACCCTCTCCAGCATTTGTTATTTGTAGACTTTTTGATGATGGCTGTTCTGACTGGTGTGAGATGATACCTCATTATAGTTTTGATTTGCATTTCTCTAATAATTAGCAAGGTTGAGCATCTTTTCATGTGCCTGTTGGCTATCTGTATGTCTTCTTTGGAGGAAGGTCTATTCAGATCTTCTTCCCATTTTTTGATTTGTTTTTTTTTATATTGAGTTATATGAGCTATTTGTATGTTTTGGAAATTAACTCCTTGTTGGCTGCATCGTTTGCATATATTTTCTCCCATTCCACAGGTTGATTTTTCATTTTGTTGATGGTTTCCTTTGCTGTGCAAAAGCTTTTAAGTTTAAGTCCCATTTGTTTATTTTTGCTTTCAATTCTTTTACCTTGGGAGACTGATCTAAGAAAATGTTAATACAATTTATGGCACAGAATGTTTTGCCTAAGTTCTCTTCTAGGAGTTTTATGGTGTCATGTCCCATATTTATCTTTAAACCATTTAGAGTTTATTTTTGTATATGGTGTGAGGGAGTGTTCTAACATCATTGATTTACATGAGGCTGTCGAGTTTTCCCAACAACACTTTCTGAAGAGACTGTCTTTTCTCCATTGTATAGTCTTGCCTCCTTTGTCATGGATTAATTGACTGTAGGTGTGTGAGTTTATTTCTGGACTCTCTATTCTGTTCCATTGATCTCTATGTCTGTTTTTGTGCCAGTACCGTGCTGTTTTGATTACTGTAGCTTTGTAGTATTGTCTGAAGTCTGGGAAGGTAATGCCTCAAGTTTTGTTCTTTTTATCATCAAGGACATTCTCAAGCGAAACTGACATTTTTTTTTCTGTGAGTGCGTGGCAAGGAACGCAATGTCTACTGGTGAAGTTTGGTATCACCACCTTGATTCGTCCTAAGGCACCAGCAGTTTTACCCACCAGCAACTGTGAACACAGTGAAAAAGTCAAATAACATCTTAATATTACCTTGAAAATAGTCTTGACCTCGCAGACCCCCAGAACTGTTTGGGAGACCTCTTAGTGGTCTGTAGATCACACTTTGAGAAACACTGATATAGGTTACCGAGTGTTCAAAATATATAAGCATTTAATGTCTTGACTCACAGATGCATTGTGATAGAAAAAGCAATCTGATAAATTTGGCATGTACCACATATGATAAAGAGAAAGTCTTTTTTTGTGTGTGGAAGTCTCTTGCCCATGAATACCATGCCTACTCTTCTCCTTGTACAGTTACCTTTTTGCTACATATATATATATATATATATATATATATATATAATTCACAGCTCCCCCATTACCTTTCCCAAACCCTAATATCCTCCCTGAGTACTGACATTGAAATAGGTTCCTCTCATTTCAGACTCAGCAGACATGGGGTAGAGCTGCACCTGACTTGAGAAAAAAAAATCTGAAAATATCACTCATTTTATCATGTAGGTCCCATAAAAAGTCTATAAGTAAATATTTCTCGTTTCATATGATTACTAAATTTGACCAGAGTGCTCCAGGTGTTTTATTACATGCATGATGGAGGTCTGTTAGGAATGAAGTTTTGCAATGTGATCCCATCTTGCATAATTCTGGGAAAGAGATTCAGGGATCGAGCTCCTGGATGTTCCCCCACAAAAAGAACCTCGGCTCTCGCTTGGTACTTTAGACTCTGTGTCCTTGGCTGTAAAACAACTGTCAGTAAGGACCATAACAGTTCTTCACCCCTGTTAGAGAGCGAAGGAAAGCAGACTTGTGTCCATCCCAGGTGTTTGTCTCAGCTAATTCTTTGAATTTATAGTGGGTGGGTTTAAAATGCCAGGGGGGCTGGGAGGGACAAGGAGGGACATCAGACCAATATTTACACCATCTTTCCTCTTCAAGATCTTATGGGCCAAGTTTTTCATCTGTAAATGTGGACAGCTGGGCTAGAGGACACCTATCAGTCCTTCCAGATTTACACTTAGCGACTCTGGAATTGCTGACGGGGTCCAGAAGGAAGCCCAGGTGACTTTACAAAAGTTCTCACTGTCACCTCTAGGGGGTGCGCCAGCCCTCCCTACAGTCTTGAAAAGTTAAGTAGGCAGTTCTTCAGCATTTCTCAAAGTTTCTGGGAATTTCTGAGGTCTTTGGTGGGATGGGATTTCCTGACTAGGGGAGGAATATGAAGCTGGGCCAGTGACGGGGTAAGGAAAAGTGACGACAGCAGTTACATTGCAAGGAAGTAGAACAGGTAAACTGGTCTCGAGTGACTGAAAAAAAGGAGGATCCCAGCTCTGACATGAACCTAGAACTAAAGGCTACCATTGGGCAGAGTTTTGGGAGGTAGCAGAGAGGTGAAGATTCATAGCTGTTCTGAAATGAGCACACCTATTGATGCAGGACCGTGCTGGGCATTGCTAAAGCGGTAAGGAGCAAACAGGCCAGACCAGGGCTAGTCCTCAGTCACTCGAAGCCTGACGGCTAAGTTCAGACAGATGAATCAGAAGATCTCCTGCAGGCAGCAGACTAGAGGGATGAGCAGAGTTAGTAGGTGAAGAGGTGGGTTGAAAGCAGTGGGGAGGGAGGGAGGAAGATGAGTGCCGGGGGAAGCTGCCGTGAGGGACGTAGTGTTCTAGACAACCTGGAAGGGATGATATTGATATGGCTCTTTCATTGAGTAAGAGATGGACAAGGGGGTAAGAAAAGAGGCTGGAGTAGTTGAGAGGGGTCAGGTCATGTTAAGGAGACTGAACTCAACCCTGAGGACAATGGAAACCATTGGAAGGCTTTAGAGAAGGGATTCAGGGGAGATCTTTCCAGCTGGAGAGGTGAACGGATGGGAAGGGGGCAAGATTTCAGGGACGCCAGCTCGGGCGGCTGTGGTCACCCAGATGAGAGGAGATGTGGACGGGAGTGGGACGGAGGGAAGTGGAGGGAAGTGAGACACGTTAGGAGGTAGTCACACTGGGTTTTAGCCGAAGAACTTAGGGGGATTGTTTTCAAACTTACAGCTTCATTGACAAACAAGTGCAATTAATAATGTTCTGTTCCCCTGAAGCAATACAGATAACGTGCAGACATACTTGCTTCCAGGGGACCTCCTCCCCGCAGAGTCAAGCTGCTGTCTCTGCGTGGACAGGTAACTCTAGAGACCTGCCACTCTTCCTAAGGGGTCCTCTTCACCTCACCACTAAAATATTCTTGCACTTTCAGCCTCATTCAAGAAAGAGATGAAACTGGATTAATGCGACAGTGTCTGTGACCAGGGAACGGTTGCACACGGCTCTCAAGTCCATTTAAGAAGCATTTTCTCCTTCTGTGATCTGTCAGTATTTTGCAGCCCCGCTCTCTCTCCATCAGAGAATAGTGGCAGAGCACGTGTGCCCCGGAGCCCTGACTTGGGAGGAGAAGAGCTCGCTCCTCTCCCAATGGGAGACGCTGTCTTTGTTGCTTCTAGCCAGAAGGGCTGAGGGGCACTCGGAGGGCTGCGGCCCAGGAGCTGTGCTGTGTGCGAGGGGCAGTGGTTGGGATTCTAACAAAGCGTTTTCCATCAGGCGCTGAACACGCCGCTCGCTGCATTTCTGCAGTGCAAGATCAGCCGGTCAGTGTTAGGAACGGCCAAGGCCTGGGCCAGAACAAAGTTGAGTTTGCTAGAGATGTGGCCCTAGGACCTCCCGGGGAGGTGTGAGTGCACGTCCTGTGAGTCCCAGCTCCTCACAGACACTGGCAAGTTCACAGGGTCCCCAAGCAACCGCACAGGCGAGGAGTGTACAAAGGCTGCTGTGGTCTCCCCTGTCCTTTCCTTCTTCCCACAGATCTCACTGCAATAGGTAGACAGTGATGCCAAGGGGGAACAAGTACCGTTGTGATCAGGTGCTATTTCACCCTTAGAATCCTACAGAACTTGTACAATATACTCCTGAAGGGTTCTTACCATAATTTTCTTCACTATGTTTTTCAACAAAATATTCATTGAGTGTCTACTATGTGCCAGGCACCGTTCTAGGTTCATGGGCCACATCTGTCCATAAACCAAAGCTCTCCTGCGGCCCTTTCTCTGTAGTGGGAAATAACAGGTAACAAACAGTAGATGCAATCTGTTCAGGAGGATGCGGGGTTCTCTCCTGACTCAGGAGTGGCGAGGGGGCCGGTGTCACCGTGTTCTCAGCGCTGGTTTTGAACCTGACCTCCTGGCAGACATGCTATGTGGTTGCAGGGTGAGGAAGTTCCGTTCTGATCATGACCTGGGGAGAGAGGGAGCAGGGCCAGTGGGTAGATAAGTGATTTACGTAGTATGCGAGCAAGTGAGTGAGCTGGGGAAAGAGAAAAACATAGAACTGATTAAACGCAAGTTAGATATAGTTCCCATTTCCAAACATCTATAAAATTTTATCCAGAAGCCCTTCAAATTTAGTCCAGACGAAGATGGGTGGATGGCAGAAAGTTGGGGTAGCGGCCCCAGAGCAAGGAAGTGCTGCTTGGAAGGTGGGGAAAGCATCAGCTGAAGCGTGGCCCGGTTATTACAGGATTGATGTCCCTTATTTCTGCTTTCCCCTTCAAAATGTAAGGAGAAGCCTGTGGTTCTTCTACCGAAGGACAGATGTGCTTTAAAAATTCTCAAATGGATAAAATAATCAGGCAAAGGGGGCTGGGCTGCCACCTTGAATGTTTCTGCCACGTGGGCTCCACTGTTTCCTTCTGACCTTAAGATACAGGGGTTTCAGGGTTTAGTTCATCGTCCGTGAAGTGGGGATCAGGCGCACTTACTAAACCTCCTCTGTGTTTGCTAATAATTACCACCCAGTTCATTATGGGCCCTGCAGTGCTCCCACTTCCTTTAATTAATTTGTCCTGTATTAATTATTGGGGTGTTTTATTTTATAAGGGTGATGACTAACCCAGCCGGCAGGTTCAGAACTGCCCTGTTGGTGCTTGACTGACAAGGGCTTGGTCTCCCAGTTCAGCCCAATCTGTTCGGGAGGAGGGCATCATTCTCTCCTGACGTCAGGCGTGGTGAGGGGGCCAGTGCCTGCCAGGGAACGGGGCCTCCTGGGGCAGAGATCTTGTCGGAGCTGCTGACTTGGGAAGCTCAGTTCTGTTCCTGACCACGTAGAGCCTGCCAAGCCAGCCAGAGAAACACACCCCACAGGCTGGGGTCCTATGGAGGAGTGGCTTCAAGGCCACGTAGTAGATGACCTTCAGACTGGAGGCCCCTCCACCAGAGGCTCCTTGAAACTCAGACACTTGAGGAGCCTGGAGCGTTCTTTTGAAATTCAGCTCCGAGCTCTTCGTGGAATGCAAGGGTTGTTTCTGCCCCGCTTCTTGAATTCTTTAAGTTCTTTCCCAGAGCTGCTCTGAGTCCGTCTTGCAGTAACTGCATTGCTTTTCTGGAGTTTCTGCATTTTTATTGCAATCTTATTCTCAGTTCCCACTTGACATCCACAAAGTTTAAGATCATTGGATTCACAGTTGCTGTGGGCCAGGAGGACGTTGATCTCCAGTGTGCAGTAGATTCCAGCACACTGCCCTCTCCACCCAGACTGTGGCAGGAGTCTCCTAATGCCCCTGCCTTCTCCGTACACACTGCCCTCCCCCTCTGCAGGCCAGCCTTCCCAGGCGGATTTTTTCCGGATCTCAAGTGTCCCTCCTCTCCTTAAAGTTCCCCAGTGGATTCCTGTTGCCTCCATAACAAAACTGTACATCTTCATCTTGGAGCTCAGGGCTCTCTGTGACCTTGACCCCACCCCTCCCCATCCCTGACTCAGCTCCGGCCACTCTCCCATGGTTATTCAGTCTTAGAGGTGACTTTTTGGAACACGTGATGATGGTTCCACCTCCACACTTCTGTGCATCGTGTTTGCTCCCAGGACTATCCGGCCCCAAACTCATCCTCTGCTTGAGCTTGATCAAACGTTCCTACATCCGTGAAGGCACCCCAACTCAAGCCAGGTCCAGTGCATCCCCCGGCATCTTCCCACAGTGCCCCGCATCCCAGAACCCCTCCATCCTCTTCCCACAGCGCCCTGCATCCCAGAACCCCTCCATCCTCTTCCCACAGCCCCCTGCATCCCAGAACCCCTCCAACCTCTTCCCGCAGCGCCTTGCACCCCAGAACCCCTCCATCCTCTTCCCGCAGCGCCCCGCATCCCAGAACCCCTCCATCCTCTTCCCACAGCGCCCCGCATCCCAGAACCCCTCCATCCTCTTCCCGCAGCGCCCCGCACACCAGAACCCCTCCATCCTCTTCCCGCAGCGCCCCGCATCCCAGAACCCCTCCATCCTCTTCCCGCAGCGCCCCGCATCCCAGAACCCCTCCATCCTCTTCCCGCAGCGCCCCGCATCCCAGAGCCCCTCCATCCTCTTCCCGCAGCGCCCTGCATCCCAGAACCCCTCCATCCTCTTCCAATAGCGCCCCGCATCCCAGAACCCCTCCATCCTCTTCCAATAGCGCCCCGCACCCCAGAACCCCTCCATCCTCTTCCCGCAGCGCCCCGCATCCCAGAACCCCTCCATCCTCTTCCCGCAGCGCCCCGCATCCCAGAACCCCTCCATCCTCTTCCCGCAGCGCCCCGCATCCCAGAGCCCCTCCATCCTCTTCCCGCAGCGCCCTGCATCCCAGAACCCCTCCATCCTCTTCCAATAGCGCCCCGCATCCCAGAACCCCTCCATCCTCTTCCAATAGCGCCCCGCACCCCAGAACCCCTCCATCCTCTTCCCGCAGCGCCCTGCATCCCAGAACCCCTCCCTCCTCTTCCCACAGCGCCCTGCATCCCAGAACCCGCCTGAGCAGTAGTTAGTCGCTCTCGTGACTGCTCCACGTGTTTTATGATGCCCTTCTCAGGGCCAGGGTCTGGACCTTATTTGGCTTGATAAATCCAGGCCTAGCTGAGTGCTTTGCCCGCAGTAGGAAATGAGCTTCTATTTCTTGTAGGAATGAACGAATGAAAGAACGAATAAAGCAGGAATCTCAATCCATCCTTTGTTCCAATAAAGATGTGTCTCTTTTGAGAAACATAGCAGTCTTCTCGTGTCCATATTTATGAGGGAGGGATTGCAGGGAAGGAGGGAGGAGTGAGCTCTGAAAGCAAAGTTAATTAAGAGTTAAGGTAGTGTGATCTGGAATCAAAATGGTTGCACAAGAACAGCTGGTGGAAGAAGGAGATGCGGGTGGAGGAAATGAGCGTGGCGTCCTGAGGAGGTAACAGGAGATGGTGGGAGTCAGCCAGCCTCCTACAGTGGGGGGCCCTTGTCAGAGGCAGCTAAGGTTGCCGCGTCTGAAGCAGACCCCGGGCTCTGGGACTTTGGGAGAAGAGGTAGCGATGAGTGGATATGGGCAAATGGGTGGTGCCATCTGACAGGAGTACCTCCTTGGACTCAGGAAGCTTTGCATCAGGCTGGGTTTAAAGGTGCAATTCCATCTCTTCCAGAGTGGATCTCGTATCCTGTGCCAGAGCATTTCTAGAAAACCCTTTGACCTGGGTCAGACATTTTGAGTCTTGTTCTCTGTCCATCCCTCCATCCCGCACCTGCTGGCCTTTGAGGAGTCTTAGTCTCTAGACATTCCTGTACCCCCTTCTCCCCACTGTTCCCATCTGCCTGACTTTCTCCAGGTTGCTGCCCTCAGAGAATTGATTAGGGCTCAAAACAAAGTGGGAGCAGCCAGAACTTCTGGGTCTGGTCACTAGGTCTGCCTTACCAACCCGCTAAGTTCCGCTGAGTCTTGATTTTCCCCTTCTGTAATGTGAGCAGCATGCCGTTTCACCTCCCTTGAACTGCCCAGTTAATGATCACCCTGAGTTCCCAGAGAGTGCAATGCCCCGCAGCTCTCCAGGATGCAAATTTGTAATTATTATTTTTTGCCAAGCCTCTCACATCATCCCCAGTTTCATAACCTCCGTCACCCTGCCCCATCCCCTCCCTTCCTGCACGTACAGAGCCCTCCCCTCTCACCCAGATGCACACCTGCAGGAAAAACTGGCAGGGACTCCTTTCTACTTGTCACAGCTTCAAATAGCTTGAGTGTGCTGATGACAGGTAAAGTAATTGCAGAGCATATGAATGACAATATTTGATGTGTTAAAATAATTTTTTCATGCCAATCATTTGTATAATTTATAGCTGGAATCCAAAGTTTTCTTCTTGCTTCCCACTTCTCACCTGGTCACTCCACATTGGAGTGGCAGGCATGTTGGCCCCATGGCTCTTGTTTTTGTTCCGTGTGTTACAGGGAGAAGGCAGGATGGGCTGCAGCAACTCTGTACAGTTCTTACTGACTTCTGAATCCCCGGGCCTCACTCAGATCTTAGCATGTTGAGGTGCTTACAGATATTTGATAAATGCATTATTTTTTAAAAAGAAATTTATTTATTTATGGCTGTGTTGGGTCTTTGTTGCTGTGTGCAGGCTTCTCATTGCGGTGGCTTCTCTTGTTGTGGAGCATGGGCTCTAGGCGCGAGGGCTTCAGTAATTGTGGCACGCGGGCTCAGTAGTTGTGGTGCACGGGCTTAGTTGCTCTTGTGGCATGTGGGATCTTCCCGGACCAGGGCTTGAACCCATGCCCCCTGCACTGGCAGGTGGATTCTTAACCACTGCGCCACCAGGGAAGTCCCGATAAATGCATTATCAAATAGAAGTTGGGGAGTCATTTGACAACTATTTGCTCAGTGCTTATATGTGCCAAACACCAGTCTAAGAAGTAGAACACAACAGTGACAAGACAGACGAGGTCCCTGCCTCCGAGGAGTTTGGTGGGGAGTCATAGCATCAACGCATGCTGAGTCTACTGTGGGGGAAAGAGGGGATCCTGGTAAGTTAGGCATCAAGGTATCATCTAGAGGTCAGGGAAGTGAGTTAACTGGAAGACCTAGTGAGGGGTTTAGGGCAGTCAAGGAGGGAGGCAAAAGAGAGTCCCAGGTAGAAAAAAGAGCCTGCGGGAAAGTAGGGAGCTGAGACAGAGAATGGTTAGTTTGAGCAGCTGGAAGCCATTCATTAGGACTAGAATTCAGGTCAAAAGGGAGAAGTGAGGCTGTAGTGGTGGGGCCGGGGAGAGACCACGAGTGACCTTATCAACTGTGTTAAAGAAACAGGGTGGGGTGGAGGCATTTTAAGGGAAGTGACATAGTTAGACTTTTCTATGAGAAAGCTTCCTATGCTGAGACCATCAGAGAACGGTGGTCTGGAAATAAAGCTGCTATAGGAGGTGGAGGTGTCCATTACTTCAACTCTGAGAGCTCCTTCTGGCTCAGAGTTAGGCTTGGGAGGTTAGGAAATACAATAAAAGACATCAACCACTCTCTTTAAAAAGGGCTTTCGAACAACAGAGGACATTCTCAGCGAGCACACTTTGGCCCTTCCACTCCTGACTTCTGTTATTTAAATGCCTCATCACCTACGGATGTGTGTGAGATCGTGCTCATATAGTGAAGAAGGACAGATGAGACGCGTTATGTGTTGTACTGGGTGCTAATTCCTCCTCTCTGCGGTGTCCCATTTGGCTTCCCCAGCCCGAGGTCCTCCAAGGCTGGGCTGGAGCCAACTTGAGAGAGCCGGGAGTGGGGTATGTGCCTCTCTTCCCAGCTCCACCATCAGTGACATCACATTTGAGTTTGAAATTGGCCAGGGTGGTAGTATTTACAGCATGGAAAGCAAGCAGATGCTGCTATAATTCAGGGTTTCTATTTTTCCTAGAGAGTTGGTTGTCAAACATTTACGAGCACACCACTTCCTACCACTCACGTGTGAATCTACAGGGCAGCAGCCTAACACCCGGCTGGTGACGGCTTCTGTTGTAGCACTGAGGCAGCTAATTCCTTTCTTACTGAGGTATGTGATTTCTCACCATCTCAGCCTGGCTGGTTTTGAACTTGCCTCTGAGTTTGAACTGGTTGCCCTTTCCCTACCCACCTCAGCTTGCTGATTCTAAAGGCAACACAGGCGAGGGCGCTGGAACGGGGGGAGGATGTGTCTGTGCAGGCTGACTCCCTTCTGACCACCATCCAATTGTGAGCTGGCCTCCTGCACTTCCACTGGTGTGAATCCTACTCTGTGGGCCATTCTTCAGCCTGTTCACTGATTTCCCTGTCTTTCCTCTGAATTCTTCTCCATTGCCCATTGGAGATGCTCACTTATTGGACCAGAGAAATGGGGAAAGTAAACCAAATTAGTTTTGCTATGCAAAGTGCCCACCAACAGATGAAAATATGTCAACTGCACCCATCATCAAAGAATGCAAAATAAAATGGGATAAGAAGAGTTCCTGGAAATGAACCTATGGAAAAGCAGAAGTACAAAAAGATGTGTGCACAAAGATTCTATTGCAGTTTTGTTGGTAGAGGTGAATAATTGGAAATGACATAACTGTACATCAATAGGGGAATGATTAAACATATTATGGAACATCTCTGTGATGAATGCTGTAGCAGCTACTAGAGCAACGAGTGAGCTTTAAATGTCCTGCCAAGGAAAATGTCCTTGCAACATTCAAAAACGCAAAGTGCGGAACAGTTTGTATAAAATGTTCTTGTTTGTGTGAAAGAATTCTATGTGGGGTGTGTGTGTGTAAAAGAGTGAAAGGATACATACCAAACTGTTAAGAGTGGACAATTCTGGGGATTGAGATTAAGGAGGAAGAGTGTGGTGGGAGCTATTAATTTTTTAATTGACATACAATATTATATTAGTTTCAGGTGTACGACATAATGATTCAATATTTGTGTATATTGTGAAAGGATCACCATGGTAAATCTAGGTAACACCCGCCACCATACATCGTTACAGAATTTGTTTTCTTGTGATGGGAACTTTTAAGATCTCCTCTCTTAGTGACTTTCAAATATACGATACAGTGTTATTAACTAGAGTCACCAAGCGGTACATTATGTCCCCAGGACTTTTATAACTGGAAGTTTGTACTTCTTGACTCCCTTCACTCATTTCGGAGCTACTATTTTTTACTTTGTATATGTTTTATTGTTTGAATTTTTGTAATAAAAGCTAAAAAAGATATTTACCAGACAGAATCTATCACTCCACCTTCATCCTGCTCTGTTAGAGCTGGGAAGCCCAGCCCTTAACACGGTCAGCAGGGGCCAGCGTGGCACGATGCGGGTTGGGACCTAGTTCTGCTGGGGGTGGGAGGGTGGGGACAATGGGGTGGGGACAGTGTGCAGGTCCTGCAGCCCGGGGAGCTTCTGTCTAGCCGGGGGGCATTGCGTGATGTCAGGCATGTGGCCTCCACGGCGGTCACGTGGGGGTGCCCTGCTATGGGACTCGCGAGTATATCAGCAGGGCGCTGTTATTCCCTGGAAGACGGGCAGCACTGGAAGCTTGTCAAGACGTCACAAGCCTTCGACGCCAGCCACAAGGGTGACACCTGAACGAATGGGAGGGCAGTCCGGAAGCAGCAAGACCTGAGAAATCAGGCGGCAGGTCCCTGGCGGGTGTCGGTGGTGCCTGGTACCAGGGCAGCTGAGCACTTACTCCCAGAGTGTTGGGCTAATTCTGGGGACAGGGGCCCGGCCTGTGAATGAGAGTCAGGTGGTCTGGCTGCGGGGAAGCAGGGCTGCGAGCCTTGGAAAGAGGCCCCACGTGGCCGGGGCCTGGGGTGGAAGCTGCCCACCACCTCCCGCTTCGGAGCCCGGAGCTCTGGCCCAGAGGGGCCCCTTCCTTCTGAGCCCGTGCATGGGGCCTGTTTGCAGACAGGCTGCTGCGCGGGGCTGGCCTCCAGGCCCCGCCACCACTCCAGGAGACCCCAGGGGTCAGAGAAGTCGCGGCCTCGGGGGCTGTCCAGGCTGCCTGTTTGCTGTCTTCTCTGTTCATTGTCTCCTAATCGCAGGCCTGGAGGAGTCGGTCAGGTGGAAAGTCAATAAAACAAGCTGGTGGTTCTCCCTGGCGCCCTGACAGCCTCCGCACCGTGGGAACCCTGGCCAGGAGGCTCTAGAACCTGGCCTCCCGGCAGGTGCTCAGGGCCAGGCTGCCTGCGTGTCCTGCTCCGCAAGTTCTGGGCTTGCAGGACAGACGGGGAGGTGTCTGGGCTGCGGTGACAGCAGCTTCTCTGGGGTGAGTCCCCTCCGGGCTTCACCCCCCTCCCCTCTGTGCAGAGCAGCAGAAGAGGGGAAAGAACCGTGGAGTAGGAGTCAGAAGGAGATCCAAGTCCGGGCTTGGCCTGTGCTGGCCGTGTGGCCTTGGACAGGTGCTCAGCCTCTCTGAGTGTCAGTGACACACCTGAAAGATGCTAGTTATAAGCCTGTCCACCGGGCAGGGTCGCTGGGAGGCGGGGTAGTAACGGCGGTGTTTGCCCCGTGCTTCGGCGGTGCCAGGCGCTGGGGTCCCATCTACCAGCTCAATTTACTTCATAGCCTGCATCACTTCCTAACATACAATTCAGTCCACTCAATGTCAATGTTCGGTCCCTCCCACTAGAGAGAACGTTTCACGAAGAGAAAGCTTTTGGCATAATTTGTTCCCTGTGCTTAGAACAGAGCTTGGCATATAGGACTTGCTCAAAACTGTTTGATGAATGAATGAATGGATGGATGGATGGGCATCTCATTTAGTCCCCATACCAACACCCTGAAGAGAGTATGATTAGAATCTCCATCATACAAATAGGAAACCTGAGACGCAGGGAAGAAAACTGTCTTTGTAAAGTCACGGACAAGTACGTGGTGGGGCTCTGGTTTAACTCCAGAGCCTGGGCGATTTGGTTCTCTCTAAAGGAAATGAGGTACGTGAAAGCGCTGGGTAAACTGTAAAGGGCTGTAGAAGCGTAAGGTGTTATAACACGTCACTTTCCATTTACTTGATGATCTAAAACTAAACAGCACCTTTGTACTGTGTCTCCCGCCTCCCCCCTCAGCCCTCACACCCCTTTGTTTGAGGTCGCATGGTCGGTTCTGACTTTCTGCTGGTCTTTATTTTGTAAATTATCCGTAGCCAATCCTTAATCCGACACCGATTTCCCAGACCACCCAGCGCATCCTCTGCCACCTCCCGTCCTGTCAGCTGGAGGGGAGCGCCCCTGAGGTCACACTGCCTTCTGTCACCAGCCAGAACCAAACTTGGTTAGGCAGTCGGGTCCGATAAGAGACAAGCTTCGTTCCAGAGCCCAGTGGATCTTCGAGGTGTGTTTGGCTAAGACGTGTTCCCAGGTCTCATCTCCCTTGTTCCCGAGGACGGCTTGTCGGTCTTTCCAGCCACTTTAGGAGCATCAGGCACTTAGGGACACCGTCTCCTCTGTTATGCCCTCCACTGTGTCTTGCCCTCCGGGGTCTCGCAGCCTTGCTCAGACGCCTTCCCCCTGAGTTTGCCCTGCTGCTCCCCGCTCCCTGCCTCTCGCTTCCTTTCCGAGTCACCCACCAGCACCTGCTTTTCTCCAGCAGTCAGGACGTCCCGGGTGGGAGTCACCTCGGGGGCTGAAGGCTGAGGGACATGGAAGAACAAACGCAGGAAGGAGGCGAGTCAGAGAGCGAGCCTTGTCCTGCCCCGAGCTCTCTGTGCGGCTTCTTTCCGGATGCTCCTTGTAAAGGCCTTTGGGAGACTGTGGCTGTTCCTTGGTGGTCCCAGAACCAGGCTTCCCCTGGGGAGGGGGTGATGTGGAAGCAGGTTCTTCGCCCTCCTGGCGGGGTGAGGGAGCTTGCCCATGTCCTCCTGGGAGCAGGTGGTCATCTGGACCAGCCCCGGGGGGTCCCAAGCCTTGAGGACCAAGGAGCAGGTGGTGGAAGGAAAACACGGGCTTTGGAGTCAGCCTGGCTTTGAATTCAGGCGCCGCCCTCACCCAGGGGTGACGGGTGCTCACCTCACACCTCCCAGCCTCTGCTTCCCCATCTGTAACACCACACTTCTCAGGGTTGTCGCGAGGGTGCCATGAGATGGCCTGTAAAGGGCCTCATGAGAAAGCACGCTGGGGTAAGTTACTATAACTGTAACGAGATGGAGGGTGCTTTATTCACCAGCATCTCCCTTAGAAGGACAAAATTGGATTGTTGGTGAAATACTTTGATCTGTGCTTTGTTACAGAAGCAGGAATTTAGGGGGACCTGGGACTGGTGGAGCAGGGGGTTGTGCATCCTACTAGGTAGGTTTGGGAGGGGTGAAGGCTGCAGGGTGCCTGAAGTGACCCCACTCCATGGCCACTTCCCCCGTATTCACTTTTTCTCGGTTCACAAGTTGCTTGTACATAAGTGCATTTTTTTTTTTCATAAGTGCATTTTTTGTGGCAGTCGGGCTGGGCTGACATCGGGGTTGCTGTGGGGCGGAGTGCAGCTAACACGCACAAATGAAGTACCAGGGGCAGGGGAATCACTAGGAGGTGAGCCCAGGAATTCACGGAAACCGTGGGGAGGATTTCGGACTTCTACAGGCCAAGGAATTGGGGTTTGGACGAGGTTTAAGAGGACTTTTGTGGGCCAGTGGATGTCCTATAACTTCCCAGCCCAGCATCATCATCCTTCTTTAGGAGAGAGAGAGAAACGGGTTCAAATTAAGTACTTTCTCAGTCAAGGTCACATAGCACCAAAGGTGACAAAACTGGTTTTAAATTCCCTGCCGCCTGCTTCCAGCCTGTGGCTGTAGCCTCTGAGCCAGACCACCTGTCCAACATGAAAGGCTGCGGTCTCAGGTAACAGATGAGGAAATTAACCTCAAGGGCTTGCCCAATCTGCCCAAGGTCAGACCTGGGTTTAATGCAGGGCTCTTACAACTGGCGGGAGAAGCCAGCAGGGATCAGGCCCCTGGCAGGACCTCCAGGGCCATGGGGAGGCTGTTTTCCTTTTGAACAAATTACTTCACTTATCTGGGATGATCACCCCTCCTAATCCTGTCTGCTAATTGCACTAAAGTTGCCCCTTCATGCAAGTGGATTAGGCTTCATGTGACGGGGCTGGGCACAGAACCCAGCAGCCCTGCTGGCACACCCTTGCTTTGACTTCACGGCTGCACCTGTTTCATTCTTGTGGGGCCCGCTTCCATGTGGTCACACTTCAAAGCATAATCTCACATATAAAGCCTAAATTTAGCTTTAATCAAATAATTGCTGGACACTAAATCATCAAATGATCAGCACCAGCCCCCATTACTGGTGACTAAGAAAGAAAGCTCTAGGAAGAGAGGAGTCGGTTACATAATTGAATCCCCATGGAGGTTAAAAACAATCCTGGGGGTGTACGATTGTCTTCTTATTTCACAAAGCTTAACGTTCATAGCAGGTGCCCTCTGAGAGGCCGTGGAAACCCCACTGGCTATGGAGAGAAAGAGGGTGACCCCAGGAAGGTACTGAAGTGCTGAGTGGGGTGGGGGTCAAAGTAAGAGACGAGAGAGAAGGTTTAGGGTGGCAGGGATTTGGTCTTGTGGGAATAAACCGTTTTAGATGACTTGGGGGATGTTTCTAGAGATTGGAAACTCTGCTGTAGCACCAAGCATTGAAGAGAATGGCTTACTGATTGACGAATACCCACTTGCCACCATTAGCATCTTGGTCATTAAGACAGAAATTAGCCTAGTTAAGCTTGGGTTCTGTAGAGGCAGCTGCTTACATGATTTCCCCACTCTGATCACCAGGACAGCAACTGTCAATGATCAAGCAGTGGCCGGCAGCTTAAGAAGATGACAGCAGGATTTGTCCAGAATGGCTAAGCCCACTCTCTGTGCTGAGTGTGTGTGTAGGCAGTGATGCTGAAGAAAGCACACACCCTGGCCCATCTCCTTCTAACTCTGCATTCAGTGATGTCGCTTTGGTTGCTTAAATTGGCCAGGCTGGGAGTATTTACACCGTGAAATTTGACAAGCAGTTTGGGGCTTTCCCTTACACTGGAGAGCTGGTTTAAAAAAAAAATCTACCAGCAAAACACCTGTGAGAATGGCTAAAAATCAAAAACACGGAGGGAATTCCCTGGTGGTCCAATGGTTAGGGCTCCACACTTTCACTGCCGGTGTCCGGGGTCAATCCCTGTTCCGAGAACTAGGATCCTGCAAGCTGCGTGGTGTGGCCAATAAAACACAAAACAAAACAAAACACTGACAACACCAAATGCTGGTGAGGATGTGGAGCAACAGAAATTCTCATTCACTGCTGGTGGGAACGCAAAATGGTGCAGCCACTTTGGAAGACAGTGTGGTGGTTTTTTTACAAAGCTAGACACGGTCTTACCGTGTGATCCAGAAACTGAGTTCCTGGTTATTTACCCAAATGAGCTGAAAACTTTTGTCCACATGAAAACTGCATGTAAATGTTTATAGAAGCTTTATTCATAACTGCCAAAACTTGCAAACAACTAGGATGTCTTTCAGTGGGTGAATGGGTAACAAACTGTGGAATACAGTAAACTTCTTTGCCGTTAATATGGTTGCCACATTTCACAGTTTCACTGCATAAGTAATTGGCCATAAGCAATTTTGCCATAAAAGATAAAATCACTGGCTGACAGTTTCTAGTTTGACAGTTCGGTTACAACTGGTTGAAATGTGTTATCGACCTTATTGATGACTTCATTGAGTTGGTTTCTTTGTTTGAAACACACTGCACCAGAGGAGAAAGAGGCTGAGGCCTCGGAGGCACAGACTTGGACCCACATTTCCCATAGAACTTTGGAATGTCTACCAGTGGACATGTATGCCAAGAGCGCACAGCAGTACAAAGCTCAGATACAAACATGCATCCTACTATCTGGAAACTGATACCTCTCTTACTGAGGAAGAAATTTTAGTGAAAAAAATAACCAGTGCAATGCCAATGGAGGAGATGAATTAACAGCAAAAAAAAAAAAAAAGGTGTAAAATACTGTGAATGAAAGCCTTGGAAGATAAGTACTTAGTGCTTAGACAAACACAACCCACAGGGCTTCCCTGGTAGCGCAGTGGTTGAGAGTCCACCTGCTGATGCAGGGAATACGGGTTTGTGCCCCGGTCCGGGAAGATCCCACATGCCGTGGAGCTGCTGGGCCCGCGAGCCATGGCTACTGCGCCTGCGCGTCCGGAGCCTGTGCTCCGCAACGGGAGAGGCCACAACAGTGAGAGGCCCTTGTATCGCAAAAAAAACCCCAAAACAAAACAGAACCCAGAAAATAAAATCAGTTATTTGCGAAGTATTGCCATGAATCTACACACATTTAAAATGTATTCAAATATTTTGTATTTAGCAATAAAATTTTTTATATTTTGTTCTTCATGTCCCATGTTTCATTACATCCTATCTAACGTCCCTCTTTTATTTTTTGTTACTTTATCTTTTACGGGAAAATCACCTTAAGGCCAATTAGCTATGTAGCGAAAATGTTTGTGGCAAAAATCCTGCAATCATGTTTATGGCAAAGATGTTTACAGCACAAGAACCTGGAACCGTGGAATACAAAATTTGGAAGACATACAATGGAATATTATTCAGGGATAAAAAAGAAACGAGCTATCAAGCCATGAAAGGACTCGGAGGAACTGTAAATGCACATTACTGAGTCAGAGAAGCCAGTCTGAAAAGGCTATGTACTGTACGAATGCCACACGGCATTCTGGCAAAGGCAAAACTATGGAGACAGTATAAACATCAGTTGCTGGGGGCTGCGGGGAGGTGGAGAGGGATGAATAGTTGGAGCACAGGAGATTTCTCCTATTACATGTAATTCACCCTCGGTACCCCTTCCAGGACTTTTTTATTCCACCCAGATTATAAATGTTTCCTCCCCCCGCACTTCCTTCCTTCCTTCTTCTTTTTCCCTAATCACAGAATATTGTCCAATAATACCTTGTCTGAAACCCTTGGGGGCAGATGCTTTGGTGATCAGACATTTTTGGGCATTAAAGTGATACATACACTGGCTATTATGTGACCCCTCCAAGAGTTCTGGGGCAGGATCATTTCTGCAGTGAAATATAAGCTTGTACACACTAAATGAGATAAATATAGACTCCGTAAAGACTAATAATTATAGACTATAGAAAGGCTTGTGGCTGTTTAGGTTAGGTTTTTGTTGCTAAACAAATTTGCACTAACTTTATGAAAAACTTTCATTTTGAAAGCTTTTTTGATTTCTGAACTAAAGATAAGGCCTGATGGGCTTATACAGATACATATAGACATATATACATATAGACATATATATATATATATATATAGAGAGAGAGAGAGAGAGAGAGACATATATATATATATGTATGTATGTATTTGGATAAAAGTTGGAAAATACAGAAAATCACCAAAAAATATTCACAATCTTACCATTCAGAAGTAATAACCATCCATTGTGACTTTCTGTCACAATGGATTAAGAGTGTGTATATGTGTGTGTGTTTGTGCATCCTCTCCACGGAGAGGTCCTGGGAACAACTATCAACATTTTGCTATTTACATATATAAAAAATACACACTTGGGCTTTCCTGGTGGCGCAGTGGTTGGGAGTCCGCCTGCCGATGTGGGGGACACGGGTTCATGCCCTGGTCTGGGAGGGTCCCACGTGCCACGGAGCGGCTGGGCCCGTGGGCCATGGCCGCTGGGCCTGCGTGTCCAGAGCCTGTGCTCTGCAGTGGGAGAGGCCGCGGCAGTGAGAGGCCCGCATACCGCAAAAAAAAAAAAAAAAAAATACACACTTATATTAAAAACACACAGATATGCATATGTGTTTATTTCCCCCGCCAGAGAAATGGGATTATATTCGTACTGTTTTTTTCACTTAAAATATAATGAACACTTCTCCATGACATTAAATATTCTACAATAGCCTAATGTCTATTTCAAGTTTTATTGTATTGTTATACCATAATTTAGATTAATTACAGTTTTTCATATTATAAATAACATTGTAATGAACATACTTATCCATATATCTTTGGGTGTGTCTGTGATTTCATTCCCAGGATAAATTATTAGATGTGGAATTATTGGATCAAAGGGTGTATGAGATATTTTAAAGAGTATATTTGAAGTATATTTTTTTGGTCACAGAATTTACAAAAGAAATTACTAAATGTTTTTCCTGCATGCAAGTGACTTTGCATAAAGTTATTATTAATTTTACTTGTTATCATTGTTTTAGACAGTTCACTTAGAATTAAAATTTGGATTCTGAATACATTCCCATTTTTAAACATTATAAAAAATTCCCGGGACTTTCCTGGTGGTGCAGTGGTTAGGAATCCGCCTGCCAATGCAGGGGACATGGGTTTGATCCCTGGTGTGTGTGTTTGTGCATCTTCTTCACTGAGAGGTCCTGGGAACAGTGACACTCCAATAGCAGGAAGCAGACTTAGTGCTCAGATCTCAGTTTCTACATATCATTCACCACTAAACAGAGCCAGGGCTCCTTGGAGAAATGGCTGATTCCATGAAGGGTGGCAGGAAATCCTGGAATATTTTGTTGTGCTGGGAAGTAAGGAAGTGCTCAGAGAATGGTGGAAGCAGGTCTCAAGGACATAGAAGCCAGCCTGCAGGAGCTCCTGTGACCAAATCTGGTGTAATTTGAACATGAAAATGATGTTAGTAACCATTTATATCACATTGAATAAAATAGACTCCATGAGGCTGTACTGATATAAATATATAAGTGAATAAATAAATGAAGAGAAGAGACAGCTTTTCCTTGCAGTGGAATGCCAACTAATATATTGGGAAGGAATGATGAAATTAGAAGATCACCATTTGGCAAACATCATAGCAGTTAACAGTTAATCATAAAACTTAATTCAGCCAAGAAACACCAATGAGTTTTAGAACTAGTGGGTGAAAATTTAGTAGGATTGGTGTGTTTTCTTAGTCTCAAATAGTCTCATACCTACAAAGAGAAAAGGAGCAAGTTTATAGGGGAGACACCCAGAAGATACTGCTTGAATGGATGACCAAAGTTAACATCTGCTGTAATCAGGCAAACTGTGATCACTCAAGGGGATACAGCATCACCTCTGTGGCATTCCTGCCCAAAACACATCACCTGAATCAGAACGAAGAAACTTTAGACGAATCCGAATGGAGGGGCATTCTGCAAAATAATTGTCAAAGGTGCCACAGCCACAAAAGTCAAGGACAGACTGAGGAAATGTTCCAGATTAGAGAGAACTAAGAAAGACAGCTAAAGCCCTGTGAGGTCTTGGACATAATCAGGACAATTAGCAACACTGGAATGGGTGCGGGACTTCATGATAGGCATGCACATGAGTTAATTGACTGATTCTTAGATTGCATTGTTATTATGTAAGAACATGTCCTTGTTTGTAGAAAATACACACTAAAATGTCTGTGCTGTTCTCGGAACTGAATTGAACATTGTTTGACTCAGTTGTCTCCTGGTTCTAGTGTTGCAGGATCTCCAGCCCCCTTGAGGAGGCCTGACCCTTCCCTTCTGTATGAAAGCTTCTCTGAGGGTCCCTGGGAGCTAGCCTGGCTCTCAAGGCCTAGATGCCAAGGGCTATTTGAAGGATGGTATGAAAGTGGGAAGTAAAACAATTGAACTCTGTTCTGTGCCTGGGACTTTCCCTACTCCTGCTGGAGAGCTGAAACCAGGAAATTTCTTCATGACATCTATATCATATCAACATAGCATTAATATTAATATCTTCTGTGAAGGCTGGATTGAGTTAATTCTGGGAATTCCCCATTGCCATAGAACTATCCCCAGAAGGACTTGGCCATGAGCTAGAAGCTTATTAAAGCTATAGTCTGCACAGGTAAATATTCAGCCATCAGATCCTTGCTTCTCAAAGCTGTACAAAATCTGGCTATATCTGTTTTATATTTATAAATTTCTTCATATTGTTTTATAAAAATTAACCCAGCATCAAACTCCAGAAGCTGGAATTTGTTGAAACCCAGCAATCTTCATGTGGGTAAGGCACGGGACAGACAGTTCTCCTCCCCTGTGCTGCTTCCGTGCTTGGGCTACCCTCTGTGCACATGGTGCCCTCAGAACCCTTTCCACTAGTGATCCTTCCTGTCACAGATGAGTAGGCAGTGACCTCATTCTTCACAATCCACCCTGTCCCTTGATTTTCTTATTGGTTAACTGCAGGCCATGTGAACTGGTCCCTAACCTGGGTGGGCAATCCCTGGACCTTATCTCTCAAATCATCTGCAGAAAATGACTATCTCCTGTCCTCTGCACCAGCCCCTCCCCGGACTACACCCACCCCTGCTTCACACTACCCTTCAGTCACATTCCTTTCCCCTCTCTAGGACCAGTCATGAAATTCCTGCTCCAAAAAACATTTTAGGTTCCGTCATACTTATTTGTGCTCTTTTCAGCCCAATCAGTGGCAAGACCCTGTCCTTTCAGAGAAACTTTTTTTAAAAAAAATATTTATTTATTTGGTTGCACCGGATCTTAGTTGCAGCAGGCTGGCTCCGCAGTTGCCACTCCTGGGCTCCTTAGCTGTGGCATGCGAACTCTTAGTTGTGGCATGCATGTGGAATCTAGTTCCCTGACCAGGGATCGAACCAGGTTCCCCTGCACTGGGAGCGCGGAGTCCTATCCACTGCGCCACCAGGAAAGTCCCCAGAGGAATTTTTTAATTAGATGGAACTTGGGAGATAATTTTGGTGTGACATCCAGATCCTGGAAGTGAGTTGTTATTTCATGACAGCTGGAACCAGAGCTCCCAGACGAGTCTTCATTCCATGACATCACACCATCCTCTCCTGCTCATTTACCCTTTCCTGTCCAGCCTCTGGTTTATCCGATAGAGAGAGACGATCGTTTTTATGCCCAGTGTTAGAGGGCTTGCTCTATTCAAGGCTTTGTGAAATATGACAAAAGCAAATGCCAGTTTAGTAAATCTCATGTCCAAAGTCCCTCTAAATAAGTAAAAAAGGGTGAAGGCAGAGGGACAGACAAGGGGAGAGCACAGTGTCTCAGGGCTGGGGAATAACTCTATTAATGGGAGAGGATCCAGAGCCAGAAGGGATGAATGGGGAGATTGTGCATCTTCCCAGCTATAAAACACTCCCAAACCCACCTCCTCAGCCCATCTCCCCATAAAAAGTGATTTGGGGTAAGTGCTGGTAAACAGCCTGTGTGTACTTGGGAAAAGAAACTATTCATGACATAATGATTTTGGATACAATCCCATTAAGCTGTGCCCTGTGGCTGTTTTTTCCATTAAGCCATTTAAGCCATTTCACAATCCATGATCTCCTCTTTGGGAGAAAGAGGGAAACTTGGTCATGGGGGCCTGAGTGGGGAGATGGGCAAGAACTGACTTGGTTCTGTTTCAGCATGAAGGTACCTCGAAGTTCTCCGGTAATGTGGGCTTTCCTTGAGCAAACGCTGGGTGGTCCTTGGCTTGGCCCTGTGGGGTTAGCAGTCTTGGGCTCTGCACAAGTCAGTTCTGGATGGAATACAAGAAAAATGTCTTAGGGAAAATGGAAACTTAATAGGCTGGATAAACAATAGCACAATGGTAGCCGTGGCACCAACCACTAACAAAAGAATGACAAAACCCCAATTCACCAAGAAGGACTTTATTCCTATCATAGTTTGGTTGGCTCTGTGGTTTTTGGCGAGAGGAAAATACTTTGGATTCGATGACGATGTTTCCCGAGTAATGTGTGGTGACCTAAGGGGTATGGGATTCAAGTGTTTTGGGCCGGGGGCCCCCCGGTGTGAGTCACAGATGCCTCTTCACGGTTGGCTCAGATAGACGAGGCCGTGAGCAGACATCACAGTGCAGAGAGACTGGCCCTGACTCACAGAGCGTCCCGTGGAGAGCAGGGGAGGTGGCTGGCCTGCAGAGGACAAGACACAGGAAGCAGAGGAGGGCCGTGTCTAACAGTAGCGCGCTGTGTGTCTCTAGTGCTTGACAGCTGACAAAGCACCGTGTGCATTGTCTCATCTACAGAAACCTGTGAGGTCAGCAGGACTCATACTCTATCTCCAGTTACAGATGAGGAAGGCAAGGTTCACAGAAGTGAAGGAGTCTGTCCACAAGCACACAGCAAACAAGAGGCAGAGCCAGGGCTGGAACTCAGAGCTCTTGGCCTGAATGCAAGTAGAACATGCTGGCACTTGAGGGGTGTTAATGAGCTTACCTTGTAATCTTTGCCCCTGCTCCCCTGCTCTAGAGCCCTGTATTCCCTCCCTGGACTTGTTCTTTTAGGTTAAGGCATGGTCTCCAGCGAAGCTCCAGTTAGAGGCAAAGTACAGGCATGAGAGGTTACACATTTCACAAGTCTTTTGCCCTGGTGATACTTTAAAGGGTGTGTCTGCCGTGCCGAGCCGGCAGACACAAACGTGTCTGTGGCCCCCAGCCCCTTGATTCCTCTCTGTGCTCCCTCAAATCTGCACGGGACGGTCTCGTGCGCTGCCCTGTTCTTCGGCCACTTTGGACTCCTTCTTTGTTATTTCACGGGTACGTCTTCCAGTTCTCAGCTTCGTGCCTTTGTTCAAGTACTTCTGTTTGCCTCCCTTGCAGAGGCCTCTTCATTTGGATTAGGATGAGAGTGCTCTGTAGGCCATGAAAGGCCGTCTCAAAATCCCATCTTTCGGGCTTCCCTGGTGGCGCAGTGGTTGGGAGTCCACCTGCCGATGCAGGGGACGCAGGTTCGTGCCCCGGTCCGGGGGGAATCCCACATGCCGCGGAGCGGCTGGGCCCGTGAGCCATGGCCGCTGAGCCTGCGCGTCCGGAGCCTGTGCTCCACAACGGGAGAGGCCACAGCAGTGAGAGGACCTAGTACCGCAAAAAAAAAAAAAAAAAAGAAAAAAGAAATCCCATCTTTGAATGTTCTGAGCTCTTAGTGCGGTTCCCGATCCATGGTGGATGCCCAACAGGTGACTGTGGATGGAAGTTTGGGCGGCACTTGTTGGAGGCCATTTCATGCTCTGTGGTGCGGCCAATTAGACTTCAGTAGCCAGAGCTTGTTGGTGACTGTCTTAGGGATGGGCAAATGTTCTTTGGTGACAGATAGATTTGAATTCTGCTACTGGCATGGAATGATGGTATCGGGCCTGCAAAGGCCATGCAAGATTTTTGAATTGTTCACTCCGCTTTTCCCACAGCTGAAAAAAATGATTCTGTACTCAGGCCTGGGGTCATCTTGCTGTTTGGGGGAATGCCCAGCTCACAGTGAGATGGTTGATGGAAAAGGAATTTAGACAGAGAGAATGGCTATAAGGAGATAGTATATAGAGACAGCAGACTGTAGTAAATGAGGTGCACAGACATTGGAATTGCTTAGAATCTGGCTTTGACACTTGCACTTGGTGGCTTGAGTGCTTTAGTTATCTTGTCTATACAGTGAGGATAATAATTATACCAACTCCACAGAGTTGCATGAGGATCGAATTAGAGAATTCACGTAAAGTGCTTAGCAGAGAGCCTGGCACAGGGTGAGTACTCAGAAGAGATGCTCTTCCTAAGGAATCCCCTGTCGTGCAGCATGGAGTCGCAGCCATGGGCTCCGGACAGGGCTGCACTGAGCAGTGGGCAAGCCCACTTCAGGTGCATCAGCCCTTTGGGCCTCCGTTTTCCTGCCTGTGAAATGACCTGAGGGGATTGTTCTAGATCTGACGTTATAGCATCCTATCACCAAACTACCTTAAGAAACCGAGGGCGGGATGGTACCAGCATGTTGGATTTCAGGTTGCTTCTAAGGTGGGCGCAGGATGGTGTCTCTGAACACAGTTCTAGGACAGGATATCGGAGTGAGAGGACCACACATATGATGGTAAGAAGGAATCCTCCTACTTACTTAGTGCTCCATGCTTTGCAACATTGTCCACGTTCATCATCTCGTGTAATCCCTACAACAGCCTTACAAGGGAGGCATTTTGTCAGGTGAGCTCCTGGGGCTGGGAGAGGTGAAGTGACCTCACTCATACGTAGCAGAGGCAACAGGGCTGGGACTCGGAGTGAGCCCCTGACAGCGCCTGTCCCTGGGACCCACATGCCAGCTGCATGGCTTTTCCAAGAGGGACAATGCCAAGTGCTGACTCATGGTCAGCTTTTATTGACCTTCTTCTCGGCCACTCCAGCTGACTCCAGCTGACACCCCAGCTCTTCTATAAGACTCTTTGCAGCCACACAAGTGCTTGATGTATCTGATCCAGAGCAAACAGGACTATTGCCCTACCAGGGCTTAAATCCTAAGATGAGAAAACAAAAAAACAAACTAGCCATCAATAGACTTTGTCATTAAGATAATCACCAAAGGGCACTGAGGGGGAAGGGCGAGTCGGGCATTGGGTGGGGGTAGTCCGACTGGTTTAATCTAGGAGAACTTCCTGGAGGAGGTGGCACAGTTGATTTATGATTTAAAAGAGGGGACAATGTAGTCGTTGAGACTGGGGGAACCAAGCCATCTAAGGAGTCTTCCCTTCCTTCCTCACCCTCCCCATCTTGCCACCTACAGAGCTGACAGTGCTGCTCAGGGGCAAAAGCGAGAAAGAGATCCCAGGACACTTGATGTCCCTTGTCTGAGGCCTGGAGAGAGACTGTGCTGCTCCCCCACCCCATCGTTAATCTTGCTCAACCACTTTTGCAAAACGGGACTCTCAGCACTTAGGGAGGAGATGTGAGAAAGAGTGCCTGCAAACTCCCCAAGCTTTCTGGAAGAAAGAGGCAGTGTTCATGGAGGCTCAAGCGCTCCCATTCGTGCCCTGAACCTGGGGGCTGGGCACCACGCCGACGTCACTGCCACACACCAGTGAGCCTCAGGAGGAGCAAGTTTCAGCAGGTGGCGGACGGGGGCCGCACACCTTTAGGTTACAGTGCAATAGATGATGGAAGACCAATTAATTTCTTTCCAACAGAGAAATAGCTGAAAGATTATCAAGCAGTAATTGTTTATTGAACTGCTGCCTATGCAAAAATAGGGGGAACATTGCTCTGTATGGGAAAATTAATCTCTTCAGTAATCTCAGCTTTTGGTTGCTCTCCGCCTTTGCTTGGAGGTCATGTAATGCTCTCCAGGTCATTCAGGAAGCACAGAGTCACTGTAACAGGCTCTTCCAGGGTTGTCAGAAAAACTGTTTAGAAATCTAGGGGTTTTCACCTTTCTATCTTTTAATCTCTCCAGCCCCTGCACAGAAAGAGCAAGCTCTAGAACCCGACCTCCATCCCAGGTAGGCAGTTCTGACCCCCAAAAGAGGCAAGTCGAGACAAACACCTGCACATCACAGGTGCAACTGGGTAAACAGCAAGCCCAGGGCATGTGGGCTCAGAGCCGGGGCAGGGAGGAGCTAAGGACAAACCTGTTAGTCAGAGGCTGTCTTAGGATAACCTGTGAAGAATTTGTTCATCCACTAGTTCATTCATTCATTCATTCATTCATTCATTCATTCAGTATATTTGGAGAGCCTCTGTTGTGCTCTCTATAATATTGCTACCAATGAGGTGAGACGCTCTACAGCTTACACTACGATTTCTGCACTATCCCTCTTTGTCAGAGGAGATCGCACACTGTCACTACGCTGTCTTGCAGTACAGAAGCCCCAACATAGTCAAGCCAGAACGGCCTCCCAAGGGAGCGACATTAAGGTGACTTGGTGTCCTTTAAGGTCATGGGTTCAATTCCCCTATGGGGAGGAACTTCCTTCAGTTCTTGAACCCACCCATCCTGCAAATAACCCTCTGACCGCCAGGGGGCCTGGTTGAGACGCCTGGCACAAGCGCAGCCCTCCCAGAAAAACCTTGCCCTTCTGTTGGCGCTTGCAGGTGTCAACATCTTCCTCCAGAGGTCAAGGCCACCTTGAGGGTACACGGTGCCTGGTCCCTCCACACAGGGAGGCTGGGTGGGGAGTTCTTCCAGCTGGGCCAGTCCTGATGTCCTAGAGCTCTTAGTGGGTGATCCCGCCTGCCCTGGGGCTTCTGCCTTTAACCCCATGGGTCACCGAGGAGCCCCTTTCACACGGTTTTCCCCGCATTTAGGCTGGGTGTGAAGGTGCGCAGTGAGGTAGAGAATCCATAGCTGGAATAACTGATGCTATGTGGGGCTCTGCTTCCAGTTTGCACCGCTGTGATAAGGTCCACCTTCCTCTCAGGCAGCTGCAGGCACCTCCTTCCTGCACCCGAGGAGGAAGACATCCGAGTCCACTTTAGGTCAGGAAGGGCCACTTGTCCGAGGCTCCTGGCCGGCCACTCCCAGGACCCATGGCAGGTGGGAAAGAACGAAACAGGTTCCTTCCAAACCCATCTTTACGCCTTGGTGAGATGGGTGAACATGTGATTTGGGAAACACCGAAGAGCTTCAACAGAACCAAAATCTCTTCCTCACCAAGATTCAATCACACCAAAAACTCCACAGCTAGAAATTAATTGATTCAGGCCAGGTGGTGCCTTCACTTTAAGGCATCCTTTAAAAATCACTAATAATTGAGACTTCCCTGGGAGTCCAGTGGTTAGGACTCCGCGCTTCCAGTGCAGGGGGCACGGCTTCCCTCCCTGATCGGGGCACTAAGATTCACACAATGTGGCACGGCCCGAAAAAAACCCACTACTAATATCTAACCTTTCTTTGCTGTTCTGTAGTATATAAAGTGCCCCAGCGCCCCACCAGTCCCAGATGCCCCAGCTCTCTCTTCGGCCTATAGAGAGTAACAAGAGCTATTTTCTTCATTTTTTTAAAAAAAATTGAGGTATAATTGGCATATAACATTATATTAGTACCAGCTGTACAGCATAATGATTCTATATTTGTATATATTGTGAAATGATCACCACAACAAGTCTTGTTAACATTTGTCACCACATGGAGCTGCAAAGCAGTTTTTTTCTTGTGATGAGGACTCTTAAGATCTACTCTCTTAACAACTCTCAACTATGCAATACAGTATTGTTGTCTATAGTCACCACGGTGTACACTACATCCCGATGAACACATTATTTTATAACTGGAAGTTTGTATCTTTTGACTCCCTTCATGCATTTCTCCTGCCCCACTCCACCCTCCACCTCTGGCAACCACCAATCTGTTTTCTGTGTCTGTGAGCCTTAGGGTTTGGTTTTGTTTGTTTGTTTAGACTCCACATAAAAGAAAGATCATATACTATTTGTCTTTCTCTGTCTGACTTATTTCACTTAATATAATGCCCTCAAGGTCTCTCCATGTTGCTGCAAATGGCAAGATTTCATTAATTTTTATGGCTGAGTAATATTCCATTGTGTATATGTACCACATCTTCTTTTTCCATTCATCTGTCGATGGACACTTAGGTTGTTTTCATAACTTGGCTATTGTGAATAATGCTGCAGTGAAAATGGGGGTGCATGTATCTTTTTGAATTAGTGTTTTGGTTTTCTTCAGATAAATACTCAGAAGTGGAATTGCTGGATCATATAGTAGCTCTATTTTTAATTTTTGGAGGAACCTTCATACTGTTTTCTGTACTGGCTGCATCAATTTACATTTATACCAATAGTGTACAAGGGCTCCCTTTTGTCCATATCCTCATCAACACGTTACTTCTTGTCTTTTTTGATGATGGTCATTCTGACATGTATGAGGTGATATGTTATCGTGGTTTTGACTTGCATTTCCCTGATGATTAGTGATGTTGAGTATCTTTTCATGTACCTTTTGGCTATTTGGATATCTTCTTTAGAAAAACATCTATTCAGATCCTCTGCCTATTTAAAAAATCAGGTTTTTTTTTTTGGTTGTAAAGTTGTATGGGTTCTTTATACATATTGGGTATTAACCTCTCACCAAATATATGATTTACAAATATTTTCTCCCATTTGGTAGTTTGCCTTTTCATTCTGTTGATGGTTTCCTTTTCTATGTAGAAACTTTTTAATTTGATGTAGTCCCACTTGTTTATTTTTGCTTTTGTTGCCTTTGCTTTTGGAGTCAGATCCAAAAAGTCTTTACCAAGACCAATGTCAAGGAGCTTACAGCCTATGTATAGTTCCAGGGGTTTTATGGTTTTAGGTCTTACATTCAAGCCTTAAATCCATTTTAAGTTAATTTCTGTGTATGGTGTAAGGTAGTGGTTTAGTTTCATTCTTTTCCTGTGGCTGTCCAGTTTTCCCAACACCATTTATTGAAGAGACTGTCCTTTCCCCATTGTATATTCTTGGCTCTTTTGCCATAAATTAATTGACCATATAAGTGTGGGTATATTTCTGGGCTCTCTATTTTTTTCCATTGCTCTATGTGTCTGTTTTTATGCCACTGACAAACTGTTTTGATTACTGTAGCTTTGTAATATAGTTTGAAATCAGGGGGCACGAGGCCTCCCCCTTTGTTCTTCTTTCTCAAGATTGCTTTGGCTATTGGGGGTCTTTTTTAGTTTCATACAATTTTAGGATTGTTTCTTCTATTTCTTTGAAAAAATGCTATTGGAATTTTGACAGGGATTGCATTGAATCTCTAGATCACTTTGGGTGATATGGACATTTTGACAATATTAATTCTTCCTATCCATAAGCATGGAATATCTTTCCATTTATTTGTGTCTCTTCAATTTATTTCATCAATGTCTTATAGTTTTCAGTGTACAGGTCTCTCACCACCAGGTTTCTTTTCTCTTGGCACTCCTCTGAGCTGTGGCGCCAGCTCCTGGCAGGGACTGGTTCCCCACTGGGCTGTAATTTGTTTCCACCACCTCCTAAGCAGGGAGTTGGGAATAGACACTGCCCTCAGCTCCCACCTGGACACTGGAGGGACCAGGCTCGGGGACAAGGACACAAGCCACCTGGCAGAGGCCATTTGGCACCAGTGCTCCACAGTATAGGCAGCTGAGCTGAGCGCTGTAAAATTTTGTACATAGTGCTAGGCCCTACCCTCCAGGAGTTTATATGTCAAAATGTCTTAGACATATTACTGTCCCTCCCTGGGCTCCTCTCCCTCTGAGTGTGGCTGCTACTTATTGTTACAATGGGATACGATTCTCTTTATTTAGGAAAGGTAAGAACACTGGACTTTGGGGATCATAAGACTTGAACAGAGTTCCAGATCTGCCACTAAATTGACCCTGTGGTCTTGAGCAAGTTATCTGGGCTTGCTGAGCCTCAGTTTTCTCATCTGTGAAATAAGAAAGATAATACCACCCCACAAGATTGTTCTGAGGCTGGAATGAGAAACGCACTGAAAACATGAGAGCCACAAAAGGCAGTGGGTGGGTGGAATGAGATGCTGCTTCTTAGGGAAGCGGCAAGCAGAAGAGCCCAGTGGACAGATCGGCTACACCACACCTCCCCACTTTCCTTCCCCACCTGCTCCTGGTCAGCATCTCCTACCAGTTCCCTTGATATGTGCACTCGACATGTCCCAGACAGTCCTGTTCTCAATGCTCTGGCCTTTCCTTTACCCCTCCTCTCTCTTCAAAGCTACCTAATCTCTGCTTCAGTCCTTTAGATTCTTGGGCCTTCAGTTATTTATTCTTGTAATAAATGTTTATTGAGTGCCCTGTAGAAGAAAGCCTGTTGTATTAGATTAGAAAGAACAAGACTTTGCATCTTTTGCCTTCTCCCCAACTAGCCACGACTCTAGGCAAGTCCCTTGCCTTCTCTGAGCTTCAGTTTCCTAAACTAGAAGATGGAGATGACACCTACATTACAGGGTTTTTAGGAGGATGATGGGTGATAACGTGTGTGGAAACCAAGGCCAGGTGCTCAGTAAACGTTAACTCCCTCTGCAGCCTGCTTACCGTCAATCAGATAAACTCACCAAGTATCAAGCAGCAGTGGAATGACGAGGACCTACTAGGCTGATGCTTTAGAAATCAAAGCGAAACAAAAGCCCGTGCATTTTAACGGGATCCCGGGACCCATCGCAAATTCTGGCCTGACAACAGCTGCTTGAATATATGACTGCGCCTCCAGTGTCACCTCCAAAAGAAGTAAGTGTGGGAAGCATTCCAAGTCCCATGGCAGGGCCACGGGAGCTCAGCTGCATGGGCACCTTGTTGCCCAATGAGGTGTTTTGTCCCGTGCCCACCAACACCACGGCTGTACAGTGCCAGCCCTTTCTAACTCAAAAATACAGCACCTCTTCATCCAACTGAGGTCCTGGATGGGTGAGGAATGTCTGGGCTTCAGTCATAGATATCCCTTTTCGGGGACTAAATTTAAAAAGCAGGTGTATCATTTGGTAAGTTTTATATTAAGCCTCTGGGGGGGATTTAGAAAGACGAGTAAATATCTAGCACAGGGCACTTTAAAAGTCTCATTTAATCATTCATTCAGCAAATACTGGCTGAGTTAGGCACCTCTGTAGATGCTTGGGTTCAGACCGGCTGGGACCTGGGACTTTTGCTGCAGGGCTGCAGTGCTTGCACCTGGACACACCTCTCCTCCAGCAACTAAATATGAAGAAACTCTATGGGACTAAAAATAACTGTGTGCATGCGCAGTTGGGGGCAAATTCTGGACAAAAAATACAAAGAGACCAAAAAACCCAACTGCCACTTTTGAAGAGCCTGGAGCAAAAACAGGGTGTTGGGAGCAAATGTGGGTACTTCAGAAAGAAGAAAAAGTAGAGCTGGGTGAGGGGATCAGAGCGCCAGAGGGGCGAGGGGGATGGGCTGAACTGTGAAACGGGGTGTTGGGAGAAGGCTCACTGAAAAGGTGAGACTCAGCCAAGACCCGAAGGAGGTGGAGGCAGGTGATGCTGATGTCGGGGGGTGCAGCGTGGAGCTCGCCCGCCGTGCTCAGGACCGCTAGGGCGGAGGGCGGCGCGGGGAGGAGCAAGAGGATGGAGGCGGCGGAGGGGGCCGTGGAGACCACCTTAAGGACTCCAGCTTTTACTCTGGGAGAAAAGGGAGCCGCCAGCGGTTTTGAGGTGAGACAGGATCCACCGGGAGCATTCATTCCAGTCCTGGCTCTGCCAGGCACCCGTCATGACACTGAGCAAATCAGGTCACCCCCCGCGGGCTGCACTTGCCTCAGGAGTAAGATGCCACGGATGAGACGGTTGGCTTGGGTTATTTCCAAGCTCCATTCTAAACCCAGTGGTGTCGGATGCGGACCAAGTCACGCAAACTCTTCAGCAGCGTCTCTGCTTACCACGGAAGGGCCGTGCTGCCTGGCACTCGCGCGTTTTCCTTCCTGTTCTTTCCCAGTTTGCCCCCAAGGCATCCCCGGGTCCCAGGCACATCTGGAGGGGAGAGCCAGCGGTGCTGGGAGAGTCGGCTGAGTTTCCTGCCATGCCCGCCTGGAGCTGAGTACAACTCTTCCAAGGCAATTACCTTTCCTGGCTGGGACCAGCGGGAGGGCAGTTTCCCATGGCGAGGTAAGCCCGTGGCCTGCTCCCAGCAGCCCCTGCTGGGCTGGCGGGATTAGGAGGGGAGAGGAAACAAGTGACAGGGCTGGACAGCCCCCGCCCCCGCCACGGCAGGGGAACAGGCAGTGACCGTTCCTGGGCAGTGTGGAAGGATTTGGGCGCAGCGTCAGTGATGGGTCTGACACCAGAAGTGCATCTGTTTCACTCCGAGGGTATCAGAGACACAAGCACCTCAGCCAGGAGGGAACGTGTCCTCGCCTGATTGAGGGGAACAGCTGCCAAAGACTCTTTTGACGCAGGATTGTCAGAAAGGAGGACTTCCCCCTTTTTTAGCAGAGGGACTCTGAAAGGAAGAATGAGGAGTTCAGGGCCCCTTCTCCTCCTCTGTCACCCTGCCCTGCTCTGCCTTTGGGTCCATGGCCTCCAGCCTCCAACCAACCATCACCTCCCGGTCTCCTCCATCACCAGCCAGCAGGTTCCCATTCACCAAGTTTCCAGAGCTGGAAACTTCCCCAACCTAGAAACTTGTTGGGAATTTAAAAATGCCATCCAGGGCTTCCCTGGTGGCGCAGTGGTTGAGAGTCCTGGGCAGTGTGGCAGGATTTGGGCGCAGCGTCAGTGATGGGCGGGAAGATCCCACATGCCACAGAGCGGCTGGGCCTGTGAGCCATGGCCGCTGAGCCTGCACGTCCGGACCCTGCGCTCCACAATGGGAGAGGCCACAACAGTGAGAGGGCCGCGTACCGCAAAAAAAAAAAAAAAAAAAAAAAAAAAGCCATCCAGCCAAGAGCTCTCAAACTCACAGCCATCAGTGGGCATGGCTGCTGGGCTGCATGAGAAGAGAATCAAATTACAAGAACAGGTTAACCGCTGAGATTGGACTAGTGCAGCCGTGGCTTTCCACCAGCATAGGCCGGCATCTCTGCAAGGAGTATTTTAAAAATCAGGTTATTGAAGTGTAATTTACATAGAGCAAAACGAATATTTTTTGGTGTACGGTTCAATGAGTTTTGACAAATGTAGATAGTCATGCAACCCCCGCCGTAAACAAAATGTACAACATTTTTATCACTCCCCCCAAAATTCCCTCATGCTCCTTTGTATTCAATCCCTCCCCGCCTGTAGCCTTTGCCAGGAGTATTCTTTCTGAATCATACTGAATCATATTCTCTCTTTTCTCTAGATGTCTTGATACCTGTCTCCTTTCAGTTAACATTATGTTTTTGAGATTCATTCAAGTTGTTTTGTGTATCAGTAATTCCTTCTTTTTTATTGCTGTGGAGGACGATCACTTTTTTTTTTATTTTAATTTTTATTGTGGTAATATAACATAAAATTTTCCTTTCAAACAATTTTTAAGGGTACAATTCAGTGGCATTAACTATATTCACATGTGCAACCATCACCACTATCTATTTCTAAATATTTCTAAAACTCTTTTTATCATCCCCAACAGAAAGTCTGTATCCATTAAGCAATAACTCTCCCTTCCCCCTTCATAGCCCCTGGTCACCTATAATGTACTTTCTGTCTTTGTCAGTTTCCCTGTTCTTCATACTCATGTAAGTGAAATCATGTAATATTTGTCCTTTTGTGTCTAACTTATTTGGCTTAACATAATGTCTTCGGGATTCATCCAAGTTGCAACATGTATCAGAATTTCATGCCTTTTTGTGGCTGAGTAATACTCTATTGTATGGGTATACCACATTTTGCTCATCAGTTCATTAGTCAATGGACATTTTGATCATTTTCACCTTTTAGCTATTGTGAATAATCCTGCTATGAACATTGGCATACAAGTATCTGAGTCCCTCTTTTCCTTCTTTTTTTTTTTTTTTTTTTTCAATATATATCTAGGAGTGGAATTGCCAGGTCATATGGTAATTCTATGTTTTAACTTTTTGAGTAACCGCCAAATTTTTTCCACAGTGGCTGCACCATTTAACATTCCCACCAGCAATGCACGATAGTTCTAATTTCTCTACATCCTTGCCAGCCCTTTTTATTTTCTGTTTTTTAAAAAGTACGGCCATCCTAGTAGATGCAAAGTGGTATCTCATTGTGGTTTTGATTGCATCCTAATGACTATAATGTTGTGCATCTTTTCATGTGTTTATTTGAAATTTGCTTATGTTCTTTGGAGAAATGTTTAAGTCTTTTGTCCTTTTTTTTTTTTTTTTTTTTGCGGTACGCGGGCCTCTCACTGTTGTGACCTCTCCCGTTACGGAGCACAGGCTCCGGATGCGCAGGCTCAGCGGCCATGGCTTACGGGCCCAGCCGCTCTGCGGCATGTGGGATCTTCCCGGACCTGGGCATGAACCCGCGTCCCCTGCATCGGCAGGTGGACTCTCAACCACTGCACCACCAGGGAAGCCCTTTTGCCCATTTTTAAATTGAGTATGTCATTTTATTGTTCAGCTGTAGGAATTCTTTATATATTCTGGATAGGAAACTCTTATCAGATATATGATTTACAAATATTCTCTCCCTTTCCGTGGGTTGTCTTTTCATGCTCTTGATAGTATCCTTTGATGCACAAAATTTTTTTAAATTTTAGTGAAGTCCAAATTCTGTTGTTCATGGTGAATTATCTTTTTAATGTGCTGCTGAATTTGGTTTGATAGTATTTTGTGAAAAAATTTTGCATCTATGTTGTTAAGGAATATTGGTCCGCAGTGTTCTTTTCTTGTGATACCTTTATCTGCCTTGGTAATGCTGACCTCACAGAATGAGTTAGGAAATGTCACTTCTTTTCAATTTTGGGGGGAAAAATTTGAGAAGGATTGGTGTTAGTTCTTCTTTAAATATTTGATAGATTTCACCAGTAAAGGCATCTGGTCTAGGGCTTTTCTTTGTTTGGAGGTTTTTGATTACTGATTCAATCTTTGTACGAGTTATAGGTCTATTTAAATTTTCTTTCTCTTCATGACTCAGTCCTGGTAGTGTTTCTAGAACTTTGTCCATTTAATCTAGGTTTTCCAATTTGTTGGTGTACAACTGTTCTTAGTACTCTCTTATAATCCTTTTTGAATAAAAATATACATACATACATACAAACAGGAGAGTTTAAAACAGTGTGTGTGTGAATATGTGTGTATGGGTGTGTTTTTGTAATAGCCTGACTGAAAGTTTAAGGAAAAAGAGAGGATGGTTTTACATTATAGCAATTTAAATAATTTCAAATGGAACGTTTGATATCCTTGTGTTCAAATCCTCCTTTTGCTGACTAGCCACCAGGAAATTTCATCCAAATAAATTCCCATCTTATAAGCACGGCACTGATGCTTTCATCTTCTTGTAGTGGAATGAATGATGACCCCCAAAAGACATGTCTCAACCTCTGCGGAACCTGTGAATTTGACCTTACTTGGAAAAAAGAATCATGTTTAAGATGTCATTACGTTGCAGATGTAATTACGTTAAGGATCTTGGAACGAGGTCATCCTGGGCTTCAGGTGGGCCCCAATCCAATGACAAGTGTCCCTATAAGAGACACACAGAAGGGAGACCCATAGGAAGAAGGAAGAGAAGGTCATGTGAAGGCAGAGGCAGATATCAGAGTTGTGTGGTCACAAGATGAGGAACGCCTGGAGCCACTGGAAGTCGGAAGAGGCCAGGAAGGAACCTTCCTTAGAGACCTCGGAGGGGAGGTGTTTCTGCCAACCCCTTGATTTTGGACTTCAGGCCTCCAGAACTGCAAGAAAACAAATTTCTGTTGTTCTAGCCAAGAAGTTTGTGGTAATTTGTTATGGCTGTCCTAGGAGACTAATACAGCCATTCTTCTTCTTTTCCTTTGTGTCTTCTCTTCTCTTTCTTAGGAGGAACAAAAATAGTTTCCTCTTACTGTCCCAAGCACGATGGTTTTCCATTTGCTGTGATCACAGAATCTCGTCCTCTTCTACCTGTGTTTCCCAAAGTGAGTGATGTAGGTGATATAAGGACATAGCATTCAATTAAATGGAATCACACGATGAGACGTGACACTCTGTTTATTACGAAGGCTCAATAGTCAGAGAGAAAGTCTCTGTATGGTGGGAATAGGCACGTAACATTTAACACCAATCTCCCTTTTTATCAAAGAGAAAGCAGGCTTCAGCTCAGCTCGTTGAAAGCTGGCAAGAGTATCTGGCTAGATATTAATAACATTGTTTTGGTTTCAGTGCATTTATTTTTATGCTTGGCTATCTTCTATTTATTGTAAGTGATGCCAATTTTTCTTTTAGGCTTATGATAGCAAGTTTCTTTTTTAAACAAATAAATCTAAATTAAAGCCTGAGTTATTTTAAAGAAACATATTAAGTTAAAAACAGGGATGTTATACAGATATGGAAAAGTCTGTGAAGGTGGGAAGTACTATACTACCCCCATAATCTTATCAAAGTATTTTTTTTCTAGGGAAAATTCCCTCTATAAGAAGAATTCTGATGCCAGAAATGGTCCATTTCTGAACTCTTTTGATTCATCTCTTGGTTGAGTGTGTTTCATTTTTATTTACAAGAAGGGTTTATGGATATTATGTTCCCTGAGTTTTTATATGTTTGACATTGTCTGTTGCCTCTGTGTTAACAATAACTTGTTTGGTGGAAAATTCTTGGGTCCCACTTTCTTTTCTTCAGAGCCTTATGGACATTGTTTTACCATCTTCTTGCATTAAATACTGCCTGATTCTCAGTGTCCCCGCCACCGCCCCCCACCCCCAGCCACGTGCACTGTGAGTGAATCACTTTTGTAAGACCTTTTTCTCTTATTCTGAAGTGCGGCAAATTCATTGAAATACATCTCAGGATTAAGAGCTTGGTATCACTTTTTCCCAGAACCCAAGTTGCCCTTTCAATTTCCTGATACAGTCCTTTATTCCTTTTCTTTCATATTAGTAAATATCTTTTTCTGTTTCATGTGTTGTAGTATCTCCTTCGAGGACACAAGGACCCATATGTCAGATCATTTTCTATCTTCCATATCTTTATCTTCCTCCTCATCATTTCAACTTTGTCTTTTCCCTCTGTGTTTTCTGTGAATTACCTCAAGTTTTCCTGAATATGATGAGTTTAGTATTTAGGTATGTTAATTTTGTTTCTTGCTGTTTCAAAATTATTTAACTCTGGAATTGTTATTTTGCTCCTCAATTTTTTTTCTTAGCTCTTTTTTTTTTTTTTTTTTTTTTTTTTGTGGTATGCGGGCCTCTCACTGCTGTGGCCTCTCCCGTTGTGGAGCACAGGCTCCAGACGCGCAGGCTCAGCGGCCATGGCTCGTGGACCCAGCCGCTCCATGGCATGTGGGATCCTCCCAGACTGGGACACGAACCCGTGTCCCCTGCATCGGCAGGCGAACTCTCAACCACTGCGCCACTAGGGAAGCCCTTCTTAGCTCTTTAATGACCATTTTTCATCTCATTTTATTGTCTCATCTGATGACTTATATTCATTTCATTGAATTCGTGTTTTTCTTATTTTTTTCTCCTAAATCCAAAACACTTGGATTTTTTCCTGTTTCTTGGCGTTGTGTTATCTTCCAGAATGGATCCTTCACTGGTGAATTCACACTATGTTTCTTCCTTTTTATTTTTGCTTTAACATCTTTGCATAGTCACCATGAATTTTATTCTTGAAAACATGTAACATAAGCAGCTTTTTTTTTAGCACATTCCATTTGCCTGCATATAGTATGAGTCAATTTTTCTTGGTCTTCATCTCAATATGTCTGAGGCCTGCTGTCTTCCCTTCAATATTGTTTGTTTCTAGTCTTACAATTTTTCTTGCCCTTAGCAAGTTACTTCAACTTTCTGTCTCTCAGTTTCATCAGTCTGCAGTATGAATAATAATAGTACTTAATGTACAGGTTGAGCATTAAATGAGCTATAAAGTTCCAAGTGCTTGTAACAGTACCTGGCATACACTATGAGGCTAATATCCCAAGGGAGGGAGGCTCTCATTTCCCCAGCTTCTAAGTGTTGGGTGCCCAGTCCTTAGACCTCTTCTCTATCACCACTCACTCCTTTGGTGATCTCACCCACTACTGAGTTTTAGTATCATTCATAAGCTGATGACTTTCAAATTTCTGTTTTCACCTTGGACTTCTTTCTACGGACTTGTCTTTCTACCTCCCTGCATAATATTTCCACGTAAGCCTCTGTTAGCCATCTCAGACTTAATATGCTCAGAACCAACCTTCTGATCTCCAGTACCCCTCCTCCCTGGAACCTGCTCCTCTTGTGGTCTTCATCATCATAGTGAATGCTGACACCACCCTTTCATTTGCTCAGGACGAAAATGTGGGGATCATCTTTTTTTTTTTTTTAAACTAACCATTTTATATATTTATTTTAAAAAATATTTTTTTACTTATTTGGCTGCACCGGATCTTAGTTGAGGAACTCGGGGTCTTCGTTGCCACGTGCAGGATCTTCGTTGCCTCATGCGGGATCTTTAGTTGCGGCACGTGAACTCTTAGTTGCGGCATGCATTTGGGATCTAGTTCCCTGACCAGGAATTGAACCCAGGCCCCCTTCATTGGGAGCACGGAGTCTCTTACCCACTGGACCACCAGGGTCATCTCTGACTCATCCCTTTATCCCTCACGTTCAACTCGTCCTTCCAAAAAGAATCCAGAATCTGCATGCTTCTCATCACCGTCTCTACCACTGTCCTTGTCCAGACCACTGCCATCTATCACATACCTCACTGCAAATGCCCCCCCCTCAATGGAGTCTCTGCTTCTGTCCCCAGCCCCCTCATGTCTATTCTCAGTACAGCAGTGTGATCTGGTTAACACTTAAATTGAAACAATGTTGCTCCTCTCCTCAGATCCCCCCAGTGGCATTTCATGTCACTGAGAGAAAGACAATGCCAGAGACTTTACAAGATCCTACGTGACCTTCCCCTGCCCCCTCTCTGATCTTATCCTTGCCTACCCTCTCCCGCATTCTTGTCATACCAGCCCCACTGACTTTGCTGTTCCTTCAACACATTGGATAGACTCTCACCCATCAGAAATACCATATGACCCAGCAATCCCACTACTAGGCATATACCCTGAGAAAACCATAATTCAAAAAGAGACATGTACCAAAATGTTCATTGCAGCTCTATTCACAATAGCCCGGAGCTGGAAACAACCTAAGTGTCCATCATCGGATGAATGGATAAAGAAGATGTGGCACATATATACAATGGAATATTACTCAGCCATAAAAAGAAACGAAACTGAGCTATTTGTAATGAGGTGGATAGACCTAGAGTCTGTCATACAGAGTGAAGTAAGTCAGAAAGAGAAAGACAAATACCGTATGCTAACACATATATATGGAATTTTAAAAAAATGTCATGAAGAACCTAGGGGCAAAACGGGAATAAAGACACAGACCTACTTGAGAATGGACTTGAGGATATGGGGAGGGGGAAGGGTAAGCTGTGACAAAGCAAAAGAGAGGCATGGACATATATACACTACCAAACGTAAGGTAGATAGATAGTGGGAAGCAGCTGCAGAGCACAGGGAGATCAGCTCGGTGCTTTGTGACCGCCTGGAGGGGTGGGATGGGGAGGGTGGGAGGGAGGGAGATGCATGAGGGAAGGGATGTGGGAACAGATGTATATGTATGACTGATTCACTTTGTTATAAAGCAGAAACTAAAAAAAAAAAAAAAAAGAAATAGATGTTGGGTTTCATCAAATTCTTCTCCTGCATATATTGAGATGATCATATGGTTGTTAAATATATCCATCAATATAGTAAATTACATTGATTTTTTTGAATTTCTGAATTTTATTTATTTTTTATACAGCAGGTTCTTATTAGTTGTCTATTTTATACATATCAGTGTATATATGTCAATCCCAATCTCCCAGTTCATCCCACCACCACCACCACCCCCCGCCACTTTCCTCCCTTGGTGTCCATACGTTTGTTCTCTATGTCTGTGTCTCTATTCTGAAGTAAGTCAGAAGGAGAAAAACAAATATTGTATATTAACGCATATATGTGGAACCTAGAAAAATGATACAGATGAACTGGTTTGCAGGGCAGACATTGATTGATTTATGAATGTTAACCTAACTTTGCATTCCTGGTTTAAACTCCACCTAATCATTATTTCTTTTATATGTTGTTGGATTCTATTTCTAAATGTTGTTGGGAATTTTTGTTCTGCAGTCTTCTATTCCTTTAATATCTTAGGTTTTGTTATCTATCAGGGTTACTTTTATCACCAGGAAGGAGTGGAGAAGTACTCCCTCTTCAGATTTCTGGAAGAGTTTGTCTAGAATTTGTATTATTTCTTTTTAAAGAGTTTGATAGAATTCAACCAGTGAAGCCATCTGAGCCTGTAGTTTTCTTTGAGGTAAAGTTTTTAATTAAAAATTCAGTTTCTCCAATAGATATATATGATTATTTAGGTTATCTATTTCTCCTTGAGTGAGTTTTGTTTCTTTCAAGGAATTTGCCCATTTCATTTAAATTGCAAATGTATTGGCAAAAAGTTATTCATAATATTCTCATACTATTTTTTTGAAATCTAAAGAATCTGTGGTGAAGTAACTGGATATTAATCTGGATATTGATAATTTGTGACTTTTTTATTTTTTTCTGACCAGTCTAGCTAGTGGTTTATCAATTTTATTGATGTTCTCAAAGAACCAACTTTTGATCTCATTGATTTTTTCGATTGTTTTCTATTTTTATTTTATTAATTTCTGCTCTGATACTATTTTTTCTTCTGCTGCTTACTTTGGATTTCATTTGCTTTTCTTTTTCCAGTTTTGTAAGGTAACAGGTGAGATAATTGATTAGAAAGTTTTCTCTTTTCTTATATAGGCATTTAGTATTATATATTTCCTTGTAAGTATTGCTTTAGCTCTATACCACTCTTCAGATACATTTTTTTTTTTTACTTTCACTCCTTTTTGCTTTATTTTACCCCATAGGTTATGCAGGAGTCCATTAGTTAGTTTCCAAATATTGGGGGATTTTCCAGAGAACTTTCGGTTATTGATTTCTAATTTAATTCCATTGTGGTCATACAACATACTTTTCATGATTTGAACACTTCTGAATTTATTGATGGCTCAGAATATGGTATAACATGGTCTATGTTGTTGAGAAGAGTGTGTGTCTTGCTGTTGTTGGATGGTGTGCTCTACAAATGTCACTTAGGTCTAGTTAGCTAAGAGTGTTGTTCAAATCTTCTATATTCTTACTGATTTTCTGTCTACTTGTTCTATCAATTATTGAGAGAGGGGTATTGAAATCTCCAAGAATAATTGTAGATGTGTTTATTTCTCTTGCAATTGATCAGTTTTTTCTTCATGTTTGAAGTTTTGTTATTAGGGGAATAAACATTTAGGATTTTATGTCATCTTTATGAATTAACCCCTTTACCATTGTGAAATGACCCTCATTATCCCTGGTAATATTCTTTCCTCTAAAACCTATTTTGTCTGATATTAGTATAGCCACTTCAACTTTATTTTGATTAGTATTAGTATCTTTTGTTATAAATTTCCTTTTGACTTACTTGTCCTTTTTTTTTTTTTTTTTTTGGCTGTATGTGGGCCTCTCACTGTTGTGGCCTCTCCCCTTGTGGAGCACAGGCTCCGGACGCCAGGCTCAGCGGCCATGGCTCACGGGCCCAGCCGCTCCACAGCATGTGGGATCCTCCCAAACCGGGGCACGAACCCGTGTCCCCTGCATCGGCAGGCGGACTCTCAACCACTGCGCCACCAGGGAAGCCCAACTTACTTGTCCTTTTATATTTAAAGTAAGTTTTTTTGGGCAGCATATAATCAATAGTTCCTTTTTCATCCAATGTGACAATCTCTAATTGTTATAATTGACAATCTTCCAGTTGGGTTGTTTAGACTACTTACACTTAATATATTTATTGATTTGGTTGGGTTTAAATCTGTCACATTGCTATTTGTCTTTTACTTACCCATCTGTTTATTATTTCCTTCACCCTTTATTTTCTGTCTTCTTATGGATCATTTTTTATGATCCCATGGTGTTTTCTTTGTTGGTTTATTAGCTATACTTCTTTATTGTATAACTTAATTTCCAAATTCTCAGCAGCTATATATTAAAAATTCTACCTCTTTTTCATTGTTTACTCTCTCCTTTGGGGGGTCCAGCAATCAACTGGTGGATGGCAAAGAGCCCACACCTGCTTTGTCTTGGAAGTTTGTGATGGAGGCAGGAACAGCATCTCATGGGGGCATAGAGGAGGAGATGGAGCCAGCTAACTATGCTCTATTGTCATTCCCTGCTACTGGGAATCAGACATCTCCCCATAGGGTTTATGTTCACCCAAGGCAGTGCTCCTGGGCATAATGAAAGCCAGCCAATACTTCTCATTCTGAGAATTCTTTCTGGAAACAGAAGTCATTCTAGCCACAAACACTTCTTTATCAGAAAATTAGAAATTGCTTCCTACTCTCACCCCCTAGAGCCCTTCCCTTCACCTCCTAATTTTCCACACATTCAAGATTCAAAACACTTCAAGACGAATCTAGATTATAACTCCTTTCCTGCTATTTATGAAGCAGCTGCTGTGAGAGAAACAAGTGTCTGGTTCACAGATTTGTAAGACACAGAAAGTGAAAGAGAAACAATACCAATTATTTCTAAAAATTCTATGAGAGAGAGGGGTGAGGAAAACTTGGTATAGTCACTGAAGTTACACAATGAGTAATGAGTGTCCAATTACAGATGTTCCCCTTTATAAATAGATTTATTATTATCACCAAAAGGTATTAAATTTGATACTCTAGAGAGCAGTACTGTCTAACAGAAATATAAAGTGAGCCATATTAATAATTTAAAATTTTCTAGTAGCCTCATTAAAAAAGTAAAAAGAAACAGGAGAAGTTAATTTAAAAAATTTTTTAAATTGAAGTATAGTTGATTTATAATGCTGTGTTAGTTTCAGGTGTACAGTAAAGTGATTCAGTTATATATATGTTCTTTTTCAGATTCTTTTCCATTACAGGTTATTACAAGATATTGAATATAGTTCCCTGTGCTATACAATAGGTCCTTGTTGTTTATCTATTTTATATATAGTAGTATGTATCTGTTAATGCCAAGCTCCTAATTTATCTGTTCCCCCCTTTCCCTTTGGTAACCATAAGATTGTTTATCATGTCTGTGAGTCTGTTTCTGTTTTGTAGATATGTTCATTTGTATCATTGTTTTAGATTCCATAAATAAATGACATCATGTGTTATTTGTCTTTCTCTGTCTGACTTATTTCACTTAGTATGACAATCTCTAGCTCTATCCATGTTGCTGAAAATTTCATTATTTCATTCTTTTTTATGGCTGAGTAATATTCCTTTGTGTGTGTGTGCGCACACGTGTGCGTGTGTGTATGTACTACATATTCTTTATCCATTCATCTGCTTTGGACACTTAGGTTGCTTCCATGTCTTGGCTATTGAAAATAGTGCTGCTATAAACATTGGGGTGCATGTATCTTTTCTAATTAGAGTTTTCGTCTTTTCTGAATACATGCCCAGGAGTGGGATTGCTGGATCATACAGTAGCTCTATTTTTAGTTTTTAAAGGAACTTCCATACTGTTTTCCATAGTGGCTGCACCAATTTATATGCCAACCAACAGTGAGGAGAAATTAATTTTAATGTTAAATTTTAATCCAATATATAAAAGTATTATCACTTCAAGGTACTATTAATATAAAAATTATTAACAAGGTATTTTATATATTTTTTCATGCTAAGTCTTATATACTTAGTGTGTATTGCATGCTTAGATTACACTTCAGTTAGGACTAGCCAGAATTCAGAGGCTCAATAGACATATGACTAGTGGCTACCTTGTTAAAGAGGGCAGCTTGAAATCTCCTTGGGTATTTTGACTTCTCCAAGGGGTCTTAACTCAGGGCCTAAGGAACCTGCACTTGCTTTCCTAGGGCTTTTTTTTTTCAATGAATGCATGAACAGTTCCAGTGGAGCAAGGGCAGGGAGAGTGAGAAGAAAAAAGGAGGAAGGAGATACTGAGCCCAGTCCATCCAATATCCAGTGATGTACTGGTGTCAACCTCAAACTACCTTGGCGAGGACCTGTTGTCACAGATGTTATTGAGCCAAAATCAATAGGAAAAGGAAGCCTACATTGCATTGGGGCAGATGAGACCCAGCTCATCCTCCCACTCTGGTGACCCATAGCACTTTTTTATCTGGTTCTCAGAACATGTCTAGTTCATGTTCCTGGCTATTTTCCTATAATGATCCTTCAGAAAAATCAATAGCCCCTAGAAGATTAGAGCTGGGAGGGACAGTAGAGGTCCTTTGGTGCAAACTCCCCATTTTACAGTCAAGGACAGTGAGCCCTGGAATGTCAGAAATCTGCAAAGGGTCCCATAGTTGGTTCGAAGCAGAGCCTCTCTTAGTTTTGGGAAACCCAGGCTGATGTCTCATCCTCTGCACCATATAGATTCAAGAATGTGCCCAGCTGGAACAACCCACAGCTGTTGCCAGAGTACCCAGGAAAAAACAAATATTGTCATTAGTGCAGGTTGGATTAATGCACCTGGACATAATAGCTGTTGAGAAACTCTCAGGATAAAAAGCAAGTGCCAGAAACATTGACATACAGACCAGGGAAGAGGAGCAAGTGCAAGGATAAAGAGCCACTAACACCTGCCCCTCCCAGTCCCTCCCACTGACCAAAAGTCTGGACAGTTCAAATAAAAGACAAGTTATACAAAGGAAATGTACTCAAATATAAGAAGAAAGTTTACTGAAATCAAGGTCTTGAAGCAATATCTGCACCCCCATATTCATTGCATTTATTTACAATAGCCAAGACATGGAAGCAACCTAAAAGTCCATCAGTGAAGCAGTGGATAAAGAAAATGAGGTATATATATACAATGGGATATTGTTCAGCCTAGACTGGAAAAGAAGACAGAAGACAAAAATTGCCAATATTGGGAAAGATAGAAAGTCACTATAGAACTTAGAGACAAAAGGAAAATAAGGATAATAAAAATATTATGAATAATTTTATCAAAATAAATTTGATAACCTAAATAAAATGTACAAATTCCTTGAGACATAAATTACCAAAATTGACATGAAAAGAAATAGAAAATCTGAATTGCCGTATTATATGGTACCTATTATACTATGGTGACTATCCTATAAGTTGAATTTATAATTTAAAGTCTTCCCATAAAGAAAACTACAGGCCCAAGTAGTTTTACATATGAATTCTAACAAATGAGGAAAAAATAATATGAATTCAACAAAATTTTTCAGAAAATAGAGAAAGAAGAAACACTTTCCAACTCAATTTATGGGACCAGAATCACCCTTATACTGAAACTAGAAAAAAAACATTACAAGAAAAGAACACTAGAGCAATACTCCTCATGAATATAGACTCAGAAATCCTTAACAAAATATTAGCAAATGAAATCCAGAAACATATGGAAAGGAGCCTTGGTTTTTTGTTTAACCTGTTAACTGAAAAGGTTGAACTAGAACTAGATAATTTCTGAAGTCCCATTCAGGTCTTAAACTTTATGGTTTTTTCATCTTGGCCTCTAGTCCAGACTCACCTCTTTTAAAGGGGTTTAGAGTTGCTAAAATTCCAGCTTCTGTTAGACCCAACTTGAAAAAAAGGCAAGTTTAAATGGCATATAACAAGGTTTTAATAAAAATTACAAGGTGATTCCTCCTCCCTCGCCCACTGGCTTAAGTAGCAGGATTTTAGGCCAGAAGAAGGGGAGGAAATGACATTGGGCAGAAGAGATCTGTTGGATGGGCCCTCACATCACACAGCATAAGTAATTCCCTGCCGCATCTGGGGTTCCCTTGTGCTGCTGCAGTGCACATAGTAGTCAGAATGGCCAGTGACTCCTTCAGGGCACGCTACTCAACCTCGGGTGGGGCTCGACCTGAAAGTCAAGTTTATTCTGACAAAAACAAAGGACCCCCATAGAACCTCTTCTACCATCACTTAGAAAATCAGGGGAGGGAGAAGCCATTCCTGGGGTAACAACAGATGCTAAACTTCCTGTGTTCCAGCATTGCATGTAAGTGCACGGTTCCAAAATAGGATAGCAAGAACTGGAACTATAAAAATATAATGGTTATCTCTGTGTTTATTTAAATTGAGGACTTAAAAAGTTGCAGGTAGAAAAATGATAATTGTTTGCAATTTGTCAACAACCTAATATACGAAAGGGCCAAATCCAGTGTAGACTTGTGGAATATCATCCTAGGACACAGAATAGGATTGGCAGGAAGAGCTAGGAGGAAGAAAGAAGAGGATCTTGACAAAGCTGAGAAAAACCAGGCAGAGTTTCATTAACTCCTTAATTGAGAAGGAATTGGAATTAATCATAAACCCACCTTGTATGTTGCTTCAAGTTTACTGTAGAAATAACTTTAACCATTTAAAGCATAGTATATATAATTCATTCAGTTGTGTGGATTCAGTCTTTTTCACCTAGCACTTTCTGTCGTGTTTATATAGCCTCACATAAAAGAACCCCTTCAGGTATTTTGAATCTTGGTCAAGTGCAACCCAAATCATTTATAGCAGTCAAGATTTTAGTGCTCTGAAAGGGCGGCACAATAGAAACACTTACAGATGGCACTGAGCGGGGCTTAGGAGCACTGATGACTTTGGAATCAAGGGCATGAGCCTTTTTAATTTCATAATATCAGAATTGCTCCTAGCCTCCAGGGAAAGCTATACTTTGGAGGGTCTGAACAAACCACATACCTTTCTATGCCTCTGTTCATGCCATGACCTATGCACAAGATTCTTCCTCCCTCCTTCCACCTCCCCAAATCCTAGACATCTTTCCATGCTCAGCTCAAAATATATGCTCTCTGTTATGCTCTTTCTCATGGCAACTCTCTCCCTCAGTCATGGGGATAATTGATCATTTAGTTCTTCAGGCTCTTATAACTATTATGTTACTTTGTTGTCCTACTTGTCTTTCGGAGGGAAGGGTGTGTTATCTTTTCTTTGAGGATTTTTCTCTTCATCTTTGATGTCCTTTAGAATCACTCTTAAATGTCTAGGTTTGCACTGTTTTTTATTTACCCTGCTTGGAACTTGGTGTATTTCTTCAACCTAGGGTCTTATGTTTTTATTCAATTCTGGAAAATTCTCAGCCATAATCTCCTCGAATATTTCCTCTCTCCCTTTATTCTCTATTTTATGCTTCTGGAATGCCTAATAGATGTATGATGCACCTACATACATCATTCTAGTCTCCATACGTCAACTGCCTTTTTGGTATTTCCACCTTTTTATTTCGCTCTTTACCCCTATTTCGCCTCCTTATCTCTATGTGTAATTTCAGTGATCCTTCTTTAGTTGTGTCTGATTGACTACAGATTTTAGAAATCTCTGGTACACAGAATTAGGTTGACGTTAGTCCTAGGTTCATTATATACTATCATCATTTGTTAATGCATAGTCCTTTTTTGTTTGTTTAGATATGTATCTATTCATTAATAATATAAAAAATGAAGGGACTAGAATGTTAGCAATAACTTATAACTACCCATGTGCTTCCTCCCATCTTGTCCCAATCCTTCCTCTCATCCAAGGTAACCACTACCCTGACACTTGTGCTTATTGTTCCTTTACTTTAAAAATTAACCTAATGAAACTTAAAAGCTTTTGCACAGCAAAGGAAACCATAAACAAGACCAAAAGACAACCCTCAGAATGGGAGAAAATATTTGCAAACGAAGCAACTGACAAAGGATTAATCTCCAAAATATACAAGCAGTTCATGTAGCTCAATATCAAAAAAACAAACAACCCAATCCAGAAATGGGCAGAAGACCTAACATATCTCCAAAGAATATATACAGATTGCCAACAGACACATGAAAAGATGCTCAACGTCACTAATCATTAGAGAAATGCAAATCAAAACTACAATGAGGTATCATCTCACACCAGTCAGAATGGCCATCATCAAAAAATCTACAAACAATAAATGCTGGAGAGGGTGTGGAGAAAAGGGAACCCTCCTGCACTGTTGGTGGGAATGTAAATTGATACAGCCACTATAGAGAACAGTATGGAGGTTCCTTAAGAAACTAAAAATAGAACTACCATATGACCCAGCAATCTCACTACTGGACATATACCCTGAGAAAACCATAATTCAAAAAGAGTCATGTACCAAAATGTTCATTGCAGCTCTATTTACAATAGCCGGGACATGGAAGCAACCTAAGTGTCCATCAACAGATGAATGGATAAAGAAGATGTGGCACATATATACAATGGAATATTACTCAGCCATAAAATGAAATGAAACTGAGTCATTTGTAGTGAGGTGGATGGACCTAGAGACTGTCATACAGAGTGAAGTAGGTCAGATAGAGAAAAACAAGTACTGTGTGCTAACACATATATATGGAATCTAAAAAAAAAATGACTCAGTTGAACCTAGGGGCAGGACAGGAATAAAGACACAGACGTAGAGAATGGACTTGAGGACATGGGGAGGGGGAAGGGTAAACTGGGACGAAGTGAGAGAGTGGCATTGACATATACCCATTACCAAATGTAAAATAGATAGCTAATGGGAAGCAGCTGCATGGCCCAAGGATATCAGCTTGCTGCTTTGCGACCACGTAGAGGGGTGGGATAAGGAGGTTGGGAGGGAGATGCAAGGTGGAGGGGATATGGGGACATATGTATGTATATAGCTGATTCACTTTGCTATAGAGCAGAAACTAACACAACACTGTAAAGCAATTATACTCCAATAAAGATTTTTTTAAATGATGTTTTGAGAATATATTTGTTCCTAAAAAGCACATTATTCAGTTTTTGGCTTTTAACTTAAAAAAAACTTTGTAACTTTATAAAAATGATTCTGCACTGAAATCATCTTCTAGGACATTATTTTTTTATACAAATTTATTTATTTTATTTATTTAGTTTTGGCTGCGTTGGGTCTTCGTTGCTGCGCGTGGGCTTTCTCTAGTTGTGGTGAGTGGGCTTCTCATTGTGGTGGCTTCTCTCGTGGCGGAGCATGGGCTCTAGGTGCGTGGGCTTCAGTAGTTATGGCACACGGCTCAGTAGTTGTGGCACACGGGCTTAGTTGCTCTGTGGCATGTGGGATCTTCCCGGACCAGTGCTCAAACCTGAGTCCCCTGCACTGGCAGGTAGATTCTGAACCACTGTGCCACCAGGGAAGCCCCGGACTTATTTTTACATTCCCAGTTATGTTGTTAAGATTCCGGCATATTGCAGCACATAGCTGTAATTCATTTGTTTTGACTGCACTATAATGTTCCATTGTGTCTTCATGTGACTATATCACAGTTTATTTATCCACTCTTGGTGTCAACAAACATTTGGGTTGTTTCCAGGTCTTTGCTACTATGAGCCACACTACTATAAACTTTGTTATTTATGGCTCTTGGGTTTCTCTTTGTTGTGTTCCAGGAAATTGAATTGCTGAGATACAGAGTATGTGATTGCTCAACTTTCAGAATAATGGTGCACTTTTCTCCTAGGTGATTGTACCAAACAAATCTGCTATTTATTACCTCTCTATTGTGTTTTGAATTTTCAGTGACCATATTTTTCACTTGTAAAAGTGTTATGTAGTTCTTCATCAAATTTGCTTTTACGTTTCTAAACTGTCTTCCACTGTCATGTGGCTTCTATTCCTTCATTTATGTGTCTAATCAGCTTAAACATCCATATATTATAATCTTTTTCAAGTTGTGTAATCATCTCCAGTTACTGATGTGCTGAGTCTGCTTGTTGCATCTGCTTTACATCTATATACACTCCCCCACCCCACGGTTGTTTGTTTCTGTATCTGGTTTATAAATTCTGGTTTTGAGCTTATCTTCAGCACAACATTTTCCCTCTGGGAAGATCCTGTCTATTCTGATGTAAGTGTTTCTACAAAGTTAGTTTCCAATTGCTTCTACTAAAGCCACGTGGATTTCAATGGTTTAAGATGTGTCTTTATGTTGTGTTGATGCTTTGCTTTGGAGTTCCTGTCTGTATATACAGGATGTACATATGTCTGTATATACGTCTAGAACCCACACCCTCACAGGGCACAGGTCTGGAGTTTTACCTTCTCGTAAATGACTTTTTTTAAAACTCCATCAAAGCCTCAAATGGATGTCAAGATTCCTTGCCACTTCCACAGGTTGATGGACAAAGTTTTCCTAATTCCCTTTCCAGGGACTGGGAAACCCTTCAAGTCACTGGGCTTTATGAAGGGGATTCGTTTACAGTTTCCAAATGTATGCATGCCCAAGACCAGTTACACCATGCCAGTATAAATATGCAAATCAGTCTGCAGTCCCTGGGACCCATATGCAGGCCCAATAAACTGTTTGGCCATTATGATATTAGCTCCCACTTCCCATTCTCCCTAGATTTGAGTTTTTTCCTTTGTTGTTTTGTTTAGCTAGCGTATCTATGTGTAGATGAAATAAGGGAGAAAGCCCAAGTCAGTGCAGGCAGACTTGCTGCTAGAAATTCTACTGAGATATATACATATCATATATATATAGATAGATAAATATATATCATATATATTTATATATATAAATTTAATTTTTATTTTATTTTGGAGTATAATTGATTTACAATGTTGTGTTCTTCTGATATATTTTTATTAGAGCGTTTATGTCATTCTTCCTTGAGTTTTTATTAGTTGATTAACTCAGGTCTCTCATGGTGAGGGCAGGCTCCTTGAGGGCAAGCCCGTTTTATTCATCTCCATCTCCTGCCCACATGTGACTTTTGCAGCAACACATTAACACGTTAATACACATTCAAATAGAATTGTGAAATGCCGACGTAATGAATGAACACACGAGTGAATGACATCACAGGCCAAATTCACTTTCCAATAAAACACCATTTCTACATTTTATTCAAAGAACTCCCAAGGTATAAAAAGCCAGAGACTTGTTCAAGTTCGTAGATGATCAGTCAAGGAGCAGGGCAGAGAACTGGGGGGTCCTGAGCCCTAGATGGCTGACAACCGGCCATCTCTACTCTCTAGGGAGAGTGAGAGGCCAGGATGGCTGCCGCATGGAGGCCTGTGCTGTGCGTTTTCCTGGATTTGTACACTCCCTTTTTTGTTTCAGACTGAGTGAGCCAGGGCTTGTGAAATTTCAGGAGTGAGAGCACCTCTAAGAAAGAGGCAGAACACGGTCGGCGCTGCTCCACCTGAAATACGCCTGCCGGTCCTGTCATGACCGGGGACCTGTGATGACGCAGAGCGTATGTTCTGAGTGAGGATACGTGTGCGCGTGCTTGGGCGATGTGCGTGTTACTGCGGCTTCCCACTCCACGCGGGAGCCCGCCTCAACACTTCCCAAGCACCTTGCAGCTCTTTACATGCCCAGCTCTCCTACTAAACTGTGAGTTTCTCGAAGGTGGGTACTATGTCGTCGTCATCTTTGCACGCTCAGTGCCAACAGAGTAGACCAGATTATGAAAGATGAAGCCTGGGACAGGACCCATCCAGGCGGCCCAGCTGCTTTTCCGGGCCAGGGTCTGTGTCTCCCGGGTTAGCCCAAGTCTCTGAAGAGGCAGTGTCCCCCTTGCTCCTTGCTCAACAAGAAGGGCAGAGGTCAGACCAACCGCCTCCCTTCTTGCTTAGCTTAACTCTCTATCAGCTTCGTACTGGATCTTAAGCAGACCTATTCCCACCTGCTTATTTGAGAGCGAGAACTAGTTTGCGGCTTCCTCATGAGGTGTGTAGCAATGGTGTCCCCAGATAGCTTGGGGTGATGAAAGAAATCGGCTTGGGAGACACGCCTCCCTGTTTGTCTTCTCAGCCTTGGGAGTGGAGTGGGCCCCAGTGCAGCGCTGCCCCAACCCTGGCCTCCCTGTGCCCAGGGCTACAGGGACTCAGAGGTGCTGCTTCTGAGTGTGTGAAAAAGAGCAAAGGGAATGTGAGTCAGAGAAGTAATTCCCGGACCAACCTCACCCTAGAATTGTTTCATTAAAATGGGGAGCTGGAGGGGGAGAAAGTCTTTTGCCAAAGTCTCCACTCTGTTCCAACTTGCCTTTGACGTGAGGACTCAGCAGACCCAGGGCTGACGAACCGAGAAGGGCTTGATTTACAGAGCCCTCCTCTGTCCCGGGAGGATATCAGCGTTGTAAATGGAGGCTCTAAAGTGTTTGTGAACAGTGTAAGCCGGTCCTGCGTCTCCCTCTGCCCAGCGCCCCAGAGTAAATTTCCAAAAGGAGGTAGGACAGAGAAAAAAGTTCCTTCTGTTCGTTCGGATGCGGTCTGTTGGATGAAGAGCTGGACCAGTCGCTGGGTTCTTCAAGGCAGGCATCTCGAGTTTCCTGCAGCTCTGCTCTCGGCCACCCAGCTTCAGGGGTCTTCCATCAGTCCCCGGGGGGCGTGCTGTTTAACGATAGGAACGTTGAGAGACAGCTCCAGCTGTCACAGCGTGGCCCTAACGGCACAAACATCTGAGTTCCTACAGACTTTTTTCAGACGTTCTGCCCAGTGATACAACCCCAGCTCGCTTCCCTGGACCACTGCAGTGTTCCACATGCTTCCCTTACAGTGGTGCCTCCAGAATTTCTATAGAAGAGGGCCTTACAGACCCCAATATTGCAAATGGAGGCCAGGGCATTTGTCTTAAAGCTGCGCTTTCATGAACCATCAGAAAGGAAACAAACCTAAAAGCATGATTAATGGAAAAAAATATACTTTGTTTATATCAGTGAGATACTCCCTTGGGTTTTATGGACATGAAATTCGGGATTTATTTTTTCTTTCTTATAGTCAATCAGTTATTCCAGTTGTATTTTACAGCATTTGCTTTTGCTTAGTTTCTTCTGTCTAGATTATTCTGTGACCTCATTGGCCTGAGAATTTAAAATACATACCTTGTAATTATTTAGCTGAAATTCACTTATTTATTTGCTGAATTAATTTGTTGGGACTTCAGGTAAAGGTAGGTAGTATTGGCCCTGCAAGTGTTCCTTGGCTCCCTGGGGTCTTGGAATGAATGCAGTTGTTTAGAATTAGCCTGACTTCATCTCTAGTAGAAGCACAAAGGATCAGATTGTATCCAAAAAAGGGAGGTTTTTCAATAGTATAAGGGAGCAAGTCACCATTCCTCTCCAGATTTCAATTTTCTATAAAATGAAGAGGTTGGCTTAGATGACTAAGGTCTCTTTCTGCTAGCTCTATCTAGCTATCCACCCTTTCATCCTCAGCAGATTAGGTGATGGGGCCTATTACTCAGGTTATTTTCATCTCTCCCATCTATTGACTATAATCCTAGAGTGAGTTCTTTTGCGTCTCCCCAACCTCGTGTCCTCCAATTGCAAAGTAGGGACATTTACCTTGGTCCCTTTTCTACCCACAAGCATTGGCAGGGAACCTCAGCATCTCAGGCAGGAAAGGTGATTGGCCCATCCTTCCTGAAGAATCTCCAGAGCATAGCCAAATAGGGAGGAAGACCCACACCAGCACAGGTGGACACTTCCTTTCTGGGGAGAAGGAAAACAACAGAGAAGGAGAGTAGCTCAAACATGGGGCCACCCTCAACCACCCAGACCACAGGTCTGGCAGCAGGGCTCCACCCACCCATCCCCATGGGATCTTGGTCACTCTCACGTTTACAGTATTGGAGCAGGAAGGTCTGCCAAGATCATCTCAATAACTATAATTGTGGAAGATGATATAAGCTGTGTTCAATCTTCATTAAGTTTGAGGCCATCTTTTTCCTTCAATGGTTAATCCAAAGATTATCTGTTAAACGCACAAACTCAGAGCCAAACCAGATGAAATAAACAGATGTGGCACCTTCTCTCTAAGAGTTTATAATCTAAATTAAAGAGCATCAACTCACAATGGGGAAATAAATCCTGGACAGCCTTAAAGAGCATTGAGTCCAAATTTGATACTGATTATCTGGCTTTTGACGTACTCGGAATGGGGTGAGGACGGTGGGTTTCAATCCGGGGAAGTGCTCTCAGCACTTTTTGTGTGTCGGACCCAAGGATGTGACTCACTTATCCACTTAGCAGTCATAAAAAGTACACAGACAACTCAGCTTCAGTCATAACACTCATTGTACGGACCATGTTGAACGTGCATTGCCAGGTAGTTGTGATTTTACAGGAACTTGGGCACTGGTGCCCAGTAAACAAGGAGAATATCTATCAAGCTCAATATCATCAATGTCATTAGCATAAGTGTTTTCAGTGGTCATAGGATAGATGTGCTGAACTGTGGGTTGTCAACGGGACATCACTGACATCCCCTTCTGAGGTCTTCCTGCCTTGTAGAAGAGAAGATGATAACTGCATTTCCTGGAACCTCTTCTCTGCCTGGTTCCAGGAGGGATCATCCAATGCAAAGCACTTACAGGAGGAAGCGGGAGGAGAAGGGGGGATCATTATTCTCCCCAGGCAGATGGAGGCAGGTACACAGAGAAAGGCAGGGTTCAAACCACTTTCAGATAGATTTTCAGAGAATCACCTGTGTTATGCTACAGGCTGAGATAGCTGGTAGAAGCATCTCAGAGATTCGTAAGTTTTGTAGTTTCCCAGGTCAGCTCTTAGGGATCACATGCTTCATTGCTGCAGGCTGAGAGCATTTACAAGGACTGTTTTGATCTTTGCTTCCCCAGTGGCTGCATAAACCTTACTTCCCCATCTTAAAACTCTTAATACTTGCAACATACACAGTGGCTCCTATTTTTCTGATAAAACCCTGACTAATAGAATAAGTAATTATTTAAAAATTTAATGTAAAATTAGGAAAAACAGAATGCAGAATGGATGAGAGAAGTATATTGTGTTATAGGAACACCCACAAAGGGAATCTAATCCAGAATTGGGGGATGGAGGAGAGAGACTTCCCGAGAAAGTGGCCTCCAAGCTGAGACCTGAAGGATAAAACTGGGTTAGGTAGTCAAAGTGCATGGGGTGGAGGAGACGGAGGTTGTCTTCAATTTGTGCAAAGACCCCGAGGCCCGAGGGGCCCAGAGATAGGTGCCCCATTTGTCGGGGTGATGGTAGGTGGTGATCGCTAAGAGCAGAGGAGAGATATTACAGGGTTTTTAAATGTAGAGTTTATGTCTTCAAATGAGCATTCTGGTTGTGGGACCGAGAATGGATTTCAAGAGAGCAAGATTAAATGTGGGGAGAGCAACAGCCAGCTGTTGTAAGGGTCCACACACGAGATGTCCATAGCTTGGACTTGGATACTGGCAGTGTGGATAGAGAGACGGTGACAGATGCAAGAAATGCTTAGTAGGTGCCTGGTGGATGGGTTAGAGAATGGGAGAAGTCAAGGAGGACTCATTTTGCATCTATGGAAACTGAAGCTTAGAGGGATTACACAGCTCACCTCAGGTCACACAGCTCAGAAGCAGTGGAGTCAGGATTCAAACCTTAATTTGTCTAACTCTGGAGCCTTTGCTTAACTAAAAGCTCTATAGCATACACAGTCACAGATAGTCAATTTTTTAAAAAGTAATTAGAATGAGGTCCTCACGGCACTCGAGATTACCATTTTACATTAAGATAACACATCGGATAATGGTCTCTTCATCTCTTATTCTATTCTACATTACTTCCTAGTTGATTTAACTCATTTTCATAAGTTTTTCCTCTATATTTTGAAATGTTGTAATTAAAGGAAAAGGAAGAGGGAAAGAAGATTTCTTCTCACTAAAATTTTGGTTTCAACTAAAGGAAAAGCAAAAGGCATTTGTTTCATTTTTTTGAGGTACATAAATCTATAACTTCAGAAGCTCTGAGAAGCTAAAAACCATAACCAGCTGTCGTATTTTGTTTGCCAAAATGACTAAGGTAGTGTATAAGGTTGGGAAAGCAGTAAAATAATTATCCCCTACTGTTCCCAAACACCCACCTCTTCTGCTTTATGGTAGATGTACTAAACATGTCTGAAATAGCTGGAAGCAAATACTGACTTGCCCATGATTCTGACTCCTATCTATTTGCTACTGAGTCTTGAGCCTCCATCTCTAGAACAAACCTCTTCGCTGAGGACACTCTCAACCGCATGACTCAGGCTCCTAAAACTTTCTGTGTTCCAGCAATCTCACTGCCCCACACTGCTTTCCTTCCTGAAATCTTCATCGTCCACGTCTGCAAAACCAGACACTTAAAAAGTTATTCTAGAGTCATTTATCCCCTATTTCTCACATCAAATCAGCCACTAAATCTGATGATTTACCTCTTAAATACCTCTTTATTTTTTCCTTTCCTCTCTACTTTCACTATGGCTGCCTTAATACAGGCTACTGTTTCCAAATTCCTGACAGATAATAATTTTGGTGAGGCAGAAACAAGAAATTGGAATTCCCAGGAATTCCCCAAATCACAATTTATTCTGTATTTTTTCCATAACACTTCACTTATATGTTTTTAAATAATAAAGATTGGCTACAATAGTAGACAATGAATAGTTTTTCTGTGATAGGGTTATACGAAAAGTTTGAAAGGTTTTCTGTGGAAAAAAAGTGTAATAATAAATGCTTGGCTATTAGTATCGTGAACCAAAATATTGTGACAAAATTACGTTTCCATAACATGTAAAAATGACCTCTACCTGATACAGGCATTTGATAGTAATTAGAAGGTAAAATTAGAAGGAAACATTAACACAGAATAAATGCCAAGTAAAAGTCGTTTTAAAAATCCAAAGATAATATCACAGATATTTAATATTTAAACCTTACTCTTAAAATAAAATTGTAAATCACACAAGCATGAATTTTACTATCCAGTAGTGAAATCTTAGTTTTAGGACAAGCATTCCAGATGTAGAAAAATGTCTTTCATCTTGTGTTAAGGTTCGCGGAATTGGTTGGTTGAGGATGTGTTCAAAAGCATCTTCAAATTGGGCGATTAGTGAACATGTTGCTTCAGATCAGGTCATTTCCTTTTTTAGTAACAAAAATATTTTGTCTGTTTGGACTGGTTTTTGTTTTGCCACTGAAATAGACGTTGCTTTTTTAAATTTGAATTTTAGATCAGTTTCTGGTCTCTTATTAGATCATTTCATAACAACATTAATCTGTTTTTCTCATTGTATGTCTTTTGTCAAAATATTTGCAAAGAACTGTAACTTAGGGTGAATATTTAAACACTAGAAACACCAATGAACATTTTGTAACATTCAAATAATACAACATTCGTATCTTCTAACAAGGTTAACAGGACTTCACAGAATTATTTGCCAAAATTGCCCACTTAGAGACTTATTTTGGTCTCCAAAACTTGTTATTTCTTAGCACACCACTCATAGAATTTGTATAAAGTAAATAATGCATGTAAACACATTAATATTTATTTTATTTCCAAGAACGACATCATTATTAGCAGACAGGGCCATGAAAACATACTTACACCAGTGCCAATAGCCAGAAGCAACGCTGATTGCCTCTCTCTTACCTGATGCTCCTGCACTGGTTCCCAGAAATACCAAGTTTAATATTCAACTCTGCAGCTCACTGTTCCCTGCTCTAGCTTTTGCCTTGATGTTGAGTGGATTCCTTTGAGCCAGTAATGTTCCTATGTTAATAGTTAAGCACTAATTTTCATGGGAGAATTATACTACTTTCTCTCACTTTTCTCTGATTTCTCAACTGATTATGATTATTGTTTTTTTTAGGTTCAGGATTTAGCCCTCAACTGGCAACAGCCCAAATGCTCATCCACGGGGGAATGGCTAAAAAATTGTGGTATATTCATACAATAGAATGTTAGCTGTAAAAAGGAACATGGATGAATCTCAGAAGCATTGTGCTAACTGAAAGAAGCCAGGCAAAAAACTATCTAGTGTATGATTCCATTTATGTATAATTTCAGGAAATGCAAACAAATTTATAGTGACAGAAAGCAGATCAGTGGTTGTCTTGGATTGGAAAATGAGGAAACTTTTGGAGGTGATGGAAGTGTTCCTATTTTTACTGTGGTGATGGTTTCATGGGGTTATACACATGGTTAAAAGTCATCAAATCATACACTTTAAATATGTGTAATTTGTGCTATGGAAAGTTATATCTTAATAAAGTTGAAAGGAGAGAAGACAAGAGTGAGAGGTTGAGAGAGAGAAAGATGGGGATGGGGGAAGAAAAATGTTTTCTTTACGGAAGGATGCCAGCTGATATATAAATATATTTTATATATATATACACATATATATATAGGATGCCAGCTGATATATATATATAATATTATATATATATATAATATATTATATATATATATATATATATATAAAATGATGGAATTACAACATCACTATTTTGTAACTCCTAATGTAACCACTTATGCAAGGGAGGATTATCAATGAATGCTAAAACAATCAAGTGAAAGATATTTACTTGGTCTTAAGGAATCCCTCCATAGATAACTTTTTAGTTAGAAAGGAGAAAATGTGCCTTTACAATGGAGAAATCTGGCAATTACTAACTTAACCAAGGAGATGAGCTTGGCATTACCCACAATATACACCCATCTCTTACATGGTGTTCTTACCAGGAATGTTTAAGATGAATCTAATGATGGAAAAACAGTCAGACAAATCCAGAATGTGGAGCTTATTGCAGACAATAGGCCTGGGCTCTATAAAGGATTCAGTCAAATAGAGAACAGAAGGCAGGGGGAGGGAATATCTAGGTTGATGGAAATTATGGAGATATAGTGACCAGATGCCATATATATATATATATATATATATATATATATATATATATATAGTTTTTATTGAAATATAGTTGATTTACAATGTTGTGTTAGTTTCAGGTGTACAGCAAAGTGATTCAGTTATACATATATATACATAATCTTTTTTAGATTCTTTTCCATTATAGGTTATTACAAGATACTGAGTATAGTTCCCTGTGTCATACAGTAGGTCCTTGTTGGTTATCTATTTTGTATATAGTACTGTGTATATTTTAATCCCAAACTCTTAATTTATCCCCCCTTCCCCTTTGGTAACCATAGTTTGTTTTTTATGTCTGCTAGTCTATTTCTGTTTTGTAAATAAGTTCACTTGTATCATTTTTTTTAGATTCCACATATAAGCAATACCATATGATATTTGTCTTTCTCTATCTGACTTCACTTAGTATGATAACCTCTAGGTCCATCCATGTTGCTGCAAATGGCATCATTTCATTCTTTTTATGGCTGAGTAATATTCCATTGTATATATGTACCATATCTTCTTTATCCATTCATCAGTCAATGGACACTTAGGTTGCTTCCATGTCCTGGCTATTGTAAATAGTGCTGCTATGAACATTGGCGGTGCATGTATCTTTTCAAATTAGAGTTTTCTCCAGATATATGCCCAGGAGTGGGATTGCTGGATCATACAGTAACTCTATTTTTTGTTTTTAAAGGAACTTCCATACTGTTCTCCATAATGACTACACCAATTTACATTCCCACCAACAATGTAAGAGGGTTCCTTTTTCTCCACACCCTCTCCAGCATTTATTATTTGTAGACATTTTGGTGATGGCCATTCTGACTGGTGTGAGGTGATACCTCATTGTAGTTTGACTTGCATTTCTCTAGTGATTAGTGATGCTGAGCATCTTTTCATGTGCCTGTTGGCCATCTGTATGTCTTCTTTGGAGAAATGTCTATTTAGATATTCTGCTCATTTTTGGATGGGGTTGTTTGTTTCTTTGATATTGAGCTGTATGAGCTGTTGCAATATATATATTTTGAATAGTTCCTAAATCACAGGGGAAAACAGCTAGAAAACATGTACTTGGCACAATTGGGAAAATTTGAATATTACAAGATATTATTGAATTAATGTTGATTTTCTTAGGTGTGGTAATGGTGATGTAGTTGTATAAAAAATGTTATTGTTCTTTGGGAATGTGTTGAAATATTTGGGAGTGAAGTGTCCTGATATGTGTAGCCAATTTTCAGATATTTGTAAAAATATATTATATATATATATGTATATGTGGGTGGGGGAGAGAGGTGGGAGGAACAAACTTGGCAAGAATTTAACAGTTGGTGAATCTTAGTATAGGCTTAAACCTTTTCAAAATAAAAAGAAACAGGACTTCCCTGGCAGTCCAGTGGTTAAGACTCTGTGCTTCCAATACAGGGGGTGTGGGTTTGATCCCTGGTTGGGGAACTAAGATCCCATATGCTGCATGGCGTAGCCAAAAAAGAAACAAACAAACAAACAAAATTTTAAAGTTCTAAAAAAAAAGAAGTAAATTTACTCAGCAATCCCTACCGCCACCACCAAAATTTCAGCTGCATGCTATTTGAAAAGGACACAACTAAAATGCAATGACACGGGTTAGAAGTAAAGGGCTGGATAAAGATAAACCAGCCATAAACTAATTTTTAAAAGTTGCTGTGTAGCTTCTTTAATGTCACACAAAATAGATTTTTAAAATCAAAAAGTAGTATTAGTCATAAAGTTAATACAGGATAAAAGGAAAAGTAATTCGCCAGGAAGATGAAACAATTTAAAACTTGTAATGTGTAACTTGTAACGTTAAAGGGAGCGCCTTTTTTGCTCCCGGCTTCCGTGAGGAGAGCTGTTCCTAAGCGTGTTCTGAACCTCTCTGTGTCCCCTGACTCGCTCGCCTTTGGAGCAACGTGTCTGGCTGGTACACAGCCGCCGATAAACCCATGTGGAGTCCAGCCTGGCCCGCACCTTCTCCCTCATGGATGCAGCTGCCCTCAGGGAGCGTGGGTTCCGCTTTTCCTCAGGGACTCTGCTCCTCTTGGGGGAGCGTTGCCCTGATCTAGAGCTGCCTGCATCTGGGGCCGGGGCTGCCTGCCTTTGACAATTTTAAAGAAGAGCAAGGAGGGGAAATGGACTCTTCCAAACAGAGAGGTAAAAGATAAAACTACACATAATTGTACAGTGCCATATTGGTGCAAACATAGATAAATAGACTAGGGGTTACCACTGGCCTATGTGCCAAATCCAGCCCACGGCCTGTTTTGTAAATAAAGTTTTGTTGAGCACAGCCATACTCATTAGTAGCTTTTGAGCTGAGTAATTGTCACAGAGACTCTATGGCCCACAAACTATAAAATATTTACTATCAGAAGATTTCGCTGATCCTTGAAAAAGACCAGTAGACCAATAGCAAATGGCATTTCACATCAATTGGGAAAGAATGAAATATTCAATTAGTGGGTTTGGACTAATTGTTTATGCATATGGGAATAGATAAAAGTAGATCTCTGGGCTTCCCTGGTGGTGCAGTGGTTGGGAATCTGCCTGCCAATGCAGGGCACATGGGTTCGAGCCCTGGTCTGGGAGGATCCCACATGCCGCGGAGCGGCTGGGCCCGTGAGCCACAACTACTGAGCCTGCGCGTCTGGAGCCTGTGCTCCGCAACGGGAGAGGCCGCGACAGTGAGAGGCCCGCGCACCAAGATGAAGAGTGGCCCCTGCTCGCCGCAACTGGTGAAGGCCCTCACACAGAAATGAAGACCCAGCACGGCCAAAAAAAAAAAAAAAGTAGATCTCTTCTTTACACCTTACCAAAAAAAAAAAAAAATTCTGGAAGGATTAAAGACCTAAATGTGAAAAGTTTTAGACAAAAATACATGCAATATCATATGAACTTGGGATGGGGAAGAATCTGATAATGTATAAAAAGCTTAAACTATAAAGTAAAAGACTGATACATTTGATTATATTAAAAATTGAAACTTCTGTACAATAGAAGACTCCATAGATGGACTTAAAAGACCAGTTACTCACAGGGAGGTAAGATTTGCAATGCACATAGCAGAAAAAAAGGTGAGTATCCAGAATATATAAAGAATTTCAAATCAGTAAGAAAAAGACAAACAACCCAACAGAAAAACAGACAAAAGATATTTCTGAACAGGCAATTCACAGAAGAGGAAACCTGGGTGGGTTATAGAAAGATTTTTTACTTCATTAGTAATGAGGAAAATGAAAATAACAATGAGATATAATTTCACAGGCATCAATTTAAAAAATTGAGTCTGATTACGTTAAGTGTTGATAAGAATGTGGGGAAATCAGAAGGTTTTATTTGTTGCTGGTGGTGGCATATATTGGTTGAACCAGTTTGCAGAACAACTTAGTAATACTTGGTAAAGGTGAAGATGCACAAACCCTGTGACCCAGTAATGCCCCTTCCAGGGATCTCCTCTTGAGAGCTGTTTGCAGTTTCCCTCAAAAGTCTAACCTTCTCTCGCTGCAGGTTTAGGCTGTGAGCAGCCTGCAGATTTGGAGGCAGTAAAGACAACATCATAATGACCATCTATTAAACTTCAAAGGGAGAAAAAGTTAAAACACGAATGGATCTAATGGCTGGCTGCCATAAATTGGTTCCTGGGCATTATAACTGGTTTAGTAGTTGGTCTGGATACCCTTGTGATAGGTGCCATATATAAATACAAACACACAGAGATGCAGAGATAACTGACAGAGGCCGTGACCTAGTGAAGTCCCAGCTCTGTAGCCTGAAGGAAGAATTTTCTCTGTTCCGTGTGTTTGGCATAATTATCTGTCACAAAGTAGCCAAAAATGACTCTCTTGTTTAACAATTACATTACCTAAAGCCCAGAGTCGAGAGAATTAGTATCCTGGGCTGGATGTTAGGATGCCTGGGGGTCATACCAGGCTCTGGAGCAGCCAGCTGTGTGCCCCCAGGCCAGTCATCTGTCTCTATTACTCAGTACACTTGTCATAATACTTAGGCTCATGCATTCACTTATTCCTTAATTCAATACATATTTATTAAGCACTTACCGTATTCCTGGCACAGTGCTAGGTACTGGGAGTACCAAGAGGGAATAAGACGAAGTTGCCGACCTTACAGTCCACCATGAGGGGGATGCAGAGAAACTGAAGCCCCGGGCATGACAATGCTGTTGAGGTATGTCCCGGTGCTGTAGGGGAACAGGGAAAGGGGTAAGTGGGACTGCTGGAGAAGACGGTGAAATCTTGAGAGGGGGAGGTCTTTGAACTGGGCTTTAAATGATTAGCAGGAGTTTGCCAGGCAGAGAAGAAAAGAAATGCTGTTCAAGATAACAGGAACATGGTATCAAAAATAAAAATGTTTCGGGAATGGTGAGTGTTAGGTGGGTGTAGTTAGGCTATAAGGAACTGATCGGTGTCAGTTAGTCTTGGGCAGGTGTCTGGGTATTTTCTCATAGGCTATAAGGCAGTAGTTCTCAAACGTGAGCGTGCACCAGCATGACCTGGAGGGCTTGTTAACACAGATTTCTGGCCCCCCCCGCCAGACTGAGGCGGGGCCTGAGGACTGGCATCTCTAATAAACTCTCAGGTATGGTAGACGACCTGGGAGGGAAGGTGGGTTCAAATCAGGCTGTATCTTACCCTGATGGCGTGATATTACCCAAGTCAGTTTACCTCCCAGAGTCTCAGTCTCAGTTACCTCCTTGGTGAAACTACACCTGCCAGGCAGCCTTTCTTCTGCCGACTGCATTAAGTGAGAGAATGTGTGTGTGAGCTCTTCGGATACATCAAGTGCTATCAGAAGTGCTAAAAAATATGTATATGTACACACACACAGATACAGACATATCTTTTAGTACCTCTTTTAGCACATCGAAAACTCCATGAAACTTAATGAATCCAAGAGATTTGTCAAGACTGTTGGATGGGGACGTCCCTGGTGGCACAGTGGTTAAGAATCCACCTGCCAATGCAGGGGCCACAGGTTCAAGCCCTGGTCTGGGAAGCTCCCACATGCCGTGGAGCAACTAAGCCTGGGCACCACAACTACTGAGCCTGTGCTCTAGAGCCCGCGAGCCACAACTACTGAGCCCATGTGCCACAACTACTGAAGCCGCGCACCTAGAGCCCATGCTCCACCACAAGAGAAGCCACCGCAATAAGAAGCCTGTGCACCGCAACAAAGAGTAGCCCCTGCTCACTGCAACTAGAGAAAGCCCGCACACAGCAACAAAGACCCAACACAGCCAAAAATAAATAAATAAAATTAGTTAATTAGAAAAAAAAAAAAGACTGTTGGATGGTTGCTCTGTGTGTGTGTGTGAGAGAGAGAGAGACAGAGAGAGAGAGACAGAGAGAGAAAGATAGAGGGAGAAAGGGGGAATGAGATAGAATATGTCAGAGTGGAAAAAGGAGGCTGATGTTAATTCCATTTTTACCTTCGAGTTCTGGTCTCATTTCCGGTAACATCTTAGAAGTTTTCTTAATTAAAACAGATCAGCATTTAGAAATCTTTAGCTAGGAATTTCTCCTTGCTGTCAAATAAAAATCCTTTCTGGGTCCCTTAGGGACCTCCGGGGTTCTCTGGAATATTTGCACTGTTCTCCACAAGCCTAGAAACAGGCAGTACTGATCAGGCTCAGACTGAATGCACCCAAGCCCTTTAAACAAATGAGCATCTAGCCAGTTCTAGAAAACCTTTGCTTAACCTTGGTGTAATCCTCCACCTCCACGGTATTGACAGGCCAGGTTTAAAGAGCTCCTTTTACTAAATATGATTGAAGTTTCCCTTTCATCAGGAAGGGCCACTCGGAGGCTGTAACGTTATTCTGGAGTGCGTTGGCAGGCACACCCTGGAACGGCAGGCTATCAGTTTACCCACAAGTGAACAATTACCCAGGTGGTGTGGTTAATTGCAGCAGCTTCACCATATGGAAAAAGAAAAATAATACCCTTCCCATCTCATCTCAAGGAAAAGAAAGGAGACATCTACCAATTTGTAAGAGGATAATTTCCTAATTACCCCATGAAGGTTGTTATTTCTGGTGGGTCCTTAAATCAGGTTGAGAAGGGTGAAATCTGATCCTTTAGTGATGAAAAATGTTATTGTAGGATTAGGTTTTCATACAGTGTCTCCTACGGCTTAAGGAAGAAGTTGCTAATTTCCCCCAGTAGCTGTGGAGGCAGCCGGTGTGGGCAGAGGAAGGTCCACAGGTGGAGAGGCCTGAGCTCGGGCACTTCAGGTTGGCCCCCAGGTGATTGTTTAATTACTCGGGAAAGCTTCCTCCTGAGCGTGAGGAAGCCCCAGCACATTACATGACTCATAGCATATTAACTTCTGAATGTTTTAGAAATGAAGCTTGCCTTAGTTTTCAGCTACCATTAAATTCCCCTCGAGGCATCTTGTGCAAAAAGGAGGGGTGTTCTGGCAGTGATTACCAAACCATAACCAATCCCGAGCCACACACGGGGCACTTCCAGAATGTTGCCTACTCCTCAGGAAGGAAACTAACATTTCTGGAGGGCCCACCAGGTGTTCTAGAATTTTTTCTTCCACTATCTATCTTCTTGACTCTTCTCAGCAAAGCTGTGAGGCAATGTAACGGCTGCTATTTTAAAGTGGGGAAAGTGAAGCTCAGAGGCTAAATACCCCAGTGGAGGAGCTGAGGAACAGTGCCCAGCCTCGCCTCATCGTACCATTTGCTTCCAGAAGGGGTAGGCCCCCGGGGCAGTGTTCTACTGGTAGAGTTCAGCTCCTTTGCTTTCCTGTCTGCCCCTCTCTGACAGCGGTGGGCTAACAGGCCAGAGACGGGGAAACAGAGAGGTCAAGGGGAGAAGGTGGCAGAGTGGGAGCAAGGAAGTAAACCTGGCAGCCCCTGGATGTGGAGAAGGGCTGGGCTGGAGGGAGAGCCAGGGCCGGTACCAGGAAGAATAGCCAAGCAGGTGAAATGCGGCTTTGTTCTCACTCTCTGCAGTTCCAGAAGGCCCTCCCTCCACCCCCGGGATCCAGCCATTAACTCAACAACTATTTATTAAGCGTCTCCTAACTACCGGGTACCGTAATGGGCCCTAGGGACACGGTAGTGAACAAACGCCAATCCCCCCTCAAGGAGCCTACATTCTAGGGGTTTCTCTCCAGTGGCTTCAAGCCGTGTTGGGCTGCTTAGAATTCCCTAGTAAGGTGTTCCCTTTCGGTTCCTCTTCACAGGGACACGCGCGCACACGCCCTGCCCCTGCCTCGCAACCCTCGCTCGTGCTCACGTGCACGCACGGCTGCGCACATGCACCGACACACACGGGCTCACACGTGCGTGCTCGCGCAGACACGCACACACACGCGGACGCACACGGCCTGTCGTGCCGCCCCCTCCCACGCCGAGAGCGCAGCGTGGAGTTGCGGGCAGTGGACGCGCGCGTGCGCAGGAGCCGCGCATCCCGCGGCCGCCCCGGAGGGTCCCCTGCGGAGTGCGGGCGTCGCAGCCGCCGCGCGCTCCCCGGCGCGGGAGGAAGGAGGCCGGCGCGGAGCCCCGGGATCCCGAGACCCGGCGGTCCCCTCCGGCCGCACAGCCAGGCTCCGCGCTGCGGGCAGACGGGCAGCGTCCCCGGACACCGCGGCCACGCTCCCTTCTCAGCGATTCCGTCTAGGCGGCCGGATGGGAGGAGAAGGCAGGTGCGCTGAGCCGCGGATCTGCGCGAGGCACGGTGGGGAAACAGCTATCGAGCGTTTGGGGAACAGCCTCGGCCCTGAGTCTGGCGGAAACTTGGGCTTGGGGCCCTGAAAGCTGGCCGAGGGCACTGTCAGGAGGTGCGGGGCTGGTCCGTCAGCTACTGCTGCCTTCCAGCGCGTCTCAGTCGGTGGTTTGTTTCCCACCCGAGCAGCCCCCGCGGCCCCTGCTCGCAAACACACTCGTTTCTTCCTCGGGCGCCTCTCTAAGCTGCGCTCCGATGCCGCTGGGCGACTCCTGACCCCACCACCTTTGTTTCCTCGGGCCAGTCAGCACTTGTGAGTTCTCCTTAGGCCATTCCCACCTCCCTGTCCTCTGGAGGAGGAGAGAGAAGGATTCCCTTCCCTGGCCGGGACCCCTGGCTCGGTTCAGAAAGCCCCGGCTCCGAAGGGTGCCGTCAAGTTGGAGGGTATCTGTTCTGTCCCCACGCAGTCAGGGGCGATCGTGCTTTCTTGGGGGGGTGGGCCTGAGGCAGGCTTCTCCTGCACCCCTTGTGGATCAAGGTCAACAGCAGGAAACTGACACAGAGCCGGGTTCTCCGTCCTTGCGTGAGCGGGGAGACACCGCCCGAGAGTTGGGGGGAGAACTGCCCTCATTAACTGTCTGTTAGCACTTGCCCCTGGGAATCACCACCTTTTACTTCTCACACTTACTGATAGACGTGTATTACCATCCCCATTTTACAGAGGAGGAGAGCGACTCTCCCAGGGGTTAAGTGACTCGCTAAAGTTCACCTGTAGCTAATGTAGGGGGCCAAATAGGACAAACCAGACCACCTTCAACTAGTTTTATTACCAATAGGAATTCATTTTCCTGGTTCTTGCAAAGCAGTGATAGGTTTGGCAGTTAGGCTGCACTCCTTCTGCTCCAGACATGCCTGGTTCACCTCTGTCCTATAAACAGCCCTTCTACCTCCTAGATTTCTCTCACAGTTTTCCCAACTTGGAACGCCACTCTCCCTTACACCAATGCGACTCCTACACATCCATCAGGGCCCAGCTGACAAACCTCTTCCTGCACGAGTCTTTCCCCTCCCTCACTAGCCTTCACCCATCTCCCTTTACTCCATGGTCCAATGTTTATATTCTGGGCCATAAAGTCTAACCCTTCATTATGTCACTGCCTTTTATGATTCTCCCATTGTTTCATTTTCTTCCATCTTATTGCATCAGTCAGGTGAGCTTCATAAGGGCAGGGCCCATGGCATAGGCACTTCCTTTACGTACCCCGTGGTTTCTATCACGGTGCTGGGCACAAAGTCGCACTCAGTGACTCTTGTTTGGCTACTTGACCAGACACACTCTAAACCTGGCCAAATGTGGGCCCAGGAGCTTTTGCTACGAGCCCTTGAGGGGTGGTATTAGTGGGCTTTCAGCCATTAATCTGCTAACAGCAACTCCCCCTCACTGGGTGGCTTGCCTGCCTGGATTACCTGAGAGGGAGAGACAGAACTTAACTGTATAGAGGATACACACTAAGACATCCAAGGACTGCTTAGACCGGGCGCTGCTTCTTTAACGTTGCCCATGGTATGCGGTGATGGAGGATACCTAAATGAAATGCAAACAGACACATAACATGGAAGATCTGGTCTCAATTGAAATAGAACACAAACAAACAAAAACCAGAAGGTGAATGACTGCTTTTTTGGAGGAGTGGTTTGGTGTTTCATGTTGAGGGTTTTGAAACTGTTCAGATACATGTCTGAGGCCAGGTCTTTTCCCCTCTCACCCTCTCAGTGTGTACGAGTGCTCATCGTTGCAGGTTATAACATGTTTTCACATACGTCATCTCATGTATTCCTCACAAAACTTTAAGAGAGAATAACAGTAACAACATTTATAAAATACCTGTCATTATTTAATAACTACTATGTACTAGGCACCATTCTAAGGACCTAACGTGTATTAAGTCATCTGTTCCTTGCTGTTTTACAGATGCAGAAACTGAGGCACTGAGAGTGCCAGCAGTGGTTGATGTTGGGAATGTCCCCAAGGCAGAGGTGAATCAAGATTCTTTCATGATGAGAGCTCCATTGAAAGAAAGAAGATGCACCGAGTAAGGAAACCAACATTGAACACCTGCTTTGCCAGGTAAGACTGCTAAGAGCTTTGTGGGCACGTTCTTACCGAATCTTCACAGTTACCTGTAAGGTTACCTGTAAGTTACCTGTAAGGTTACCTGTAAGTTACCTATAAGGTTGTGTTTGCGTTGTGACCTTCCCCCACATTTGAAGAACCTTGGCTTCCCAAGGTCAGCTGGCTAGCGTGTGAGCCAGGTCTGTGGACTCACATGCCTGTGCTTTCCAGCACTGTGCTGAGTGCCCGGGGTGGCTCAGCCTTCTTTGGCTCTTTGTTTCTCCTTGAGAGAGGGGGGGCAATGTTTATTTCACTGGCTGAGCTGGTGAGATTCTTATCACCCTTAAAAAGCATGTATTAAATCTCTAATTGTACATGGCACTGAGCAAGGCACTGAACTATTTTGTATACAAAAATAATTGAGTAAAGTACACAGACAGGGGCTCTGCCCTCTGGGAACAAAGGATCCCCAGCGCGTGAAGGTGGCAGGATGGCCCAAAGAGCCACGGTCCTAGAGTGCACCCTCCTTGGCAAAGGTGTGTCCTGGCTGACAGGGGGAAGTGGCACAGGGGCATGGGAGAGTCTTCCAAATCCATCCCCACTTCTGGGAAGGGCCTCTGAGAGGTTAGGACTTTGGGGGCAGATAGAGGTGGGTTTGAAGCCTTCTTAGTAACTGTGTAAGCTTGGACCAGTTCCGAACCCTCTCCAAGCTTCATTTCCAACCTATGGAATTGGACTGAACAGGTATCATTCTGTTAAATGAGATGGTATACTTCATGCACTTAGCACAATGCCCGATATACAGTACGTACTTAAATCATCGCTAGGTGTTGTCATGGCTGTTGGGTAGGTAGCTTGTTCCCAGAGTGGATTTTAAGGATGAAGGAAAGGTTCGTGGTTAGGAAAGGGGGACTTCTGGCTGCACAGCAGAGTGCCCCTTCGCTGCCCCAGGGCTCGGTGGCTGTCACAGGCAGCACGGCCCTGTGCTTCCTACCCGCTCCTTCTCCTGAGACGGCCAGGGGGCTTGGCCTTTCTGGAGTGGCCCCTCGAATGTCTGTCTCATATTAAATGGTTGGTCTAGAGTTGTTATTCTGGAGAGACGCGAGGCTTTCCAGGGGCAAAAGACACGAAGGAGAAGGGAGATGCACCTGGTGAGCAGTACACAGTAGGAATTCAACAAATGCTGACCGCTTCTGACATCTGGGGCCCCAGTCTCCCCAGACCCACAGAGGGGGCTGCTGCCCTGGCAGTACTAGCTGAGGAGTTTAGGGACAGAGCCGTAAACCACATCGGGGTGCCCAGGGGTTGCCATGGCATCTAGATGGGCCACTCCGTGATGTTCTTTGCAGCCTTCGAGAGTCCCCAGAATGCACACCCTTTGCTCACCCGGAGCTGGGCAGGGAGTGACCAGGGGCACACGCCGCAGAAAATCCCTTTTGTTTCTTCTTAGCAGAGCCCCTGTACAGCAGTGGCTTCCTGTTTAATGACCTGTTCTGGGTGGGGAGGCGGGGGAAATGCGCAGAACTAAGGGAGAAAAAGATTAAACTCACAATAAAACCAAACCCAAGCATCACGGCCCTCCATCTCCTCCTCTGCAGCCCTGACTACTCTGGGAGCTATCTCCCAGCCAGTTCCCCTCCCAGGCAAATAACATTTATTCCAGGAGGCCCTGGCACACCGGGCCTGAAGACAATGCTTGATTGTTTTTCCTTCCCCCTGCGGCAAAAGATGGGCTGGAGGAGAGCCCCGCGGAAAGGCAAGGGAGCAGCCCCCCTGCTCTCCTGCGGGACCAGCTCGGGAGCTGTCAAAACAGGCCTAGATCAGGGCGGGGGAGCGGCGGGGGAGAGGCAGCGGCCCGGGGATGACTGCCGCTGCTCCCGACCTGCTTGCAAAGTTTCACTCTTTTCCCCCAGTTCCTGGCAGCTGTGGCCACTTGAACGGCTTTTGCTGCCATTAAACAGGAGAGTCATTAAGTCACGGAGCTTAATGAGGCTTTCAAGGGTCCAGTAGTCATCCCTGGGTGAAAAGTGCCAATTCATCACTTGGGAGTTAACAAACCTGGAGGTTGTGACTAAGAGGTGAGCGGCTCCAGCGCCCAGATTGACGGCTCACCCCAGCGTGACCCCACGCTGAAAACCAGGCTTGTGTGCAGTCAGAAGGTGGGAGGTGGGCGACCCCTCGGACAGAGTTGCATTGCTGGTTTCCCCAGCTTCTCAGCTGGTGTTTGGGCCTGAACGATCCAGAAAGCTCTGCCATCATTACTGGTATTTATCAATCAGGGACTTGTTGAAGGCTGAGACGGTGTATTGTCCCGAAGTGTATGTCTCCTGAACAGGCCGTTGGCATCGGGCACGTGAGTTCTGCCGCCCGCCCCGCCCCCTTGACATTAGGGATTTTGTCTGTTGCGCCTTTGAACAGTGCCTGGTACTACACTTGTAGAATCTGTGTAGGAAGGAGGGAGGGCAAATGGGAACCCCAGGGCCCACCTTGTTTACCCTCCATCGGGTGGGAGCCCACTTGTCACTCAGCAGTGTCTGGAAGTGACTGCCCACAGGAGCAAGGTGAGGACGGATCTGGCGTGGGAGTGGAGTCCTCCCCAGCGTGTTCAAGCTTTCCTTTATTCAAACTCACGAAATTCTCATAATTAGGTGAGGTGGGGCGGGGAGGTGTTCCTGTCCCCATTTTGCAGATGAGGAAACTGAGGTTCAGAAAGGTAAGTGACATCTAAGCAAGTGACCCCAGGAAAATCTGACCCCAGGACCCGGCCAGACTGCCTCTCTCACTCAGAGGCCAGGCACTGGACGGGAATCAGAAGAAAGAGGAAAGTGGCCCAAGAGCCTGCCTCCTGGCCTGTTTTCCTGAGGTTAGAAGGCTGTCAGGAGAAGGGTGGAGAGGTCTGGGGCCGAGGCCGTTCTCAGCAAGGGGGCGTTTTCCTTCCTTCAGCCGTCTTGTCCGCGTTTCACTCTCTGCTCTCGTGGGGCTGAACGGGAGGGTGGGCAGCACCTGCACAGAGCCACGAGCTCGCAGACTGTGGGAACTGCAGGGGACGTTTGCCACCGCGGGCGGGTGGTGGGGGTCTAAAGGACGAGTGGCGGCTCCCAGGACTACCTGGTTCCCGGTGACTCCATGGGGGGGTGGGGACGTGCCGCCTCGCCGCTGCCCCCAGGATGGCCAGCCTTCTAGAAACACTGCTCCTTACAGGAATTGGGCCTGGCTCTGTGATCCGGGACTAGGGAGGTTAGACCCTATCTGGGAAAGCTGGATAACTGACAGTCTGGCTTATCCCGTGTGGGATTACTCAGCCTGTAAAAGTCCTGTTTATTTGTTAAGGGAGAGGCAGATCCATAACCCATCTGTTGACACCTGGATGGCAGAGGAGAGAGAGCTGCACCTCTTTGCCCGCCCAGCACCCCGTGGTGGCTCTCCCTGCCAAGCTGCTGTGGTTGCTGGGAAGAACACCTGGTGGGGGAGTGATGGGAGAGCCTCCCGCTGGCAGCTGCCACCTCTGCCCAGAGCCATGATTGTGGAAGGCCCAGGCAGGAAGCCTGAGAACACTTCCAGACACGTCTCCCTTAGAGCCCTGCCCCGGAGTGGGCCTGACCACATTGGCAAGAACAGGTTCACCAGCTCCCAGAAGCTGGCTGTCCAAGAACCTCTCTGAGATTCCCCTGCCTTTTTTTCCCTGACTGTGCTAATTTTGGCTCCAAGACCAAATGAGTGGAAGATTCAGGGGGTTTTGAGTCTTAGGTTACAGGTCTGAGCAGGGCACACCACCCCTTCACTCCGGGTTCCTCCACACCATTTCTGTTCCGATGGCAGGAAAGCAGAGGGGAGAAGCTGGCTGACGTTTACCTTGTTTCAAGGTGCCATCAGAGAACAGGTGATTATTGTAAGAATGTCTGTCATTGGAAAGAGCCCGAGGTCAATGCTTAAGATCCACAGGCCCCCGTCCTCGCTCTGGCCTGAGTCAGCTGTGTGACCTTGGGCAGCAAGTTAGTCTTTCTGAATCTCACCAGAAAACAAAAGAAATCGGATTGACGTCTCCCAGGGCCCCTTCCAACTCCAGCATTTTATGATTATACAGCTACTAACCTCACTAGTGATGTCGTTGATTTACAAAGAAGTGCCACTGACACCCCCTGTGGGGGACATGTGCTCTGGGTTGTTCTTCCTGCTCTGCTGATGGATCTGCAGCACCCCACACCTGCCTGCCTGTCTCCTTTGTCTGCCTCAGTTCCCATGCAGGAAGGCTGGCACCATGGCCTCTGCTGTCCTCTGAGTCTCTGGGAGTGCGCCATCCAATAGCCATGCTAACCTGGGAGGTCTGGGTCTCAGTTCCTCAGGAACTGACTTGCAGGTTGGCTTCAGGCAAGACTTGGCTTATCTGAACCTCATCCACCTAATGGGACAAAGAACCCTCCCTGGGAAAGCACTTCGGGATGCTTCAGTGGGAGAAGCAAGAGAAGCATGAAGCTGCCTCATTGTGGAGGCTGAGGATCTAAATCCCAGAGCCTTTGAGAGCCAGTGGACCTCTACTAATGGGCTGCACATTCAGTGGGACTTAGCTTCCCAGTTCGCATGGCACTAAGGCCTCCTGGCAGGTGCTGCCTGGCTTGCCCACATGCACTGTGAACTGGGATCAAGACGCCCTCTTTTTGTATTAGTTCTGGGCCTGGTTTTGAAGCATCTTGCTGGGACCGTGAATGGTTTTGCAGTGCATTTCAGTGAGCTCTTTACAGCCTCGCTCATCAGGCCTTGTGGAGCTCTGCTTCCTTGAACCGACTCAGTGTGGCTGCCGTGCTGAGGCTGCTGGGTCACACGGGCAAGGCCCGTTACCTGCCAGATGTGGCCTTCCTGGACCCACCTTTCCAGGGTAATGAACTCACAGGATTAATCTGAGAGCTCCTCTCTCCTCTTCTACCTTTCCCGCCACCCCCAGCTTCTGGTCCTCAGGTGGGACCTGTTAAGCCAGGGAGCAATTAGCCAACTCAGACTTCAAGACTCTCCCTGGAACAAGTCGAGCAATGGCTCGATAACCCTGGGCTGAAGGGGTGCCTCTTTGCAAGAGATCCTTGAAAGGACGTGAATATTAATGGTGAGGGTCCTTCAGGGTCATTCAGAACTCCTTGTAAGTCACTGAATCTGCCGAGTTCTCTCAGGCCTCGAGTGGTGTCCAGTTGCCACTTCCTCTGCCCAGAATCCTCTTCCATTCTCACCTGCCTGGTTAATTCTTACCTGCTCTTCAAGATTCACTCTCTCCTGGGACTTCTCTGGTAGTGCAGTGGTTAAGAATCCGCCTGCCAATGCAGCGGCCACACGTTCGAGCCCTGGTCCAGGAAGATCCCACATGCCATGAAGCAACTAAGCCCGTGTGCCACAACTACTGAGCCTGCGCTCTAGAGCCCGCGAGCCACAGCTACTGAGCGTGCGCACCTAGAGCCCGTGCTCCACAACAAAAGAAGTCACTGCAATGAGAAGCCCGTGCACCACAATGAACAGTAGCCCCTGCTCGCTGCAACTAGAGAAAACCCCGCGCACAGCGACCAAGACCCAGTGCAGCCAAAAATAAATAAATAAATAAATAATTTTAAAAAAGAAAAGGAAGATTCACTCCCTACAGGAAGTGAACCAGTCATTCAATAAATTTCTATTAAGCATCTACTAGGCATCAGGGACTCTTCTGGCAGTTGGGATACAATATCCAAAATTCCAGCCTTCATAGAGATTGCAGTGAAGCAAGGGCAGACAGGCTACACAGATACAGAAAGTATCAGCTGGTGATACGTGCAGTGAAGAAAAATAAAGCCAGTTAACTGGACAAGGAGTAAAGGGGTGGGGCTTTGGTCAAGAAGGCTCCCTGAGGCAGCAACATTTAAGCAGGGACCTTAATAAAGTTAAGGAGTGAGCCGTGCGGATATCGAAGCACTGCAGGTAGAAGAAACAGTAAGTGCAAAGACCCTGAGGCAGAAGTGGGTATGATATGTTTAGGAAAAGCAAGGAGGCTGGTGGAACTGGAGGTGAATGAGTGAAGGGGGGACCGTAGGAGGCATAAAGGTGAGAGAGGTGATGGGTGACAGGCCACATAGGGCCTCGTCGACTCCTGTAAGGACTCTGACTTTCACTGAGAAGCCATCGGATGTTTTTAAACAGAAGGGTGATGTAATTGGACTCAGGCTTTCACAGGATCATTCTGGCTGCCTTACGGAGAACAGACTGTAGGGAACAAGGGTGGAAGCAGACAGATCAGCAAGGAGGCAACGTCAATAATCCAGGGTAAAGATAGTCATGGCTTTGGGCTTCCCTGGTGGCACAGTGGTTAAGAATCTGCCTGCCAATGCAGGGGACACGAGTTCGAACCCTGGTCCAGGAAGTTCCCGCATGCCGTGGAGCAACTAAGCCTGTGCGCCACAACTACTGAGCCTGTGCTCTAGAGCCCGCGAGCCACAACTACTGAGCCTGCGTGCCACAGCTATTGAAGCCCATGCACCTAGAGCCCGTGCTCCACAACAAGAGAAGCAACCGGAATGAGGAGCCTGCGCACTGCAATGAAGAGTGGCCCCCACTTGCCGCAACTAGAGAAAGCCCGTGCACAGCAACGAAAACCCAACACAGCCAAAAATAAATAAATTAATTAATTAAAAATAAAAAATAGTCATGGCTTCAACTGGGGCAGCAGCTGTGAGATGCAGAGGGGTGCTTAGAATCAGGAAATACGTTTATGGTAGAGCCAATGGGATTTCGTAAGACATGTAGGAGAAATGGAAGAGTCGAGAATGGCACTAGGTATTTGGCTAGAACGATCAGGAGAATGGAGTTGCATCAGCTGAGTTAAGATGATTATGAGTAAAGCAGACTTGGGGGGTAGGGAGAGTCAGAAGTTCAGTTTGGGACAAGTAAGGTTTGAAATGCCTATTCGATATCCAAATGGAGATGTAGGGTGGGCAGAAGGTGAGTCAGTCCGGCATTCAGGGAGTGGTCAGACTTGCAGATATGAATGTGGGGCTGTTGATACTTAGACTGTATTTGAACAGGAAGGACTGGGTAAGATCGCCTAGAGAACAAAAGCATTCCAAGGACTGAAACTTGGGGGTCTCCAGCTTCTAGGGGTTGAAGGAATTAGGAAGATGCTGAGGAGACTGAGAAAAGGTAGTGAGACTGATATTCTGGAAGTGAAGTGTTTCTTGGAGGAGAGGGTGATTGACTATCAAGTATAACTGGGAGGTAAAAGACAGGGTTGACCATTGCATCTGACAGCTCAGAGGTCACTGGGGATCGTGTTCAGAGCAGTTTCAGTGGTTTGAGAGAGAACTGGAGAAGAGAAAGTTCACATGAACAACTCTTGAAGAATTTTGCTGGAAAGGTGATCTGAGAGATAGGTCACTAGATGGAGGAAAATGTGGGTCAAAGTGGTTTTTAAAAAATTGCATTAATTTATTAATTAGTTAAGGAACTATGGGTCCATTGACATGGATTTTTGAGAGCTTAGCCTAGAGCCAGGAGAGGAGATTGAGAAAAGGTTGTTTTCATCTTTTCCCCATTAGCCTCTGTCATCCCAGTTGTGCCTTCTCTCTTTCACTAAATGGTGAAGGATGTATTCATTTTTGTATCAACGTCTTGTGCAGATTTCTAGTCTCTCTGATATTTAGCAGACCAAGGAGACAACCTGCCATTTTATATTGGATGCCTATCTACTATGCCATGTCATCTCTTTTCTAGAAGACTGACATTTGGCTCTATAAATCATTGGATGCATTGATAATGCCTGATTCATGTAATGTAATTTGGTAATTATATGGTGAAATGATATGTCATTTCCAGGGGTGGCATAATATGGTTCATAATCTTTCACAATAATCAGTTAATAAGTATGTTGCATCAAGGAACTATTTACATAGTCTTTAAGTGTCAGATTCTTGACCTTTCTACACAGTGACTAACATTCTTCTAAGTATGATAGAGCATGCACCAGAAGACATGACTCCTCTATGCCTGACACTGTATATAAATTAGTGAGAACCCATACAAATGTCTGATCATGTATTACAAACTTGAGATGAATTCTAGAAGAATATAATAGTAACCCATAGCATCAATACCATAAATAATAACATTAACATGGAAATGATTGACTCATGTTGGAGTTGACTGGGGATGATTCTTTTTTTTCTCATGGCAAGGCACATGGTTTCCCTGTTTTTCTCTTTTTTAACATCTTTATTGGAGTATAATTGCTTTACAATGGTGTGTTAGTTCTGCTGTATAACAAAGTGAATCAGCTACATGTATACATATATCCCCATATCTCTTCCCTCTTGAGTCTTATCTCCTCCCTCTTGCATCTATCCCTTTTTAATAACAACACACAAATAGGCATCACTTTCCCCCTTACTTCTTGGTAGTGTAGTAAAAAAAAATAATGAGCTTTGGGGTCAGTCAGATCTACATTAAAATCCTTAGTTTGCTGTTTATTAACCGTGAGACTGTGAACAAGTTACTTCTGTGAGCTTTAGTTTCCTTATCTATAAAATGGAAATGGTGATACCTACCTCACAGGGTTATTGTGAAGTTCAGCTTAAATGTGAGTGTCAATGTAAATTGCCTGGTGTGATATCTGGTGCAGAACAGACAATGATAGCAATTAGTGTACTTAGCAGTACTTGCAGTGGCTGTAGGGGTGGCTTGGTGCTGGTAGTGATGGGTGCAGACGCCTCCTTTGCGTGGAAGGCTTCTCTCCATGCTCAAAATCCTATCAGCAGCTGGAAACGGGTTTATCCATCATCCACGGCATTAGTCCCTACTGGCTTTCATGCATTCATGTAATAATTTTTTATTGAGAACCTTGTAAGTTCCATACAACAAAATCCGTACCCTCTTAGGGCTTATGTATCAATACTAGTGAGTTTTGGAAAAAACTCTGGGTCACCCCAGGTTTTTTTTTTTTTTCCCTCCCTTTTGCGTCTCCCTCCCACCCTCCCTATCCCACCCCTCCAGGCGGTCACAAAGCACTGAGCTGATCTCCCTGTGCTATGCGGCTGCTTCCCACTAGCTATCTACCTTACGTTTGGTAGTGTATATATGTCCATGCCGCTCTTTCACTTTGTCACAGCTTACCCTTCCCCCTCCCCATATCCTCAAGTCCATTCTCTAGTAGGTCTGTGTCTTTATTCCTGTCTTACCCCTATGTTCTTCATGACATTTTTTTTTCTTAAATTCCATATATATGTGTTAGCATACAGTATTTGTCTTTCTCTTTCTGACTTACTTCACTCTGTATGACAGACTCTAGGTCTATCCACCTCATTACAAATAGCTCAGTTTCGTTTCTTTTTATGGCTGAGTAATATTCCATTGTATATATGTGCCACATCTTCTTTATCCATTCATCCGATGATGGACACTTAGGTTGTATCCATCTCCGGGCTATTGTAAATAGGGCTGCTATGAACATTTTGGTACATGTCTCTTTTTGAATTATGGTTTTCTCAGGGTATATGCCCAGTAGTGGGATTGCTGGGTCATATGGTAGTTCTATTTGTAGTTTTTTAAGGAACCTCCATACCATTCTCCATAGCGGCTGTACCAATTCACATTCCCACCAGCAGTGCAAGAGGGTTCCCTTTTTTCCACACCCTCTCCAGCATTTATTGTTTCTAGATTTCTTGATGATGGCCATTCTGACTGGTGTGAGATGATATCTCATTGTAGTTTTGATTTGCATTTCTCTAATGAGTAAAGATGTTGAGCATCCTTTCATGTGTTTGTTGGCAGTCTGTATATCTTCTGTGGAGAAATGTCTATTTAGGTCTTCTGCCCATTTTTGGATTGGGTTGTTTGTTTTTTTGTTATTGAGCTGCATGAGCTGCTTACAAATTTTGGAGATTAATCCTTTGTCAGTTGCTTCATTTGCAAATATTTTCTCCCATTCTGAGGGTTGTCTTTTGGTCTTGTTTATGGTTTCCTTTGCTGTGCAAAAGCTTTTAAGTCTCATTAGGTCCCATGTGTTTATTTTTGTCTTTATTTCCATTTCTCTAGGAGGTGGGTCAAAAAGGATCTTGCTGTGATTTATGTCATAGAGTGTTCTGCCTATGTTTTCCTCTAAGAGTTTGATAGTGTCTGGCCTTACATTTAGGTCTTTAATCCATTTTGAGCTTATTTTTGTGTATGGTGTTAGGGAGTGATCTAATCTCATACTTTTACATGTCCCTATCCAGTTTTCCCAGCGCCACTTATTGAAGAGACTGTCCTTTCTCCACTGTACATTCCTGCCTCCTTTATCAAAGATAAGGTGACCATATGTCCGTGGGTTTAACTCTGGGCTTTCTATCCTGTTCCATTGATCTATCTTTCTGTTTTTGTGCCAGTACCATACTGTCTTGATTACTGTAGCTTTGTAGTATAGTCTGAAGTCAGGGAGCCTGATTCCTCCAGCTCCGTTTTTCGTTCTCAAGATTGCTTTGGCTATTCGGGGTCTTTTGTGTTTCCATACAAATTGTGAAATTTTTTGTTCTAGTTCTGTGAAAAATGCCAGTGGTAGTTTGATAGGGATTGCATTGAATCTGTAGATTGCTTTGGGTAGTAGAGTCATTTTCACAATGTTGATTCTTCCAATCCAAGAACATGGTACATCTCTCCATCTATTTGTATCATCTTTAATTTCTTTCATCAGGGTCTTATAATTTTCTGCATACAGGTCTTTTGTCTCCTTAGGGAGGTTTATTCCTAGATATTTTATTCTTTTTGTTGCAATGGTAAATGGGAGTGTTTCCTTGATTTCACTTTCAGATTTTTCATCATTAGTATATAGGAATGCCAGAGATTTCTGTGCATTAATTTTGTATCCTGCAACTTTACCAAATTCATTGATTAGCTCTAGTAGTTTTCTGGTAGCATCTTTAGGATTCTCTATGTATAGTATCATGTCATCTGCAAACAGTGACAGCTTTACTTCTTCTTTTCCAATTTGGATTCCTTTTATTTCCTTTTCTTCTCTGATTGCTGTGGCTAAAACTTCCAAAACTAGGTTGAATAAGAGTGGTGAGAGTGGGCAACCTTGTCTTGTTCCTGATCTTAGTGGAAATGGTTTCAGTTTTTCACCATTGAGGACGATGCTGGCTGTGGGTTTGTCATATATGGCCTTTATTATGTTGAGGAAAGTTCCCTCTATGCCTACTTTCTGCAGGGTTTTTATCATAAATGGGTGTTGAATTTTGTCGAAAGCTTTCTCTGCATCTATTGAGATGATCATATGGTTTTTCTCCTTCTGTTTGTTAATATGGTGTATCAGGTTGATTGATTTGCGTATATTGAAGAATCCTTGCATTCCTGGAATAAACCCCACTTGATCATGGTGTATGATCCTTTTAATGTGCTGTTGGATTCTGTTTGCTAGTATTTTGTTGAGGATTTTTGCATCTATGTTCATCAGTGATATTGGCCTGTAGTTTTCTTTCTTTGTGACATCCTTGTCTGGTTTTGGTATCAAGGTGATGGTGGCCTCGTAGAATGAGTTTGGGAGTGTTCCTCCCTCTGCTATATTTTGGAAGAGTTTCAGAAGGATAGGTGTTAGCTCTTCTCTAAATGTTTGATAGAATTCGCCTGTGAAGCCATCTGGTCCTGGGCTTTTGTTTGTTGGAAGGTTTTTTATCACAGTTTCAATTTCAGTGCTTGTGATTGGTCTGTTCATATTTTCTATTTCTTCCTGATTCAGTCTTGGCAGGTTGTGCATTTCTAAGAATTTGTCCATTTCTTCCAGGTTGTCCATTTTATTGGCATAGAGTTGCTTGTAGTAATCTCTCATGATCTTTTGTATTTCTGCAGTGTCAGTTGCTACTTCTCCTTTTTCATTTCTAATTCTATTGATTTGAGTCTTCTCCTTTTTTTTCTTGATGAGTCTGGCTAATGGTTTATCAATTTTGTTTATCTTCTCAAAGAACCAGCTTTTAGTTTTATTGATCTTTGCTATCGTTTCCTTCATTTCTTTATCATTTATTTCTGATCTGATTTTTATGATTTCTTTCCTTCTGCTAACTTTGGGATGTTTTTGTCCTTCTTTCTCTAATTGCTTTAGGTGCAAGGTTAGGTTGTTTATTCGAGATGTTTCCTGTTTCTTAAGGTGGGATTGTATTGCTATAAACTTCCCTCTTAGAACTGCTTTTGCTGCATCCCATAGGTTTTGGGTCGTCGTGTCTCCATTGTCATTTGTTTCTAGGTATTTTTTAATTTCCTCTTTGATTTCTTCAGTTATCACTTCGTTATTAAGTAGTGTATTGTTTAGCCTCCATGTGTTTGTATTTTTTACAGCTCTTTTCCTGTCATTGATATCTAGTCTCATAGCATTGTGGTCGGAAAAGATACTTGATACAATTTCAATTTTCTTAAATTTACCAAGGCTTGATTTGTGACCCAAGATATGATCTATCCTGGAGAATGTTCCATGAGCACTTGAGAAAAATGTGTATTCTGTTGTTTTTGGATGGAATGTCCTATAAATATCAATTAAGTCCATCTTGTTTAATGTATCATTTAAAGCTTGTGTTTCCTTATTTATTTTCATTTTGGATGATCTGTCCATTGGTGAAAGTTGGGTGTTAAAGTCCCCTACTATGATTGTGTTACTGTCGATTTCTCCTTTTATGGCTGTTAGTATTTGCCTTATGTATTGAGGTGCTCCTATGTTTGGTGCATAAATATTTATAATTGTTATATCTTCTTCTTGGATCGATCCCTTGATCATTAGGTAGTGTCCTTCTTTGTCTCTTCTAGTAGTCTTTATTTTAAAGTCTATTTTGTCTGATATGAGAATTGCTACTCCAGCTTTCTTTTGGTTTCCATTTGCATGGAATATCTTTTTCCATCCCCTTACTTTCAGTCTGTATGTGTCTCTAGGTCTGAAGTGGGTCTCTTGTAGACAGCATATATATGGGTCTTGTTTTTGTATCCATTCAGCCAATCTGTATCTTTTGGTGGGAGCATTTAGTCCATTTACATTTAAGGTAATTATCGATATGTATGTTCCTGTTCCCATTTTCTTAATTGTTTTGGGTTCGTTATTGTAGGTCTTTTACTTCTGTTGTGTTTCTTGCCTAGAGAAGTTCCTTTAGCATTTGTTGTAAAGCTGGTTTGGTGGTGCTGAACTCTCTCAGCTTTTGCTTGTCTGTAAAGGTTTTAATTTCTCCATGAAATCTGAATGAGATCCTTGCTGGGTAGAGTAATCTTGGTTGCAGGTTTTTCTCCTTCATCACTTTAATTATGTCCTGCCACTCCCTTCTGGCTTGTAGAGTTTCTGCTGAGAGATCAGCTGTTATCCTGATGGGGATTCCCTTGTGTGTTATTTGTTGTTTTTGCCTTGCTGCTTTTAATATGATTTCTTTGTGTTTAATTTTTGACAGTTTGATTAATATGTGTCTTGGCGTATTTCTCCTTGGATTTATTCTGTATGGGACTCTCTGTGCCTCCTGGACTTGATTAACTATTTCCTTTCCCATATTAGGGAAGTTTTCAACTATAATCTCTTCAAATATTTTCTTAGTCCCTTTCTTTTTCTCTTCTTCTTCTGGAACCCCTATAATTCGAATGTTGGTGCGTTTAATGTTGTCCCAGAGGTCTCTGAGACTGTCCTCTGTTCTTTTCATTCTTTTTTCTTTATTTTGCTCTGCAGCAGTTATTTCCACTATTTTATCTTCCACCTCATTTATCCGTTCTTCTGCCTCAGTTATTCTGCTATTGATCCCATCTAGAGTATTTTTTATTTCATGTATTGTGTTTTTAATCGATGCTTGATTCATCTTTAGTTCTTCTAGGTCCTTGTTAACTGTTTCTTGCATTTTGTCTATTCTATTTCCAAGATTTTGGATCTGGGAAATAGAATCTTGGATCATCTTTACCATCATTATTCTGAATTCTTTTTCAGGTAGACTGCCTATTACCTCTTCGTTTGTTAGATCTGGTGGGTTTTTATCTTGCTCCTTCTCCTGCTGTGTGTTTTTCTGTCTTCTCATTTTGCTTATGTTACTGTGTTTGGGGTCTCCTTTTTGCAGGCTGCAGGTTCGTAGTTCCCGTTGTTTTTGGTGTCTGTCCCCAGTGGCTAAGGTTGGTTTAGTGGGTTGTGTAAGCTTCCTGGTGGAGGGGACTAGTGCCTGTGTTCTGGTGGATGCGGCTGGATCTTGTCTTTCTGGTGGGCAGGTCCACGTCTGGTGGTGTGTTTTGGGGTGTCTGCGGACTTTTTATGATTTTAGGCCACCTCTCTGCTAATGGGTGGCGTTGTGTTCCTGTCTTGCTAGTTGTTTGGCATAGGGTGTCCAGCACTGTAGCTTGCTGGTCGTTGAGTGAAGCTGGGTGCTGGTGTTGAGATGGAGATCTCTGGAAGATTTTTGCCGTTTGATATTATGTGGAGCTGGGAGGTCTCTTGTGGACCAGTGTCCTGAAGTTGGCTCTCCCACCTCAGAGGCACAGCACTGACTCCTGGCTCCTCAATTTGGGATGATGTGTTGTCTATTCATGTATTCCACAGATGCAGGGTACATCAAGTTGATTGTGGAGCTTTAATCCGCTGCTTCTGAGGCTGCTGGGAGAGGTTTCCCTTTCTCTTCTTTGTTCTCACAGCTCCTGGGTCTCAGCTTTGGATTTGGCCCCGCCTCTGCGTGTAGGTCGCCGGAGGGCGTCTGTTCTTCGCTCAGACAGGACAGGGTTAAAGGAGCAGCCTCTTCGGGGACTCTGGCTCACTCAGGCCGGGCGGGAGGAAGGGGCACGGAGTGCGGGGCGAGCCTGCAACGGCAGAGGCCGGCGTGACATTGCACCAGCCTGAGGCGCACCGTGCGTTCTCCCAGGGAAGCCGCCCCTGGATCCCGGGACCCCGGCAGTGGAGGGCTGCACAGGTTCCCGGAAGGGCGGTGTGGACAGTGACCTGCGCTCGCACACAGGCTTCTTGGCGGCGGCAGCAGCAGCCCCAGCGTCCCACGCCCGTCACTGGGCTCCGCGCTTTCAGTCGCGACTCGCGCCCGTCTGTGGAGCCCCTTTAAGCAGCGCTCTTAATCCCCTCTCCTCGCGCACCAGGAAACCAAGAGGGAAGAAAAAGTCTCTTGCCTCTTCGGCAGCTCCAGAGTTTTCCCGGACTCCCTCCCGGCTAGCTGTGGCACATTAGCCCCCTTCAGGCTGAGTTCTCGCCGCCAGCCCCAGTCCTCTCCCTGCACTCTGACCGAAGCCCGAGCCTCAGCTTCCAGCGCTGCGCGCCCCGGCAGGCGAGCAGACAAGCCTCTCGGGCTGGTGAGTGCCGCTCGGCACCGATCCTCTGCGTGGGGATCTCTCCGTTTTGCCCTACCCAGGTATGTGGGGGGTTTCTTGCCTTTTGGGAGGTCTGGGGTCTTCTGCCAGCGTTCAGTAGGTGTTCTGTAGGAGTTGTTCCACGTGTAGCTGTATTTCTGGTGTATCCGTGGGGAGGAAGGTGATCTCCGCGTCTTACTCTTGCGCCATCTTACCTGGAAGTCCCCACCCCAGGTTTAATATAGTTCTTTCATAGTCTCCATCTTTATTGCTTTAAATTACCACCCAGCCTCTGGCCAAACCTGCTCCAGGTAAGAATAAACTGAGGCAACCTGAGCCCTTCATATACACACACCAGCCACTAGTGACTTTTCTCTTATTGTCAGGAACTAGCCAACTTAGAGTTTGATTCCTTCCAAGACTATTTTATTTTTTCTCTGAGTGGGAGGAATGTACCCCTGATTAAGTCAGGTATGAAGTCAGGTCTCTCTTCCCTGTAGTTGGGATTTGGGGCAGACTGAGAATCACCGTGCCATGTTGGGCTGAAATTGTCACATGACTCAGTGCCTCATTGTCCACTTGTACAGGGAAAAAGAAAAAGGAATCCTGGGTGCTCAGCAAAGAGGAAAAAGCTAGAAGCCTCTGTGGTAGATAGCGGGAAGGAGGCCAGGCCCGAGGACAGACACAGAAAGGTGAACCCTTAGAGCCTGGGCTCCTTTTGAAGTCCCCACGCTCCTGGAAACAGGTCATGAAACTATTTAATAAAAAGTTAACCTATAGTTGCAGGTAATCACAGCCAGGTGTTTCTTTCTTCAGGTCTCAGACCTGAGTGCGTGTCCCCTGGCTGTCAGTGTGCACGGTGATGAGACGGTGGGAACTGGTTTGACACCAACATGAACCCTTCACCGAAAACTCAACTCATCCCCAGGGATTTCTGAGCTGTCGAAGAAAGTTTGATGACTTTCCTTGCTTAATCAGGCCATGTTAAGCTCCCTTGAGGCTAAGTAAGAAAGAAGGGGCCGTGAATTTTTTTTTTAACATCTTTATTGGAGGATAATTGCTTTACAATGTTGTGTTAGTTTCTGCTGTATAACAAAGTGAATCTGCTATACGTATACATATATCCCCATATCCCCTCCCTCTTGCGTCTCCCTCCCACCCTCCCTATCCCACCCCTCTAGGTGGTCACAAAGCACCAGGCTGATCTCCCTGTGCTATGCGGCTGCTTCCCACTAGCTAGCTATTTTACATTTGGTAGTGTGTATATGTCAAAGCCACTCTCTCACTTCATCCCAGCTTACCCTTCCCCCTCCGTGTGTCCTCAGGTCCATTCTCTAGTCTGTGTCTCTATTCCTGTCCTGCCCTTAGGTTCATCAGAACCAATTTTTTTTTTAAAGGAGGAAACAAACTTTTTTTAAATTAATTAATTAAATTAAATTTATTTTATTTTTGGCTGCATTGGGTCTTTGTTGCTGCGCGCAGGCTTTTCTCTAGTTGTGGTGAGCGGGGGCGACTCTTTGTTGCGGTGTGTGGGCTTCTCATTGCAGTGGCTTCTCTTGTTGCAGAGCATGAGTGCTAGACACGGGGGCTTCAGTAGTTGTGTCATGCGGGCTCAGTAGTTGTGGCGCATGGGCTTAGTTGCTCCGCGGCACGTGGGATCTTTCCAGACCAGGGCTCGAACCCGTGTCCCCTCCATTGGCAGGCAGATTCTTAGCCTCTGCTCCACCAAGGAAGCCCCCATTTTTTTTTTTAGATTCCATATATATGTGTTAGCATATGGTATTTGTTTTTCTCTTTCTGACTTCACTCTGTATGACAGACTCTAGGTTCATCCACCTCACTACAGATAATTCAATTTCATTTCTTTTTATGGCTGAATAATATTCCATTGTATATATGTGCCACATCTTCTTTATCCATTCGTATGTCGATGGACACTTAGGTTGCTTCCATGTCCTGGCTATTGTAAATAGTGCTGCAGTGAACATTGCGGTACATGACTCTTTGAATTATGGTTTTCTCAGGGTATATGCCAGCCTTTGCACAGCAAAGGAAACCATAAACAAGATGAAAAGACAACCCTCAGAATGGGAAAAAATATTCCCAAACAAAGCAACTGACAAGGGATTAATCTCCAAAATATATAAGCACCTCATGCAACTCAATATCAAAAAAAGAAACAACCCAATCCAAAAATGGGCAGAAGACCCAAATAGACATTTCTCCAAAGAAGATATACAGATTGCCAACAGATACATGAAAAGATGCTCAACGTCACTAATCATTAGAGAAATGCAAATCAAAACTACAATGAGATATCACCTCACACCAGTCAGAATGGCCATCATCAAAAAATCTACAAACAATAAATGCTGGAGAGGGTGTGGAGAAAAGGGAACCCTCTTGCGCTGTTGGTGGGAATGTAAATTGATACAGCCACTATGGAGAATAGTATTGAGGTTCCTTAAAAAACTAAAAAAAGGGGCCATGAATTTTGTGTCTTTCTGTGGGAAGGTAAATTTCCAAAAGCAACAGCCCTTCCTCCAAATAAATATGTAATCAAAGTAAATACAGTGTTATCTGCTTTGTAAAACTAGTGTCAAAATGCCCTCCTGACTGCCTTCTTCCGACTAAAACACTGACCCTCCTTTATAGAAATTCTGGAATCTCCATGGCCTAACAGAGTAACAATATTCACAGTAGTTTAAATATATGTGTTTAAGTCAAATTAGGTTTCACTTGTCCCCCCTCCTCATTTCCTTGTTATCTGTCATTTACTTCCAGTATGCAGTGGTTGCTGCTGGACATTAGAGAAAATCTGTCCCAATGCCCATAAAATACCAGCTCCTGTTTCTCTGACTTGGTACCCACAGGGACATCAGAACAGGAAGGTTCATTCTTAACACCAGTAATTAAGGACTTAGCGAGCTGTCTGTTTCACCAACCCTTAAGTCAGCAGTCTCCTACTCATTCTTTGGCATGTGTTCTCCTGAGTGATAATCTTCACTCTTCCCACAGATAAGTTTTTCTAGGAAAAAGTTCGATATTGGATATCACTTTAGTCAGTTAAAGAATACCTCAAGCCCTTAACCCTATTCCATCGCAGTGGAAACTGCAAGTTAGCTTCACCAAAACAGAAAAAGTCATTGTATTATAATGAAGCTGATTACACTCCCTTCCACCCCCAAAAGAATAGCATGTCATCATATATAGAGGCATTATCAGGTAGTGATTAAGATTCTGGACTCCAGAGACAGACATGGGTATGGATCCCTGCTTTGAACCAGTAACTACACATGTGACCAAGTAGCTTGGCTTCTGTACACCTACCTCACAGGGTGTTGTTAGACTTGTGTGAATAAGACAACATATTGCAGTGTTTTGATGCTAGATAGTGCTCAGTTGTTTAAAAGAAAACTATGTTGATGGTCCTGATTACAGCTGATATTAATATGAGCAGCCAACAGGGATTCACACAGCTCCACGGTAAGAATTTGTGGGAAAGAGAAAAAAAATTGGTTCCCATCACAAAAGACCACATATTATATGATTGCCTTTACGTGTATATGAAATGTCCAGAACAGACAAATCCATAGAGACAGAAAGTAGATTAGTGGTTGCCTAGGGCTGGGTAGCGGGGTATGGGGGGACATGGGGGGGATCACTGCTAATGGGTACAGGGTTTCTTTTTGGAGTGGTGAAAAGGTTCTTAGATTGATGGTGGTGATGGTTACACAACTCTGAATATACTAAAAACCACTGAATTGTAGACTTCAAATGGGTGAATTGTGTGGGATGTGAGTTATGTCTCAATAACGCTATTATAAAAAATATATTAGCTCCCATTTATTACTCAGTTAATCTTTATAATAGCTCATGGTTTTATACAACAGTCAAGAAGGCTGAGATTAAGATGTATTAAAGCAGCTTAATCTGGCCCATGTAAGTAGCATGTAATGTACCTAGGATTTCCTGTTGATTGATTGACTGGATCTTAGTTTCACAGAATTGGATTAATCATAATCTTTGGTTCATGACACATTAGCCCCTTTGGTCCACTGAAGGCCATCTTTTATTTTGCTTTATTTTATGCATGTATGCCTGCTGAATAATATAATAAATACATCTGACCGCCCCCTGCCCAAAGCAAGGCTAGAATATCACCAATAATGTACAGTTGCCTTTGTGTTTTCTTCTCTCCCATCCCTGTCTCCTCCCAGAGATAAGCACTACCATGAATGCTGTGTTTACCACTCCCCTGCGTCTTTTTAAAAAAAATTTATTTGATTTTTAATTTATTTTATTTTTGGCTGCATTGGGTCTGTTGCTGCATGCGGGCTTTTCTTTAGTTGCGGCGAGCGGGGGCTGCTCTTCGTTGCAGTGCGCCGGCTTCTCATTGCGGTGGCTTCTCTTGTTGCAGAGCACGGGCTCTAGGCGTGTAGGCTTCAGTAGTTGTGGCACACGGGCTCAGTAGTTGTGGCTTGTGGGCTCTAGAGCGCAAGCTCAGTAGTTGTGGCGCATGGACTTAGTTGCTTCGCAGCATGTGGGATCTTCCCGGACCAGGGCTCGAACCCGTGTCCCCTGCATTGGCAGGCGGATTCTTAACCACTACACCACCAGGGAAGCCCTCCCCTGCCTCTTTTAGAAAGTGTTTTTTTTTTTTTTAATGGCAATAAGTGCCTAAATGGCATATTATTTAGCTTAGCTTAGGTTTAATTTTAATTTTGCATAGTTTTTGAACTTTATAAAAAGTCTGTCAGGTTGTTCAACATAGATTCATCCATGTGGAAGAATGCCTCTATGGCTCTTTTGTTTCCATGCCATAGACTATCACATTTTATGAATATACTATGATTTATTTATGCATTCTTCTTTCAGTGGGTATTGAGATTGTTTCCAGTGTTTTGCTATCTTGATAAGTTCAACCGTGATTATTTTTTGTATATGTGTCTCCTTATACATGTGCTAAATTTTCTCTTGGGTATATCCTTACAGAAATTAGATGAATACCTAGTAGATTTGCTGGGTGTGCAGGCATTCAACCTTACAAGATAATGTTACATGGTTTTTCAGTTTCCACCAGCAATGTGTATGAGACCCTGTCAATATCCAACACTTGGTATTGTCAGACTTCTTAGATTTGTCAACCAAATGGATGTAAACCAGCATTTCATGGGGACAAAATGTTATCTGCCTCTTCCTGGTTATTGGTGATGTGAACATCTCTTTATAGGTTTATTGATCATGTGTGTTTAGTTTTAAAAAAATAAATATGAAATGCAACTTCTATTTAAAACTTGAAGCCAACCCAAAATGTTGCTTCATTTTATTTCACTAACTCCTCCATGTCCACAGGCTAAATAGACTGGTTCCATGTGTGTTTCTTGTTCTGGGAAATGCTTCTTTATGGTTTTTGCCCATTTTTATGCTGAGTTGAGGTTTTTCTTATTTGTAGGAGTACTTTATATATTTCTGAAACTAATCTTTTATTGGCTGTATATATTTCCAATATTTTCTCCAGGTTTGTATCTTGTATTTTTAGTTTCATTGGAGACTCTTTGGACCAACGAATTTTTTGTTACAATATTTATGTATCTTTTCTTGTATAATTAGCAATGTTTGTGTCTTGACTAAGAAATCTTATCCTATTCCAAGGTCATTAAGGTATTCGCTGTGTAGTTCTTCTGAAAGTTTTGAAATTTTGCCTTGACATTTGTTTTCTTAATCTATTTGGTATTGAGTTTTGATGGTGTGAGGTAGAGTTCCTTTTCATTCATTTCCGTGTAAAAAGCCACCTTTTTTCAATGAAGGGGGTTACACCTATCCAACTTGAAAGCCCATGCTCTTAATCATTCTGCTGTTCCAAGGAGATAATGGTGTGGTATTAGACTGTTTGATAAACAAGGGCTAGGCACTTGGGAGAAAAGTGAAGTAAGGCCTCAATATCAGGGGCTGAGGGCTAGATTTGGTCCTTCTTTTCAAATGATTTCTCACAAGTTTCACGATAACATATTCCAGGCCATGCACTAGCAGTTCCACAGAGGGGTTCCTATGGGAAGCTCTGGGTTCCACGTTTTAAAAACTAAATTTAGTGTGTTTTTAATTGAAGTGTAGTTGGTATATGCTATCATATAAGTTACAGGTGCACAACATAGTGATTCACATTTTTTAAAGGTTAGAGTCCGTTTACAGTTATTACAGAACATCAGTGATATGCTCCATGTTGTACAATATATCCTTGTAGCTTATTTTATACTTAATAGTTTGTACCTCTTAATTCCCTACCCCCAGGTTGCCTCCCCTTTCCTCTCTCCACTGGTAACCACTAGTTTGTTCTCTATATTGGTGAGTTTGCTTCTTTTTTGTTATATTCACTAGCTTGTTGTATTCTTTAGATTCCACATATAAGTGGTATCATACAGTATTTGTCTTTCTCTGACTTACTTCACTTAATATAATGCCCTCAGGTCCATCCATGTTGCTGCAAATGCCAAAATTTCATTCTTTTTTATGGCTGAGTAGTATTCTCACTGTGTGTGTGTGTGTGTGTGTGTGTGTGGACTCAATGCAATACCTATCAAAATACCAATGGCATTTTTCACAGGACTAGAACAAATAATTTTAAAATTTGTATGGAAACACAAAAGACCCTAAATAGCCAAAATAAACAATCTTGAGAAAGAAGAACAGAGCTGCAGGAGTCATGCTCCCTGACTTCAGACTATACTACAAAGCTATAGGAATCAAAACAGTATGGTACTGGCACAAAACAGACACATAGATCAATGGAACAGAATAGAGTCCAGAAAGAAACCCATGCACTTATGGTCAGTTAATCTATAACAAAGGGGGCAAAAATTTACAATGGAGAAAAGATAGTCTCTTCAATAACTGGTGTTGGGAAACTGGACAGCTGCATGTAAATTAGAATATTCTCTTAACACCATCTACAAAAATAAACTCAAAATAGATTAAAGACCTAAATGTAAGGCCAGATATCATAAAACTCCTAGAGGAAAACATAGACAAAACCACTCTTTGACGTAAATCGTAGCAATATTTTGGGGGATCCTCGTCCTAAAGCAAAGGAAATTAAAGAAAAAATAAACAAATGGGACCTAATTAAACTTAAAAGCTTTTGATAGCAAATGAAACCATTGACAAAATGAAATGACAACCTACTGAATGGAAGAAAATATTTATTTGCAAATGATATGACCAATAAGGAGTTAATATCCAACATATATAAACAGCTCATACAACTCAACGTCAAAAAAACAAACGACTTGATTAAAAAATGGGCAGAAGAGGGCTTCCCTGGTGGCGCAGTGGTTGAGAGTCCACCTGCCGATGCAGGGGACACAGGTTCGTGCCCCAGTCCGGGAAGATCCCACATGCTGCGGAGCGGCTAGACCCGTGAGCCATGGCTGCTGAGCCTGTGCATCTGGAGCCTGTGCTCCGCAACGGGAGAGGCCACAACAGTGAGAGGCCCGTGTACCGCCAAAAAAAAAAAAAAAAGAATGAGCAGAAGAACCGAATAGACATTTTTCCAAAGAGGAAATGCAGATGGCCAACAGGTATACAAGAAGATGCTCAACATTGCTAATCATCAGAGAAATGCAAATCAAAACCACAATGAGAGCTTCCCTGGTGGTGCAGTGGTTGAGAGTCCGCCTGCCGATGCAGGGGACATGGGTTCATACCCCGGTCCGGGAGGATCCCACATGCCATGGAGCGGCTGGGCCCGTGAGCCATGGCCGCTGGGCCTGTGCGTCCGGAGCCTGTGCTCCGCAACGGGAGAGGCCACAACAGTGAGAGGCCCGCATACCACACAAAAAAAAACAAAAACAAAAACAAAAAAAACCACAATGAGATATCACCTCACACCGGTCAGAATGGCCATCATCAAAAAATCTACAAACAGTAAATGCTGGAGAGGGTGTGGAGAAAGGGAAACCCTCGTGCACTGTTGGTGGGAATATAAATTGGTGCAGCCACTGTGAAGAACAGTATGGAGGTTTCTCAAAAAACTAAAAATAGATCTACCATATGACCCGGCAGTTCCACTCCTGGGTATATATCCAAAAAACAAAAACGCTGATTCGAAAAGATACATGCACCACAATGTTCAGAGCAGCACTATTTACAATAGCCAAGATACGGGGGCAACCTAAGTGTCCATCAGCAGATGAATGGATAAAGAAGATGGATTCTACTTCTTCATCCTTGTTTCCTTCATTTCCTGGAGGTTAAAGTGACACTGTGGGGAAGAGCATATGCTTAGGGCCAGACAGACCTGGTTTCAAGGTTCAGTTCTCCCACACGGTAACCCAGGGGAAGTTAAACGCTCTTGAACGTCGGTGTCTTTGCTGTGTGTCCCCACGCGGAATGCACATCCTCTGCCGAAAGGCTTGGCTCCCTCATTCAGTCCTCGGCTGGGGGTGGGGACGCAGGAACTTGTGACGGCCAGCCCCTCAGGGACCATCTGCACTGCGGAAGGGTGACAGCCCACAGAGCTGACACAAATGACAGATGTCCCCTACAACCCCCCAGGATGTTACCCCATCTTCTCTTTCTTCCCTCTACTTGGTTGGACGATCTTGTCGCTTCAGCTGGCCTGTGAGCTCCTGGTGGGCAGCCCTCAGACCTCAGCTTCTTCCAGGATCTCACACGCAGTGACATGTACACAACAAAGCCTTCATCAGTGATCTTTGAGTGACTGAGTTAGGAGGGACAGAGACCCCACTCTCAGGGTGTGGGACTGAAGGGCAAGCCTTTTGGTTTCCCAGTAGAAACAAAAACAAAAAACAAAAGCCAGCCATCAAAACAGAGAGGAGAGAAAGGCCTTTCTCCAGAAGCCTCCCCAGGTGGTAAGAGCTGGCTTTGAGAAGCTTGGGTGTGACAGGTGGCCTCCCACTCTGTCCCTCGTTGGTCTCCACCTCCTGGCTGGAGTGTTTATTGCTGGCGCCTCTCACCCCTTGGCCGGGAGGGTTCTCTGGCTCAGCCCAAGCAGCAGGAGAGAGGGGACGACCCCACGGCACACACAGCTCCACCCCAGACTCCACAGTGCATGCTGCTCTGTGTGTAGCCTGGTCATTAATCAACAGGCAGTGAGATATGGGAACATCGCTGCGTCCTGTCGCTGCCCAGGGCACTTTGCATTGTCACTGCGTACATTTTTCATCTGAGCTAAATTGCGTGCTGGGTAGGGTGCTGTTTCTTGCACTATTTACAGTCCCCTGGGATTTTTCCTTCTCCTTATGGTGCTGTGAAGGGAACAGGCTGACTTCAGCGATTTCTGTGGTGAGGTCATATGGCCCTAGGAGGGTTACCTGAGCCCGGGAGACTCAGGTAACCAAGGCCACTGGTAGGGATGGGTTTAGAGAGAAAGAGAGGCAGGAAGGGGAAATTTGATTCAACTAAATCTAAGACTCATTTGAAGTGTTTTTAGTAAGGTTCTAATTATGCTTCTCAATAGAGCAAATTTTTACAATGTTCCAAATGTAAATGTTGGAAAGAGGCTGCAAATGAAAACAACCAGGTGACATCTAAAGCCAAAAATAAGCCAAAAGTGATCTTAATTATTGAACTGCCTCAGGCTAAGTGGAGTTTGAATGATTGGCCTGCTAGAATCTACATCAACCTTCCTCTTACTCACACAGAAAACTCTAGAACTTGACATTAGGGAAACTGGGCTTGCGACCCCGATGCGTCACCTGCTAGTTCCTTGGCCCTAGGCTGGCAGCTTAGCCTGTTAGTGCCTGACTGTGGGCATCTGTGAAGTGGGGACAGTCCAGCCCGGCTCCCTGAAAGGTTTGTGTAGAGATTCAAAAGGAGCTAACATGAACGGGAGCTCCCTGGGTGTCCGTGCCTCACGGTGGGTCCCAGTGGCTCCAGTGTACACCGGTGCCCATATCTTTTCTCTCTACATCCTTTATCTTTACTCCTTCCTCAGAAGCCCTGCTCTTCATCTCTCTCTCTCCAGGTACTTCTTTTGGAGATTCCTCTTCTCCCAGTCAGCCCTTGATTAGGATTTCCGAAAAATATTTCATGGATCTCTAGTCCCCAAATGGCCCACCACCAGAGGGGGTTTCGAGGACAAATCATTCTGGAAACAGTGAGCCCTGTACCCCCTTCAGAAAGTCCCGGGGCCTGAGAAGTGTTGTAGGAGGGGACCTCCTCTACCTTTGCTCCTTCATCACTTGGCACCTCCCTCATGAATCTGACCCCAGAACCCATTTTTCACACATTGCCTATTAACCCCCCTCCCCCAAATACAGCCTGGGACCCGTCCTAGATGGTGACTGAATAGTAACGGCACCCACTGAATACTTAGGACGCGTCAGGCACGGTGGTGGTTCTTTGTCAACATTTACCTCCCAAACAGCCCAGTGAGACGGGTGCATTCCACGTAGGTGTGACTAAAACACGGGTCTGGCTGTCTCTGTTTTACAAATAAGGAAAGTGAGACTCAAGGAAGGCTAGGATTTTGCCCAGAGTCACAGAACGAGTACGTGGTGGAGTGGGACGTGACCCAGCCCTCGCCCCCAGGTCTGTCCAGCTATAAAGGCCCTGCCTGTCACTGCACATGTGGGCCGGTGCTGGTGGGCTTGATTTAGCACGGGGCCTTTGGACTGGAGCTTGCTGGCCTCTGAGTCCACGTGATAGAAGATGGAGCTGGGTGGGTGGGCAGCCAGCCCGGTAAGTGCAGCCAGCACGCCTGGGGCCCATGAAATGGGACGGCTGCACCCTCTCAGTGCGCAGACTGGAAACCGAGGCTCAGGAGATGGAATGGTGTGGCCAGGTGGCAGCCATGCCGGGGCCCGGCGTGTTCTACCATCTGTCCTTTCCCCGGATCCAACCCCACCCTCCGCGCTCTGAGCTGCCCTCCGGCATCTGCATCCACGGTGCTCAGAGCTGCTTAGGTTGCTAGGTTGCGGGGATGTTCTCACTAATTGGAACCTCGGGCGCTGTTGTGGTGCCTGCTGCTATAAACACTTTGCCAATTTGCATGCGTATGGGACATTATAAAAGTTCCCGGAAGATCTTACCCACCTTGCTGGCACACAGCTGAAGGAAGAGCCAGGTAGAAAGACAATGTGTGTGTTATTAAATTAAAAAAAAAAAAAAAAGGTGTGGGGGAAGTTTCTTGTTTTTGTTCTCCGTGCAGGTGAACAGGGTGAGAAGTGGAAAACATCCAGTGCTGAGGCAGCTCCCGGAGCTTGCTTTCTTTTGTTTTGAAATTGCTTAAGAGAGATTTTCCTTGTACCTCCTAAGCTGCCTGTCACATTTGAAAGGCTGGAATGGGACTGTTAAGATTCTGTAAATGAATTCGTTTCGGAACATGGGGTTCTTTGCCCGGTGAGAACGAACTTCAGTGATCGCTGGGTCTGGCGTGTCATTTACAGGTGTGCAGACTGAGGCCCATGACCTGGACCAGGCAGCCGTGGGCCAGCTTGACCTCTGCCCCAGGGCTCCCTCACACTCTCCAAAACACCCCAGGCCCAGCGCACACTTGTTTTCAGCAGAATGAAACTCGATTCGATGCATCAAGACACGATTGAATGCTTCCCAAGCTGCAGAGCAGAGTCCTGGCGAGTCCTCCCCAGACCTTCCTGGCCTCTCCGCTCAGCCCTAGCCAGTCCCGAGCGCCAGCCCCGGGCCAGGAGGGTACCTGCTCGACAGTCTTAACCCCCGGAGCTGCTTTTCAGGGTGGAAATCAAGGCCGAGAGAGATTAGTGTGTCTCGGGTCCACAGCTGGGAAATGAGATTGACCACAACCCAGGACTGGACTGGCTGACTGGGTGCTTCAGTGTCGTTGGCTTCCTAGGTTGTGGGAAAGAGTAAGAAAACGTAAACACAGAGCACTAGCGCGGTGCCTTGCACACAGTGGGTGCTTCCAGAATGCTCGGTCCCATCCCCTGTTGTCTTCTCTGAGTTCTTCACCGTCATTTAAATCCAATCGAAACAGAGTCTACAGCACACTGATTTATTAACTCCTGGTTCACCTCAATGACCTTTCCTTCAGAGGGACTTGCTAAACCCGGTGAATGCACTTCCATAGCCCCCCAAACACTGATTCCGGATGTGCTCATACTTGCCAACACTTGAGGGGATAGAAGATGGTGGCTTACAACCAAGAAGCCAAGAAGCTGTTAAACACTTAAAATTTACAGGGAGAAATGTTCATCCTATCCCATCTCTTAGCCAGGAAAGAAGATGTGCATCTTCTCTCTCCATCACAGGAAGCCTAGTTTGAGCAAACGTCTTGATATAATTGCTTGACCCTTTCCAACCAGTCTCCCTAGACATTTTTGGAGGCCTCCTATGAAATAATTAAGCAGCACAACTCAGCATGTAAGACGGTTTGAGGGAAGAGGGTGGGGAGGGAATAAGGAACTCAAGCAACCCAGGAAGCCAAGGGCTTGGGCCCGGGAGAGGTGAGTCCATGGAGGGTTGGGGAAGTTTAGCTTGTGTCTTTCCGCTGGTCCACTGTGGGCCTTTCTGCGCCTCACCCCAAGCCAGGGAGCAGATTTGTCCTGCCACGCATGCTGCTAACATCACCAGAGCCAAGTGAGGCTGGTGCCCGTCTATCAGGAGAGCCCGACTCCTCTCCCACTGCTACCACGCCTACCCTCCAGTTACTTCCAGGGCCGGACATCACGGCCTGGAGGAACAGTGTCCGGAGGTAGGAGGAGGACACGGGAGGCGAGGGGAGGAGTTGCAGCCATACGACCCTAGAAAGTGGCGTCAGGGCTCCTGGAAGGAAGGAGGTGGGAGGGAACCAATGTTTACTGAGTACATACTATGTGCCAAGAACTTGACAGATAATCTGATTTAATCCCTGCAGAAATCTTGTGAGAGGTATTATTATCCTCTTTCTACCAGTGAGGATACAGAGGATCGGCAAGGTTAGGTAACGCGCCTGAGGTCACATGACAGCCGAGGTGGAGCCAGAATTTGAATGCATGGCCTATGATTCCAAATCCTGTGTTCTCTGCACCAGCACTAGCACCCTGGGAGATCAGTTCCAAAGTGCTGACTGTGTCATCTGTCCTTCGTTACCTTGTGAACTTGAGCAAGCTGCTTAACTTTGCAGCTTTCTGGTCCGCAAAATGGGCGTCCGTGTAGTACCTACCTCAGAGGTATTGTGAGGATCAAGTAAGATGTGCATCTAAAGTGCTTAGAGCGATGCTCCACATGTAAGAGTTCTCTAAACATCAGCCACTGCCTTTACTTTTACTACAGATGCCACTGTCCCAATACCTGGGGAAAGGCACATACCCTCTCTGTGCCTCGGTTTTCTCATCTGTGAAATGAGTGGGTTGGACTGGAGGATGCCTAATCTTTCCAATAAAAGTAAAATCAAATTTTATTTCCAGCCACAAAATCTGATTACTCTCCTTGGCATTTAGGTTCCCCTACTGGTTAGTCCGAGTTTTCCTGCCCGACCTGGACACCCTCCTGGGATCCCTTAGTTCTTACCACCTGCCCTAAGCCTGGCGCCCAGCTGGTTTTGGCCACCACCTAATTCCTTCAAGCCTCCAGTCCTACTCTTTACCCTTCCTTGATTCTCCTTGCTTTCCTCTGCCAACCTGAATTCTATACTTCTTTCAAGGCCCAGGTTAAAACTCAACTCTTCCATGAAACCGTCGCTGGCAAACCCCACCCTGAGATGACTTCCCCTTCGTTTAAAATTCCCTCAGCTATTATGCCCACAGTCTGACTCACACTGATTCCAAATGGTTTATCTTGTCTCATCTAAGTCTGTTTGATTTACCCAGTTCCCTAAAGGTAAACTCCCCTAGGGCAAGGCCCTTGTTTTCTATTTTGGTGTAGCCTCAGTAACACTGGCACTGTTTGGGTACCTGTTTGGTGAATTAGCGGCCCGTGTGTCGGTCATTCCCTCCTCTACCCGTGGCTGAGCGGGGGCGGGGGTTTGGGGGGACTTTCTGCAGGATACTGAGGGCTATGAGGGTCGTGGACGGATCACCTCTGCCCTCAAGGAGTTTGCAGGGGGAGAGACAGATCTCTCAGTGTAACTGGGTACAATGCATTATGATTAATTGTACTGCAAAGGTGCAGCGGAGGGACGGCCCTCTGCCTGCAGAGGCGGGGGAGGCTTCTGAAGGAGAGGGCTCAAGAATGAGCAAGAGCCCGCCGAGAGAGGAAGGGGAGGGCATTTCCAAGGGTTTAGAGAACAGGAGGATGTGCACCCTGGGTTGTTAAGATGGATTAAAGGGTATATTTTAGGGGAGGGAAGCAGATCGGGGACAGCTGTAGGGACTGAAGTTGGAGATGTAGTTTTCAGTTATCCAAAGGCATATCTAGAGACTCCCAGGGGGGTCTTTATCCCCTGGGTCCAAATGAGGACCGTGTCAAAATGAGAAAATTAAGAGCTATGTAAAGAGCTTTATTTATTTATTTGGCATGAAAGTGCCCTTTTAAAAAAAAAAAAAAGAAATGATGGTGATGCGAGTTGTTTGTTTTTCATTTCATTTCGTTTTGCTTTGGCATCTTGACAAAATAAAGATCTGGCAATTCTGTGCCAGAAGGGAACTTTCCAGGTCCAGATTCCTGGAGCTGCTGCTAGAGAGTCATTGAGATATCTGGAAATAAGGAGCAAGTACAAGGTCGATTAAACTCTTAGGAGGACGGGCAGAGGTTTAGGACTTCTCCGTAATTTCTGCTGATGAGGATCGCAGATGTGGTGATGCTCCCGGTGGAGGCTGTAGGGGAGCCGAGGGCAGAGGCAGTTGGATCTGTTTTGATGGCTTTAATCCCTGCTCTCCCTCGTGAGAGGTGTGAGCCATAGAGACGCCTCTCCGTCCTCCTCTGCTTTGTGCTCCTGCCCCCTCCCTGGGAGGGAGTAGAATGTGTCCAAGCTCTGCGTGCAGCTCAGACTTTATCACCCATCTTCCTGCCTTTCAAAGCGAGGGCTGACAACTGTGATTTCTCATCTCCAGGTGCAAAGGAAATTGCCCCTTGTAAGTGTCTGTGCGTCTCAGCTCCCCCCCTTCCCCCAGGGCTGTTTCAGTGTCTGTCAGTTGAATTTGCACTAATGAGATTATAAAGTCGGTGTGTTGAAACGTTCACCAAGTTTTGCCCAGATCAGTTCAAAATTCCGAAGGTAAGAACTTGCCTGAATCAATATAGTAGTAATTTCAAATCTTGAGCTGTCCCTGTTAGGGCATTTCAATCATTTCTTGGAAACCAGAGAGCCGTTGCCCGCCCCCCCCCCAAAACAGAGGTGCGTGAAGAGGGGTGTGGGGCGGGTGGGCTGCTCAGGTGGGAAGGGGGTTTCAAGCCCTCTTGGCGACGTTCAGTTTGCTCAATAATTTTCTACTCTAGTTGGGATTTTACTCTACAGATGGTTTGCCCAAGGCCTCGCAGCAGTTTTGGCCGAAAAAGTAAGCAATCATGACAAAAGGAACTGGGTGGGGGGCATCCCAGAGGGCAACAAGGAAGATGCAACCTGGGGAGGGTGCACCTAATAGCGGGAGATGACAGAGGGCTGCTTCTGAAATGGGTTTTCGAATCTTTGGCCCCTGGAGATACGGGCAGAGGTACTGAGTCAATTGGAAGGCCTGGAGGCTGGCAAGGGGAGGCAAATGAGAATTTGTTGTTTCTGAGGCAACCACAGCTTAGAAGAAGCAGCTGAGGCTTATGGAAACAGCGGAGACCTGAATTCTTGGCTTAGGTCCGCTGTGTGACTTTGGGCAAGTGGCACCACCCTCCTGGGCCTCAGTTTCCCCAGAATAAAATGAGGACAGGGCACTGCTGAGGTCCCTTCCAGCTCTATCCTATTCTGAGACTCTAAGCCAAAGAGTCCTGCTTCCCCCTTTTGTTCCCTCCTGAGATGCAAGCTCCCTGAATCTGGGGCTGAAACTCTTGTCCCGGGCTGAGCTTTGGGTTCCTAGGGAGCAGGGCCCTTGGCGGGGAGGGAAGGGGGAGGGCTTGAGCCAAGTGGAGGCATCAGGGGACCCAGCTGCACACGCACCAACAGCAGCTCACCAGAAGACCAAGAGCAGCCTGGTGAGGGATGGCATTCTGCACTCCAGTGCTCTAGAACAAACGGTGCCCAGAGGCAGCCCTGGTTGCTCTATATATGAGCAGGTGAAATTTGGGAAGCTAAGCTAGTTGTAGAAGAATCTTCCCTCTCGTGTACACACACACAGACACACACACACACACCAGCTTCAGGCCCACCTCTGGGTCTTTGGTCCTGTTCTCCTATTTATGGGCTCCTCCCATTTGCCCCTCAACCTTTTCCAGTTTTACTCACAGACAAAGGCCCTAACCCCTCGTCCAGAGTCCTTTTCTTGTGTTGACGGCTCTTGTGGACAAAGCAGAGGCAAGTTGTAGGCCTCCCTCTGTCCTCTCCCCACTATACAGAATGACCTTGTCTACATAAAGAGCTATTCATTGTCTCCCAGAGTAGCAAGATGCTGGGTAAAAATCAGAAGGAAATCCTGACACATGTTACAACATGGATGAACCTTGAAGACGTTACGCTAAGTGAAATAAGCCAGTTATACAAGGAAAAATATTGCTGATTCTACTTACGTGAGGTCCCCAGAGTAGTCCAATTCATAAAGACAAGAAAGTATAGGCACTTCCCTGGTGGCGCAGTGGTTAAGAATCCACCTGCCAATGCTGGGGACATGGGTTCGAGCCCTGGTCCAGGAAGATACCACATGCCGCGGAGCAACTAAGCCCGTGCGTCACAACTACTGAGCCTGCGCTCTAGAGCCCGCGAGCCACAACTACTGAAGCCTGCATGCCACAACTACTGAAGCCCGTGCGCCTAGAGCCTGTGCTCCACAACAAGAGAAGCCACCGCAGCGAGAAGCCCGCGCACCACAACGAAGAGTAGCTCCCACTCACCACAACTAGAGAAAAGCCTGTGCACAGCAACGAAGACGCAACACAGCCAAAAATTAAAAAAAAAAAAATTAACTAAATAAATTTAAAGAAGAGGTGGATTAGGAGGGTGAAGTAAGAGGACAGAAATAATTGGGGTTGATAGGAATGTGCAGCTGTGCTCTGATAGCTAAGGAAGGAACAGAGAACTGTGGGAAAAAAGACAGTAAATGGGAGTGAAGGGTGCCTATGTCAGTGGTGAGCACACCTCCTTGGAAGAAGCCAGTTCAAAATGTGAATGGCTCATGTTTGCCGTCCACAGCCCTGGAAGTCCATGAGAACCAAGGTTCGTTGAGACCTTGAGAAGATGGAACTCTTATCTCTTTTACTCTCTGTCTCTGATTCCTGTTGATCTATGTCACTTCCCGTCATGCTTTTCCATTGTCCCCAGAAGCTTGCCAGGGACACCCTGCTAATTAATTGCCCCTGGCCTGTAAGCACAAATGTGCTTTTGTCAAGATTTCTAGGTCTGGGGAAAAACCAGTTTTTGGCTCTTGTGGCATCCGTGCTGGTCCTGGTTCCAGAAGCCTTTCTGCCTAGGACTTTCCTGGGACATCAGATTACTGTGCTGTTATTTCATGTAGCATTTACTGGACACCTACCTCAGGGCGGAAAGTGACCTTGGAAGTCATCTAATCCAGTGCTCCTGAAATGTCCGTGTGCATGTGAACCACCAGGGGATCTTGTTAAAATATAGCTCTGATGCAGGTCTTGGGCGAGGCGGGGCCTGCGGTTTTGTGGCTCTGACGCTTGCAGGTGAGGTCGATGCTGTTGATCCCTGAACCACACTCTATAAGCAGCAAGAATCTTGTCCAGCGATGCTCAGCCCCGACTACACACTAGTATATCTGCTGAGCTTTTGAAAGCTATGGCAGCCTGAGCTTCACTCCCAGATATTATCACTTAATTGGTCTGATACAGCCAGCCCGTCTTTGTTTAAATTGCTCCCCAGTTGATGCTGGTGAGTAACAAGTATTGAAAACTACAGCTCTGATCGAATACCTTGATTTTACATCTTTCTTATTGAAACTATCAGAAAAAAACCCACCTTCTCTACCCCACCTGTCCCTCCAGTTGACCTGGAATTTAATTTCCTGTTGTATGAAAATTAGCTGTTGTAGTATCATATAATAATAAAACATGACATTTATTGAGTAATATCATATAATAATAAAACATAACATTTATTGAGTATAACATTTAATAATAAAACATAACATTTATTGAGTATTGAGTATTACTATAAAACATAACGTTTATGAGTATAACATTTATTGAGTATAACATTTATTGAGTATTACTATATGATAGGCATCATTCTAAGTACCTTACATTTAAACCTCATAATACTCTATGAGGTACATATTATTATAATTATCCTCATCTTTTAAGTTTTATTTTATATTGGAGCATAGTTGATTTACAATGTTGTGTTAGTTACAGGTGTACAGCTAAGTGATTCAGTTACACATATACATATATCCAGTTTTTTCAGATTCTTTTCCCCTTATACATATATCCATTGCTTTTCAGATGCTTTTCCCCTATAGGTTATTACAGAATATTAATTAACATTCCCTGTGCTATACAGTAGGTCTCTGTTGATTATCTATTTTATGTACAGTAGTGTATATATGTTAATCCCATACTCCTAATTTATCCTTCCCCTCCACATTTCCCCTTTGGTAGCCATAAGTTTGTTTTCAAAGTCTGTGAGTCTGTTTCTGTTGTGTAAATAAGTTCATTTGTATCATTCTTTCAGATTCCACGTATAAGTGATATCATATGATATTTGTCGTCTGAGTTACTTCACTTAGTGTGGCAATCTCATCCATGTTGCTGCAGACGGCATGATTTCCTTCTTTTTGATGGCTGACTAATATTCCACTGTGTGTATTTACCGCATCTGCTTTACCTCATCTTTTTTATATTGATAGATGTGAAAACTAAGGCACAGAGAAGTAACTTCCGTAGGTTACACAGCCTGTAAGTGATAGAACCAGAGCTGAAACTCAGGAAGTCTGCTTCCTGAGCAAACTCTCTTATCCATTACATCATTTAGTCTCCCTGTGCAATGCCAAAGATAGCAGCAGTGCTGACAAGGATTAAGGAAATGCGTGCTTTTCAATTGAAACCTGTTTTTTTAATTGCTATGCTATTTTTTTCAGTCTGAGTTTTTTTTTTTTTTGAAGATGTTGGGGGTAGGAGTTTATTAATTTATTAATTTATTTTTGCTGTGTTGGGTCTTCGTTTCTGTGCGAGGGCTTTCTCTAGTTGTGGCAAGCGGGGGGCCACTCTTCATTGCGGTGCGCGGGCCTCTCACCATTGCGGCCTCTCTTGTTGTGGAGCACAGGCTCCAGACGCGCAGGCTCAGTAGTTGTGGTGCACGGGCTTAGTTGCTCCGCAGCATGTGGGATCCTCCCAGACCAGGGCTCGAACCCGTGTCCCCTGCATTAGCAGGCAGATTCTCAACCACCGCACCACCAGGGAAGCCGCAGTCTGAGTTTTTATTGTTGTTATGGATCAAGTTCATTTCAGTTTCAAACATCAGTAGTGATACAAAGCTGTGTGTGTGTGTGCATGCACACGGGTGTGTATACCCTTTCTGGTTTCTGTTCCGTCTGTCCATTCAGCAGCCCTTTGCACTGGAGAGCTATGCAGCAGGAATACTTACAGTTCATGAATGGAGATGGACCCAGGTCCAGGATGATGTTGTGAGACGGATTTCAGGCTGCATCTCCCCCTTCCACAGGGTTTGAAGAATCCCACAGGTTCCAGTCTGGGAAGACTTATTTCTAGGGTAGCCTCCAGTATAATCGGCCCATCTGTCCCAGTGATCCCTAAGCATATACCTCTCTTAAACAGAGATGTTCCCCTTTGCTCATAATTCATCACAGCCCAGATCTGTTGCAGACTCTGAGCTAGACAGTTTGGGTGCCAGCAGTGCCGGAAGGTCTTACCATTAACAGGTAGTCTGTTTCTTGTAATATCTTACACAGTGTGGTATCCAGTGGAGGGAGAAGGATCTTCAAGCTACTAGTCTAAATAAAGCATCATGAAATGCCCCCGAACCAAGCATACTGTAAGATAAAATCCACTGGTTTGGTAATTGCTATTAGTTTGGATGTTAGGTATTATTATGGTTCTCCTTTGTGCCTGGACTATTCTCAAGTTAAAGGTCTTACTGGCCAGAGAGGGGAATAGTGGCAATTTCATATGGTTCAGCCAAAATCGATTCAGAGAATTTCAGAGTCGGAAGTTTTTTGAGACTATCAGGCCCTCTTTCAAATATCTGAATGCCCTTTATGTCGCCCTATCAATGATTGCTCAGCTTCTGTTCAAACACCTCTAGTGTCAGGGAATCCATTACCTTACAGGGCAGTCAGTGCTGGTTTCAGATCATTCATATTGTTAAAGTTCTTACTTAGAATGAGTTCAAACCATGACAGTGTAATTTCTACCAGTGGTTCTGTTCCCTAGATTCACACGCACTGGTTCCTCTTCCATTTCACAGCTTTGCTTTAAGCGATTTCAAACAGTTATTACATCTTCCTATGTCTTCTTTTTCTCCAAAGGAGGTATCATTTTTAAGATCCCATGACATAACAACAAGCCATTCGCCCTCCTGGTCTCTTTCCTCTGAGTGCCCACCATGTAACTGAGGGCCAGTTAGAAGCCCAGTTCCCTCCATGTGGAGCTTGATGGGCTGCCACCTCACTTTCCTTGGACACCCACGTACCGAGGAGCATGCCAACCAAGAACACAGAGCTTGTGGTTGACCTTGGCAACCCAAGTCCAGCTTCCCTCTGGACCTCACGACATCCTAAGGCAGAGGCGGGAACAGCCAGGTTTTCATTTTGTTCCTCCTCCCCTCACAGCTGGTTTTGGCTGGGATGCAGCACTGACCAATGATATCTGAGGGGCTTCAAGACTGGCACTTTCTCTGAGTTGCCACATCGTGGGGCTCTGAGAAAGGAGCTGCACCTCTTTATCAGCAGAGTCCCCAGGAGGCCCATCAAACACCCAGGTCTTCAGATTCCCTTGGAAGCAGTTCAGCAAATAGCTGGGCTCAGAATGAGCTACTTCCTATTTCAGAACCTTTCTATCCACTACACTGGGACTACTGGCTGCTCCGGGGCTGCAGCGAGCTGTTCTGGGCAAACCATACCACACCATACCACGCCACATGACGCCACGCCACGCCACATGACGCCACGTCACTCCACACATCACTCCATACCATACCATACGATACCATACCATACCTCCCGTAACTGACCAGAGAGCTGATGGGCACTGCTCATCATGCTTGGATGCCCATTGCTCAAGCCGGATGTGACCAATCAGCCACCTGAGTTGCCCACAGCTCTTCATTGCTTTACAGCCCTTGAAGTAAGGGAAGGGGATAACCAATAAACACGTGAAAAGATGTTGAACATCATTAGCCAATAGGGAAATGCAAATCAAAACCACAATGATATAACAGTTCACACCCACCAGGATGGCTAAAATAGATGATAACAAATGTTAAGATGTGGTGAAATTGAAAAAACAAACAACCCAATCCAAAAATGGGCAGAAGACTTAAATAGGCATTTCTCCAAAGAAGATATACAGACTGCCAACAAACACATGAAAGAATGCTCAACATCATTAATCATTAGAGAAATGCAAATCAAAACTACAATGAGATATCATCTCACACCAGTCAGAATGGCCATCATCAAGAAATCTAGAAACAATAAATGCTGGAGAGGGTGTGGAGAAAAGGGAACAGTCTTGCACTGCTGGTGGGAATGTGAATTGGTACAGCCGCTATGGAGAACAGTATGGAGGTTCCTTAAAAAACTAAAAATAGAACTACCATATGACCCAGCAATCCCACTACTAGGCATATACCCTGAGAAAACCATAATTCAAAAAGAGACATGTACCAAAATGTTCATTGCAGCTCTATTCACAATAGCCCGGAGCTGGAAACAACCTAAGTGTCCATCATCAGATGAATGGATAAAGAAGATGTGGCACATATATACAATGGAATATTACTCAGCCATAAAAAGAAACGAAACTGAGCTATTTGTAATGAGGTGGATAGACCTAGAGTCTGTCATACAGAGTGAAGTAAGTCAGAAAGAGAAAGACAAATACTGTATGCTAACACATATATATGGAATTTAAGAAAAAAATTGTCATGAAGAACCTAGGGGTAAAACAGGAATAAAGACACAGACCTACTAGAGAATGGACTTGAGGATATGGGGAGGGGGAAGGGTAAGCTGTGACAAAGCGAGAGAGTGGCATGGACATATATACACTACCAAACGTAAGGTAGATAGCTAGTGGGAAGCAGCCGCATAGCACAGGGAGATCAGCTCAGTGCTTTGTGACCGCCTGGAGGGGTGGGATAGGGAGGGTGGGAGGGAGGGAGACGCAAGAGGGAAGGGATGTGGGAACAGATGTATATGTATGACTGATTCACTTTGTTATAAAGAAGAAACTAATAAAAATAATAAAATAAAAAGATGTGGTGAAATTGGAATTTATACATTGTTGAGAATGGAAATGGTGAGTGTAAAATAGTGCAGACGCTTTAGAACACAATCAGGCAGTTCCTCAACATGTTAAACAGAGAGTTACTATATGACCCAGCATTTTCATCCTGTGTATATACCCAGAAGAAATGAAAACATAATCCCCACAGAAACATGTACATGAACATTCATAGCAATATTATTCATAATAGCAAAAGGTAGAAAATAACCCACATGTCCAAGTGGATAAATAAAAATATGCTGTGTTCAAGCAATGGAATATTATTCAGCAATAAAAAGGAATGAAGTATGGAAAGATATCCCATCTTCATAGATTGGAAGACTTAATACTGTTAAAATGGCAATAATCCCCTAAGTAATATGTAAATCCAACACAGTCTCTATCAAAATCCCAGCTGGAATTTTTGAAGAAATTGACAATCTGGTTCTAAAATTCGTATAGAAATACAAGAAACCCAGGATGGTAAAAACAATATTAAACAAGAATAAAGTTGGAGGACTCTCACATCCTGATTTCAAACTTACTACAAAACTATGGTAATCAAGACAGTGTGGTCCAGGAATAAGACATATAGGATAAAGGAATAGAACTGAGAGTCCTGAATAAACCTTTACATTTATGGTCAGTTGGATTTTTAAAAGGGTGTCAAGACAAATAGGAGAAAAATTTTTTTTCAACAAATTGTGTTAGATATTCACATGCAAAAAAATGAAGTCAGACTTTTACCTCTTTGTGAGCTTGGATTATTCAGTGGTTTCTTAGATATGACACCAAAAAGCATTAGAAACAAAAAATAGATAAATTGGACTTCACCAAAATTTAAAACTTTTGTACTTCAAAGAATACAATCAAGAACACCAATATATATGTATTCTTTTATATAGAATATGTAAGGAATTCACACAAATCAATAACAAAAAGACAAATAACCAAGTTTAAACAATGAACAAAGGATCTGAATAGACATTTCTCCAAGACACATACACAAGTAAGCACATGAAAATATGTTCAACATCATTAGTCACTAAGGAAACTGCAAATCAAAGTTACAGTGAGATACCACTTCACACCAACTAGGCTGGCTAAAGTTAAAAAGACAAACAATAGCCAGTGTTTGAGAGGATGTGGAGAAACTGAACCCTTATACACCGCTGGTGGGAACGTAAAGGAGTGTGGCCACTTCAGAAAGCATGCTGGCAGCCCTGGAAAATGTTAAGCATAGAGCTACCACATGACCCAGCAGTTCCACTCCTGGGTATATGCCCAAGGAAATGAAAACATCTGTCTGCACCAAAACGTGGACACGAATGGTTACAGCAACATTATTCACAGTAGCCAAAAGGTGGAGACAACCCAAATGTCCATCAACTTGTGAATGGATAAATGAAGTGTAGTATAACTAGACGATGGAATATTATCTGGGCAGAGAAAGGAATGGAGTACTGATTCATGCCTCAACATGTATGAACCTTGAAATCATTATGCTAAGTGAAAGAATCTAGTCACAAGACAACAGATTATATAATTGCATTAATATGATGTGTCCAGAGTAGGGAAATTTATAGACTCAGAAAGTAGATTTGCATATAATAGTATTATATATAGTACATTTATATAGACAGAAAGTGGTTGCCTAGGGCTAGAGGGTATGAGAAATGATAGCTAAAGGATATGGAGTTTCTTTTTGAGGTGATGGATGTGCAAATCTGTGAATATACTAAAAGCCATTGACTGTCATCCTTCAGATGGGTGAATTGTATGGTTTGTTACTTAACTCTCAGTAAAGCTGCTAAAAACAAAAAGTGTAGAAAATCATTCTGACTAAAAATGAGTAAATCATCATTAATGTAACAATTTGTTGGCTCTGCTTGCTGCTGGCTATGTGACATTGGGCTGGGTGACTTCTGTTCTCTACCTCGGTCTCCATTTTTATGAAATGGGAGGAGCCATGTCGAATTCATGGTCCCTTTTGCCTCTTGCCTGCCCTCATCTCTCTGCCTCTAGTTTTTCCTCCCAGTCATTCTAACTTGCACACATCTTCACTGAGGTTTTCTTACTGCACAGGTCAGATCACACCTCTCCATACTTCAGACCTTCAGTGGCTCCCTGCTACTGAATAAAGGACAAACACCTTACCCTACAGTTGATCACACATGCCTTCCCTCCGCCGGGCTTCGCCATCTTCCTAGCTCCTTGGGCACTTGGCACAGAGTCCAAAGCAGTCTCTTCTTCTCCTTTCTCCAAACTGAAGGACTGCTTCCTGCCTCCACAAATTGACCCTTGTGGCTGTCACAATCTACCCAACCTGCACAGTCCTGCTCAGTGCCAGCCCGGCTCTGACTCCTGTCTTGCTGGAATCTTGGGCCCAGCACTCACCTTCTCTGGTCCTGCTTTCCTTTCCTATAAAATGATGGAATTGGACTACCTGGATATTCTGAGGAATAAGAATTCCACGTTCATAAAAAGGTGCTCAGCATCACTAATCATCAGGGAAATGCAAATCAAACCACAATGTAATATCACCGCACACCTGTCAGAACAGCTGTCATCAAAAAGACAAGAACTGGGCTTCCCTGGTGGCGTAGTGGTTGAGAGTCCGCCTGCCGATGCAGGGGACGCGGGTTCGTGCCCTGGTCCGGGAGGATCCCGCATGCCGCGGAGCGGCTGGGTCCGTGAGCCATGGCCGCTGGACCTGCGTGTCGGGAGCCTGTGCTCCGCAACGGGAGAGGCCACAACAGTGAGAGGACTGCGTACCGCAAAAAAAAAAAAAAAAAAAAAAAAGACAAGAGCTAACGTGTTGGCGAGGATGTGGAGAAAAGGGAGCCCTTGTGCGCTGCTGGTGGGAATGTAAATTGGTGCAGCCACTCTGGAAAGTAGTATGGAGAGTCCTCAGATAGTTAAAAATGGGACTACCATATGATCTAGCAACTCCACTCCCGAGTGTTTATCCAAAGAAAACAAAAACAGTCAAAAACATATATGTACCCCCATGTTCATTGAAACGTTATTTACAGTAACCAAATTATGGAAACAACCTAAGTGTCTGTCAGTGGATGAATAGATAAAGAAAATGTGGTGTCTTCACCTAATGGAATATTATTCAGCCATAAAAAAGAAGGAAATCTTGACATTTGTGACAAAATGGTTGGGTCTTGAGGACATTATGCTGAGTGAAATAAGTCAGAGGAAGACAAATACCGTATGATCTCACTTATGTGGAATCTAAAAAACAAACAAACAAATCCCAAAATGAGCTCACAGATACAAAGAACTGATGGCTGGTTGCCAGAGGCTGGGGTCGGAGGGGTGAGCAAAATGAGTGAAGGGGGTCCAAAGGTACAATCTTCCAGTTATGAATAAATAAATCCTGAGGATATGATGTACAGCATGGTGACTCTAGTTAACAACACTGTATCGTATATTTAAAAGTTGCTAAGAGAGTAGATCTTAAAAGTTCTCATCACAAGAAAACAAATTCTAACTATGTGTGGTGACAGATGTTATCTAGACTTACTGTGGTGATTCACATTTGCAAAAAGCAGATCAGTATGTTGTACACCTGAAACTTGTATAATGTTATATGTCAATTATATCTCAATTTTAAAAATTAGGGGGAATTCCCTGGCTGTCCAGTGGTTAAGACTTCACCTTCCAATGCAGGGGGTGCAGGTTCTATCCCTGGTTGGGGAGCTAAGATCCTACCTGCCTCGTGGCCAAAAAACCAAAACATAAGAAACAAAAGCAGTATTGTAACAAATTCAATAAAGACTTTAAAAAATGGTTCACGTTAAAAATTAGGAAAATAAAAGAATTCCTTGGGATGTTCATAGGTTTTTTTCAAAAGAGGGTGGCATGGTCAAGTAAGTTTGGGAAACCCTAACCACAGACCTTCTCAGAGCCTTTAATTTGCTAATGGGCATTGTGAGCTGCCCAGAAGGGGACATAAGTTGCAAACTTGCCCAGGATTTAAAACTACACACGTGCTTGAACACACACACACACACAAACACACACACACACACACACACACACACTCTTTAAAGGAATATCTTGCCCTACAGAATACACACAGGAAATGCTGGACTAGTTAACAGTAAGGATCCTTCTGAATCCAAAAGATAAAAACAAAAATTAATATCTAAAAATTGCTGCCTTTCTGAGACCCTCCCAACCCTTGAAGCTATCTGACCCCTCTGACTCTTATGATAACTTATGTGTCTCTTGTGGAGTACTTATATCATTCTACTTTATAAAGTGAAAAAGATTCATTTTGATTTGTGTCCAGCATAGTTTAGTGAAAAAACAAACAAACAAACAAACAGACCTTGGAGTTAAATAGAGTAGCTGGGTTCAGATCCTAGCTCTGTAACTAGCCCGCTCTAACTTTGGGAAAATTAAAATCTCAGAGCCTCAGTTTCCTCATCCTAAAAATGGGAACACTCGAACCTCATCTAGAGGATGTGAGGGGGAAACTAATAGACACCAGGCCCTGGGCATTGTCCACTCACTGGAAACTGTCATTATTATCATTATCTCTGAATGGATTCCCTCCCTGATGCACTGTAAAGCTCCTTGAGGGCCTCACCACATCCCAGCCTCCTGTGTACCATCCCAGGGCCTATGTGCTTCCGAGCACAAAGTATAATTGTCATAAACACTGAATGAAGTTAATTCTGTTAAAGTTCATTAATTGTGGGCTTTTCATGAGGAAAGTCGGCATTTCCACTTTCTGCTCAGGCCGTCGGGTTCGGGGTCCTGGCACTTTTCTGTTGAGTGACCTTCACGCAGGTTTGTGCAAGATCCACGTTTTATTTTTACTGGGGGTTAGGATTCCTTCTAGGCCAATGCCAGGGCAGCTCAGAGAGAGGAAACTAGGCAAGAAGCAAGGTCAAGGAATTGGGGCGGCAAATTCTATGCAATTTGTGTATATTTTCTTCCTTGTGAAGCCCCAGGAGTCTCCTAAGTCCCCTTGGGTGCCGTGGGTGGAACATGGGACAGCATGTGACCCTGTAGGCACCACTCACATTAGCTGCATTCGAACTCGCCGGTGTTTTCTGATGATTTCTCACGAAGGACATTAGGGCTAAATCACATCTGGCTCTTGGTCTTGAAGCATATGCAGTTTATAGGCAAGACGACTTCCAGGCACAAAGAGTAAGAAGCTCAGAAGCTGGCCGGCTTCCCTTGAATCCTTTGATTCAGGTAGTTCCTTTGTTCTCTGCACCGAGCAGCCCTTACCTCCGCTGTGGTAACACTCTACTTGCCATTCTTTGTTGAATCTGTCTTCTGTGCTAGGGGGTAAACTCCACGAGGCAGGGGCTGTGTCTTCCTTCCCGCCCTGTCACCAATACCTGCCGTAGCTCTGATCAGGTGCTCACGAACCCTGCACGCATTCAACAGTTGCACTGAAACTAGAGCGTGAAGTTCAACCTCTGTTAGACTCTGTGCCAGAGGTAAATTGTTAGAGAATTCAGGGAAGGGAGAGTTTCACAGAGGGGCTGAGACTCCAGAGGGTCCTGTACGATTTGGGGTGGTGTTGGGGAAGGCAGAAGGCAGGTTTGTGGAAGCAAGCGTGGATACTGTCTGTGCCGGAACAGTCACGGCCCGGCACAGGGCCTTGTAACGCATGCTTTCTGAGCTCAGCTTGCAGGCATTTCCTCAATGCTTTTAGGGAGAGAAGGAGGGAGGAGCAGAGAAACAGCAGATGGGGGGGGGGGGGTGGCCCTCCATTCAGCCTCGGCTCTTTCTGTCACACGCCATGCCCCCAGCCCGAGGCTCCACGCTGGGATTCCAGCTTGGCGTGTGGCTCTTGCTAACAGGACTGTAACCTGTGACTGGTCTGGAACAGCAGGGGAAACCGCAGGAGACTGTCTGGCAGTCTGGGCATCTTCATCTGCTGGCAAAGGGAGGATTGATAGAGTAATTTGTCTTGTTACAGGAGAGCCCCATGGCAAGAAAATGGGAAAGCCATCAGCTTAGCTAGTGGGGGATCAGGTCCCACAGAGAAGGCTCCCATTTCTATCGCCTTCCTCCATCTGTGACTTGGCACCCCTGCCTACAGCTAAGAAGCCTGCTCACCTGGGCTTTGTGCAAAATAGCCATGGCTGCCTTGCTCCACCGAAAGCAGCCAACTGATGCAACATCACCCTGGCAAAAGCACCCATTCTCCTTGGCTCCATCCACCGCTGGCCAGGTGTGTGAACTTGGGCAAATCACAGCCTTTAGTCCTGTGCCTGGAAGAGAGTAAGCACTCAATAAATGCGGCTATTATACTTAATATCATTGCAGACAACTCTAGAAAGATAGCAGAGGTTTAGGGCAGGTAACTTGTGTTAAGTTTTTGTATATGTGTTTATTTCTCTGCCCTGACACGAGCTCTCTGGGTCAGAGAAGGGACCTAGATAAATGATGCCTCCCAGTGCTGCTCTCTTGAAATAGTTTCTCAAACTTACAGAAAAGCTTCATGAACAATATGAAGAGCTTTTTTTCCTAAACCATCTGAGAACACAGACCTTAGGCCCCATCACCCCCAGTTCTTTAGAATTTTCTGTAAGCAAGGGTTTTCCTCTACACAACCACCAGAGTCAGGAAATGAACATTGCTGCATTACAACAGAGGCCATCTGATCCTTGGGCACCATCCCAGTTTCAACAGTTGTCCCAGTAATGCCCTTTATAGAGAAATGATTCAGTCTAGGATCTCACGTCACGTCACGTCGCGTCAAATCTTTTCATTCTTCTTTAATCTGGAACAGTTCCGTGGTTTTTCCTTGACTTTTATGACCTTGACATTTTTGAAGATTACAAGCCAGTTCTTTTTAGAAAACCCCTCAGTTTGGGTTTGTCTGATATTTCCCCTCTTGATTGGGTTCATGCATCTTTTTTTTTTTTTTACATCTTTATAGGAGTATAATTCCTTTACAATGGTGTGCTAGTTTCTGCTTTATAACAAAGTGAATCAGTTATACATATACATATGTTCCCATCTCTCTTCCCTCTTGCATCTCCCTCCCTCCCACCCTCCCTATCCCACCCCTCTAGGTGGTCACAAAGCACCGAGCTGATCTCCCTGTGCTATGCGGCTGCTTCCCACTAGCTATCTATTTTACGTTTGGTAGTGTATATATGTCCATGCCACTCTCTCGCTTTGTCACAGCTTACCCTTCCCCCTCCCCGTATCCTCAAGTCCATTCTCTAGTAGGTCTGTGTCTTTATTCCTGTTTTACCCCTAGGTTCTTCAGGACATTTTTTTTCTTAAATTCCATATATATGTGTTAGCATACAGTATTTGTCTTTCTCTTTCTGACTTACTTCACTCTGTATAACAGACTCTAGGTCCATCCACCTCATTACAAATAGCTCAATTTCGTTTCTTTTTATGGCTGAGTAATATTCCATTGTATATATGTGCCACATCTTCTTTATCCATTCATCGGATGATGGACACTTAGGTTGTTTCCATCTCTGGGCTATTGTAAATAGTGCTGCAATGAACATTTTGGTACATGACTCTTTTTGAATTATGGTTTTCTCAGGGTATATGCCCAGTAGTGGGATTGCTGGGTCATATGGTATTTCTATTTGTAGTTTTTTAAGGAACCTCCATACTGTTCTCCATAGTGGCTGTACCAATTCACATTTCCACCGGCAGTGCAAGAGTTCCCTTTTCTCCACACCCTCTCCAGCATTTATTGTTTCTAGACTTTTTGATGATGGCCATTCTGACTGGTGTGAGATGATATCTCATTGTAGTTTTGATTTGCATTTCTCTAATGATTAATGATGTTGAGCATTCTTTCATGTGTTTGTTGGCAGTCTGTATATCTTCTTTGGAGAAATGCCTATTTAAGTCTTCTGCCCATTTTTGGATTGGGTTGTCTGTTTTTTTGCTATTGAGCTGCATGAGCTGTTTATAAATTTTGGAGATTAATCCTTTGTCAGTTGCTTCATTTGCAAATATTTTCTCCCATTCTGAGGGTTGTCTTTTGGTCTTGTTTATGGTTTCCTTTGCTGTGCAAAAGCTTTGAAGTTTCATTAGGTCCCATTTGTTTATTTTTGTTTCTATTTCCATTTCTCTGGGAGGTGGGTCAAAAAGGATCTTGCTGTGATTTATGTCATAGAGTGTTCTGCCTATGTTTTCCTCTAAGAGTTTGATAGTTTCTGGCCTTACATTTAGGTCTTTAATCCATTTTGAGCTTATTTTTGTGTATGGTGTTAGGGAGTGATCTAATCTCATACTTTTACATGTACCTGTCCAGTTTTCCCAGCACCACTTATTGAAGAGACTGTCCTTTCTCCACTGTACATTCCTGCCTCCTTTATCAAAGATAAGGTGACCATGTGTGCGTGGGTTTATCTCTGGGCTTTCTATCCTGTTCCATTGATCTATATTTCTGTTTTTGTGCCAGTACCATACTGTCTTGATTACTGTAGCTTTGTAGTATAATCTGAAGTCAGGGAGCCTGATTCCTCCAACTCCGTTTTTCGTTCTCAAGATTGCTTTGGCTATTCGGGGTCTTTTGTGTTTCCATACAAATTGTGGAAATTTTTTGTTCTAGTTCTGTGAAAAATGCTAGTGGTAGTTTGATAGGGATTGCATTGAATCTGTAGTTTGCTTTGGGTAGTAGAGTCATTTTCACAATGTTGATTCTTCCAATCCAAGAACATGGTATATCTCTCCATCTATTTGTATCATCTTTACTTTCTTTCATCAGTGTCTTATAATTTTCTGCATACAGGTCTTTTGTCTCCTTAGGTAGGTTTATTCCTAGATATTTTATTCTTTTTGTTGCAATGGTAAATGGGAGTGTTTTCTTGATTTCACTTTCAGATTTTTCATCATTAGTGTATAGGAATGCCAGAGATTTCTGTGCATTAATTTTGTATCCTGCAACTTTACCAAATTCATAGATTGGCTCTAGTAGTTTTCTGGTAGCATCTTTAGGATTCTCTATGTATAGTATCATGTCATCTGCAAACAGTGACAGCTTTACTTCTTCTTTTCCGATTTGGATTCCTTTTATTTCCTTTTCTTCTCTGATTGCTGTGACTAAGACTTCCAAAACTATGTTGAATAAGACTGGTGAGAGTGGGCAACCTTGTCTTGTTCCTGATCTTAGTGGAAATGGTTTCAGTTTTTCACCATTGAGGATGATGTTGGCTGTGGGTTTGTCATATATGGCCTTTATTATGTTGAGGAAAGTTCCCTCTATGCCTACTTTCTGCAGGGTTTTTTATCATAAATGGGTGTTGAATTTTGTCCAAAGCTTTCTCTGCATCTATTGAGATGATCATATGGTTTTTCTCCTTCTGTTTGTTAATATGGTGTATCACGTTGATTGATTTGCATATATTGAAGAATCCTTGCATTCCTGGAATAAACTCCACTTGATCATGGTGTGTGATCCTTTTAATGTGCTGCTGGACTCTGTTTGCTAGCATTTTGTTGAGGATTTTTGCATTTATGTTCATCAGTGATACTGGCCTGTAGTGTTCTTTTTTTGTGATATCTTTGTCTGGTTTTGGTATCAGGGTGATGGTGGCCTCGTAGAATGAGTTTTGGAGTGTTCCTCCCTCTGCTATGTTTTGGGAGAGTTTGAGAAGGATAGGTGTTAGCTCTTCTCTAAATGTTTGGTAGAATTCGCCTGTGAAGCCATCTGGTCCTGGGCTTTTGTTTGTTGGAAGATTTTTAATCACAGTTTCAATTTCAGTGCTTGTGATTGGTCTGTTCATATTTTCTATTTCTTCCTGATTCAGTCTTGGCAGGTTGTGCTTTTCTAAGAATTTGTCCATTTCTGGGTTCATGCATCTTTGACAGGAATATCACAGCAGGATGCTGGGTTTTCTTATTATATCCTAGCCAGTGATGCACAATTTAAATATGACCCATTACTGATGGTGTGCCTTTTGATCATTTGAGTAAGGTGCTATCTGCCAGCCTTCTCCACTGTAAAATCATTCTTTTGCTCATTGTAGACAATAAGTAATTGGGGAGGAGGGGACGATTCTGGGACTACAAATATCCCATTCCTCGTCAAACTTTACATTTATTTATCTGTTTATATCAGTTTGGATACAGGGTTTTCTGTTTTTTCCCACTGAATATATTTGTTTATTGGGTCAATCCCTCTGTAGGTAAGCAGTCTCCAGTTGCTGCCTCTTCTTCACCTTCTTATGAGGAGTTCTTTTTAAAAAATTTTTTATTGGAGTATAGTTGATTTACAATGTTGTGTTAGTTTTGGGTGTACAGCAAAGTGAATCAGTTATACGTATACATATATCCACTCTTTTTTAGATTCTTTTACCATATCGGTCATTACAGAGTATTGGGTAGCGTTCCCTGTGCTGTACAGTAGGTCCTTATTAGTTCTCTATTTTATATTCAGTAGTGTGTATGTGTCAGTCCCAGTGCAGAGTTCTTCCCACGCAGACTCTGGCATCCTGTGCTGGGTCACCCCTTCCCCACGTGGATTCCTTCTTATCCTGCTGAGACTCTGACTCTGCTCTGGGCTCCCTCATCCTGCCCCACACCACTGCATGGATGTCTACCCTGCTCAGCCCTTCTTGATGGCTTTTGTACTGAATTGTTAAAAAAAAGAAAAAAGAGGGCTACCCTGGTGGCGCAGTGGTTGAGAATCTGCCTGCCGATGCAGGGGACACGGGTTCGAGCCCTGGTCTGGGAGGATCCCACATGCCGCGGAGCAACTGGGCCCGTGAGCCACAACTACTGAGCCTGCGCGTCTGGAGCCTGTGCTCCACAACAGGAGAGGCTGTGATAGTGAGAGGCCCGTGCACCGCGGTGAAGAGTGGCCCCTGCTCGCCACAACTAGAGAAAGCCCTCGCACAGAAACGAAGACCCAACACAGCAAAAATAAATAAAATTTAAAAAAAAAAGAAAAGAAGAGCCCTAATTCAAGAGTGAGACACACACACACCCTGCCCCAGGTTTTCCACGGATCTCGTACAGAAAGCAAGCTGGTGAGGGGAATAAAAAACAGCTACTTACCAACAGGCAAAGCTGGTTAATGGTGGTAAAAGTCCAGATACGTTTACAGAAAGAAGAAGATTCTGAAATGACCCAAGGTGGGATTCTGGGGTACTAGTAATGTCCTATAATGTAATTGCCATTGGCAGGTACGTTATTGATGATACTGGATTGCCAATGTTCGCTCTTTGAGAGAATGATGTTACAAATCATGAGGAATGGTGTGTGAGTATAGATTGTGGCAGGAAAGACTCAGGCTTTCCCACTTAGTGCACACGTCAACTTTGTGATAAAATCATGGATCAGATCTGGGACCTGCATAGCCATTTTACAAATGAGGAAACTGAGGCCAGAGAAAGGCGATGATTATTCAACATCACACAGATGAGAGCTCAAATTTCCTGACGGCTAAATAGGACTCCTTCCACTTCAATTTTAAAACCAGTCCTTTTTTTTTCTTATACTTTTCTTAAATTTCTTCTCATCATAGTCTTGTCCCAGGTCTTCCTTTCCCAGTCCAGCCTCATTTGTAAATGAACTTTTTATTTATGCACTGTATACATAGAGGAAAATAAACAGATCATAAGTTTCAGCTCAATGCGTTTTCACAAGGTGGACACATCAGTGTAACCAATTAAGAAATAGATCAGGGCTTCCCTGGTGGCGCAGTGGTTGAGAGTCCGCCTGCCGTTGCAGGGGACACGGGTTCGTGCCCTGGTCCTGGAAGATCCCACATGCCGCGGAGTGGCTGGGCCCGTGAGCCATGGCCACTGGGCCTGCATGTCCGGAGCCTGTGCTCCGCAATGGGAGAGGCCACAACAGTGAGAGGCCCGCGTACCGCAAAAAAAGAAAAAAAGAAATAGATCAAGAAATAGACCATTACTAGAACCCAGAAGCCCCTCCCCCATCCCTCCTATCACTATCCACCTCTTCCCTAAATAAAAATTTTCAGACATTTGCAGATTTTCCACTTTTTTCTGTTATAGCTTTTTAACTTAATCCTACTCCAGGCAGACTATTCACTGAATGTTTCAATCCTTTGACATTTACTGACAATTCTTTATGGCTCAGAGTAGGGTCTGTTTGGTAAATGTTCCATTTCCTTTGAAAAGAATGTATGTCTTGAAGTTAATGGGTTTAGAGTTCTATATATGTCAATTATATCGAGTTTATTAATCACGTTCAAATATTCTCAAACTTTATTGATTATTGTGTCTGCTTGTTCTATTGATTATAGAACGAGGTGTGTTAAAGTCTCCCACTTTAAACTTTCTGTGTCCTTGTATTTAAGGTGTGTCTCTTGTAAACAGCATATGACTGTTTTGTTTTGTTTGGAATACAGCCTAACGATCTTCACCTTCTGTTGATATTTGAGTGTTTAGACCATCACATTTATTATAAACAATGACTATTTCAGCTTATATGTATTATCTTACTATTTATTTTCCATTTGTACCACCTGTTCTATGTTCCTTTTTCTCTCCTTTTTTGCCTTATTCTAGATTATTCAACTTTTGTTATATTTTAATTGTCTAATAACTTGTTAGCTATATATTCTTTTACTATTCGTTTAGTGTTTCGCCTTGAGATTACAAGATGCATTTTGGATTTATTAGAACCTAACATAAAATAGGATTTTCACCTTCCCAAACAATGCCATAATCTTAAAATCCCTTGATTCAATTTACCCTCCTCTTACCTTTTTAAAATTATAGTCATGCAGTTAAATTCTATATCTATTTTACACTTAATGAGAAATTATTGTTATTGCTTTATCATCTATATTAATTTAAATGTGCTCACATATTTATCATTTACATTGTTCTTAATTCCTTCGTTCATTTTTCCGTTTCTGCCTGGGAGCATTTTTCCTTCTGCCTTAAGGACTGTTTTTAGAATTTCTTTCAGCAGAACTCCTCCAGCTACAAATTTTCTCAGTTTTTGCTTGTAAATGTTATTTTGCCTTCATTTTTGAAGATTATTTTAACTGTGTAAATAATTTCTGGTTGACAGGTTTTTTTGTTTTTTGTTTTCTTTTGGTACTTGAAAGGTGTCCTCTGGATTTTTTTTCTCCTCAGTAACTCTGTTTTGTTTTGTTTTTTCCTTTCATTGCTTTAAAGATGTCTTCAACAGTTTCATTTTCTTCTGGCTGCTATTGTATGAGCCGAGTCAGCTGTCAGTCTTAGTTTTGCTCTTTTCTTGAAGGGGATGTGTTTTTATTTTCCTCTGGGTGTTTTTAATATTTTATCTTTATCTTTGGTTTTTAATAATTTTACTTTGATGTGCCTAAATGTGATTTTCTTTGTATTTATCCCTCTACTGGTTTATTTTTCTTATTTAGTCTATCTTATAATGTTTTGATGTTTTTTAAAAAATTCTTGGTCATTATCTCAAAATATTTTTCTGTGCATTCTGTCTTTTCTCCCCCTCAGAGACTCTAGTTATTTATATTTAAATTTTTCATCATGTTTTGTACGTCTGTTATGTTATTTTCTATACTTTTCCCTCTTTTAAAATATCTGTGCATAAGTCTCTTGTTTGTCTCTAGCTGTGTCTGTCTTCAAGCACATGAATCCTCTCTTCAGCTGTGTCCAATCTGCTCTTTGAACCATCTATGGATTTCTTAATTTCCATTATGGCATTTTTCATTTTTAGAATTCTATTTGATATTTTTCAAGATTCTGTTTCTGTGGTAGATTTCCTGTCTTGTCATCTATTTTCTTGAATATAGTCATAGTTATTTTAAAGTCTGTCAGATAATTCCTATCTGGATCACCTATGTATATATTTCCATTTTCTGTTTTTGCCCTTGGTTCTATTTCTGATAAGTATCTATTGGCTGTTGGATATTGGATATGTAATATTGTAGAGGCTCTGAATGACCATCTCTCACTCTAGAGAAGAGTTACTCTATCCTGTCCCAGGCAACCGAGGACCAGATCTCCTCAATCCAACATGAGTTAGGTTGACTTAAGGCACCTTTGTGGTCTTTGTAAGACTGTATTTACAGCTGGTTCACTGTCACTCCTAGGATGTAGCTCTTCAGACCTTCCATGTCTCCCTGTTTCTTCCCATTTCCAGAGTCGTGCCATCAGTACTACTGAGTGGTAGCATCTCCTCACGGGGATAATCATGGCCCCTCTACCTACCCAGTGTTACACCTTGAACACCAACTCTTACCTCAAACTCCAAGCACAGACACTGCTACCTTCCCTCCTCTCTGCTTACACATTTGCAGACAAGAAGACAGCTTCCACTGCCCTATTACTGTCACTCCGAGCTTTAAGACTCTTTTCTGGGAATTCCTGAGTCACTCAAACCCCACTCCAGTTCTCCTTCCTAGTCTCCCCCACAGGTGACCCACCTATCTCTGCTAATCCTTCATTCGACTTTCCACTTTGTTCTCACCTTCTCCCTTGTAACACTCTGTCCTAGAAAAGTATGGTTTGGGGAGTCACACATACTAGACTTTGAATCCTAGCTCTATCCTTTACTTGGGCAACTCACCCGGTGTTTCTGAGTTCACCATCCTAGATGATAAAATGAAGATGGCAGCTTTTGCCTCACATTCTTGTCACAGGGAATAAATGACATAATCTGTCTGAAGCACCTAGCCAGAACCGGATGATTTCCTTCCCCTACATGTGCTGAAACCCTGTTCACTTTGCCAGAGCCCCCCTCCCTCCCCCACTTCCTCCTGCCCTTCTTCCTTCCTTCCTTCCTTCCCGCTGCCCCACTCAAATTTATCGGGAAGAACTGTGAGGTTCTAGCTTCATTTTGCTGCGCACCTGGTAGCAGGACCTTGAGCAAATCCCCTGCTGTCTCTGAGCTGCCGTTTCTTCATCTATAAAAGAAGGCGCTGTGGTACATGACCTCTAAAGTCCTGATCCTCTGAAACCTGCTGGGACGGAAAGTCGTTCTGAAATCCCATTTCCTTCATGGAGACTTTTCGACTGTTGAAAATAGTGGCCATTCTTTCTCCTTCACCCACATTCCACCGCCTTGTTTGAACATGTCCCTTCTGTTTTATTTTTGCTCTTTACACTAAAAATGTTTATCCATGAGGATTTATGTCAGAATGGCTGGGGGCACGGTGGTGCAATTATTTCTGCATGTTGATAGGGAGAGTCTTAGCACTGCAAGAGCAAAAATGTTGCCCTCAGGGGAAAAGCTGTCCTTCATGGAGGTTGTGTCCTCTATTTCCACCCTCACAAGAGCCTGAAGACAATGCTTAGCTGAGTTCATGACACAGTGAACTATGATCACTCTTCCTCCCTCCCTCCCTCCTCAGTGGAGGCTCACAAGAAATACACAAAAGTATTTTGTACCAAAATTCATTTCGATCTATAGATTCAATTCAAACTATGTGTATGTTCATGCATTCTTTCTTCGATATAAGACGTTGTTATTGAACACGTATTCTGTGTGAGATACTGTGCTAAGCCTTAAGACTGGAAACATGAATAAGACATAGTTCTTGGGACTTCCCTAGTAGCACAGTGGTTAAGAATCCACCTGCCAATGCAGGGGACATGGGTTCGAGCCCTGGTCCGGGAAGATCCCACATGCTGTGGAGCAACTAAGCCCGTGCGCCACAACTACTGAGCCCGTGCTCTAGAACCCACGAGCCACAACTACTGAGCCTGTGTGCCACAACTACTGAAGCCCATGTGCCTACAGCCCGTGCTCCGCAACAAGAGAAGCCACCGCAATGAGAAGCCCGCGCACTGCAACGAAGAGTATCCCCTGCTCACCGCAACTAGAGAAAGCCCATGCACAGCAGCAAAGACCCAACGCAGCCAAAAAAATAATACTAATAAATTAAATTAAAAAAAAAAGACATAGTTCTTGCCTCCCAGGAACTCACTGTCTACTTAATTTATTCACTTAACAAATATCTTATTATAGCATGTCATGCTGGGTTCTCTGGAAGCAGTCAGGGAGCCCGAGTTTAGAGTGTGAGGTGTTTATTAGAGATCAAAATCCGTTGGAGGAGGAAGGAAGAAAGCAGATTAAGCAGAAGAAAAAGTCAAACATGGTTTAGGCCTGACGGAACCTCAGGGACCCAGCGGTGAACTCTGGAGCAGGAACTAGTGACAGTCATGCAGCAGTGGCCCAGATGCAGCCCTTTATGCACCCTGTGTGTTGATTTCCTAGGGATTCTGTAACCAATGGCAACAACAGAAATTACTTCCCTCGCAGTTCTGGAGGCCAGAAGTCCAGCATCAGGGTGTCAGCAGGGCCGTGCTCCCTCCTGAGCTTGTGAGAGCATCCTTCTTGGCCTCTTCCAGCTTCTGGTGGCTCCAAGTGTCCCATCGACTTGTGGCAGCGTCTCTCCGGTCTCTGCCTCTGTCTTCACGTGGCTTCTCCTCTGTGTGTCTCAGTCTCAAATCTACTTTTGCCTTTTTCTTATAAGGACATCTGTCACTGGATTTAGGGCCCATTCTAAACCCCAAATGACCTCATTTCGAGATCCTTAACTTAGTTACATCTGCAGAGACCCTTTCTCCAAATAAGGTCTCATTCACAAGTTCTTGGGGTTAGGACATCCTTTGGGGACCACCAGTCAATCCACTACCCCATACTTCACTCAGTCACCAAACGTGGACTGCCCACTCCCCAAAGGTATGGCCTTCAGAGGTACCGCCCTCTGCAGCTGAGCCAGACCCTGAAGTTGCTGACAGTGGGAGGGCTGCCTGCTGGCTGTGTTCCCCACAGATGGGCAGCAAGCTCTTCCTTTCAGGGGGTCTGGGTGGCACATCTTATCTACTACAGAGAGCCAAATTCCATACCAGGAAGCAAAGACAAAGTGGTGGTACAGTCAGAGGGCATTCCTGCTCTGACAGGCTTGCAGTCTAGCAAGGGAAGCAGGTGTCAATCATGTAGCCCCAAGACTCCAGGTAAAGTCACCTCGGTGGTGAGGGCTGCCAAGAAGAGGTGCGTGTTGCCGTGAGAATATGTAGACAGGAGACCCAAGGGTGCTTGATTCGAGAGGGGAGGGAAATTACTAGAAGGCATTGGTTCATGATGTCTTTTATTTTCTTCTTCCTTTATATGGATTCTCACTTCTGGAAAAATAAAAAAGCTCCAATAGCAGCACATTATCTTACTGAGAGCCGACAATTTCTTTCCCACTCTTATAAGCTAGTTTGATTTGGGCCCTCTTATATTTTTTGAAATGCTTTGGAGGGAGAGTGTTGATGGAAAACAGAGACAGGCATTTGATCGTAGTGAGCTAGCCCCTGTGACCTGTATCGAAACACCTTGTCTTCTGGTCTTTCTCTTCCCCAGTGTGCATTCTCCGGCTTGCATGTAGGCTCTTCTTGGAGCAGCACAGAACTAAGTGTAAAAAGACTCAAGTTCTAATTCAAGTTCTGTCACTGACAAGCTATGTGATCTTAGGTAGTTCACTTAACATTCTTGTTTTTAGTTCCTAATACAAAAAAAATGAGAAACTTGGTTTCCACTGAAAAACCTTCCCTAATAGAAACAGCTTATGATTTTACTATAAAATGTCTTGCTTGTCAGACCACCTTCACCCTCCATCACCTGCTCATCAGCATGCTTTCTTTCTCCAGCGTGTTTTCTTACTTTCTGGCCTTCGTCGTTTCTGGTTACCTCTCTCCGTCCCATCCCCACCTTCACCAGTGGCTTAGCCCCAATTGCAACAGGTAAACTACTCAAGGGTGGAGTAATATTTGTATAGAATCTACAGATTAATAATTATCATTATTATAAGTAATAATTACACCTTTGTTTTCACCCTGATCTTTGAGCTCAAATTAATCCTGCCCTACCCTCCTAAGTTGACAAGTAAGTCATTGCTTGGACTCTCCTCATCAAGGGATTTATATTTTCCAGGTGCCTCACACTCCCTGTGACACCTCGTCAGCATCCTCCGTAGTCTGTCAAGGAGGTGATGGGCACAGAGGAGGGAAGGGGCCTTTTCAGAGCCTTGTAGGGATTCAGTATCTCCCCCTCCACTTTCTCTCTGATTGTGTAGGAGACCATGAATGGCCTGGAAGGAGTATTTGACTGGGTTTTGGCGGTTCTAGGATTCGTTTTGCTGGAATATCTTGGTGCCCTTGGGCAAGTTACTTCATGTCTCAAAGCTTCATTGTCTTCATCTGTTAGAAGAAGGGATTAGACCAGATGACTGGTAAGCATGGACCCTAGAGCCACAGAGATTGCAGTTCAAATCTAGGCTCTGCCACTTCAGCAGCTGTGTAACTTTGGGGTCATTAACCTCTCTCTGGCACATTTTTTCCATTGCTTAACTTTCCAGCCTAAGTTAGATCTCAGGCTAAATATTTCTGTCTAAATCCACTCTACATCATCTCTGTCCCAACTAACTCAGTTCTCTCCCATCCTCACCATTCTTCCTTTTCACCTCCCCACCCCGACATTTACTGCCCCCCACCTATTCTCCTACCCCTTGGAATCACATAGATTCAGGCTTGAAGCCACCAGGGCAGCCGTCTTTCTTCATATGCCCAGCATCAGCACCAAGGAAGCGTATATCCAATTAGGAGCACCCCATCCTCCCCAGCCCGGCTTTTGCCTACAACCCTCCAGTGATAAGGAGCACATACCCGCTGACCCAGCCTTTGCCATTTTCAGGTCACTTCTCTCTCCATCTTGTCTGTTCCTTTCAGTGGACTAGCTTTTGTCATGTGCTGAAAAATAGGGCCCTTTAGTTTCTCATCTTACAGCTTCACCTGCAAGAAAGGACGTGGCTTTAATTATCTGGACCTCAAACTTAATAATCTTGGAGAAGAAGATATTTGTTGTCCTGTCTTGGGTCAGGTGAGACCATGACAGCTCCTGTAATAGCCATATAAGTGGGGTGAGGATGTAGTTGCCAGGAGAAAGCGGGGCAAGCTTGGCTAGTAGAGCGGAGTTGTATTTTTTACAGGGGTGTTCATTCTAAAAATCACACAAAAAGCAAAAATTAAATATAGCATCGATCATCTTGAAAATCCCTTAGGGATGCACTGTGTTAGAGAATGAAACCCAGTGTCTCAATAAGTCCAAAGTCACCAGCACCTCCTCCAGTGTTGGACCATATTGCTGCTTCCTCACTAGATGGTGCCTGTGGGTTACGTTTAGTGGCCGTGTGACGTGAAACAAAGCAAAAGCAAACAGAACCTTCAAGCCGAGATTCGCGTTCATCTCACTAAGACACCATGTGGGGACACCTGTAGGCTGATTGATGCCCAGTGGAAATCACTCAGGATTGCTCGTACCGTTGAAATAGCAACCTCTCATTCGCTCTCTCCCTCACTCTTTTTTAATATGGACACACAGTTGAATTCATGCAAATTAAAGACATGGGGCAGGCCTTTCCACCCTACTTGTACAAGCTTGCAGCCTAGTCTAGAAGACAGACATGGCAATGGGGAGAGTTGCCACAACAGGTTGAAGGTCACGGGAATCCACTGAAGAGAAGAGGTACCTAATCCAGTGTAGCAGGGGTTCGGGGAAGCGGCCCAGAAGAAGGGACAACCAACCTGAGGCCTGAAGGACAGACGAGAGTTAGCCAGAGTGGGGAAAGGGATGATCCAGGAAGAATGTACCAAGTTCAGGAGGCAAGTTGGAGCACATCATACTAGTTCAGGGTAGCCTTTGAATACTGCGGGGTACATGGCAGCAGAAGCATCAGCCTGATGATCATGGGGAGTCTTTTTATTTTTTTAAAGATATTGTATTCTTATTATGTAACTGCTACACTTCCACTTTTTATTTTTTTTAATTTTTGGCTGTGTTGGGTCTTCGTTTCTGTGCGAGGGCTTTCTCCAGTTGCGGCGAGCGGGGGCCACTCTTCATCGCGGTGCACGAGCCTCTTACTGTCGCGGCCTCTCCCGTTCTGGAGCACAGGGTCCAGACGCGCAGGCTCAGTACTTGTGGCTCACAGGCTTAGTTGCTCCGCAGCATGTGGGATCCTCCCAGACCAGGGCTCGAACCCGTGTTCCCTGCATTGGCAGGCAGATTCTTAACCATTGCACCACCAGGGAAGCCCCCATGGGGAGTCTTGAATGCTATACTTAGTAGTTTGGAAATTATTCTGACAGAAAGGGGGAACCATTAAAGCAGAGAAGAAACATGATCCAGTTGTGTAATAGAAAGAAAATTCTGGTTGTTAGATTGAAGGATAATGATACGTTAGACAGGAGATCAGTCAAGACCATTCCAATAACCCAGGCAAGAGGTCACAAGGGTTTGGATCCCTCACTGTGGATGCAGAGGGGATGAGGGAAGGGACCAGTGATGCTCGCCCAAGGGTCTGACTTGAATAACCGAGTGAATGGTGGTCCATTTATTTAGGTAAAGAATGGGAGTAGCTTCCCAATTTCCAATTGCTTCCAAATTACTTTTTGTATTTCCTGTCCAGTCATCCCTTTTCTTCCACCTTCTCCCCAGTTCCAAATGATGGAGACCAGGATAGCAAAGGCTTTCCTATCTTGATAGTGTAGAAGCCTAGACAAAAAGACCTCAGAAAGAACCTTCTAATTCCAAGGCCTCTTATTTCTTAGTCCCTAACATGGTACCTGGATAGAGGCAGAGAGAAAGTGGAGCGTAATTGAATATAGAGAAAAATCTATTGATGGAACAAAGACTTATTTGGAAAGCACTTGAGAAACAATTACGATCCCTCCTTTTCCCTTAGTAACTCAAGTCCTGATGTGCCAATTTCCCTGCGGTTCCCAGTCTCTTGGCATCAAAGCTTTCCTGGTGATGGCCATCCTTGGCCATGATTGTCTCATCTTAGTCAGAGCCTAGAGGCCTATTTCACTTCACAGGAGGTCGCCACACAGAGAGCCACTGAGAAAAGTAAACCTAATAGGTGAGACCTTGAACATGACAGATTCCTCCTGACCTTCCCTTTTTGTTATAGACCAAGGGGCACGCATGAATCCCAGTTCTTAGGATTAAGAGATTACCTTCAGAAAGAGAAAGAAAAATAGATAGTGTTAATCTTTATTTGAGGCCTTGGCCCTTTTCCTGGTCTCTATTCCTCTTTTGTCTAGTCCCAGGGAAAACCTGTGGGAGAGGCCCAGCCTGTCAGCGGAGCTGGCTCCCCTGCAGACGGGGACTGACTGCAGCCACTGTGAGCGGCCCTGCCCCGGCCACTCCCCTGCCCCCTCCAGCTCTTACACAACCGCGAAGCAGGCAGACAGAGTTCAGCTCGTGCTTTGCTTTCTGGGCTCCCAGACTTCTCAGAGAGTCCCTTTGTTGGTTAAATCGACCTCCCCAAAGGCCTGAAGTGGGAGCCAAGGAGGCCGAGCCCAGACGAAGTGGCAGCTTCCGTGAGGGGTGCCGGGTGGATGGGGACTTGCTGGTGGCCTCTGGGGAAACCTTGGTGTCTCCAGGATGAGCGTGGTCTAGCATGTTCAAAGTCCTTAGTAAGACTCACCTCCTAAAGGAAGCCCTCCCGATCACTCCCAGTCCTGCTCTGATTGTGTCGGCACTGGGCCTTGTCTCAGGCTGGTGTGCGCGTAAAACCCTCTTTTTTTAAATTTATTTATTTATTTATTTATTTACTTACTTACTTACTTACTTATTTGGGCTTCATCGGGTCTTCTTTGCTGCATGCGGGCTTTCTCTAGTTGCAGCAAGCGGGTCTACTCTTCTTTGCGGTACGCGGGCTTCTCATTGCTGTGGCTTCTCTTGTTGCAGAGCGCAGGCTCTAGGCAAGCAGGCTTCGGTAGTTGTGGCATGTGGGCTCAGTAGTTGTGGCTCGTGGGCTCTAGAGCACGGGCTCAGTAATTGTGGCGCACTGACTTAGTTGCTCCGTGGCATGTGGGATCTTCCCGGACCAGGGCTCGACCCGTGTCCCCTGCACTGGAAGGTGGATTCTTAACCACTGCACCACCAGGGAAGTCCTGTAAAACCATTCTTGACGCACTTGAAACCATTGAAAGGGAAACTTGAGACCACTGAAAGGGGAAAAAAGCCACATGCTTGGGACAGAGACAAATTCAAAGCCAAGATTCAACCAAATCCTGTGCTCTTTCTGCTACACACCAAGCTCTCTGGTCCACCCAATACTCTGGAATCAATTACCTTAGTTTCAGATGCCCCAGGGAGAGGTCAAGTCCACGTGCAGGCCTTGCAGTGCCTAGGGCTCCCTCATGGCCTGAAGTCACTCAGACACCATGGATTCTGTCTTTCTGGAAGCTTGGGATATTTTGGAGTATTTGAATGGAGACCCTCACTGCTCTAGACCATATCACACTCTGCTTTTCCAAGCAGGCTCTGTCAAGGACCTCTGACATGGTGACATTCAGGTTAGAGTACAAGACAGCCAGCCCCAGGAAAGGCAACAGGAAAGGATGCTTACACCCCTATGTTGTGTTCACCGTCACTCATGAGCTCTCACCATCAGGGGTAACAGAGAGGGGCAGCTGGGGTAGAAGAGGCTGCACAGAGGAGCAGGTCAGAGCATGAACTCTGAAATCAGGTGGCATAGACAGGGTTGCCTTTTCTCCACATCCTCACCAACACTTTTCTCTTGTCTTTTTGATGACAGCCATTCCAACAGGTGTGAGGTGATACCTCATTGTGGTTTTGATTTGCACTTCCCTGATGATTAGTGATGCTGAGCACCTTTTCATGTACCTGTTGACTATTTGTATGCGTTCATTGGGAAAATGTCTATTCAGATTCTCTACCCACATTTTAACAGATTGTTTGTTTTTTGCTATTGAGTTGTTTGAATTCTTTGTGTATTTTGGATATTAATCACTTATCAGATATATAATTTGCAAATATTTTCATTCTGTCGGCTGTCTTTTTCATTTTGTTCATGGTTTCCTTTGCTCAGTGGAAGATTTTTAGTTGGATACAGTCCCACTTGTTTATGTTTGCTTTTTGTTGTTGTTGTCTTTGCTTTTGGTGTCAAATTTTAAAAAAATCTTTGCCAAGACTGAAGTGTAGGAACTTACCCCCTATGTTTTCTTCTAGGCATCTTATGGTTTCAGGTCTTACATTAAAGTTTTTAATCCATTTTGAGTTTATTTTTGTGTATAGTGTAAGACAGGGGTCCAGTTTTATTCTTTTGTATGTGGTTGTCCAGTTTTCCCAACACCATTTATTGAAGAGACTATCCTTTCCCCATTGTATATTCTAGGCTACTTTTTCATAAATTAATTGACCATGTATCCATATATATTCATGGGTTTATTTCTGAGCTCTGTATTCTGTTCCATTGATCTATGCATCTGCAATCAGGAATTGTGAAGCCTCCAGCTTTGTTCTTCTTTCTCAAGATTGCTTTGGCTATTTGGGGGATCTTTTGTGGTTCCATATGAATTTTAGGATTGTTTGTTTTATTTCTGGGGAAAGATACCATTGTTTTCATAGGGATTTCATTGAATCTGTAGATTTCTTTGGGTATTATGGACTTGTTTTCTTTAAAGATTCTTTTTTTTTAAATTTATTTTTGGCTGCGTTGGGTCTTCGTTGCCGCATGCGGGCTTCCTTTAGTTGCAGCGAGTGGGGGCTACTCTTCGTTGCGGTGTGCGGGCCTCTCATTGCGGTGGCTTCTCTTGTTGCAGAGCACGGGCTCTAGGCACCTGGGCTTCAGTAGTTGTGGCCCACGGGCTCAGTAGTTGTGGCGCATGGGCTTAGTTGCCCTGCGGTAAAGATTCTTTTTTTTTTTAATTTTTGTTTATTTGTTTATTTTTGGCTGCATTGGGTCTTCGTTGCTGCACACGGGCTTCCTCTAGTTGCAGTGAGCGGGGACTACTCTTCGTTGCGGTGCACGGGCTTCTCGTTGCGGTGGCTTCTCTTGTTGCAGAGCATGGGCTCTAGGCACACAGGCTTCAGTAATTGTGGCTCATGGGCTCTAGAGTGCAGGCTCAGTAGTTGCGGCACATGCGCTTAGTCGCTCCACGGCATGTGGGATCTTCCCAGACCAAGGATTGAACCCATGTCCCCTGCATTGGCAGGTAGATTCTTAACCCCCGCGCCCCCAGGGAAGTCCCAGTACGGACATTTTAACCATATTAATTCTTCCTACCCATAAACATGGGATATCTTTCCATTGATTTGTGTCTTCATTTTCTTTCTTCAGTGTGCTATAGTTTTCCTTGTACAGGTCTTTCATTTCCTGGGTTAAAGTTATTCCTAGTTATTTTAATCTTTCTGATGCAATTGTGAGTGAGATTGTTTCCTTACCTCCTCTTTCTGATAGTTCATTGTTAGCATATAGAAATGCAACTGGTTTTTGTATATTGACATTTATTCTGCAACTTTACTGAATTTATCAGTTCCAACAGTTGTTTTGGTAGAGTCCTCAGGGTTTTCGTCATATAATGTCATTTTATCTGCAAATAGAGACAACTCTGCCTCTCTTGAACTCACGCCCTTTCAACATGTGTTTGTATCCTCAATGCCTGGCATATAGCAAGTCCCTAATAGATGTGCTAAATCATATTCACCATCCCTGGTATCATCTTTATAAATGCAAGGCAAAGTATATCACTTTTATCAAGTAAATATATATTGAATATAATGCATATTAAAAAGTCTTTGTGAACCTCAGTTACTAAGGGATTAGATCAAACAACATATAGTAATCAAATTACTGAAATACTGAAATGCATAAATAAATTTGCAATTTGATTATATGGATTTCTGATGAAGATTAAACCCAAACAAATGTTTCAAAAGTTATTGTTGATATTGCTTCTGAAATATATAAAACTACCTTGTTCGAGAAGAAGATGCAGCTTAGGATGGGGATGTGTTGAGAGAGAGACCTAGAAAAAGAATCCAGAGTGTCAGAGAAAGCAACAAGAGCAGAAAACATTGTTCTCACTTATCTAAACGTGGTTCGTATTCTAGGATAAATCAAATACCTACCCGGTTGCTTTAAGTTTTTTTAAAAAATTAATTTGAGGGAGGAAAAATCAATTAAGCACATAAAACATCTTGAGATTGAAAGTTATGCTGTTAGAACTTTTTACCTTTTTCATCTATTATACCTATCTATGTGAATCAGGCATTTCCTTATACCATGTGATAACAACAAAATACAAAAGCAAGTGTAGGCTTCTGCTCTGAGAAGATGAAGTAGGTGTACTTTTCCCTATTACTCCTGCTCAGTCCAACTAAAACCCCTGGACAGTATGTTAAGACAATCACAAGAAGACTCTAATTATAAGGTAGAGAAGAGAAGACAAACCGGTGGGAACCTTGGGAACGGAGGAATGGGCTCCCGATTGTTTTGTTTTGCCTCATATGTTCCAGACTTGGAGCTAAAGAAGCCAGCAACCTGGAGTTGCCAAAAGATACAGATTAAAAAAAAAAAAGCCTCAGCAGAAGCCTATTCTCTCAGGCCAACAGACCAGGAAAGGGGTAGCCTGTCAAGACAGAAACTTTAGCCCATAAGCTCTATACTCCGGTCAAACCCCCCCACACACACAAATCCATTGGTACCACCTCACACTGACTCCAGCAAAGAGTAACACTTAGGAGAATGGAAATGTGTTTACACCAAAACCCACACATGAATGTTTATTGCAGCTCTACTTATAATTGCCAACAAAATGGAGACAATCCAAATGTTCTTCAGTGAGTGAATGGATAAACTGCAGTAGAGCCGTAAGATACAATAATACCCAACAAACAAAAGGAATGATATTGATGCATGCAACAGTTTGGTTGAATCTCAAAGGTATTTTACTGAGTGAAAGAAGCCAGTCTCAAAAGTTTATATACTGTATGATTCCATGTATATGACATTTTTGAAAAGACAAAGCTATAATGACAAAGAACAGATAGTGGAGGAGGAGGGAATGGGTGCAGCTGTCCTGTATTCTGAGTGTGGTGATGGTTACATAAACTTATATGGGTGTTAAAATTAATAGAATTGTACCTTTCAAATAAGTTGCTTTTACTACATGTTAACTTGAAAAAACAAAATTTAAAAAGAGGAACAAAGTTGAAAGACAAACTTTCTGACTTAAAGCTTATTATAGAGCTATAATAATCCGGACTGTGGGCTACAGTCATAATGATAAACAAATAGATCAATAAAACAATATAGAGAGCCCTGATATAGACCCACATTTATATGGTAATTTGATTTTCAAAAAGGTGCTGAAACCAACCCAACAGGAAAGAAAAGTCTTTTCAATAAATAATGCTGGAACAACTGTGTATCTACATGGAAAATAATTAAACCCTACATGTCATACATAATGATTAATTCAAAATGGATCATAGACTTAAATATAAAGAGTTAAAACTATAACACTTGTAGAAGAAAACTTAAGAGAATATCTTTGTTACCAAAAGACAGGTAAAGATTTCTTCAACGAGACTCAGAAAGCAATAACCGTAAAGGAAATATTTGATAAGCTAGACTTCATCAAAATTACAAACTTCTACTCCACAAGAGATACATTTAGAAAATGAATAAGCAAGGCACAGGCTAGGAAAAAATGTTTTGCGAGACATGTATATCTGACAAAAGAATTATATCCAGAATCTCTCTCTGATGATGGATGACCTTGCAGAGCCTCAGTGAATGTCTGTTGTCACTGGAAGCCCAATTTATGGAGATGGCCTAAAAATCTGTGTGAAGTATCTGCTGAATCCAGAACATACTGGAGGAATGTGATTCTTTTCCAGGCAATGAAAAGCTCCGTATTGCCAACCCCTACAGTGCATTTGTTTTCTGAGGATCTTCCCTTCTTTCCTTCCTTCCCTCCCTTTCTTTCTTTCCTTTCTTTCTTTCCATCTCTCTCTCTCTTTCTCCCTCCCCCCACCTTCTTTCTTTCTTTTCCTTTTTTCTCTTCCTTACTGTGGAAGCCATAAAGCTGGTTCCACTGAGAGGCCTGTTTAAAATGTATACCCGAGGGTTCGTTGTATCAGTCAGGGTTTGTGTTTGCAGACAACAGGATCCACCCTGGCCAGCTGATACAGAACAGGAATGTGTGGAGTTGTTAAAGGGTATTAGGGAGCTCACCACATTTCCAGGAGAGCCAGAAAGACAGAATCTGGGCCAGATGCTGCTTGGCACCCGTAATGCCTGGAACCAAACGCCACAAAGGCTATCACTGTGACCTGTGAAGAATCAGCTCCCTTCCCCAAGCATGCATTTCAGATAAGCCTTCCCCCACATTGTAGCCACCTCCTCATGTGACTCACTTCTGAATTCAAGTCCCAGCAGAGTGGATCGGTTGATAGAATCTAGATCACATTCCTCCAGGCACCTCAGTTGGCTTCTTCCTTAGAATAGTAGGGCTTAAAATAAAGGAAATTAGCAAAATAGTGGAAGAACGTTTTAAAGTGCTGGCTGCTAAAACAATCTCTCCTCTAAACAAAGCAAACAGTTGAGTTAAGTGGGGACATAATAGGAATCACTACACCTACATTTTTTTATTAGTTTCTGCTTTACAACAAAGCGAATCAGTCACACATACACATCTGTTCCCACATCCCCTCCCTCCTGCGTCCCCCTCCTTCCCACCCTCCCCACCCCACCCCTCCAGGCGGTCACAAAGCACTGAGTCGATCTCCCTGTGCTCTGCGGCTGCTTCCCACTATCTATCTACCTTACGTTTGGTAGTGTATATATGTCCATGCCTCTCTTTCGCCTTGTCACAGCCCACCCTTCCCCCTCCCCATATCCTCAAGTCCATTCTCAAGTAGGTCTGTGTCTTTATTCCTGTTTAACCCCTAGGTTCTTCGTGACATTTTTTTTCTTAAATTCCATATATATGTGTTAGCATACGGTATTTGTCACTATGGAGAACAGTATGGAGGTTCCTTAAAAAACTACAAATAGAACTACCATATGACCCAGCAATCCCACTACTAGGCATATACCCTGAGAAAACCATAATTCAGAAAGAGACATGTACCAAAATGTTCATTGCAGCTCTATTCACAATAGCCCAGAGATGGAAACAACCTAAGTGTCCATCATCGGATGAATGGATAAAGAAGATGTGGCACATATATACAATGGAACATTACTCAGCCATAAAAAGAAACGAAATTGAGCTATTTGTAATGAGGTGGATAGACCTAGAGTCTGTCATACAGAGTGAAGTAAGTCAAAAAGAGAAAGACATACACCTACATTTTTTAAAGTCTTTAAAGTGACACAAATCTCTGTGATGCCCTTGGGGATGTAGAATTGCTTGTGTTTCAAGCTGTGAGAACTGGGAATTTGGTAAGGTCCCCTGGCACTCTGTTGTAATTGCTAAAGACACACCTCTTTTCATCAGACCTAGGACTTGTTTTCTCTTCAGGAGATCAAATAGAAGATGAATGGACTGACCGCTTATTTCAGCCCTTGAGAACCTATGATCAGTTAGTCACTGCTAACCATCATTCTAGTTACCCCTTTAGCCCTGATAAATCATGCTACTTATTATGGTGGCTATACATTTCACCTCCTTCTTGTACAACAGAGGCTGGAAAGCTAAAAAAACAAAAACAAAAAAAACAAAAAAACAACCTTTCTCAGACACCTTTGCAGATATGGAGTGTGTTCTGGGCTCCTTCAAGGATATAGGTTAGGGTCTGTGAGTGGGTCAGATATGATAAATCCACTCCAACATTCCTTTCCTTCCTGAAGTCTTGGGATTTCTTTCTCTCTACATTTCCCTTAACAATGTCTAGCATCTCAACTTCCATTTGATGTAGATCCCTGCTGAGATGAAATTTTAACCAACCAAATGAACCATTCAAATTACTCCCAACTATTTCAGCTAGCAAATTCAACCCAAAATGTCCACTAAGTGAACCCATATTAGTGAATTTGGCCCAATCTAAAATTCACTTCTACTCCCATCTTCATCCAGCCCCTTATTATCCATTTTTATGTGTATTTCCCAGTTTTTAACCATATAAATTAGCAAAATCTTATTATTTTTGTCATGTAAGATTTCACTTCTCCAGATTGACTTTGTAATCCCTGGCATATCCTGGGATCTGACTTTAGTTACAAATCTAAAGGCAGTAAGGGGTGGTTAGCATAGTACATGAGGACAAAATGTTACCTCTAAGGCAATATCCTTGACCAAGGTCATTACAGGTATTTAATCAAGGCAGGAACAGTCTCAAGGAAGAAGGGAGAAAAGGCCTCTCCTGCTGAAATTTTGGGAATTGAGATATTCTCAAATGTCCCGTACCACTTCTCCATGTCTCACTCTTTCTCAGTCGATGTCCTAATTTCCACATAAGAATCCTCTTAGAACTGTTAATTCAACCTATTTCATAATTCAGCATCCCAGTGTGAGTTTGATTTTCAGCTACACCAGCCTCGTGGCTTCAAGAGATAGCATAAAAGCCATGTAATTGTAGGATAGTTTCAGGAGCTAAAAATTCTAACTTCTGACTTAACATTTTCTTTCTTTAAAATGTCCAACAGAGTCAGAAGCAGCAAGCTCAGCCCATGGTACTTGCATTCCCCAAGCCCTCCATCATGTAGGCCACCAAAGCCTTGAGTAGGCAGGCCAGGTGATAATTTAAGTAATTGTTTCATCACTGTCCATCATGGACTACCAGAATCCCATCCTCTAAAGCTAACTCAATAATCATTGCCTTGCCTTCAGATCCAACCACTTCACATAACCAACCATCACGCTCCCATTTCCTTGACAGTCTGTTGTTGGTAACCATTCCAAGTACCAATCAGTGCATCTGTCAGGGTCTTTTAGATGCCAACAGCAGAAGCTGTTCTGGCACTTTAAGCTAAAAATATGGTTTAAGAATTTTAGGTAACTCATCTAATCTTCTGGAGGCCAAGAGAACCAGACACAAAACAATGTCCAACCAGTTGTTCTCATAGCAGTTTACAGCCAGAAACCAGCACTGCCACTGCAAAAGATCTGGTATCTTCTGCTACTGCACCTTCTTGAAGAATGGTTGCTCATGTGTGGCTGTCTCCTCGTATTTGTTACTTCTGAATACAGATCTCATGAGGATGTGTCTGATTGCCAGAACATCAATCGTATGACTATACAGTAGTTGGGTGAGGTATGCAGTTGTGAATTTTCTGGCTTCTACCTTGGGAAGAGAGGATTCCTAAAATAGTAAGTTACCAGAATCTAAGGAGGAATTGAAAGTTGTAGGATGACCACTATACTATGTGATAATTAATATTATATATCCATTTGTAACGACCATTACCATAGTGCACACTTATGAGTTAATAGACACAGACACACAATTTCAGTTGCCTGGAGGTCTCTGAGCTTTGGGGATCAGTAAAGACCTCAATTTAAGATTTTGTATCCAGGGCTTCCCTGGTGGCGCAGTGGTTAAGAATGCCTGCCATTGCGGGGTACATGGGTTTGAGCCGTGGTCCGGGAAGATCCCGCATGCTGCAGAGCAACTAAGCCCATGCGCCACAACTACTGAGCCTGCGCTCTAGAGCCCGCGAGCCACAACTACTGAGCCCACATGCCACAACTGCTGAAGCCCATGTGCCTAGAGCCTGTGCTCCGCAACAAGAGAAGCCACCGCAGTAAGAAGCCCACACACCGCAATGAAGAGTAGCCCCCGCTTGCCAACTAGAGAAAGCCCACGCGCAGCAATGAAGACTGAATGCAGACAAAAATAAATAAAATAAATAAATTCAAATAAAAAAAAAGATTTTATATCCAAATGCTACTTTCCTCCAGTAAAATGGAAATGCAGGTGATATAAAGAAGCCAAATTAGCCCACAATGCAATCTTGCCTGCGACAGGAAGGCTAGATGTGTTGTCAAGAATGTCCCTCCTCCTGGAAATTCCATCGTGCTGTCACCATGCAGCATGCCTCAGTGACCCTTTGTCGCCGCAGTCTTGCATACTGGTTCCTCTATTTATAAAGCAGAATTTCTGGGTAGAGGAGCCTTGGCGAATATCTGGCTGCCTCTATGCCAAACTAGGATTAGGATTCTCTGCATCTTGATCACACCAATTGCTCCCAGAATAGATAGAGGCAGGCTATGGCTTAAATTACAGTGTCCAGCCCCACCTGACCCCCAGTAGCCAGTCCGTCGTGCCCACTTCTGGAACAGCTAATGTTCCCTGCCCCTTCTGGGTATTAGGTAGCTGGGGACTACAGCCAGGCCTCTTCTGTATGGTGATGGGGACTCCAGGGTTTGCAGCGGAAGCAGTATCACCTGGGATTAAAGGATTGCCGCTTCTTTAAATCTGATCTCTCTGAGTCATTAGTAGGCTGTTCTTTGGCCCATTTTCTCCTACCATCATTCATTCAGGACTATAATTTGATCCAGAGAAATAGATGTCTGGGTTCAGGAGGATCTTTTCAAGCCAGAAGGGTTGTGTGGGAAGATCATCATTAGCAAGATATATCAAATACCTTATTACCAGGTGGTCTGCCAGGACTCTGCATAAAGAGAAGCATGAGGCACACCCCCTGCCTCGGGGGCATATGGCTCGGAGCAGACATGGGGGCTTGGACAGGTCTGTAAAGGACAGACATGTGATGAAGAAGAGCAGGGAGCAGCTGACTCATAGCCAGACCACAAAATATGGTGCTGACATCGAACCCACTGCTGTTCACCTCCTGCGGGTCCTCATTACCTCATCCTGGAGCTATTTGAGTGGCCTCCTCACTGGTGTCTCCACCTTCAACACTTTCCTTCCTTAGTTCACCCTGAGCGTCCATCACTCTTCTGCTCAAAACCCCCCAGGACTGCCTTTTCATATTGTTAATTGTTTCTGCTATGCAGAAGCTTTTAAGTTTGATGTCCCATTTGTTGTTTTTTGCTTTTCTTGTTTGTGCTTTTGGTGTCATATCCAAAAAATCATTGCCAAGACCAGTGCCAAGGAGCTTCTTCCCTATGTTTTCTTCCAGGAGTTTTATGGTATCAGGTCTTATGTTTAAGTCTTTGATCTATTCTGAGTTACTTTTGTGAGTGGTGTAAGATAGGGGTCCAGTTTCAGCATTCTGCATGTGGCTATCCAGTTTTCCCAACATCATTCATTGAAGAGACTATCCTTTCCCCACTGGGTGTTCTTGGTTCCCTTGTTGAATATTAGCTGACCGTAGATGCCGAAGTTTAACTCTGGGCTCTGTATTCTGTCCCATTGGTCTCTGTGTCTATTTTTATGCCAGTACCTTAATGTTTTTATTACTGTAGCTTTGTAGTATAGTTTGAAATCAAGAAGTATGATGCCTCCAGTTTTGTTCTTTTTCCTCGATGTTGCTTTGGCCATTCAAAGACATGTCTGCAACCCCATGTTCATAGCAGCATTATTTATAGTTGCTAAGATATGGAAACAACCTAAGTGCTCATCAACAGATGTTGGATAGAGATGATATGGAAGTGTGTGTGTGTGTGTGTGTGTGTGTGTGTGTGTATAAAACAGAATACTACTCAGTCTGAGAAAGAAGGACATCCTGCAATTTGCAACAACATAGATGGACCTTGAACACATTATGCTAAGTGAGATAAGTTAGACAGAGAAAGACAAGTACTGTATGATATCACTTATATGTGGAATCTAAAAAAGCCAGAGTTGTAAAACAGAGAGTCAAATGGTTGTTACCAGGAGATGGAGGGTGAGGGGAAAGGACAGATGCTGTTTAAGGGTACAAATTTGCAACAAGTACTAAATAAGTCCTGCACATCTAATGCACAGTATAGTTAACATAGACAACAATATTGTATTATAATCATCAAACTTGCTAAGAGACTAGAACTTAATTATTCCAACCATCAAAAAAAAGGATAATGATGTAACACAATAGAGGTACTAATTATTGCTACAGTGGCAATCATATTACAATGTAAAAATGTATCAAGTTAACATGTTGCACACATATTTATATGTAAAATATATTTCAACAAAACAATTCATAAAAGAATGATACCACCCAAACAGGTGAACAAATCTCCAGGGGCTCCCCCTGAGTCCATAGGCCCTTCTTAATCTTTTGGTTAAAAGAATACATAGCCTCCCACATTATGGAAATTGTACTGTATGATCTGCTAAAAATAACCAAATGCTACTTATAATTCAGGAAATCTTTCATATATATTAAGTTATGTTTTGTTAATCCAAACAGTATCCATTTGAAGTAGTACACAGAACGTTACTTTATTCTGCCCAAAGACAGTGATTGTTGCTTATAAGGATTTCAGTAATTTTCCTTTTCTTGCCCTCTTCTCCCTTGGAGGTTCTACCATTCTTGGTAAAGGCTCAGTTTGTCACAGTTTGACCACCACCTACCTTTCGGCCAGCATGCCCTCTGCTCCCTTTCATGGGCCATCTAATCCGTGTGCTCCACCAGCCACTCAAAAAGCTTGCTCTCCATTTCTCCACCTTTGCTCACACGTTTGCTCTGAAGGCCTCTTCCTGCCAATACCTCCCTCCAACATCATCTGTCCAAACTCTCCCAATTGTTCGAGGCATAATTTAAATGCCACCCACTATCAGAATAACCTGCATCCTTTTTTTTTTAACACAGCTTCCCTGGGCTCTCATTTTCTAGTTTCTTAGTTCTGGGACAAGGTCCAGGAATCTATTTTTTATTGTCCTAAATGATTCTTAAGTCCCGCAGACTCAGGACCCACTCACTAGGGCTACAGATCCAAGACTTTTGGAATTCACAGAAAACCAACAAGGTTTACATATGCATGTACGTACACACACACACACACACACACACACACAAAATCAAGGGACTCAATGCAGGTGCCATATATTTTGCTCAATAAGGATATTATAAAACATCAGGAGAAAAGCACATTGCCATTTATGTCTCCTGGTTAAAACTATGACCCCATCAGCACTGCTTGGTGGAGCCCTGAGTGTGGGCTTAGCCCTGGCCCAGGTCCTGTTGGGAGGTGGGGGACACTGCAAGACGGTCCCTGCCTGAGGGGCCTACAGCCTGAGAAAGGTGGGGCATTGGGTAAGAGTCACTGACTAAAGAACAGTTCATGTCTGTTTCAGTGACAGGGAAGGTCGGAGCAGAAGGTGGCTCTACCAGGCCAGGACCACAGGGCAGGACTTCACAGCTGAGTCTTTCACAGCTGAATGGGAACCTAGGAGGTGAGAGGAAGGGGTGATGTGAGGGTGAGGAGGCGGCCTGGATGAGCATCACCAGCCCAAAGAGCCTTGTGTCCTCAAGAGACAACTTAACTAGGCTCGTCCCCCAAAAGAACTTAAATAACCCAGTGAGAAGGGAACTAAAGGCAGATATCAACTGAGCACTAAAATTGGGCTCTGTAACTCTGCTGTGTATCTATAATTTAGCACCTGTGTATACTTTGTATAAGTATAGTAGAGCATAAAGTGCTGTGGGCCTGGATTCAACGCCCAGCTCTGCTTGGACAGGTCACATGACTTCACTGAGTCTGTTTCCTTATCCAAACGATGGAAATAATATCCGCCTCCCAGGGATGTTGTCAGAATTAGATGAGTGAGTCAGTTCAACCATGACCCTTTCTATGAAACTTCTCTGTTCTCAGCCTCCTGATCCCCTACTTGGAAATAATCATTAACACTTTGTGCTCTATTGTACTTTGTAGAGATTTCTAACACATTTTGTAACATGTTTGTATCTCTCTACTAGACTAAGAGCTCCTTGAGGAAAGAATTATATCTTACTCATGTTAATCCCCAGTGCCTAATGCACTGTCTGTTACAACTAAAAATTCAATAAATGTCTGTTGAAAGACAGAAAGAATGAATATGCTTTATAATACCTACATATTTATAATGTATATGGATATTATTATATATGATAATATGTATAGTATAAAACATTATAAAAATGGTAGAAACTACTTCCATTCCATGTATGAACTTGCCCCTTTTGCAGTATTTCTGTGCTCCTAATGACCAAGTGGTATAATGACTAAGTTTTCACATGACAAAGGAAGTTTGCTAAAAGAGAGTTCAGGGTAAGGACTATAACTTTAAAGCTCCCCCCACCCCATAGGGAAGAGCAGCCCCTTGAATCTTTGGGGTGGTGAGAGATCATCTTTTTGTGAGACCCCCCTGATGTTTTGTAATTAAGGGTTAGTATAAAGACTGCTGTGTTAAGGTAGCTATGAGTCAGAGTGTGTTGTTAATGCCATGGCTAAGGATTCAACAAACACTAGTAATTAGTAAGTGTGTGCATTGTACTTTAGTTTATAATTTCATCACCAGAGGCAATTATTCACTTAAGTAAATATTTTGGCCTGATTATAGGTAATAATACACAAACGTATACTCACATTTCCTCAAGTATGCCTGAAATTCACTAATCTATCCAGGTTCACCAAACATTTGTCATCACCTCTAATCACAGTGCAAGCCTTACATAAACAGCTAATTGGCCTTAAGAATAGAAGGGCAAATGGAGCCACTATTTGAGAACACGTTAATTATCTTTTCTGGCTATGGCTATTCGTTGACCTTTAGTTTTCTCTGAGGCTACCAATATGTAACCACCTCTGCTCCATCAGATGGACCCCAAGAACCTCCAGTGACAGTGTGCTCTCCTTTTCAGATAGGTATAGTCATCGTGAAAATCATCCTTGTTTTGGCAAAGACTGGCTAAATGTCAGCAAACCTATTTCCTCTTCTCCCTGGGAACACAGCTAGACTGTATTTCCTGGGTCCCCTTCTATTAGATACAGCATGTGACTAAGTTCTGGCTGCTCCAGGTACAGGAACGTATCCCATTTGTAGGCTGGAACTTCCACTGTGTTCTCTGCCCCTCATTTGCCGCTGGATGCAGAGGAGTCAGAGAGACATTAAAAGATGACAGAGCCCCTGGAATGAGGTCCCTGAGGCTCAGCTTGGAGGCTACATCAGTAGCTGTAATCTACTTAGGCTAGGTCGGGAATTCATGAATATTTATCATGTTTTATAATTTACATAAACATTACATTTTATTTTTTGCACGATCCTTGGTTAATAATAATAGTTAAGAACACACTTTCATCATTGGTTCATACAATTCATTTCTCAAAAAAGAAAAAGAAGTCAGATGCCAGGCTACATGCTGGCTTGAAAAAGGAGAGATATTGGAAGCAAGATAACCACTAGAAAGGTGATTAAAACAGTCCAAGTGAGAGAGAATAGGGGCCAGAACCAGAGCAATGCCCTGGGAATGAGAAAATTGTTGGGTCTGAGGGTCATTGATGTCAGGACCCAGAAAACATGGAGAAAATATCCACATTTGGTAATCAGACTCACAGTAGCAAATTCTGAGGCCTATGTTGTAGTTAATGAATAGCTAAAGAAATGTAATCAAAACTAATTCTATACTTCTACTACTTAAAAAACTGTTCTTAAACATTAATGGTCCAACTTATTGAGTTAGTTGATATTAATGACAGACCAGAACACCACATCTACTTCCTAACTACCCTCCAAAACACTTCTATACTACATGGAACAACAATTTCTATTTCACATGCAATAACATTAAGCCTATTTAAAAAATAAATATCAAAATGAATAGTATCTAAAATATAATTATAGAAACTCTCATATTTAAATATTTATGCTCAAAATTTAAAACCAACTTAGGGCACAATCACAGACCACATCTTTAGAATTAGAAGCCCACAAAAATAACCAGCTTTGTTCTATCGTATGAAAAATTCAACATATTCTCACATAACTCTAATTGTGTTTTGTTGAATAATTTCAACCTGAAGTTCTAGCATCAAATAAGAAATCATATTCTCCCCTGGGAAACTTCTTAAATTAGTTTGAGGACCTAAGAACTATTGATGTTAAAGAAAAATCACTGAATAATGTTTTAAAAAATTATTTATATATATGAATATATATTCTTTATAAGAACACACCAGAATCATAAGGACACAAAAAATGAAATTAACACTTACTGGAAAATCTATATTAGACAAATACTTTCATATTAATTACACATACAATATTTCTAAAAACTGACTACTCCTATACTGCAGAGCAAATCTTAACAAATATCAAAAGAATTGATATCACAAACTATATTCTCTGACCATAGTAAAAGTATTTTTTAGTATTTAAAACATACTCCTGAGTACGTCACATGTCAAAGAAAAAACAAAGATTGAAATTATAAAATAATTAAAACTAAATCATAAGAAAAACAAGATAGGAACTTATAAGATGCTGTTAAAGCAGTAATGACAGGAAAATTCATAGCCTAACATGTATGTATTATACTGAAAGACATTCTAAACATTAATAAAATAAATAGACAAAGAGTTAGAAATAATGCAAAAGACTAAACACACACACATAGGCATACAGAGAGGGAAAAGAAGACAGTATAATAAAGGAAAGAGCAAAACTTGAAAAAATGTTTAAATACAATAAGGAATAACAGGAATTTTAAAAGTGAAAATAAATACAAATAAAATAAAATTTCTTTTTAAATATAGGAGAATGCTGTGAAAACAATAGGCCAGGGACTTCCCTGGTGGCGCAGTGGTTAAGAATCTGCCTGCCAATGCAGGGGACATGGGTTCGAGCCCTGCTCTGGGATGATCCCACATGCTGCAGAGCAACTAAGCCCGTGTGTCACAACTACTGAGCCTGCGCTCTTGAGCCCACGAGCCACAACTACTGAGCTCACGTGCCACAACTACTGAAGCCCATGCACCTAGAGCCCGTGCTCCGCAACAAGAGAAGCCACCACAATGAGAAACCCGCACACCACAACAAAGAGTAGCCCCTGCTCACCACAACTAGAGAAAGCCCGCACGCAGCAACAAAGACCCAATGCAACCAAAAATAAATAAATAAAAATTAAGAATTAAAAAAACCCAAAAAACAATAGGCCAATCAGTTTTTAAAAAGGCTTAGCCATTCTTGACATTGGTCTTGGTGATAACCTTTTAGATCTGATACCAATAGTAAAGGCAACAAAAAGAAGCATAAAGAAATGAAACTACATCACACTAAAAAGCTGCTGCACTACAAAAGAAACCACCAACAAAATGAAAAGGCAACCTACTGAATGGGAGAAAATATTTGCAAGTCATCTATCTGGTAAGGGATGAATATACAAAGTATATAAAGAACTCATACAGTAGGAGGAAAGTAGGGAGATTGGAAAGGCTAAAACAAAACTGCCAATGTTTCCAGAGGATATAATTGTCTACTGAGAATACTTGAGAATGTCTACAATCCCAATATTAGTACTAATGAAAGAATTTTAGTAAAGTTGTGTATAAAATCAATATATAAAAATCATCAATGTTCTTATAGGCCAAAAATTATCGAATGGAAAATATAATTTTGAAAAGAAATAACATTTGTAACATCAACAAAAACTATAACGTACCTAGGAATAATTCTAACAATGATGCATAAGACATTTGTGGAGACGATTATTTTAAAAATTATTAAAAGAAACGTAAAGAACTTCAAAGAACTTAAAAACAACTTTAAATAGACTATATGTCTTCCAAATTAATGTACAAATTCAATGCAAAAAATAAAATTACCAGTAGGGTTTTCTTTCCACATGATTTGGTCATCTAATTCTAAATTTAATATTTAAAAATATCCAAAACAATTGTGTAGATGAAGAGACTGTGGAGAAAAATTAATCTTATCTTACCAAATAAACTCACTAGAAAGTAAAGTAATTAAATGAGCATGGTATTGTAACATGGATAGACAAAAGACAAATGGGGAGAACAGAGAAACACAGATCTAAGTATATACGCATATAAGCTTGGTGTCATTGCAAGCCAATGGAAGATGGCTAGTTAAGGAATGATGCCTAACCATATGGGAGGAAAACTGTGTCCCTACCCTACATGATGCACAAAAAAGGCATAATCCAGAGGTATTAATGGTTTAAAAAGAAACATTCGAACCTTATAGGAGAAACTATAGAAAATATTAAAAACACAGTGGAAAGAAAAGCTACAAAATGGGAAACTATTTTTGCAACACATTATAATTTTAAAAGGATTAATATCTATAATGTATAATGTAAACAACTACTCAAATTAGAAAGAAAAATGGAGGAGATTTACAAACAATTCACAGAGAAATATATCTGAACAATAAATATGTGAAAATATGCCCCGCCTCACTAATAAATAGAAAAATGCAAATTAAAATGATAATTAAATACCATTTCATACCAATTAGATTGCAAAACATTAAGTCTGATAACACTCCCATTCACTGCTGTCACTTGGTACACCTAGGAGAGTGATTTCGTTGGTGATGTGCAGCCTAGCAGACACTAGAAGGTCTAGGTGTCTGTTCTTAAGATACTGGCAAACATGCTCCAGGAGACATACACAAGCATCTTTTCCCAATTCTTGGTGTTCCAAACTTTCATGACAGTTGCCTTGATGTGGGTCTTTTTTCATTCAGGTGCTAAGCACACGGTAGATTTTTTTTTCTTAATTAATTTATTTATTTTTGGCTGCATTAGGTCTTCAGTTGCTGTGCGTGGGCTTTCTCTAGTTGCGGTGAGTCGGGGCTACTCTTTGTTGCAGGGCATGGGCTCTAGGTGCACGGGCTTCAGTAGTTGCAGCACATGGGCTCAGTAGTTGTGGCATATGGGCTTAGTTGATCCGCGGCATGTGGGATCTCCCTGGACCAGGGATCGAACCCGTGTCCCCTGCATTGGCAGGTGGATTCTTAACCACTACACCACCAAGGAAGTCCCAGTAGACTTTCTTCATCTAGAAATAAACGTACTTAAATTCTTGGAAATGTTAGCACATTTATTTCTTTGATAAATTCCTTCATTCCAAACAGCTTACAAACGTAGTTTCCCCCCAAAAGAGGCCAGGTCCATGCCTACAATAAATAAAGCCCACCAGTTGATAACTCTACCTGCAGTTTCCTTCAACTACCTCTTGCATCATGTATATAGTTAGGCAAGGATTATGGGTGAGGAAAGTCTCCAACATGAAAGAGACAAAGCAAACAAAAAAAAGAGACAATGCAGGGCAGGGAAGCAAGCTCTTCCCTTGCAGCCTATGAATTAGGAGCTGTACACGGGACTTGGGGTCAGTGTTACTCAAGAATCTCCAGAGAAACAGAACCAATGGGAGATATAGATAATCTATAGATAGAGATGATAGAAATAAAGATAGAGATATGATCTGGCTCATGCAGTTGTGGATTGGCAAGTCCTAAATCTTCGAGGCAGACTCGGGCTGAAGGAAACCCCGAGGCAGAATTTCTTCCTTTTGGGGGGACTCAGTGTTTTGACTTACGGCCTCCAACTGATTGGATGAAGCCCACCCATATTATGGAGGATAATCTGCTTTACTCAAAGTCCGCTGCTGATGGTAAATTTTTTTTTTAGTTTGCCTATTTTTAAATTTTTTAATTCAGATAGAGTTGACATATAATATTGTAGTGGCTTCAGGTATACAGCATAATGATTTGATATTTGTGTATATTGCAAAATGATCACTCAAGTAAGTCTTATTAACATCCATCACCATATATAGTCACAAAGTTTTTTTTGTTGTGGTGAGAACTTTTTTGATCTACTCTTTTAGAAACTTTGAAATATGCAATACAGTATTATTAACTGTAGTCGCCATGCTGTACCTTACATCCCCAGGACTTATTTATTTTATAACTGGGCATTTGTATCTTTTGGCCACATTCACCCATTTTGCCCACTCCCACCCTCCCACCTCTGGCAACCATCAATCTGTTCTTTGTATCCTTGAGTTCAGTTTTTTTGTTTTTTGGGGGGGTTTGTGTATGTGTGGGTTTTTTTTTTTTTTAGATTCCAGATATAAGTGAGGGCATATGATATTTCTTTTTCTGTCTGACTTATTTCACTTAGCACAATGCCCTCAAGTTCCATCCATGTTGTCACAGATGGCAAGATTTCATTCTTTTTTATGGCTGAATAATATTTCATTGTGTATATATAATATGTATACCACATTTTCTTTATTCATCCATCCATCAATGGACACTTCGGTGGCTTCCATATCTTGGTTAGTGTAAATAACACTGCAATGAATATGGGGGTGCAGATATCTTTTTCTGAATTAGTGTTTTGGTTTCTTCAGATAAATACCCAGAAGCGGAATTGCTGGGTCCTATGGTAGTTCTATTTTTATTTTTTTGAGGAGACTTCATACAGTTTTCCAATGATTGTAAATGTTAATCATATCTATCTTCACAGCAGCATCTAAACTGGTTTTTGACCAAACAGCTGGGCACTGTAGCTTAGCTAAGTTGACACATAAAATTAATCATTACAGGGTCTCACTGTTGTTCATGTCCCACATATCAAGCATTTATGTAGCACTTACTTTGGGTTTTTTTGTTTTGTTTTTTAATTTTTAAAAGAATTTTATTGAAGTATAGTTGATTTACAATGTTGTATTAATTTCTGCTGTACAGCAAAGTGACTCAGTTATACATATATATTCTTTTTCCACAGTCTTTTCCATTACGGTTCATCACAGAATTTTTTGTCATATTTTTGGACATTGCATATTTCAAGAAAAATATATTGCTCCTTTTATTGAGTTTTTTTTAAAAAATTGTTTTATATTGGAGTAGAGTTGATTAACAATGTTGTGTTAGTTTCAGGTGTACAGCAAAGTGATTCAGTTCTACATATACATGTATCTGTTCTTTTTCAAATTCTTTTCCCAATCAGGTTATTACAGAGTATTGAGCAGAGTTCCCTGTGCTATACAGTAGGTCCTTGTTGGTTAGCTATTTTAAATATAGCAGTGTGTACATGTCAGTCCCAAACTCCCAGCACTTACTTTGCATTAGGCACTTTTCTAAGCACTTTACAAATCTTCATAACAATCACTGAAGTATTTACTATCATTATCCCACTTTTCAGGTGAAGAAAGAGTGCCCAGAGTGTTCAGGTTATACAGCTAGGTATGCCAAAGATCCCCCACCCCTCCTCCTTCTCCTCTTCCTCTTTCTTCTTCTCAACCCCTTGAAAAAAAATAAAGCCATTCTTAGCTTGCTGTCTGTAAACAGATGTCCAGGCTTCCCCCTCCAAAGATTTTAATCTATAGGTGTGGGTACCCGACTGTGACATGTGCTTTAACTTGCCCCTTGGTGACCCAGGAGCATCCCAAAAGTTGCAGGGCAGCAAGAAGTCATTCCTTCCTTCCTTCAGTCATTCAACATGTATCTATTGAACTTTTGTTTGGGACACACAGAGTGAGCAAGGCAGACATGATTTCTGATAGGCAAAGCTTACAGCCTAGCTAGAGAGACAGACAAACCAGTGCCTTAAGTTCAGAGAAATCTGGAGGGCCTTATTTAGTGAATAGACCTGGAGCTTCTCAAGAATAGTCATGGGAGAGGAAGGCTTTGTCCAAGCAGGTTGCATTTCTAAGGTGTGCAGATCATCTCCAGGCCAAAGGGATTCCCTGTCTTCCTGTTCTCTGCATATGGAACCTTCCGGCTTTCTGCTGCTCTCCCATTGGCTTCATAGTGATTTGAATCTACTATTTTATTTTATTTTTTTATTAACTTTCAGCATGCATTTAGGTTTTCACACTGTTCATGCCGACAAAGGTTTATTTCCGACTTTGCATGGATAATGAGCGCACCTCAGCCCCAAGTCTAGGTTTCATTAGATTGAATGTTATAACTTCAAGGTTTGTCAGTATTCCCCAAGTCAATTCTTCTTTTTTTTCTTTTTTTTTTTTGTGAGTTATAAGTTTCAGTTGATTCCACAAATATTTTTTTTTTGCTTTATAACAAATTTAATCACTTATACATATACATATGTTCCCATATCCCCTCCCTTTTGCGTCTCCCTCCCACCCTCCCTATCCCACCCCTCCAGGCGGTCACAAAGCACCGAGCTGATCTCCCTGTGCTATGCGGCTGCTTCCCGCTAGCTATCTACCTTACGTTTGGTAGTGTATATATGTCCATGCCGCTCTTTCACTTTGTCACAGCTTACCCTTCCCCCTCCCCATATCCTCAAGTCCATTCTCTAGTAGGTCTGTGTCTTTATTCCTGGCTTACCCCTATGTTCTTCATGACATTTTTTTTTCTTAAATTCCATATATATGTGTCAGCATACAGTATTTGTCTTTCTCTTTCTGAGTTACTTCACTCTGTATGACAGGCTCTAGGTCCATCCACCTCATTACAAATAGCTCAATTTCATTTCTTTTTATGGCTGAGTAATATTCCATTGTATATATGTGCCACATCTTTTTTATCCATTCATCCGATGATGGACACTTAGGTTGTTTCCATCTCCGGGCTATTGTAAATAGGGCTGCTATGAACATTTTGGTACATGTCTCTTTTTGAATTATGGTTTTCACAGGGTATATGCCCAGTAGTGGGATTGCTGGGTCATATGGTAGTTCTATTTGTAGTTTTTTAAGGAACCTCCATACCGTTCTCCATAGTGGCTGTACCAATTCACATTCCCACCAGCAGTGCAAGAGTGTTCCCTTTTTTCCACACCCTCTCCAGCATTTATTGTTTCCAGATTTTTTGATGATGGCCATTCTGACTGGTGTGAGATGATATCTCATTGTAGTTTTGATTTGCATTTCTCTAATGAGTAAAGATGTTGAGCATCCTTTCATGTGTTTGTTGGCAGTCTGTATATCTTCTGTGGAGAAATGTCTATTTAGGTCTTCTGCCCATTTTTGGATTGGGTTGTTTTTTTTTTTGTTGTTATTGAGCTGCATTAGCTGCTTATAAATTTTGGAGATTAATCCTTTGTCCGTTGATTCATTTGCAAATATTTTCTCCCATTCTGAGGGTTGTCTTTTGGTCTTGTTTATGGTTTCCTTTGCTGTGCAAAAGCTTTTAAGTTTCATTAGGTCCCATGTGTTTATTTTTGTCTTTATTTCCATTTCTCTAGGAGGTGGGTCCAAAAGGATCTTGCTGTGATTTATGTCATAGAGTGTTCTGCCTATGTTTTCCTCTAAGAGTTTGATAGTGTCTGGCCTTACATTTAGGTCTTTAATCCATTTTGAGTTTATTTTTGTGTATGGTGTTAGGGAGTGATCTAATCTCATACTTTTACATATCCCTATCCAGTTTTCCCAGCACCACTTATTGAAGAGACTGTCCTTTCTCCACTGTACATTCCTGCCTCCTTTATCAAAGATAAGGTGACCATATGTCCGTGGGTTTATCTCTGGGCTTTCTATCCTGTTCCATTGATCTATATTTCTGTTTTTGTGCCAGTACCATACTGTCTTGATTACTGTAGCTTTGTAGTATAATCTGAAGTCAGGGAGCCTGATTCCTCCAACTCCGTTTTTCGTTCTCAAGATTGCTTTGGCTATTCGGGGTCTTTTGTGTTTCCATACAAATTGTGAAATTTTTTGTTCTAGTTCTGTGAAAAATGCCAGTGGTAGTTTGATAGGGATTGCATTGAATCTGTAGATTGCTTTGGGTAGTAGAGTCATTTTCACAATGTTGATTCTTCCAATCCAAGAACATGGTACATCTCTCCATCTATTTGTATTATCTTCAATTTCTTTCATCATTGTCCTATAATTTTCTGCATACAGGTCTTTTGTCTCCTTAGGTAGGTTTATTCCTAGATATTTTATTCTTTTTGTTGCAATGGTAAATGGGAGTGTTTCCTTGATTTCACTTTCAGATTTTTCATCATTAGTATATAGGAATGCCAGAGATTTCTGTGCATTAATTTTGTATCCTGCAACTTTACCAAATTCATTGATTAGCTCTAGTAGTTTTCTGGTAGCATCTTTAGGATTCTCTATGTATAGTATCATGTCATCTGCAAACAGTGACAGCTTTACTTCTTCTTTTCCGATTTGGATTCCTTTTATTTCCTTTTCTTCTCTGATTGCTGTGGCTAAAACTTCCAAAACTATGTTGAATAAGAATGGTGAGAGTGGGCAACATTGTCTTGTTCCTGATCTTAGTGGAAATGGTTTCAGTTTTTCACCATTGAGGGCGATGCTGGCTGTGGGTTTGTCATATATGGCCTTTATTATGTTGAGGAAAGTTCCCTCTATGCCTACGTTCTGCAGGGTTTTTATCATAAATGGGTGTTGAATTTTGTCAAAAGCTTTCTCTGCATCTATTGAGATGATCATATGGTTTTTCTCCTTCAATTTGTTAATATGGTGTATCACGTTGATTGATTTGCATATATTGAAGAATCCTTGCATTCCTGGAGTAAACCCCACTTGATCATGGTGTATGATCCTTTTAATGTGCTGTTGGATTCTGTTTGCTAGTATTTTGTTGAGGATTTTTGCATCTATGTTCATCAGTGATATTGGCCTGTAGTTTTCTTTCTTTGTGACATCCTTGTCCGGTTTTGGTATCAAGGTGATGGTGGCCTCGTAGAATGAGTTTGGGAGTGTTCCTCCCTCTGCTATATTTTGGAAGAGTTTGAGAAGGATAGGTGTTAGCTCTTCTCTAAATGCTTGATAGAATTTGCCTGTGAAGCCATCTGGTCCTGGGCTTTTGTTTGTTGGAAGATTTCTTATCACAGTTTCAATTTCAGTGCTTGTGATTGGTCTGTTCATATTTTCTATTTCTTCCTGATTCAGTCTTGGCAGGTTGTGCATTTCTAAGAATTTGTCCATTTCTTCCAGGTTGTCCATTTTATTGGCATAGAGTTGCTTGTAGTAATCTCTCATGATCTTTTGTATTTCTGCAGTGTCAGTTGCTACTTCTCCTTTTTCATTTCTAATTCTATTGATTTGAGTCTTCTCCCTTTTTTTCTTGATGAGTCTGGCTAATGGTTTATCAATTTTGTTTATCTTCTCAAAGAACCAGCTTTTAGTTTTATTGATCTTTGCTATCGTTTCCTTCATTTCTTTTTCATTTATTTCTGATCTGATCTTTATGATTTCTTACCTTCTGCTAACTTTGGGATGTTTTTGTTCTTCTTTCTCTAGTTGCATTAGGTGCAAGGTTAGGTTGTTTATTCGAGATGTTTCCTGTTTCTTAAGGTGGGATTGTATTGCTATAAATTTCCCTCTTAGAACAGCTTTTACTGCATCCCATAGGTTTTGGGTCGTCATGTCTTCATTGTCATTTGTTTCTAGGTATTTTTTAATTTCCTCTTTGATTTCTTCAGTGATCACTTTGTTATTAAGTAGCGTATTGTTTAGCCTTCATGTGTTTGTATTTTTTACAGCTCTTTTCCTGTCATTGATATCTAGTCTCATAGCATTGTGGTCGGAAAAGATACTTGATACAATTTCAATTTTCTTAAATTTACCAAGGCTTGATTTGTGACCCAAGATATGATCTATCCTGGAGAATGTTCCATGAGCACTTGAGAAAAATGTGTATTCTGTTGTTTTTGGATGGAATGTCCTATAAATATCAATTAAGTCCATCTTGTTTAATGTATCATTTAAAGCTTGTGTTTCCTTATTTATTTTCATTTTGGATGATCTGTCCATTGGTGAAAGTGGGGTGTTAAAGTCCCCTACTATGATTGTGTTACTGTCGATTTCTCCTTTTATGGCTGTTAGTATTTGCCTTATGTATTGAGGTGCTCCTATGTTTGGTGCATAAATATTTACAATTGTTATATCTTCTTCTTGGATCGATCCCTTGATCATTATGTAGTGTCCTTCTTTGTCTCTTCTAGTAGTCTTTATTTTAAAGTCTATTTTGTCTGATATGAGAATTGCTACTCCAGCTTTCTTTTGGTTTCCATTTGCATGGAATATCTTTTTCCATCCCCTTACTTTCAGTCTGTATGTGTCTCTAGGTCTGAAGTGGGTCTCTTGTAGACAGCATATATATGGGTCTTGTTTTTGTATCCATTCAGCCAATCTGTGTCTTTTGGTGGGAGCATTTAGTCCATTTACATTTAAGGTAATTATCGATATGTATGTTCCTATTCCCATTTTCTTAATTGTTTTGGGTTCGTTATTGTAGGTATATTCCTTCTGTTGTGTTTCTTGCCTAGAGAAGTTCCTTTAGCATTTGTTGTAAAGCTGGTTTGGTGGTGCTGAACTCTCTCAGCTTTTGCTTGTCTGTAAATGTTTTAATTTCTCCATCAAATCTGAATGAGATCCTTGCTGGGTAGAGTAATCTTGGTTGTAGGTTTGTCTCCTTCATCACTTTAATTATGTCCTGCCACTCCCTTCTGGCTTGTAGAGTTTCTGCTGAGAGATCAGCTGTTATCCTGATGGGGATTCCCTTGTGTGTTATTTGTTGTTTTTGCCTTGCTGCTTTTAATATGATTTCTTTGTGTTTAATTTTTGACAGTTTGATTAATATGTGTCTTGGCGTATTTCTCCTTGGATTTATTCTGTATGGGACTCTTTGTGCCTCCTGGACTTGATTAACTATTTCCTTTCCCATATTAGGGAAGTTTTCAACTATAATCTCTTCAAATATTTTCTCAGTCCCTTTCTTTTTCTCTTCTTCTTCTGGAACCCCTATAATTCGAATGTTGGTGCGTTTAATGTTGTCCCAGAGATCTCTGAGACTGTCCTCTGTTCTTTTCATTCTTTTTTCTTTATTTTGCTCTGCAGCAGTTATTTCCACTATTTTATCTTCCACCTCACTTATCCATTCTTCTGCCTCAGTTATTCTGCTATTGATCCCATCTAGAGTATTTTTTATTTCGTTTATTGTGTTTTTAATCGATGCTTGATCCATCTTTAGTTCTTCTACGTCCTTGTTAACTGTTCCTTGCATTTTGTCTATTCTATTTCCAAGATTTTGGATCTGGGAAATAGAATCTTGGATCATCTTTACCATCATTATTCTGAATTCTTTTTCAGGTAGACTGCCTATTACCTCTTCATTTGTTAGGTCTGGTGGGTTTTTATCTTGCTCCTTCTCCTGCTGTGTGTTTTTCTGTCTTCTCATTTTGCTTATGTTACTGTGTTTGGGGTCTCCTTTTTGCAGGCTGCAGGTTCGTAGTTCCTGTTGTTTTTGGTGTCTGTCCCCAGTGGCTAAGCTTGCTTTAGTGGGTTGTGTAAGCTTCCTGGTGGAGGGGACTAGTGCCTGTGTTCTGGTGGATGAGGCTGGATCTTGTCTTTCTGGTGGGCAGGTCCATGTCTGGTGGTGTGTTTTGGGGTGTCTGCGGACTTTTTATGATTTTAGGCCACCTCTCTGCTAATGGGTGGCGTTGTGTTCCTGTCTTGCTAGTTGTTTGGCATAGGGTGTCCAGCACTGTAGCTTGCTGGTCGTTGAGTGAAGCTGGGTGCTGGTGTTGAGATGGAGATCTCTGGAAGATTTTTGCCGTTTGATATTATGTGGAGCTGGGAGGTCTCTTGTGGACCAGTGTCCTGAAGTTGGCTCTCCCACCTCAGAGGCACAGCACTGACTCCTGGCTCCTCAATTTGGGATGATTTGTTGTCTATTCATGTATTCCACAGATGCAGGGTACATCAAGTTGATCGTGGAGCTTTAATCTGCTGCTTCTGAGGCTGCTGGGAGAGGTTTCCCTTTCTCTTCTTTGTTCTCACAGCTCCTGGGTCTCAGCTTTGGATTTGGCCCTGCCTCTGCGTGTAGGTCACCGGAGGGCGTCTGTTCTTCGCTCAGACAGGACAGGGTTAAAGGAGCAGCCTCTTCGGGGACTCTGGCTCACTCAGGCCGGGCGGGAGGGAGAGGCACGGAGTGCGGGGTGAGCCTGCAGCGGCAGAGGCCGGCGTGACATTGCACCAGCCCGAGGCGCGCCGTGCGTTCTCCCAGGGAAGCCGCCCCTGGATCCCGGGACCCCGGCAGTGGCGGGCTGCACAGGCTCCCGGAAGGGCGGTGTGGACAGTGACCTGCGCTCGCACACAGGCTTCTTGGCGGCGGCAGCAGCAGCCCCAGCGTCCCATGCCCGTCACTGGGCTCCGCGCTTTCAGCCGCGACTTGCGCCCGTCTGCGGAGCCCCTTTAAGCAGCGCTCTTAATCCCTCTCCTCGCGCACCAGGAAACCAAGAGGGAAGAAAAAGTCTCTTGCCTCTTCGGCAGCTCCAGAGTTTTCCCGGACTCCCTGCCGGCTAGCTGTGGCACATTAGCCCCCTTCAGGCTGAGTTCTCGCCGCCAGCCCCAGTCCTTTCCCTGCGCTCTGACCGAAGCCCGAGCCTCAGCTTCCAGCGCCGCCCGCCCCGGTGGGTGAGCAGACAAGCCTCTCGGGCTGGTGAGTGCCGCTCGGCACCGATCCTCTGTGCGGGAATCTCTGCGCTTTGCCCTACCCAGGTATGTGGGGAGTTTCTTGCCTTTTGGGAGGTCTGGGGTCTTCTGCCAGCGTTCAGTAGGTGTTCTGTAGGAGTTGTTCCACGTGTAGCTGTATTTCTGGTGTATCCGTGGGGAGGAAGGTGATCTTCGCGTCTTACTCTTCCGCCATCTTACCCGGAAGTCCCCATTTCTTCTTAAAAAGGTCAAATGGAGGAATTCCCTGGCAGTCCAGTGGGTAGGACTCGGCACTCACTGCCGTGGCCCAGGTTCAATCCCTGGTCGGGAAACTAAGAATCTTGCAGGCTGCACAGAGCGTTCCCCTCCTCCCCCGAAAAGAAAGGTCAAAATCTGAATCTACTATTTTAATACATTTTTTCCTTTCAACTTTTCTCTTTGACTTAATCTCAATTTCAGTTCCTGCCGTAAGCTTGAAAGTATCATGGTATAATTTGAAAAGAATTCACTAGGAAGGAAAAATAGTGAAATGGCTATCCCAGTAAAATCATAGAAGATGTAGAATTTAGAATTGGAAATGCTGCATTTCTCGTCCTGCAACTGTGTTCACTTCTGTGCCTTTGAAAGTCCTTATTTTCTCGTCCCTTTTCTTTTGGTTTTGAACAAACCGGGTAAAAAGACACACCCCAAAGCTCTGGGAGGGCCTCATAAACTGGTATCTAGGCAGAGTAAAGCAGTTCTGCTTTCCGGGTATCTGGTTATGAGTTTCTAAAGCTCTTGCTTCACCCAGTCTACTCTGATGCTCAGGTATCTAGAGGCAAGCTTTGAAAATGACCTACTCCTCTTTTATAGTACGTGGCCTGTTTTTAATCATGTTGCTTGTTTCCTTATTACTGAGTTTTAAGAGTTTGTTGTATAAGTTGGATAGCAATTCCTTATCAGGTATGCGTTTTGCAAATATTTTCTTACAGCCTGTGACTTGTATTCTCATTTTCTTGGCCACGTCTTTTGTAGAGCAGAAGTTTTAAATCTTAATGAAGTCCAGCTTATCAATTATTTCTTTCATAGATCATGTCATTGGTGGTGTATCTAAAAAGTCATCATCAAACCCAGGTTATCTAGATTTTCTCCTATGTTTGGAATACTTCTCAGCAATAAAAAAAAAAATTTATGCTCAACATGGATGAACCTCAAAACAATTACACAAGTGGAAGACAGGCAAAAGCAGAGTACATCTTTTTTTATTTTTTAACATCTTTATTGGAGTATAATTGCTTTAGAGTGATGTGTTAGTTTCTGCTTATAACAAAGTGAATCAGCTATACAGTACGTCTTGTATGATACCAGCTATATAAATCTTTAGAGAACACAAACTAATCTACAGTGATCGAAGACAGATTGTGGTTCCCTGGGGAAGAGAGCTGGGGGTGGGGGGAAGGGACTGGAGGAGAGGATTAGAAAGGAGGTGAGGAGACCTTTTGCAGGGTTGGATGTATTCACTGTCTTGACTGTGGTGATGGTTTTACATGTATATACATATGTCAACACTTGTCAAATTATATAGTTTAAATAGGTGATGTTTATTGCATGTCAGTTATACCTCAATAAAGTTATTAAAATAATACTTATGTGATAGATGCAGAGTTTAAAGAAGAGGGAATGAGAAGGTCTGATCTATATGGTAAATTTTTCTAAAAGTTGGAGGTGGGGCATCTAAAACACAGGTCACAGCAGTTTTATATACAGGTAGGGACACCCCTTCGGTCACAGGAGGGAGAAAAGAGAGTCTGGGGAGAGATGCCATTTCCTGCATCGTGAATCTCTTCAGTTCTTCAGTTACTTCTTCTTCCTCTTGTCTCTCTTCATCCTTTCTCTGGGCCTCCAGTTCCATCAGGTCTTCATTAGTAAGCTCCTCATGTTACACAGCAAGGAGTTCAATGAAGTTGTCCTCTTTCAGATCTAGCTTGAAATAAAGATACTGTACTACTGTACTCTACACAGTACTGCACAGTAAAGTGCACAAAAGCACAACCACTTGTAGAGGATGCATGCATGTGATAAGGTGCGCCAGACACATGAACTAACTTACGTGATTGGACATGCGAACACACATTCGCATCTTTGAAAGTTCGCAACTTGAAGGTTCATATATAGGGGGCTTACTGTAGTTGAATTAAGAATGGGAGGAGTTGGGGCTTCCCTGGTGGCACAGTGGTTGGGAGTCCGCCTGCCGATGCAGGGGACGCAGGTTCGTGCCCCGGTCCGGGGGGATCCCGCATGCCGTGGAGCGGCTGGGCCCGTGAGCCGTGGCCGCTGGGCCTGCGCGTCCGGAGCCTGTGCTCCACAGCGGGAGAGGCCGCAGCAGTGAGAGGCCCGCGTACAGCAAAAAAAAAAAATGAATGGGAGGAGTTGAAAGCGGTGATCAGAGAGCAGAGAGTAAACGCTGGATCTAGTCACGTTCAAGGTAGATAAGCTTTGGATGGTAACAAAGTTCATGGTGTGATTGTTGAGTTGGACACTGAGGGCCTTGGAGTGGTAACTTAAGAAAGTCTATGTGGATGTACTGTTGGGAAGATTGTCTGGATTGTCTGGATTTTGCTGATTGCCATCACTGGAGCATCATTTAACATGCTCTCTTCCTCTATTTTCTGTGAATTGATATTTTGATGTAGAAACCTAATCAGGTTCAAGTTGGTTGGTTTGTTTTTGCTTTTGTTTCTTCATTTTTCTCTTTTTTTGCAAGACTCCTTCACAAGTAGTGGTGTGTACTTTTATCAGGACATATGTGGTGTCTGGTTGTGTCTCTTTCTATGATACTAGCATACGTTGGTGATCTTCACCGAGATTTGCTTATTTTGAATGGTGCCGTTCTAAATCAATCATTCCTTGTTCACTTACTATCTTCCATAAAGAAAAAACTCCCCTCATCAATTATTTAGTTACCTGAAGATACAGTTCATAAAGGGTAAATGCTTGATGTTTTCCCTTTATTTACTAATTTTCAAAATCATGAGTTGCCTTCCTAGCATCCCTCCAAAGGTGATGAATTAGTTTTAGTTTTAAAATTCTGAAGACGTGGATTCATACACATTTGATGTGCTTCAACCCATTTAATTTCTATTCTTACCAACACTTGCTTGTCCCACTTTCGGTCAGTGGAAGCCTCTTTAAGTTAGCTCCTGTGTCCCTTACTTCCTTGTCACATGACCTAGTGGTGTTTAATAGTTTCACTGCCTTCTGGAACAAGCAGACATTCCAAGATGGACTTATGTAGTTCCTGCCTCAGACCTGGAATGAGCCGTTTCCAAGGAGTCCTGATTCCTTTCAGTGGGAAATAAAATATAGAGACCATCATCGAGGTGCCTGGAGTTTCCATTGCCACTGGGTTAACCACTGTTTCTTGGTCACTTCCGAAGGCAGAGCTAGGAAACACTTTTTTTTTTTTAAGATAAAATACATCATGAATTCATATGGATGTCAGTCACTTTAACATTCATGGAAACAAAACATCCAATTTACAAATAAATTGCAAGTTTGAAGAAAGAGATGGAAGGGAAACCTATAGATATAAAAAGACTTAAGGGATATGCCAGCTATGAGAATGTCACCCCAAATAACTTTAAATTAGTGCTTTTTGTTTCAGCATATGTAAAATAATATGTAAAAATATAAAAGATCCACGGAGCACTTTTTGTAAATCTTGAAAGAAGTAAGAAATGAGGTAAATTGAACATTGGAAACTCATCTGAATTGAGCGCATATAAATTCTCTTATGCTATTTTTGTGAATACTTTTTTTCACCTGTATAAATAAAGCTAGCTTTGAAGCAAACTCTGTGTCAACAAGTGTTTTAAACAGTTAGAACCTGACACTGGGTCTAAAACCGGTTTGAGGGCTTCCCTGGTGGCGCAGTGGTTGAGAGTCCGCCTGCCGATGCAGGGGACACGAGTTCGTGCCCCAGTCCGGGAAGATCCCACATGCAGCGGAGCAGCTGGGCCCGTGAGCCAAAGCCGCTGAACCTGCATGTCTGGAGCCTGTGCTCCACAACAGGAGAGGCCACAACAGTGAGAGGCCTGCGTACCGCAAAAAAAAAAAAAAAAGGCTTGATTCTGGAAAGTAAGTCTTGTACAGCTGCCTCTGTGTGAAGAAGCATTTTAAAGAAATACGCACTCATTGAATTCTTTGATTGCCATGACGATACACTGGTGTTCCAAGGTCCAGACAGGCACATAGCTTTGATAATGAAAGCAAATATTTGCCATCCTTAGAAAGCAATACAAAACACCCAGCTCCAGCACATCTCAGGCTTTTGTGTGTGTGCACGAATACTCCTTCCTGCATGTTGAACATCTGCTTCAATTGTCCTTGTATCTCTGTAACTATGCTTTGATTCAGAGTGACTTTCTCAAATTATGGAATTTACTTGCATCGAACACATACTGCAAATAAAAAGGAATAAATGGCTGAAGGAGAAGCCAAGAGGAGAAGGATAGGGAGGAACAGGAAAAGGAAGACTAGCTCTGGGACCTCTGAGGGCCGGAGCATGATGATCTGGGTCCAGAACCGGAGCTCCAAGACTGGCCCAGACCTCAGAGTTCACCCAAGACTGCCAAGAAAGAGCAGCGCCCACGTCCGGAGCTTAGCACTACAGGCACTCCTACCGAGGGTCTCCCAGCTTCTCTGTACCACTCCCACTTCGGGTAGAAGGCCCCTAGCACTGCTTGCCACTCCATAGCGAGGACCTGTGCTGTCACTGTGCTTCAGATGTGACCCCTCCCACCGAGCTTCCTCCAAATGCTAGAACCCATTTCCAAGGTCACTGCTAATGACAACAGACCCCAAAATCCCGACTATTCCCAAGCTTCTGGAAACACAATAGAAGAGGTGGGAGGAGGACTGGCTTTTTTCCAGAACAGGTGGGTAGATGGAGGGCTTGATCATTCACACTCAAGGGGCAGACTGAGCTCTGTTCTCTGCACCCCGTGCTGCAAAGGCATATGCTATGACGGGTACCCCAGTGACAGCTGTGGGAGGTGGGGCAAGGGCACCAGCAGGGGAGGCTGAGGACACGGGGGTCTGCCCACCTCAGATCAGGCTCAGTTGCCTCAGCCCTCTTAGCAGCAAGCACAGGCCCAGTTTGGGGGGGACAAGGACCCACAGCTGTGTTAGGGAGACCTCACCACGTTGGCCCAGCTTCCCTATCTCTGAGCATAGATGCTAATAGTGCCAGCTTCATGGGCTGCTGAGGTGTTAGATGTGATGATGTAAGTGGTCCTCACTGCGGGGCCCGGCGTCTGGTCAGAGTGCATAGAGAGACTGGGACCAGGGTCTGCTACTCTCGGCAGACCTACCTGTGTGTTCAGGGAGCTGGGTGCTTGGGAAGGGATGTCACCCGGAGGAGGGGAGCCCTGGTAGCACCGGCACGTCGACCGAGGATCCCCGAGGGGCAAGGACTCGCCCGACAGGCCTTGGGGTTCTTGGAACCACTTGGGGCAGGTGCACTCAGCCAAGACAAAGGAGTGAACGCCAGACCCCGCAGTCCTGCCGGCCAGATGACACCCGTCTTGATGGACAGGGTGAGCGTGAGGCAGCTCCCGGGCCCTGGCTGCATTCTTGAGCTGCAGGAGAGGCCGCCCTTGGGTTTCGGGTCGTTCACTGACCCGAGGCCCTACTTCCTCGTCCTCTCCTCCCCCAGTCCGTCCCCACCTTCTTGTTAAAACTGTTTAAAGGGTTCTGTCAGTGAATGATCTTATTCATAGAGCAGGGGTGATGACAGTTTGCAGAGCTAAATGGGCACTTAACTGTGTGTCTAATAAATCTGCAACCAAAGTAAACAGAGGGAAGAGGGTTTGGGAAGGAAAGGAGGTCAGGTATGAAAAGAGCCTGTCACAGTGATTTACCAGCCCTTGCAGCAGGCAGCGTCTGCCCTGCACCCTCCTGGCCACCGCGGGCCCAGAGCAGCAAGGGACGGATGGTGCACATGGCTGGACAGGCATACACCGATGGACGGGCACACAGAGATGGACAGGCACACACGGCTGGACAGTCACACACGGCTGGATGGGCACACACAGATGGATGTGCACACATGGCTGGGCAGGCACACACAGATGGACGGGCACACACGGCTGGGCAGGCACACACAGATGGACGGGCACACACAGATGGACGTGCACACATGGCTGGACAGGTACACATGGCTGGATGGGCACACACAGATGGACAGGCACACACAGATGGACGTGCACACACGGCTGGGCAGGCACACACAGATGGACGGGCACACACGGACAGGCACAGACGGCTGGGCAGTCACACACAGATGGATAGGCACACACAGATGGACGGGCACACATGGCTGGACAGGCACATACGGCTGGATGGGCACACACAGCTGGACAGGCACACACGGCTGGACGGGCACACACGGCTGGGCGGGCACACACAGATGGACAGGCACACACAGAAAGATGGGCACACACTGCTGGATGGGCACAGACAGGCACACACAGATGGACAGGCACACACGGCTGGACGGGCACACACGGCTGGTCGGGCACACACGGACAGGCCCACACGGCTGGACGGGCACAGATGGCTGGACGGAGGGAGGAGGTGGGGAGGGCCGCGCATCCACTGCGCACTGGAGAGGCAAGTGCAGAAGGAGGCCGGGAGGCTGAAACATGCTGGTGCCGAACCCCATCCTTTTCGGGATCCGCACCCGGATTACAGCTGTTGTTACCAGGACCTTTCTGCCGCCCCAAACCACCCTCCTCCCAGGATTTGGGTGACAGTCTGGGATTAGAGGCATAATTCAGGTGACTTACGAAACACCTGTTGTTCCAGTGCTAATCACCCTCCCAGGTGCACAAGGGGCCAGCTTAACCCTCTCTTAGTGGCCCAGCCTGGTGAGGACATCGTGCGGATGCATCTTCCATGAATCACCATCCTTGCCCAGAAAGAACACCAGCTCACAGGGTAGGGGCAGGGGCAAACACCACAGAAATCTACCTGGAACCCCTGCTGTCGCTCTGAAACTCACTGAAGTATAAGTGTCTCCGGCAAGATGTTAGCTTATTTGAGGGCAGAGACATATTCCTTGGCCCCCTCCTGCCTCCCCTGCCCTTGGCAGGCACAGGGGAGACACTGAGCAAGTACCTGCTGACGCTGGTGGTGGCCCTAGAAGCCCAGGCACCCGGCTTTCTGAGGGCAGAGGATGCCCCTGGCTTCCCACCTGGCTGCTGGAGCCTCTCTCAAGGGGCTGCCGTCTCCCCCAGCCTCCCCCTGACACCCCGCCCACTAGTCGAAAGGGCGTGTCAGGCTGCTGCCCACCCCGAGGCTTGAGAAGGAGGCTCCACGCTCGGAGCTGAGCCCGGGTGCAGCTGTCACCTCCAGCCCTTGCCCCCGGCCCCCCGCCCTGCCCCACCCTCCAGGACCAACTCAGCCCCCTGCAGCCATCTCTGCACAGCACCTCGTGCACCAGGTCAAGCCACCTCTCACCCCCCCACCACCAGCTACAAATATGGTTTTGGACTAAATAGGATTTAATTTAATTAAGTTGTTTATTTCACATTTCACATTATTTTTTACTATGTATAAAATATTTATGTCACAACTAACTGCTGAACAATTATCGACAAGAAGACACTGGAACTCACCAAAAAAGATACCCCACATCCAAAGACAAAGGAGAAGCCACAATGAGAGGGTAGGAGGGGCGCAGTCACAATAAAATCAAATCCCATAACCACTGGGTAGTTGAGTCACAAACTGGAGAACAGTTATACCACAGAAGCGCATCCACTGGAGTGAAGGTTCTGAGCCCCACGTCAGGCTTTCCAGCCTGGGGGTCTGGCAATTGGAGGAAGAATAAAGAGAGAATCAGACTTTGAAGCCTAGCGGGATTTGACTGCAGGACTTTGACAGGTCTGGGGGAAACAGAGACTCCCCTCTTGGAGGGCACACACAAAGTGGTGTGAGCATCAGGACCCAGGGGAAGGAGCAGTGACCTCATAGGAGACTGAACCAGATCAACCTGCTAGTGTTGGGGGTCTCCTGCAGGGATGGGGAGGGGGGGCTGTGACTCACTGCGGGGACAGGGACACTGGCAGCAGAGGTGCTGGGAAGTACTCCTTGGCGTGAGCCCTCCTGGAGTCAGCCATTAGCCCCACCAAAGAGCTTGCAGGCTCCAGTGCTGGGTCGCCTCAGGCCAAACAACCAACAGGGAGTGAACTCAGCCCCACCCATCAGCAGACAAGCGGATTAAAGTTTTACTGAGCTCTGCTCAGCAGAGCAACATCCAGCTGTACCCACCACCAGTCCCTCCCATCAGGAAGCTTGCACAAGCCTCTTAGATAGCCTCATCCACCAGAGGGCAGACAGCAGAAGCAAGAAGAACTATAATCCTGCAGCCTGCAGGATGAAAACCACATTCACAGAAAGATAAACAAAATGAAAAGGCAGAGGACTATGTACCGGATGAAGGAAAAGATAAAACCCCAGAAAAACAACTAAATGAAGTGGACATCAGCAACCTTCCAGAAAAAGAATTCAGAATAATGATAGTGAAGATGATCCAGGACCTCGAAAAAGAATGGAGGCAAAGTTTGAGAAGATGCAAAAAATGTTTAACAAAGACTTAGAAGAATTAAAGAACAAACACCTAGAAGAATTAAAGAACAAACAAACAGAGATGAACAATACAATAAGTAAAATGAAAAATACTCTAGAAGGAATCAATAGCAGAATAACTGAGGCAGAAGAATGGATAAGTGACCTGGAAGACAGAATGGTGGAATTCACTGCCACAGAACAGATAAAGAAAAAAGAATGAAAAGAAATGAAGACAGCCTAAGAGACCTCTGGGACAACGTTAAACACACCAACATTTGCATTATTGGGGTCCCAGAAGGACAAGAGAGAGAGAAAGGACCTGAGAAAATATTTGAAGAGATTATAGTCAAAAACTTCCCTAACATGGGAAAGGAATTAGCCACCCATGTCCAGGAAGTGAATAGAGTCCCAGGCAGGATAAACCCAAGGAGAAACATGCCAAGACACATAGTAATCAAACTGACAAAAATTAAAGGCAAAGAAAGATTATTAAAAGCAACAAGAGAAAAATGACAAATAACATATGAGGGAAATCCTGTAAAATTAACAGCTGATTTCTCAGCAGAAACTCTACAGGCCAGAAAGGGGTGGCATGACATATTTAAAGTGATGAAAGGGAAGAACGTACAACCAAGATTACTCTACCAGGCAAGGATCTCATTCAGATTCGATGGAGAAATCAAAAGCTTTACACACAAGCAAAAGCTAAGAGAATTCAGCACCACCAAACCAGCTCTACAACAAATGAAAAGGAACATCTCTAAGTGGGAAACACAAGAGAAGAAAAGAACCTACAAAAACAAACCCAAAACAATTAAGAAAGTGGTAATAGGAACATACATACTGATAATTACCTTAATGTGAATGGATTAAATCCTCCAAAAAAAGACATAGGCTCGCTGAATGAATACAAAAACAAGACCCATATATATGCTGTCTACAAGAGACCCACTTCAGACCTAGGGACACATACAGACTGAAAGTGAGTGGATGGAAAAAGATATTCCATGCAAACGGAAATCAAAAGAAAGCTGGAGTAGCAATACTCATATCAGATAAAATAGACTTTAAAATAAAGAATGTTACAAGAGACAAGGAAGGACACTACATAATGATCAAGGGATCAATCCAAGAAGAAGATATAACAATTATAAATATATATGTACCCAACATAGGAGCACCTCAATACATAGCTATAAAAGAGGAAATCGGGGCTTCCCTGGTGGCGCAGTGGTTGAGAGTCTGCCTGCCGATGCAGGGGACATGGGTTCATGCCCCGGTCTGGGAAGATCCCACATGCCGTGGAGCAGCTGGGCCTGTGAGCCATGGCCGCTGACCCTGCGTGTCCGGAGCCTGTGCTCCGCAACGGGAGAGGCCACAACAGTGAGAGGCCCGTGTACCGCAAAAAAAAAGAAAAGAAAAGAAAAATCTTCCAACAAACAAAAGTCCAGGACCAGATGGCTTCACAGGTGAATTCTATCAAGCATTTAGAGAAGAGCTAACACCCATCCTTCTCAAACTCTTCCAAAAGATTGCAGAGGAAGGAACACTCCCAAACTCATTCTACGAGGCCACCATCACCCTGATACCAAAACCAGACAAAGATACTACAAAAAAAGAAAATTACAGACCAATACCACTGATGAATATAGATGCAAAAATCCTCAACAAAATACTAGCAAACGGAATCCAAAAACACATTAAAAGGATCATACACCAGGATCGAGTGGGGTTTATCCCAGGGATGCAGGGATTCTTCAATATATGCAAATCAATCAATGTGATGCACCATATTAACAAATTGAAGAATAAAACCATATGATCATCTCAATAGATGCAGAAAAAATTTCTGACAAAATTCAACACCCATTTTTTGGTAAAAACTCTTCCAGAAAGTGGGCACGGAGGGAACCTACCTCAACATAATAAAGGCCATATATGACAAACCCACGGCAAACATCATTCTCAATGGTGAAAAACAGAAAGAATTTCCTCTAAGATCAGGAACAAGACAAGGATGTGTACTCTTGCCACTATTATTCAACATAGTTTTGGAAGTCCTAGCCATGGAAATCAGAGAAGAAAAAGAAATAAAAGGAATACAAATTGGAAAAGAAGAAGTAAAACTGTCACTGTTTGTGGATGACATGATACTATACATAGAGAGTCCTAAAGATGCCACCAGAAAACTACTAGAGCTAATCAATGAATTTGGTAAAGTTGCAGGATACAAAATTAATGCACAGAAATCTCTTGCATTCCTATACAGTAACAATGAAAGATCAGAAAGAGAAATCCAGGAAACAATCCCATCCACCATTGCAACAAAAAGAATAAAATACCTAGGAATAAACCTACCTAAGGAGGTTAAAGACCTGTACTCAGAAAACTATAAGACACTGATGAAAGAAATCAAAAATGACACAAACATATGGAGAGATATACCATGCTCTTGGATTGGAAGAATTAATGTTTTGACAATGACTCTACTACCCAAAGCAATCTACAGATTCAATGCAATCCCTATCAAATTACCAATGGCATTTTTTACGGAACTAGAAGAAATCTTAAAATTTGTATGGAGACACAAAAGACCCCGAATAGCCAAAGCAATCTTGAGGGGAAAAAAAAGAGCTGGAGGAATCAGACTCCCTGACATAGACTATACTACAAAGCTACAGGAATCAAGACAATATGGTACTGGCACAGAAACAGAAATATAGATCGATGGAACAGGATAGAAAGCCCAGAGATAAACCCACACACCTATGGTCATCTAATCTATGACAGAGGAGGCAAGGGTATACAATGGAGAAAAGACAGTCTCTTCAGTAAGTGGTGCTGGGAAAACTGGACAGCTACATGTAACAGAATGAAATTAGAGCACTCCCTAGCACCATACACAAAAATAAACTCAAAATGGATTAAAGACCTAAAGGTATGACCAGACACTATAAAACTCTTAGAGGAAAACATAGGAAGAACAGTCTTTGACATAAATCACAGCAAGATCTTTGTTGACCTACCTCCTAGATTAATGGAAATAAAAACAAAAATAAACAAATGGGACCTAATGAAACTTAAAAGCTTTTGCACAGCAAAGGAAACTATAAACAAGATGAAAAGACAACCCTCAGAATGGGGGAAAATATTTGCAAACGAATTAACGGACAAAGGATTAATCTGCAAAATATATAAACAGTTCATGCAGCTCAATATTAAAAAAAAAAAAAACAACCCAATCAAAAAATGGGCAGAAGACCTAAATAGACATTTCTCCAAAGAAGACATACAGATGGCTAAGAGGCACATGAAAAGATGCTCAACATCACTAATTATTAGAGAAATGCAAATCAAAACTACAATGAGTTATCACCTCACACCGATTAGAATGGTCATTATCAGAAAATCTACAAACAAATGCTGGAGAGGGTGTGGAGAAAAGGGAACCCCCTTGCACTGTTGGTGGGAATGTAATAGAATTAATAGAACTGCCATATGACCCAGCAATCCCACTACTGGCATATACCCAGAGAAAACCATAATTCAAAAAGACACATGCACCCCAGTGTTCATTGCAGCACTATTTACAATAGCTAGTTCATGGAAGCAACCTAAATGCCCATCGACAGATGAACGGATAAAGACGATGTGGTACATATATACAATGGAATATTACTCAGCCATAAAAAGGAATGAAATGGGGTCATTTGTAGAGATGTGGATGGACCTAGAGACTCATACAGAGTGAAATAAGTCAGAAAGAGAAAAACAAATCATATATTAATGCATATATGTGGAATCTAGAAAAATGGTACAGATGAACCAGTTTGCAAGGCAGAAATAGAGACACAGATGTGGAGAACAAAAATATGGACACAAAGGGGGGAAAGCGGGGGTGGTGGTGGGATGAATTGGGAGATTGGAATTGACATGTATACACTAATATGTATAAAATAGATAACTAATAAGAACCTGCTGTATAAAAAATAATGTAAAAAAAGTAAAATATGTTGTATAAAACATTTATTTATTTTTGGCCACATGGCTTTACTTTTATTTGCGTGGCTTGTGAGATCTTCGTTCCCCGACCAGGGATTGAGCCTGCACCATCAGCAGTGAAAGCGCAGAGTCCTAACCGCTGAACCACCACAGAATTCCCTAAATAGGATGTTAATTCTCTTTTAGACAAACACCTCTGTATGCGTCTTTTTCGCAGGCTGCTGGCTGCAACCCCGTCTGCGATCTCCTTGAAGGGGAATCTTCCGAGGGCATCTTCTTCAGAGCCCCATCAACACCTTCTCCCCCAAAGAGTTAACAAGATGTGGGTGAACTGACCCTTGGCCTTGTGGGCCACCAAGTTGGGGCTCCCCATCACCCCCTCCACCCTCTGTCCCTGGGGAAGCGGCCTGACACTGCTTCCCTTGGCAGATGGGACTGTTTCTGCAGACGACAGAGGTGTTTTGCTCTGCCTTCTCTCTTGTCTCTGAAAAATGCTGGCACCCCCCCAGCCCTGCAGCCAGCGAGCAAGGCCCTAACAGGGGTCAGTGACCGGGAGAGCTGCTTCATGGGCAAGAGCTGGACCTCCCCTCCTGCTGAGAACTCAGAAGCTCTGGGCCAGGAACGGTGTCGGCAGGACACCAGGAGCATCTAGATCCTCCAAGTGCCTTGGGAGTCTCCGTGCAGAAAAAGAAACTCTGAAAAACAGCCTCGAGGAATTTACATTCTAACAGGGAAACAAAACAAATCCGTGTGCTCTTTGGAAGTATGGCAGGACCACAGTGATGATGACAAACGATGCATTTAGAGGAAGCAGCGAGAGAGGAACGAACAGGTTAGACTGGCGTAGAGGTGAGGTTATTGAAGGGACAGGGAGAGGTGGCTTCAAACTCATGCTGAGGAGGGTAAGGGAGCAGAAGCGGGGCGGGCAGGGAGAGGGCATTGTCTCCTGGGCACAGAGCAGCTGGGGCACAGCCTCACAGAGCAGCAGCCCCCGGTGCTCTAGGCAAACGGGTAATTCAGTGCATAGAAATCCTGAGAAGCCGGTGTGCTCCGTGTGTGTGTGTTTGTGTGCGCGCGCAAAGCACATTTCAGCTTTCTAACCCCAGTACTTCCTGCTCTTCAAATAGGATGGGGGTAGGGTTTAGGCAGCACCTACAGAAAATTGCCAGTGGATCAGGCAAATGCCTAGAGGCTGACCAGGGCTGCTGGGGAAGCCACTGGGACAGTCTTTAACCCGGTCCTGCGAAGTCCCAGCTCATTTTCTGCTGAGTCAACAACACGCAACCAGGCTGACACAGCACAGCTTCTTGAGGAAAGAGCTTCGTGCCCTGCAGTCCAGCTCCAGCCCAGGCGCGGCCCAGGGCATGGGGCAAGGCTGGATGGAACGAAGTTGAAGGGTGGTGAGAAGAGCAGGGGAATCTGTAAACAACTCTGAGGGGAGGTCACTGAGGTCTCCAGGCCCCCCTCTCCAAGACAGTTCTAGAACCGACCAGTCTCTGAGACAAACCTGAAACCAGCCCAGTTAAGGCTGGTTTCTGATAGATCTGTCCGGTCCCGTTTGAGGGCCAGAAGCTCACAGCATGAGACCCACTGGGGGCGATCGTCTGAGTCAAGCTGGGTGAGTGTTGTCTCAGCAGACCTTTGTAGACTGTGGAGAAGGGGCGTGGAGGCCAATCACGGGGGCGCCGTGACCCAGAACTGGAGCGCAGTGCTTGGCAAGCACCCCTGGGCACTCTGGGAGGCTGGGACCTGCCCCAGGAACCCAGGCGGTGGAGCAGAGGCAGGGAGGCCTCCTCCAAACCCCTGCTTTAGGACGAAGCTAAGTTCAGGGAGTCTGTTGCTGTGGACGTTTTTCCACCCCCTGAAAAGGCACAGGCGCTTTCCAGCGGGGGAGAGAGGGCACGCTAACCGAGAAAACCCTCTACAGGGACTCAGGCCCCCTGGCTTGGTTTTCAGCATGGCCCCCGACCAGCTACACGACCCAGGGTTAGACGCTGAGCCTCGCTCTGATGAATGGGGCTTCCTGTAAAACTGGAAGCAGCAGCCCATTTTGCAGCCTTAGGGGCAACATCGGCTTAAAAGAGCTTGTAAGAGCCTGCCGCATCCTCACAGGGAGGCCGGGATGCCGCGTGGTCAGCTTCCCTCGGGGGTCAGTTTGCCTCGGCCCTCTCCCTTCCTCTGGAAAACAAAAGGCAGCAGGTGACCGGACTCTAAAATAAGACCCTGAACCCTCAGGGGTCACCATCCTGGATGCCGGAGGAGGGAGAGAATGCTTTTGTTCAGCACGGTCCTCAAAGGTATGACTGTAGGGGAACAGACGTCCAGAGGCCTCCGAGAAAGAAGGTGAAAAAGAGAGGAAATGGTCCCCCGTAGGAAACTGTGGAGCTGGTTTCTGGGTGCCGGTCACAGGGCTCGGAAACTGGAGGGAAAAGGGAAGGATGGGTGTGGAGAAGGAGCAGGGTGTGGCCCCACATCAGTGCCCACCTGCGCCGGAAAGGCCTTGCTCAGACCCATCTTTGATCCACGGGGCTGCGCTCTGCCGAGCTGGGGCTGGAGGATAAGCCCAGGGCTCGTCAGCGGAGGTGACCTTGGGCTCGGGGCTTCCAAAACAGGAGGAAAGATAATCCAGGCTCTTCAACTCCCCACTCATCCCTTGAACCCTTAGGGCCAAGAAACAATACCAAAGATGACAGGCCAGGAACTCAGGGCTGGAAGTCAGAAACAGGGCCCAGAACCAGGCTGGGGAAAACCGAGTGTGTGTATGCACATCTCTACCTGTGCAATGGCAGTCACCGTCAGACACCTAAGAGAAGGGCAGTGTGAGAGTCCAGACCCAGAGAGCAAAAACCAGCCTAAGAAAACGGTGTCCAAATGACAGCCTTTCTGGGGTGGGAGAGCAGGACGGAACAGTTCCTCAGGAGGGAGAATAAGCTGGCACAGACTCACCTGCTTGCTTTGGCCACGGTGACACCACCTGGTGGGCAGATCATAAAGCCGTGTGTGGGGTGGGCCACAGGTGAGGGAGCTTTCTGCAGGCATGGAGCAAGAAGCCCTGCCGACTGCAGGAGCGGGCTACACAGACTGGTTCTCGGACGCCAGACCCTTACCTCCTTGGTGTATTCAGAGAGTAAGAAAGAGACTGCTTTCTCTTTGTTAATCTCAACAGCCAGGGGAAGGAAGGTGCTGCCTTAGCAAAGTCGAAATTGTAGTCCCTAGGCTTGAATCCATTCCTGTCCAAAGGAGTTGTATGTTATAAGCTCTCAGGCTTATGAGATTTTGGTATTTAAATTTAAAAGCCACCCTGAATAGTCACCACAGTACTTGAAATTTTTAGCACTAATAAAAGATATAAAAACATGTCAAAAAGAAAAGAAATTGAAGTCACTGTCCATGTAAGTGGAGGGAAGCAGGAAACCAGATTACTAAAAACAAGCAGCTCATTCCTGTTTAACTTTTTTAAAAGAAGGATATGATTTGTTTTACAGAACTAGTGACAGGCTTTACTTCCTAGTTGAGGCAATTATTAAAGTCAGTTTATATTTCCCCAGCCCACAATCGGGAGTTACCGAGTTAATAATTAATTATCAATAATTAATTAAATATTAATTATTATTAATTAATTATTAAAGTCAGTTTATATTTCCCCAGCCCACAATCGGGAGTTACTGAGTTAATAATTAATCATCAATAATTAATAATAATTAATCATCAATAAATAATAATTATAAATAATTATTGAATAAATCATTAATTAATTATTATTGATTATTTAATAATTAATAAATAATAATCGGGGGTCCATAAAAGGGGCACTCTGCCCCATAGGACATCACACGTGAACATGTCAGGGGAACGGTGACACAGACAGCCCCCGTGAGATCACGCCTCAGGCCCGTCTGCAGGATAGTTGGGCAAGAAGCAGAGTCGGAGTTCTCTCTTTCGGAAGCCTGGAACCCACTTCTTTCCTGGTCTTATTAAAAGTAGGACATGATTTTAAGTTTAAAACCACAGAGCACATCTAGCCAAGTAGTTCTCAGTTTTGTTAAAAGTTGTAGAGCCCATCATTCAAATGGCTACTTACTATAGAAAGATACACAAGAACCAGAAAAAATGGTTCCCTGTAGGGGATGGGGGCATTGGGTGGAGAGGGCAGGAGGGAAGCAAGACTTCTTTTCATATAGCTTGACTTTTGAAACCTATGAATTTATTGTCTCTTTGAAAAAGTAAAACACTTTTTTAAAGCTGGAAGCTCACCATGTAAAGTGGCTACAGCAGAGCCCCCTGGGCAGGAGACGGTGGGAGGTGAGGGGGGCAGAGGCCCTGCTCCCGTTTCTCTCGTGCTGTTTCCATTTGCTCTGCACTTGGACACCAGTGGGCCTGGCCTAATCTTACAGGTTCCTTCTGGGGAAATTAAAGCCCAGGGAGCCAGGCCATCTCTGGGTCTCTCTTTCCATAGGACATATTCAAGAAGGGCTAAGTAGTACTCCATTGTATATAGATACCACATCTTCTTTATCCATTCATCTGATTCAATATCCTGTGATAAACCATAATGGAAAAGAATATGAAAAACAATGTATACATATGTATAACTGAGTTACTTTGCTATACAGCAGAAATTACCACAACAGTGTAAATCAACTATACTTCAATTAAAAAATAGATTAAGAAAAAAAGAAGGGCTAAATATACTCCCCAGAAGAAAGAATACACCCAATCCTTTTTTGAAAGATTTATTTTTAATTAAAAAATAAAAGTTATCTTAACATATCTGCATTGCAGCTTCAGGGATGGAAACTTAATGAAGCAAGAAAAACAAGGTTTATCAGTTCTTGGGTCACCTGACCACCTTCCAATGGATACTAAGGCACACGTGTCTTCAAACAAACTTTATTCTATTAACTCAGAACTCCCTTCCCCCCAACTCTTATTTGCCCACCCTCACCAACCCCCCCCCGCCAAAAAAAAAACAACCAAAAACATTCAATTCTCTTTCAAAACTGTAGAAATAAGTGCTGAGTCAGCAAGGAACCTGGGCATGCTGCCCACTCCTCCATCCCGCTCTGCTTTGACGGCTGGCTGTCCAGAGGCTGGCTGGAGCATCCTCTACCACACCGGGGGGCTTGGACCCGGACAGCCCCATGGCATCACCCCAGCTGGGGTCGGCACTTCCAAGGCACTGTGTCCCTTAGTCAAGGGCATCCGTGGCTAAAGCAGCCTTTCAGGAAGAGCAGGCCGAAGCCAGCAAGTCTTCCTCAAAGTCTCGAGGTGAGACCTGTGGGCAGGAGGGAGGGAGGGAGCCGGCGGTGGTCTTCTCCCCCCAAGTTACCGGCTACCGGAAGCTTTCCTCTCCCTGCGTTCTCTCTTCCCCTTCTTCCCAGTCTCCCCCTTCCCGCTCCCCCCAAGAGTTTTATTTTAGCTTTTTGATGGCAGGGGTTCTGAAGAAGCCACTGGCAACTCCTGGGGCTGGCCTAGGGGCTCAGCCACCTCTACGGGGACACCGTGCACTTTTGGTTCCTGCGTGTCACAGAGCCCCTCCTGGCCCTGGGAGGCCTCCCAGCGCTCCTTGCTCTGGGCCTGGCTGTTCAACTTCTCTTCAGCTTCAATCTCTTCTGATGTGGGGATGGAGTTCTTCTTGGGACGACCTTTGGGTTTTGTGGGCGCTTCCTGTCCACCTTTAAGAACCTACGTGGGAGAAAAACGGTCATCAAAGGTAAGAAATAACTCCTTCCCTCCACTTTCCCACTCCCAAGGCCTCTAAACCATTCCTTCCCAGCAGTGAAGTCGCAAGTTATGGCAAAAGGTATTCTCCACGGGTCACCTGCAGTCTACAAAGACAGCTTCATCCATGAAAGACTCAATGCACTTTTAGTCAATATCACTTCTATTGGTATTAAATACAATGATCATAAGCACATGAAAAAAATCCAACTTCAATGACGGGGAAGGAAGTGAAAGTTAAAATATGAATGTGATAACAAGTTGACAAGTTATAAGGAAAAGACAATATTTGTAGCAAACAGGAAAATAAACACGCATATGCCAGTATAAAAGTGTAATTGGTACAGCTTTCTCAAAAGACAATCTGAGACTGCAAATCAAAAGTCTGAAAATGTTCATACCCTTTGACACAGAAGTTCCATTTCTAACAATTTAGCCTAAGGAAGTCATCAAAGATTGGGACAATGATTGAGGCGCAAAAACGTTCAAAAAATTGGTTATAATAGCAAAAATCGGTTCTAACAACAAAAAACCATACTCTAAGGCTTCCACCATATGATTGAATACATAATTATAGTATATGGCAAAGAGAGAACACTTGAAAACCATTACAGTCATTATATAGGACAATGTATAACAACATGGGAAATATTATTAATAAATTTTTGTGAAAAACGGGTTCTAAACCAGCATAATTTAAGTTGGTGGCTAGACAACTACACACCACCCTGTTTGTAGTCTCAGGATCATGGATAATTTAAAATTTTTTCATTCTGTTTTTTTCTGTACTTTCTACTTTTTCAACAATGATCATGTATAAGTATTTCTGAAATCAGAAAAAAAAGACGTCATGAAACATGGTTTTGTAGTGTTCAAAGAGGCAGCGCACAGAAGAGAGTGTTCTAGCTTTGAAAGTGGAATAACTAGATTAAATTCTAACTGTGCTCCTTATCCACTTTCTCTCTGGGAGAGTCCTTTTAAGACTCTGAGCCTCAGTCTCCTAATCTGTAAAATGGGGATAAGCATACTTTCCTGCACAGGGCGATGGTGAGGGGAACCAACAGGTAATGTAGGGTAAGGGCCAGAAGTGTTCCTGAGTGTTCCAGAATCTGCCTCCCACCCTCCTTGCCTGGGTGACTCCACTGAGACAGTGCGTGTCCTGGGAGCCTGACCGGACCTCCCAAATCTAAGTTAAATGCCCTATGAGCACCCTATCAGAGCACTTTTCAGATACGCCTATCACTGCATGTTTACTTGCCTGTCTCTCCCACCCAGTCCCTGCACACGGCAGGCGTTCAATGACTGTCATCGAATGAACTAACCTTTCTCAACAGGCCTTTCCATAGAATTGAAGAAAGATATGAAGTAAGCAAAATAATGAGAACCCAATGGCCTTTACTGATTGCAAATGACTTGTTCGTGACTTACATAAGAGTTCCATGAGGTAGGCAGGGATAATTTTTAAAATATTTTTATTACTTTGGGTTATAACTGGCACTCCTTCTTCCGCTGGCTCTGAACTCTGGCTGGTGTAGCTATTGACCTGGGCAACTCGTGGGAAGGGCTTCAGGAGGACCTGGATTAGCACAGATAATCAGGACTGGGATGTATTTTCGCTACTTACACACCTTTTGTAATCTTAGCTTCCTCATTTGAACAGAAGCTCTTTGAAGGTAAATCCTGCATCTATTCCTTGCTTTGTGCTCCAAGCATCTAACTTCTAACTAACTAACTTTCTATGCAGTTGTTAAATATTTACTGACTATATCTCTTCCCTCTAAGAGCAGCAGAAGAACTCCGGGTGCTGAATTGTAAGAATGAATATAGTAACTTGATAAACCATAAGTTCTTTTTTAAAAAAAAGCTTTATTGAGATATAATTCACATACCACACATTTTATTCATTTCTAGTGCACAACTTAGTGATTTTTTGTATAGTCACAGAATTGCGCAGCTCTCATCAGAATCCAATTTTAGAACATTTTCATCACCCCCAGAAAGAAAGCCCATACCCGTTAGCAGCCACTCCCCATTTCTCCCCTGCCCCCCAACCCTAGGCAACCATGCATCTGCTTTCTGTTTTTACAGATTTGCCTGTCCTGGACATTTCATATGAAGGGAAACATACAACGTGTCGTCCTGTGTGACTGGCTTCTTTGACTTATGTTTCCAAGGTTCATCCATGTTGTGGCATGTGTCAGCATTTCATTCCTTTTTTTGGCCAAATAATATCCATTGTATGGATATACCACAATCTGCTTATCCATTCATCAGTTGATGGCCACTTGGATTGCTTCTACCTTTTGAATACTGTGAGTAATGCTGCTGTGAACGCGGGTGTACAGATACCTGTTTCCATTCCCGCTTTCACTTCTTTTGAGTATATGACCAGAAGTGGAATTGCTGGGTCAAATGGTAACTCCGTGTTTAACCTTTGGAGGAATTTCCAGGCTGTTTTCCAAAGCAGCTGCCCCCTATTCCATTCCAATCAGCAGTATATGAGGGTTCCAGTTCTCCTCATCCTCGCCAACACTTGTTTTTATGTCTTTTTGATTCTAGCCATCCTACTGGGTGTGACGTTGTACTGCGTTTTAAATTTGTACATCACTGACAACTAATGAAGGTGAGCATTTCTTTCATGTGCTTATGCGCCAGTTGTATATCCTCCTTGGAGATACATCTATTCAAATCCTTTGCCCATTTAAAAATGTGGTTGTCTTTTTTTATTACTGAGTTATGTGTTCTCTATATACTTTGGATGTAAGTCCCTTATCAGATAGAAGATTTGCAAAGATGTTCTTCCGTTCTGTGTTCCTTTTTCACTTTCTTGATGATGTCCTTTACAGCACAAAAGTTTTTAATTTTGATGAAGTACAATTTTGTTGTTGTTATTGTTGCTTGTGCTTTTGGTGTCATGTCTAAGAAGGTTTTGCCTAACCCAAGGTCATAAACATTTACTCAAAGAGTAAACATTTTCTTCTAAGAGTTTTATAGTTTATTGTTTACACTTAGGTTTATGATTCATTTTGAGTTAACTTTTGTATATGGTGTGAGGAAAATCGTAAGTTCTCAATAAAAGCCTCCTTTTAGCTGGGCATCTGCTCAGCCACTGTACTTTCAACCCAAACAGCTAACACAGAGATGTGAAGGGGACCTCTAACAAGCTATAGATGCTGACAGAATCAATCTCTGGGCAGAAGACGTCCCTACATTCCTTTTCATGTAAGTCAGTATCTGATTTTGATTTCAGTCTGAGCACAGGCTGTTGAAAGCGCCCAGATGTGCCGAGATGAAGTTGACATGTTGAAAGCAGCCCCACTGGGTATGAAGGAGGTTATACACAACTGAGTTGCTCCGTGTAGTAATCAAGTTATAAAAGGGCAGGTCTAAGGAAGCTGCCTAATTGGCAAAAGAAAGTCCAGCCCAGGGCTTCCCTGGTGGCGCAGTGGTTGAGAGTCCGCCTGCCGTTGCAGGGGACACGGGTTCGTGCCCCGGTCCGGGAAGATCCCACATGCCACGGAGCGGCTAGGCCCCGTGAGCCATGGCCGCTGAGCCTGCACGTCCGGAGCCTGTGCTCTGCAGCGGGAGAGGCCACCACAGTGAGAGGCCCACGTAGTACCGCAAAAAAAAAAAAAAAAAAAAAAAGAAAGTCCAGCCCAGCAATTAGAGAACACCACTTACACAGCTTGGCTAGACCCCACCTGGCTGTTTTCCTACAGCAGGAAAAAAAATCAAAACCATCAGACCATTTTCTAAATGGAATAGAACATTCCAGCACAAGCAATAAGTAGGAGATAACTACCCTCTTGGCTGCTTTCCACACTTGACCTCTGGCCCCTGCCTCCAAGCATACCTGCGACACACAGTGATCTCACAACCACCCCACACCAGCAGCTACACACTCGCGTGCACCCTGCGGCCCTTCTCCCAGGACCCCTCCTCCCCAGGCATCCCCAGAGCCCATTTAGTCCCCTTGGTCCAGAGAGGCCAGGCAACCCCTTGCTGGTGAGGTCACACACCCCTGGGAAAAACACCTAGCACACCATCTACTTTTATTAGCCAGGCCCGCTGGCAGCCGCCTTCAAACTCTAAAACTAGATTCTTCCATGTCCTCCTGCTGAGGATGTCAGGACCAGGCCTCTCTGTCCTTCCGGATGGGCACAGGTGGCTGGGGGACAGGCACGTTGATTGGAGAGCCTGGATGTCAGAGAGGAACCTTCCACCTCTCCCATTTTTCAGGCAGGAAACTGAGCAGACAGAGTGGTTTGTCATGGTGGAAAAGCAACCTAAGGCAGAGCTGGGATATGAACACAAAACCCTGATCATTTGAATCTAACACTTTTTAAAAAAATTTTTTTGGCTGTGCCACACGACATGTGGGATATTAGTTCCCCGACCAGGGATTGAACCCATGCCCCCTGCAGTGGACTCACGGAGTCCTAACCACTGGACCGCCACGGACGTCCCCTGAACCTAACACACTTATCAGTATTTCATTGCATGTATGTAATGTGTAAGGAATATGTACGATGTGAAGCTGATATTTATTATTTACTTTTTGGCTGCATTGGGTCTTAGTTGCAGCACGTGGCATCTTCATTGAGGCATGCGGGATTGTTCATTGTGGTGCGCGGGCTTCTCTCTAGTCATGGCGTGCAGGTTTTCTCTTCTCTAGTTGTGGTGCACAGGCTCCAGGGCACGTGGGCTCTGTAGTTTGCAGCAAGTGGACTCGAGCTGAGGCGCATGAGCTCAGTAGTTGTGGTGCGAGGGCTTAGTTGCCCTGCGGCATGTGGGAATCTTAGTTCCCTGACCAGGGATCAAACCCATGTGCCCTGCATTGTAAGGCGGATTCTTTATCACTGGGCCACCAGGGAAGTCCCTGCAGCTGATATTTCTGACTCAAATATTTATCTGCACTTACCCAATCTCCCAGCAGATCCTAGGCCATGGACTTATTAACCCAGTGCTTTTTTTTGCCCCTTTTTCTCTATCTTTATCTGCAGCTCTATGGAACGTTAAGAGCCATGTAACCGACAATATTTCCCCAAAGCTGAGAAGTTCGCAGTCTCCAGTAGGGATCTCTCCCCAGCACACTGTTTAGCAGATTTTCTGCCTGTAGATGGGATGTTCCACTCAATTCAAGCCTGAATGCTAAGGCGCTGACAGGGAAAGGCTGGCGGGCGGGGAATGAGGACGCACAAACGCCCAGGACTGTCTTAACCAGAGTCCCGGCAGCCTACAGAATTCATTTTCGGGTTATCTCTCCTGGCCTCCAAAAGTTTACATTTTCTGGAGACATGAATTCTGTGGATAGGTAAATAATTCTAAAAAAACAAGAACAACAACAATAACAGCTAACATTTCTTGGCTGTATCCTGTGGGGTAGGCACTGTTCCGAGTCCTACAGGGATTGGCTCAGTTACCTCATCCGCATCCCTATAAGGTGGACGTTAGGCATTTAATGATGAAGAGACAGGCACGCAGAGGTTAAGTCACCTGCCCACGATGACATGGGTAGCAACTGGTAGCAGCTTCCCGGAGCTGTTGGCTAGCTGGAGACTTTCGGTGAGAAAGATGACGATGCACGTGGTATGTGGCCCACCCGGTTCCGTGACTAGGAAAGGAAGGTGCCGCCCATCTGGACCCTCTCACAGAACAGAACTGTACTTTGGAGCTGAAAAATACCACTGAATGATGAGGTACTGCCGGTCCGCTGCAGAGCCCCGTGGACCCTACTGAAACCAAAGCCAAGCAGAAACAGGATGGAGGGTGAGCATCCCACCGAATGTGCAAGATCACATTTTCCTAACCTGCTACAGGTCACACGTTGACTGGTAAAAACTAGTCAGAGATGCTATCTTGGTTCTGGCAGCGCTGTCCTTGGCAGAGTGCAAATAACTCTGAGAAGCAAGTGCTAATCTTTTTCCAGTTCCGATGAGGTTTCTTGCCTTGAGACATCTTTCTTACTCAATTATCCTTTTCTTCCCCGGTCCCTGCAGAGACAGCCTTGAGTTTTACCAGGAGAAACTATGAAGCAATCAGGATCCCAACAATGCCCTGCTGTCCTGGAGGAGTAAGGATGTGACCCACACCCAAGCCACTTCGCACTCATCTTCACTCCAGCCGTTCTGAGGTCCTTCCTGCGCCCCATGTACTCCTGTGACACCCTTCCCACTTTCACCTGGCACATGTCTATTCATCCGCTAAACCCCATTTAGATGGCACCTCTTCTGGGAAGCCCTCCCTTCTCTACTGGCTGTGAACCTTGTCAATGCTTCCACTGTCGCCCTGATCACACTGAATAATGAGCAGCTTACAGGTCTGTCTCCCCCACGTGACTGAGTACCTTCTTTGAATTTTACTTTTTAATGGATGGGTTGGTGTCTTATGGTCGCATCTCCATTGCCTGGTGAAAGTAAGTGCTCATGAGATGAAATGAAATGGAGTCTTGTTTCCCAGAGGGGCCTGAATCCGGTTGGGCTGTGGAATGCTCTCTGAGGTTAAATGTGCGAAGTTTCTTCCATTTTGCTTCATACGACATTGATAACCATCGACACCCGGCCCATGGCTGCGCCAGCAGCGCGGTGGCTGGTGGAAAACAGGTGACGTCAGAGGCAGAGGCACACGTGTCCCCCACGGGCACTGGGCGACGCTGGCACAGATGGCAGGCTGTCAGTTTGTTCACTGTCTGACGCATGAAAAGATCGCTGATAACCAACTTAAACAATGCCTCTGCCACTCAGGAGACGTTGATTTCGATGATAACGATGGACAGGGAAGGAGGTGGGTGATGGAACTTGCACAGAAAGCAGTGAAGAGACTTGCCCAAAACCAGCCAGGGAGGGGCACGCCTGGGAACATGGCCCAGTGTTTCCAGCTCCCAAATCTGGTTCCCTTAGAGATCAGTCCCCCAAAAGGTTTCATGGGTGTCTTAGCATTCTAGAAGTTGGGGAGCAACAATATATTTAATTGAACCTTATTTATCCTTCAATTTCACCTTCTCCCTGCAACCTGTCCCAATACCTCTCCACAGGACTCTTATGGGGTTCTAAATCTATAAATAAACAACCAGCACTTAATTACAGTGTGCTCCTTTGCTGCTTCCTGGACCTTGCTTCTTCAACTGGATCATAAATTCCATAAAGACAGGGCTCTATTTTGTTCCATGACCTCCTACAGTGCCTAGGACGAGGCGTGGTTCACAAGAGACACTGAATACGTATCTGTTGGTGCATGCAATATATGTGTGTCTGTACATGTGTCTGGCATTGCCGCCTCACTGGGAGAGCATTCATGGGCCAGGCCGCCTCCATCTGAAAATCCTTCCACCTCGGGGGTAGGTCTTTCTCTTTGTTAGCAGGCAATAGCAAGAACTAAAGTTTTCAGAAAAAAAATATTGGACAGAAACAAAATTGAGAAAACTCAAAATCTATTACCTATTATCAAAAAATACTGATTAACTTTTTTTCTTTTTTCTGAAAACTAGGTGGTAGGGAGACCTTAGTTATTTGGTAATTGTGAAAAAAATTCATATTCCAGCCCTTGAGACACCAGGAAACATGGCTTGTGAGCAGATGGCTTAGCAAATTAGAACGTCATGCAGGCAGGCCTGAGCTCCTGAGAGGAGAGGGGGCCAGTGGGATCCAGTGAGGATGTGCAGAGGCCTGGGTCAGAGGCCACGGTGCATATGGTCTCTGAAGGATCGGAGCAAGGCTTCTTCCCACTCTCATCCCAACCCTCCTCTTTTCTCTGGGTTTTGACCTTGACCCTTGGGGTTTACAAAACTGGAAGTGAAACCCAACTACTTTGGATTTAACTGTGCTTTTTCAAAAAAGGAGGGGTGGTAAACCATTATGAAATAGAGTTCCTCAAAATGTAGAGATGTTTATACTAATAAGTTCATTTAAAAACCAAACATGGTACAGCTCATCAGCTAAGCACAAGAGCAGTATTAGGGAAAGCAGAGTCACTATACCATGTGTATCAGAGGAACCTGGGTGCTGGTTAACACCCCCTGTCCTGGGAACAGGACAGGGAAGCAGAATCCTGGGAGGGTCCTCGAGTTCTGCATTTGTACCTGCCACCCAGGTTACTCTGACCCCGCCCACTAGAGCTGAGAATCACTGCATTAGGGGGACACACAGCTACAAGAGCAGATGTGCCCTGTATATCCTCTAAACAAAGAGGACTGGCTTCTATTCTTAGCTATTGGTGGGAGGGGGAAGGAAGTTCTTTGAAAAGTCTAGCAGGTGGGGTTAAAACCCGCAACTGAGAAGCTTGGGGGCTTTCTTTTTATTTTATTTCTAATGAAACTGAAAAAGAATACCCTTCTGGTCAGGAAATCCAGGTCAGAAAGAATGGCTTATCCTATTAATTCAAACAGCCTCCCTCCTAGCCAGCATCTTAAAAGGCCTTCCAACCTCTGGAGCTCAGACCACCAAATGGTCCTTCCTGCTTTCTTACCAGACCTGTAAGAAGAATTTTTCGTGTCATGATGGGCCCATGGTAAGACCCACTCTCTTTCTTACCATTTTCTTCCATTTCATCCTGCGGTTCTGGTACCAAGTCTTCACCTGCAGTTGAGTGAGTCCCAGAGACTGGGCCAAGTCCAACCTACAAGGCACGAGAGACAGAGGAAGGATGAAGAAGAGGGGAAAGGCAGCAAAGGTGGGGTCCTGTTGGCTACCTCTAGGCACTGCTGCCAACGCGTGGACCTCCCCATTAAACCAATTCCTCCCCAAAGAGCTTTGCTTTCCTTCCAAGAATCCTATGGAGGAAACTCTGGGAAGCTAAGAAACAGATGCCCAAGCCCAAGGACTGTCTGTCTACATTGGAATTGAAAAGAATTTCTGAGCCTTCACTGCAAAGTCCTCTTCCTGACCCGATAGGCTCTTTACTCTGATCCCGTACAAAAGGAAGGCCGTGCTCCAAAATCCAAACTGGGGAGAAAAGGTAAAGCCGTACTTTCCTTACCAGAATCCTGCTCATCGCTCAGACCCGGCTCAAGCCCCGCCTCCTGGAGGTGAGCCTGCCTGCTGCCCCTCCCACCAAGCAGGCTGCCTCCTCTACCCAGGTTCCCCATCACCCAGGTGGCTCTGAGTTCTCGCTGGCCTCTGATTGCTTCACATGATTATTTCTGCCTCCCTAACTGAACTGCAAGAGTTGACTTCCTAACTCAACTGCTGCTTTTACAGTCGCGAAAGTGCCGACCGCACTCTGAATCCAGAACAAGGGCTCACAAATACCTTTCGATGGATTGACTCATCCACCATCGCCGCCCTCAACTGTTATGATGCCAGCTTCCAAAATAAACATTACACCCGTAGCGCCTTCTGCTTCCCATTTCACGGCTGAGCGTGGTCCTGCTGGTAGCCTCCTGCAAAGCCCTGAATGTCAAAGCCGTTCCCGGGGAAGTATGCAGTTGGAGCTAATTCTAACAACACGGCACCTGTTTCCAGAGCACCACCACGTCCCAGGCTGTGTGCAGAGCCCCTGACATGTACCATCTCGTTTATTTTTTTTTTTTACATCTTTATGGAGTATAATTGCTTTACAATGGTGTGTTAGTTTCTGCTTTATAACAAAGTGAATCAGCTATACATATACATATATCCCCACATCTCCTCCCTCTTGCGTCTCCCTCCCACCCTCCCTATCCCACCCCTCTAGGTGGACACAAAGCGCCGAGCTGATCTCCCTGTGCTATGCGGCTGCTTCCCACTGGCTATCTATTTTACGTTTGGTAGTGTATGTATGTTCATGCCACTCTCTCACTTCGTCCCAGCTTACCCTTCCCCCTCCCCGCGTCTTCAAGTCCATTCTCTACATCTGCGTCTTTATTCCTTTCGTTTGTTCTTTTCATGTCTATTCCTTCCTGCTGTGAAGTAGGTATGATTATTCCCGTCTTACAGGTGAGAGATCTGAGGCTCAGAGAGGCTAGAATCTCTCAGCGACCACGGCGAGTCCTGTCCACCACCTGTTTTTTGTAAATAAAGTTTTATTGGAACACAGACACATTCATTCGTTTACATGTTGTCTGTGGCTGCTTTCGTGCTACAACCTCAGAGCTGAGCAGTTGTGACACGGATTGCATGGCCCACAAAGCCTAAAGTACCTACTCTCTGGCCCTGCACGGAAAAACTATGCTGACCCCTGCTAGGTGGTCCTAGAGAAAGAAGTGGAGGTAGGGTTCAAGCCTGCTGACGTCTGTGTGCCTCCCCCTGTACAGGGGCTCCCTCCACTCATCGGCCTTTCGTACAAGATAGGTCTGTCGGAGGGAGGCTCTCGCTCAGGCCTTCGGGGACGCTGCACCCCAAGGAGCCGCAGACAACCCGAGTGGAGCATATGAAACGGGAAAGGGAACCAGGCTGAGGCTGTCCACCTCAGTCCCTGAGACTGTTGGAAGTGCTGACCTGTGTTTACTAAAGACAACCCCAGGTCCACCTGAGCACCCACTGGAAGGCCCACCTCTGGCTGGAAGGAGCCCACACGAGCTGCCCCCCCTCCAAGGTCCCAACCCTGGTCCCTGGAGCAGCGTGGACCTGTCACGCAGCACCCCTGACACAGCTTGAGCAGGGACCACCACTTCGGGAGGCCCCGGGGTATCTGAGGGTTGAGCTGTGGATGTAACGTCCACCATCTCACAGCAGCCTGCACAGCCGCCAGCCTGGGCTGTGGGGAATCTCGGGTGCGAGTCCTCAGCTGCAACTTTCTCTAAGCTGAGGAGTAACGAGCAACATCTCACCATCAGGGAGACCAGTGGGTACAGGAGTGAAGGTTCCAGGTGCAGCGGCCCAGCCCCCCTGCTGTGACCAGAGAGCCCAATTTCAATCTCCGATAATAAAAACTGTGTCCCTTCCAGGAACTTCAGCTCCTGGCTTCAGTCAGCATTCACACAAATCTGCTTGTCCCAGTAAAAGGGCTACTGGAAGGTGAGAGTTTTATTGAAAGTGATGAACAGACTGAAGCTAGTAAATCTGCAGTGCCAGCGGCCCTTACTCTCCCCACTGACGAAGCCTTGCTTCCCAAGTAGCTGTTCATTAAAGCACCAAGAGCCCAGGGGGCCATCCCACAGGTCTCCCAGGTCTCCCCCACCCCCAGACAGGGTCTCCCCAGGCTCCCCCTGTGCCTTCCCGGCCGGTTCACCTGAGGCCATCAGGTGCATTAGTGAACGGGAAGGTTCAAGTTCACAGCTCTGCCACCGCATTAGCCAACGAGGTGAGCTCACTTGGGAAAAATGCGCCCCTGACTCACTCTGGCTCCAGAAACACGCTTCACTGTCATCAGCCTTCTCTCATTACCTGCCACCCTTACAAATTCTCACTACCCTGCATATTTGCTTAGAAGGGGTCACCCAGGAAACTGGAGAAACAAACAAAGGGGAAAGAGGGAGTGCACTGTGGGAGGAGGGCGTGCTCATGGCCCCGGTCACGTATGAGGTGAGGAACAGCTGGCAGGGCGGCTCGGGCTGCAGCCTCCACGCCCACCAGAGGGTTCTCCTCCCCCAGCAAGTGGATGAAGCCCGCGTAGCTCACCTGAGAGGTGCCTGGGCAGGTATCAGGAAGCCCCAGGAGGTTTATTTAGAACAAGCGTTTCTGTGAAAAAGATTTGCTGACTTCCAAAATAGGCCTAAAACGTCACCCGAGCACGCTGATTCATACATCGGGGTGCCCACCCTTCCTGGGTGACAAGTACATGAGGCTCTCCATTACACGCTGGGGGCACCAGAGGAGCCATTCGATACCTAGAGATCCCATTTATTAATCCCCAGTTCACAGACCTGTCTCCACCGTCTGCCCGAAGGTGCCCCAAACTGCTCACGTCCGAAACAGAACACAGTCCCCTCCAAACCCACTCTGTCCTCAGTCTTCCAGCTTCAGATTATGCTTGTCCGCCTTACCTGGTGGCCCATCCAGGAACCACAGAATTCTCAGCTCTCTTCCTCACGCCAACATCTGTCTGTTCCAGCTTCAGAACTGTTCTCCAATCTAGTCTCTCCTCTCTGTTCCCACCTTAATTCAGGTCTTCAGTGACCCTCCCTGGATTCTGTCTACCTGCTTTCCCTGCTCTGTCTCTTCCCTAACAGTCGCCTGTGGTGCCACCAATGTGAGGATTTGAAAAGTAAATCTGGCCACGTCGCTTCCAGCTCCACATGGCTGCTGACGCACGGCCTACACGACAAAGTCCCTAATCTTTGGCCAGACGTACAGGGTCCTTCCCACCTCTGCAGCCTCATCTCCCACTGCGCCCCCCTCCACACCTGAAGCTGGAGACGCCCGACCACCTGCAGGGCCCTCAGCACGCCCCGGCGAGCCCGTCTGTGCCCTTTATGTGTCGCTCCCTCTGTGGAGGGCTCTCTCCCTCCGGGGATGAAAGCTCTTCTGAAGAGGTTGCCTCCTCCGAGAAGGCCTCTCAGCCCCCGCCAACATACTCAGCAACACCTCTCTGCTCCTGCAGCCCGCGGGAACGCGCCGGCACCCGCACCCGGCGTCGTGATGTCATTGACGCAGCCTCGTCCTTCCCTGTGACCTCCTCTAGAGCAGGTCTCTTGTCTGCTACTTTCTGGACCCATAATCCCTGCCACAGTGCCTGGCACACAGCCGGTGGGTGCTCAACTAACTGAATCGGTAAACAAGTTCCCTTCCAGTCTGCTCTGCCATCGCATTAGCAAACGAGGTGAGCTCACTTGGGAAAAATGCGCCCCTGACTCACTCTGGCTCCAGAAACTTACCCTTCCCCCCCCCTCACTTAAATTTTGGTCAAACAGCTAATAAAACAGCTTAAGAGATGCATCTGAGTTTCCTTCCCTCCTCTTTAATAGGAGTAGGGTCAAACCTGATATGGACAAGGCAGGGAGCAAAAGAAGTGAAAAAGTCCCTGCAAAATCCTCCCAATAAATAGGATCACACATTAGCTCAGCCATTCCAGAGTGAGTATGAAGGACAAGGTAAAACACACACTCTCGCAGTGACTTTTTTGATAAGATGCTAAATTAAAGAAAGCAGGGAGGTATTGACGCCTATGAGTAAAGCAGGGGTCACAGCTGCCCTCATTGGGATCTCAAAAGGGTTTAAAGAAGGGGCCCTCATCCAGGTCCTCTTAGGTCTCAGCCAAATGCTTCTGACTTGCTATCTGTCAAACCCAGCAAGACATCTGACAGCTCCACAGTCCCGTCAATCCAGCGCGTCCAGGCAGGAGCCGGGCCGACCCACTGAGCCAGTTGGGGGCTGGAGGCTGGGGAGGAGCCTGAGGAGATCACGGACCCCAGTTGTGGGTCCAGTCCCACTGCGTCTGACCCTAAGTGCAAGTGGCTTTAAACACCAAACCTGTTTCCCAACTGACAGCCTGGGTAAGCACTGGCTAAGCTTTACTTTGCTGGTTGTACTGGAGAAGTTAATATACAGGGATATAGTGAGCAGTATAAATTCAGCAGCAGGCAGGGGCCCGGACTGAGATGAATTCACGTGGGCTGGCTTCTGTTAAACCCAGGCTGAGACTGCATGAGCCGAGGGATGGACAGATTCCTGCCATACTGTCCTGCACACGCTCTAGAACAGTCCTGTGGCTCTCTGTCCCACGCCGAGAACCACAAAGGAGTCCCCCTTCTCAAGGGCCTTCCCGGTAGACAGTCCCCTCCCCGTGTCCTCACCTGTCTGGGGTGGACAAGTACTTCTGCTTCTGGAACTTCCTCTCCAGGCCCATGAGCTGCAGCTCGGTGAAGATGGTGCGGCTCCGGCGGGGCTTCTTCTGCCGGGGCGTGGGCTGCTCCGTCTCCGACTCGCTGCTGCCGTGGTTCTCGCCCGCAGCCTCGGCAGAGGTGGCCTCGGCGGCCGGGTGACGGGACAGAGCCTGGGCGATTCCCGGGGCGGTGGGGACCAGGTGGGGGATGACTGTGGGCTGTCGGGTTATCACCGAGAGGAGAGGATATGCCCGGAGGGAAGCGGGGCCTGGAAGACAAGCAGGGAGGCAGGTCGCACAGGAGCAGTGGGGGAAGGGGGCCAGGGGCCCTCAGAGGACCCCAGGCCGAGACCCATCTGTCTGGCAGGGCCTCCTGTTCACAAGGAGGTATAAATGGGGGAAGGCTGGGTGGGCAGGGCACACGCAGATTTGCTCAGCCTGGTCTGGTGTGAAGTGAATCTTTCCCCATCTCTCCCATTTGAACCCCTAAATTCTGGTTTCAGAGATACGGGTCAATGGCACTGAGCGGATGGAAAGAAGTACTCAGATAAAGCTAGAAACACGTACTTAAGGAAGCGAAACAGATCTGTAATATACAATGCACCTGAGAAGCACCTCCGGTCTTTATAAAAATACATGGTTGTAACTACAAATTCTTCCTGAGAAGTCTACATACCTTGAATCGCAACATTTTTCAGAACTGGAAAGATGCTTAAGGGTTATTTAATTCAACTCCCTCATTTCAGAGACAAGAAAACAGCCCCAGAAAGCATGAGGGACTTGATGGTGTCACAGAGCTAGGAACAAGCAGACGCAGGAGGCAAACCAGGTTCTAGCTTGAAGTCCAGGGCTGGTACCACCTCATGAATCACACGGATGCATCATTTAGAAGAGGGGGCCAAAAAGATTTTAATTCACATGAAAATTCAGATCCATTACACTGGCTGCCTCTGGCACTGTGTTAAGGAGGATTCTCAGGCTGGGTCATAGCCTGGCTGAGGAATTCGAGCTGAGGTTGATTAGCAATGTCTGTCACGGGTGTGCAGGGGTAGGGGGTGTGGTGGCCTCCACCCTAGTTTTGTGCATCTTCTGCTTTAGGAATTTCAAGGCAAGAGAACTTTTCTGTCCAAGAATCTGTTCTGTCTTTTGTCGACTGAAAAAAATTGCACAACCTAAAAGTTGAGAATTATGTTTTATATTTTTGGACTTTCTGAGGACTTCAAGCCAGGGAGGCAGCCTCTCAGATAGCTCTGGGGGACTGCTCTGAAGAAGTGAGGGGGCACTGGGATATACAGGAGTTTTTGCAACAAAGACCAGGTGGTCAGAACATCAAAAGATTAATTCTGTTAATTAAACAGAACCATGGATAGACCTAGACAGTGTCATACAGCGTGAAATAAGTCAGAAAGAGAAAAACAAATATTGTATAATATCACTTATACATGGAATCTAGAAAAATGGTAGAGATGAACTTATTTACAAAGTAGAAATAGAGACACAGATGTAGAGAACAAACGTATGGATACCGAGGGGAGGAGGGGTGCGGTGGGATGAATTGGGAGATTGGGATTGACATATATACACTACTTTGTATAAAATAGAGAACTAATGAGAACCTACTGTACAGCACAGGGAACTCTACTCAATGCTCAGTGGTGACCTAAATGGGAAGGAAATCCAAAAAAGAGGGGATATATTAATACATATAGCTGATTCACTTTGCTGTACAGCAGAAACTAACACAACATTGTAAAGCAACTATACTCCAATAAAAATGAAAAGAGAAAAAGAAAACCAGACATCTCAAGTCAATGAATTTAGTGCTTTTCTATGTACGGGAAGAAAGAGTCTGGGCTCACTGAAATCATTCCTTTGATGTGCACCTCAGCTCTCTGGGGCCAGTGTCCTCTTCCTTCCCATCCTGAGTCCCCTCATGGGGCACCGTTGGGGGCGGCTGCAGTGGCCGAGGGCTTGGCAGCGGGCAGCCCGTTTGTCTCCACCCTGAGTTCCCTCAAGGCTCACCATCCGGATGGAGATAGATAGTGGCTGATGGCTGATGGCTGCAACATCCTTTGTTTGCTTATACTTTAAAGTTCAAGTGAAAAAGCTCTTCCTTTTCATTGTTCCATAGTATTGGGTTTAAAATGTCACCATCATTACCTATGGAAATCATTTTATCCCTCTGGGCCTCAGTTTTGTCATTTGTACAAGTGAGTAAAAGTAGGTAACTTCGAAGAATTTTTCAACTCTAATATACCAATGTCACAAAAGCACATCATCCCAAGCCCATCTTGATATCTGATGAAAACAGAGAAGATTCTGTGGCTGCCCTCTGGGACTCAGCCCAGACCTGACAACTCACTACAAGGGCAAGGTGAGCATCAGAGCCAAACATCACTCACACTCGTCCTGGGTTAAAACCAACCAAGGTCACAGAAGCACCCAGGTGCTACGTGCAAGCTCTCTCTCCTCTGGGTTGGCATTTCTCTTCTTACTCATTTCCATGCTTCTGTTTTGGACCCCAGTCATAGTTATTAAAAGAGATAACTTCTCTTGTTCTTTGACTACATGTCTAATAAGGCCCAGTAGAAACCACAAAGCTGTTAAACAATAAATCACGACTTCCATTGACTCTCCAGCCAAGGCTAACACTTGAGGGTTTTTGTCGTGGATTCTTTTAATTTAAAAAAAGTGATATTTTATAATGAGAAAATCAGGATACCCGGGACAGTAGTTTTGGATCTTTACACATTATGAAATGCTACTTCTCCAAAAAAGAACCTAGGTCTTCCCTGGTGGTGCAGTGGTTGGGAATCTACCAGTCAATGCAGGGGACACAGGTTCAAGCCCTGGTCCAGGAAGATCCCACATGCCGCGGAGCAGGTAAGCCCATGTACCACAACTACTGAGCCTGCGCTCTAGAGCGTGCAAACCACAGCTACTGAGCCTGCGTGGACAACTAATGAAGCCCATGCACCTAGAGCCCATGCTCTGCAACAAGAGAAGCCACCGTAATGAGAAACCTGTGCACCACAACAAAGAGTAGCCCCTGCTCACCACAACTAGAGAAAGCCCGCGCACGGCAACGAAGACGCAATGCAGCCAAAAATAATAAATAAATAAATTAATTAATTAAAAAAAGAATATAGTTATGAGGCTTCCCTGGTGGCGCAGTGGTTGAGAGTCCGCCTGCCGATGCAGGGGACACGGGTTCATGCCCCGGTCTGGGAAGATCCCACATGCCGCGGAGCAGCTAGGCCCGTGAGCCATGGCTGCTGAGCCTGCGCGTCTGGAGCCTGTGCTCCGCAACGGGAGAGGCCACAACAGTGAGCGGCCCGTGTACAGCCAAAAAAAAAGAAAAAAAAAAAAAGAATAAAGTTATAATATATTTTAAAAAGTATCTAAAAACTTCTTATACTGCTATTTTGTTTTCATTACAAAGTAGCACAATTTCTTATAAAAGAATTTTAAAACAATTCAGAAATGTATAAAACAGAAGTCTCCCCTCCCAGTTTTCAACCCCAAATCTTAGAGGTAAACTTCCATAATTGTTCCTGTGTATATACAGACATATATATGTTCCAAATCTAGTAATAATGTATTCTAATCTACTGAAACACATAGTTACAAAGTGTTTATTTTGTAAAATATAAACATGTCACTTTATTTTTTCTAAATGGATAGCCAACAACCCCCAAACCCTTTATGAACTAGCCCATGACTTAAAATGCCAGCCTTAAGATACATTAAGTTCCCAAAGAAATGAAGTTGAGAATTTTTGTTTATCAGAATTCTGAGAGTCTACTGGGGAATTTTAGTCACCAGAAGTCTGAGAATCTCCTGCTTTCTAGAAAAGCAGCCAAACTGGGACAAGAACCACCCTTCCCAAGGGCTGCCCTCTGTCAGGATGGTTATAAATAGGTGAGGTGCCTCTATGTGAGGGCAGTGGGTGTGTGGAATGAGGAGAGGTCGGGAAGGGAAGAGTTAGGAAATCAGGTGGATCGGAGAGGGGGGCAGATTTTTTTGAGGCCACCATGAGTCTGCAACTCTGGGGAGAGTGAAGGCTACTTTGAGAGGATTTCTGAAAAACATTTTAGGGGTGTACTGGGTAAAACCCTTGAATATATTCCTTTAAGTAAAACTAAAGATCTTCCTGTTCAAGGCTTCTGTAATCAGATTTCTGTTGTCTTTGAGTATAATTCTATAGATACTGGGCCATATGGGGCCCTAGAAATAGCCGGGTTACATCATGAATGCATGTGTCTGTTTCTGGACTCTATTCTACTGAACTAATGTATGTCCTAGGATAGGACCATTCCACTTTTATTACTGTAGGGTTTAGGGAGTTTTATTATCTGGCAGAACAAATTTCCCCTTTTTATTTTTTCTACAAAATTTTCTCGGCTAGTGTCATTAATTAATTTTTCCAGTTGAATTTTAGAATCAACTTGTTAGTCTCTTAAAAGGCAAATCCCACTGAAAATTTATTAGACTTCCATTGACCTTATAGATTACTATAAGGAAAGATGATTCTTTTGATGATCCTGTTCTCTGGTAGGTTGAAAGAAATTGCTGGTAATTAAAAATGGCTTTTGGAGATTTATGCCATTTGGTTCCATAAAGCTTAAACCCAATGAAAACCTTCATTAAAAAACAAAAACAAAACAAAAAACTTCAGAAGAATGGTAGTGATTTAAGGCAACATTCTAATCACCAAAGTCTGCAGTTTCAGGAATCTTGACCCAATGTTCTGATGCAGATTCAGTGACAAAATTGCACCTCTCCCCAGTGGCAGAGAGCACCTTCTGATGTTGGAGACGCACCCACAAGGCCACTGTGAGGCTGATAAATATTTGGAGGATTCAGGAGGACCATCATTGTAGTAAATAAATACAATTGCAGTGAAGCACTGTGTTGAGGTTTTAGTATTTGACATGTGTCCCTAAAGAAGGAACAAGAGTGGCTGGACCAGGACACAGGGTGGGTAATGTGTGTGCAGCAAAGCACTGCGTATCCTGAGAGGCAAACCAATGGGACCACAAAAGTGAGACCAAACATATTCTCGCCAGCTGCTCTATGTCTTTCCTTGTTTTAACATATGACCCGATTTCCAACAAAATAGGATCGGCCCAGAGTTTTCATTTCACAAAGCACTTACACACCCCCATCTGATATTCTCACAAAAGCACTGTGAGATAATCCAGCCATCTATTTATATTTTGGCTAAAAATCAAATTTAGATTTTAAAAATAGGGGGGAAATTATAAATTAGCTCATACATTGTGGGGTGGGGGACTTGGGTTACTGAGAAGGCAAATAATGTATAACACTATGTATTAAGTATGTCTTTTTCTTTTCCTGAGAATTATCACTATGTGAAAATGTTGACTAAAGACAGCTGTCCTGCCACCCTGGATCATTTACATACACTTGTGAAATTCAAGCACATTATCTGCTACTGAGAGGGAGTCATGACTGTCATAAACCAAAGACTTTGTTTAAACATTTTTAGTTGACAAAAGGAGTGTAAACATGACCACAGTGAATGCATTTTCTAATAGCTGCTTTCCTTCAACCCACCCCCCTAACCAATGTTTGGCTGTGGGATGGATATCACATAACTGTGTGTATCGTATACCTAGAAATAGCTGCCTGCCAAATGTTTGGCCGTTTTGAGAATCTGTTTTTGGATTAGAAAACCTGAGCACATTCGTGGTAGGCTGATGCCCAGGGACATCCCAGGGAGCCCGTGGAGATGCAGACCATTTGGGAGGCTAAACAGAATTTTCCGTCACGTGGATTCTGCAAACTGAGTGTAGATCACGCATACGAACGCACTTGGGCCAAGCACGGGCACAGTCCAGGGTGGCAGATTCCAGGCACATCTCCCCAACATAAGTCCTCCTTCCCCGCGGAGGCCAGTCCCCCCAGTTACAGCTGGACGTGAACCCCAGAGCAGAGTCCCCAAAGCACAGTGTTGGCTTCCACACCCCTCCTGGGGGCTCCTCTTCCATTGCTCCAACATGCCGGTCCCCAAAATGGCTCTCCACGCCCACTATTCCGGTTGACACAAGTGAGGTCCAAATGTCTGAGGGGATAAGGATCTCTAAGCTGCCTGCTTGACTGATTCATGTCCCGGGAACGTGTGACCTGTATACCCGCAGAAAGCTTCCAAGGGACAAGCAACACACACAAAGCCACAGGTAGAGATGGTATTCCTGATGGTTAACCGGAAAGAAAGACTCAGTGGAACAACTGGGTAGCTCTGGCTGAGTTTCCTGGGAAAAATCATAAAACCATCCACACCGAATTATTCCCATTGGCTCACATCCCTGCAGATTGGCTGGTAATTTGGGGCAGTGGAAAGAACAGGACCTCACTGACTTGTGGAGTGAACTTGGGCAGGTTATCAAAACTTCCTTAGTTTCAATTTCCTCTTCTGTAAAGTAGGGCTAATAATAGTTCCCCCTTGTATCTTACTGGGAAGATTAAATGCATTAAGGTATGTGAAGTGCCTGGTGGGCATTTCACTACTGTTAGTTCCCTTTCCTTTCCACTTTTCACTTTAGTGGTTTGATGCTCTGTGAATGAGCCAAAAGAAAACAGGCGGATTTTCTTATCAAGAAAGCAGACCTACTTGTGAACCTACTATGTGAACTATGCATATGCATCTTACCCTCTGTGCATTCGTATGCAAAGCAAGATGAAGCAGCACTAGAACCTGCTAGCTTCTCTTTGCCAAAGGAGGGTCTTCAAATGCCCTGACAGCAACAAGGGAGCTAAAGGATATCGGTGGGAGGGCTAACCAGGCCAGACATCCTCCATTTTTAAAATCATCAAGACTCCAGAAATCACTACTGTGGTTTTGCAGACCTGTATAAACAATTCACAGCCCTTCCCAAGATTAGTCGTAGGCAAAGAAGGATGAAGTTAGTGGGACACAGGACTGTACCCAAAGTCAATTTCTAAACACTGCAGAGAAAACAGAGATGGGGTGGTTAAAATTGACTTGCCTGGTCGTATGCTGAAGGTGGACTAAGGAAAGGCTGAGCTGAGGGTAAGCAGCAACCAGACATGAAAGTTCAGTGCTTGTTTGTCTATATGCATAATCTGTAAGAATGTCAAGGAAGGGAGGAAATATAACGAGGCTGAGTAGCCTTTTAACTTTGTGATACACTAAGTTTCTAGCCCAGTAAGAGTTAATGGAATACGTGCCCCCTTTACAGGTTATGGCTTTGTATGACTAAAGAAAAGAGAAAATGTTTTAAGAGGCCAACTCAAAGGCTGACAAAACATTTTAGCCATAAATTACCTCATTAAAAAAGAGCGGGTGGGCATGTTGATGAGTTAAATGTAAATGAATTAGAAACATGTGAAATAAACTTATTCCAAAATCCACACGCGACTGCCATAATGTAGACTCTGGAATAAGCATCTAGTTAAATTAAAAACTGAAGAAGGTTCACAAAGGTTGATGAATAAAGGGATGAAAGCATTTCTGAAGATTTGGAAAAATGAAGATTTGGGAAATAAAGAGGAGACCAGAGCAATGACAGTAGGCTTGACTGCATCACGCCATCTTTTCAGAGTCTTGATTTTGCAAAGAGACAAGCTCGGTCTTACCACATTCAACCTGCAATGTCCTCAAAATTATAGACACCCACAAAAACGCTGGGCTGCACTGGGAGCTATGTGAAATCAATTAAGCCAGCCTGGCAGATAGGTTTACGGTCCTTCCCATGCTGCCTGAAATGCCCTACCACCCAAACGTCACCATCCACCCTCTAGCCATCACCACTCCACATCTCCCTCCGCCAAAGAACACACTGGAAATGGCATTGTCTTTCTCCTCCTGGCCATTCTGTTGTCTCCATACACCCACACCTGCTTTCAGCCATACCTCATAACCACTCATGGACAGAAAGCTTCCAGAACAGCTGTTGTTTAGTACAGAGACCGAATTAATCACTCCCACCTTCATGCACCCCCAGCTTTTTGTTTGTGTCCTTATTAACCCTTACTTAATTCAAACCTTGGAGCAAGAGTTAATGTGTTTACCCATTTATTTCTCACTAGACTGCAAACTTCTTTAGGACAGAATTTAAAAGTGCATCTTCCTAGTAAAAACTCCATGCCTGACTTGAACTGATTTTACCTGGAATCAGAAGACTGGGGCTGGAGATGTGATTCTGACACCTTTGACACCTTTGGGCTCCATGGCCTTGGTTAAACCATACTTCCAAACCTCTGCTTTCTCTTCTAAAAAATGCCACTAATAATACTTCTCCCAAGCTTGTTGAAGGATCACATTGGATAATGAGTATTAAAAAAGTTTTAAACAATGAAGAACTATACCCAAAAAGGCAGTAATTTTTTCCAGCAGTCAAAAAGCACTAACTTTCCAAATTTTAGAGATGTTTCTATTCACTAAGAAATCATACTCCTGTCTCCTGTGCTAACGTAAACCATCCCTTTGTCTCGGCCCTTATCCTTCATAATTTCTAGTTAAGGTCCTATTGTCACAGGGACAGAGGCTATGCAAAGCTGACCAGGAGAAATCTTCTAGTTCACTGTCACCATCATCTGTGAACTCTACCAAGTAGCTACTCAGCTCTGTGCTAACTGCTAGAGACGGGAAGAGAAGCGGTTCCTCATCTCTGTCCTCAGAAGCTAGTTATCGCACTGGAGACATGAGACATTACAATAAAAGGTAAATAAGAAAACAAAGAAGTTTTTGTGTGGCAAATGCTGAGTGGCAGAAGACCTACAGGAATTCAGGATGGATTGCTGCATTCCAGAGCGTACAGTGCCTGGTTGTGAAAAGAGGAGCCGGGGTTCTTCGGGGAAAGCAAGAACCCACAGGACCTGGAGAAACACTAGGTTGTGATGGGAGAGGAGGGCAGACACATAGAAGGTGCCAGAGGACTCAAGACTCCAGCAGTGTAAGCTGGGATGAAGTGAGAGAGTGGCATGGACATATATACACTACCAAACGTAAAATAGCTAGTGGGAAGCAGCCGCATAGCACAGGGAGATCAGCTCGGTGCTTTGTGACCACCTAGAGGGGTGGGATAGGGAGGGTGTGAGGGAGGGAGATGCAAGAGGGAAGAGATATGGGAACATATGTGTATGCATAACTGATTCACTCTGTTATAAAGCAGAAACTAACATACCATTGTAAAGCAAGTATACTCCAATAAAGATGTTTAAAAAAAAAAAAGACTTCAGCGGTAAGTGCTGGGATCAGAGCACCTCTTCCTCTGCCCAGTGACAATGTTTGGGTAGAAAAGATAAGGCTCGCAGAGGCTTATTTAGTTTGCAGTAAAATCAGACACTGAAGTGATGATTCCTGGCAAGCCTGGATGGTCACAAACTAGGGTTCCCCAAAGGACTCTGAGATGGGTCTGTGGATTTTACAAAGAACAAGAGTTGAAGGGTTGAAAGTAGAATTTGTCTCCCAAGAAGAAAAACTTTAGACCAACAGAGGATGAAAGACTGGGTCTTGGGGTACATCTTCATCAATGGAACTGGAAAAGGAAATAAGACCAATAAACCAGGCAGACATTGTAGCCTAAGAAGCAAGCAGCAGAAGTAAGCACACAGGGTCAATGAAAATGGCCAGAGAATTTCAAGAAGGATACACTTCCAACAAAGTTACTCACTAGGAAATCTCTTGACGTAAGTTTTGAAAATTTCCCCCCTTCTCTGATACTTCCAGACCTATCTTCATGGTATAGGAATCTCCACAAGGCAGGCTGCGAAAATGTGTGTTGTGCCAGGGTCCTGGGCGGTTTCGAGGAAAAGCCACAGGAGATTACTTTCTGCAAGTGGCCCTGTGGGTCCCAGGCAAGCTCTTGATTACCCAGGAGGAGAAGCAACCACCAAACTCAGAACATCTCATGCCAAAATGTAATTTTCTAAATTCAATTTAATTTCCCTTGTCTCTCTATGCATCCTAATCCTGGCTTAAATATATTCTCTATAGCTTGCTTTTGCTTGCAAAGAATTAGAAACAAAGTGGGATAAAAGAGAGTAAAATTCAATTAAGTTTAACAAATTATGGAACACCTAGTGTAGATACTACGCCAGGAACTGGGGATAAAAGAGTACACAAGGCAGACCAGGTCCTTGCCCAGCCCAGCTGATAGACAGCAGGCAGTTAAGGAAGAAGTACTTCAGCAAGAGGATTTAACCAAGTACAGGTGGTGAGGATCCACCTGAAAGAGTGTCATTTAAACTGAAGGATGACGTTAGCTGAGATTCTAATCAGAGAATAAAAAGAAACAGGTAAAAGTCTACAAATCTGCCAGATACTAACTGTGAAAAGAAATTTGTTTTTTATAAATTTATTTATTTATCTATCTACCTATTTTGGTTGCACTGGGTCTTCGTTGCTGCGCATGGGCTTTCTCTAGTCATGGCAAGCGGGGCCTACTCCTTGTTACAGTGCATGGGCTTCTCACTGTGGTGGCTTCTCTTGTTGCGGAGCATGGGCTCTAGGCGTGCGGGCTTCAGTAGTTGTGGCACATGGGCTCAGTAGCTGTGGTTCGTGGGCTCTAGAGTGCAGGCTCAGTAGCTGTGGCACACGGGCTTAGTTGTTCCGCGGCATGTGGGATCTTCCCAGACCAGGGCTCGAACCCATGTCCCCTGCATTGGCAGGCGGATTCTTAACCACTGCGCCACCAGGGAAGTCCCGAAAAGAAATTTTTTTAAGCAAAACAAAAAACACAGGATGAAAAGGCATTTGGGCCTTACTGAAGAATATCTACAGAACTTCTGATGTCGAAATTGGCTCTGCTGAGTGTGGACAAGTGGGAAAATTCTCTGCTGGAACGTGAAGGCAGAACAGTAAACTGGAGGCCTCTCAAACAAACCAGTGTCTGGTAAGGCCCCCAAGTACTGTCAATGACCAGAATATCTCTCTCTGCTGTGATGACCAGCATAATGCAGGCAGTTTCCATCAGGATGCCTCCATGTCCTGCAGACAGTCATGTGATTTCGATGGTTAAATCTCTTCTTCCTGGTACCCTACTATTTTCTTTTTTAAAAAAATTATTTAGTTATTTAATTTTGGCTTCATTGGGTCTTTGTTGCTGCACGCGGGCTTTCTCTAGTTGTGGCGAGTGGGGGCTACTCTTCGTTGTGGTGCGCGGGCTTCTCATTGCAGTGGCTTCTCTTGTTGTGGAGCACGGGCTCTAGGCACGCAGGCTTCAGTAGTTGTGGCACACGGGCTCAGTAGCTGTGGCTTGCAGGCTCTAGAGTGCAGGCTCAGTAGTTGTGGCGCATGGATTTAGTTGCTCCGTGGCATGTGGGATCTTCCCGGACCAGGGCTCGAACCCATGTCCCCTGCATTGGCAGGCGGATTCTCAACCACTGTGCCACCAGGGAAGTCCCCCCGTTATATTCTGATAAAAGTGTGCCCTTAAAACTTATGCAGATAACTCAGCCCAGGGACACAGAACTATGTTGCAAAATGGACTCAAACTCTGGAGGAATCTACTTACTGAAGATAGGAGGATGGAGCACTGGATCTGGGGGAAGGCTCCTGTTGGAGAGAATGAAAGAATTCCTCTCCTTTCTCTTTTACTCAAGGTGTTAAGATTGAATGGCAACGAGTGTACCCCCAAACAGTAACGGGAAAATTATACAACAGACGTCAATCTTTATTTGTTTGAGTCTTGCTCTTGTAGGTCATAAGGAGTAGTAGTAGGAATAATAGTGATAAGATTCTGCAACACAGTGAATGTGAAGCATGTGGACCATGGCACCCAACTGGCCAACCAGGACCAAAGACAGTTGTTCCCTGCAGCAAGATGCCCCCTGCACTGAGCCACGTCCTGTCTATTTAAGATCCAACTCTGCCCTCAACAATGCCATTCAGCTTGCTTTAGCTTCAGTCCACAATGAGGTCTCTCTTTCTCTGAATTTCCCTCATCAGTAGATGGGGGGAGTTGACTGGGTTTTAAGGTCCCTTTTGGTACCAAGATGCAATGACTTTATCAGCAATATCACACTCAGACACCTTACATTTCTCAACTCGATTGTAAAGTCTTTGTCTTATACTTCAGTTTCCCACAGGTACTTCCCATACTTTGCAAATGGTATCAGCTAAACAAGTATTAGCTGAATTTAACGAGTGAGCTAAGAGAAAGAGTATTAATGCCTGCCTGCACCTAAACCTCCTCAGTACTACGAAATCTTGTCAGTTCACAAGGGAGCAGAGTGATGAACTAATTACTCATCTGATATCCTCTTAGGTGATCCAGATCGTAATGACAAAGGCAAAAGACTATCTTTGCATAAGTCTCATTATGCACAATTAAGACTTTGAGGCTATGTGATGTACAGCAAATGACACATTGAATAACAAAACAGAGGTTATTTTTTTCTAACCCAGCCTTTGCTGGGATAAGGTGTTAAAGTCACACAGAAGGTCGATGTCTGAACTAGCAGCAGAGCGATTCACTTTGTTATACAGCAGAAACGAACACACCACTGTAAAGCAATTATACTCCAATAAAGATGTTAAAAAAAAAAAAAACCCAGAGGAAAGGACAAATGTGCTGTTCACGTCACTGTACTGCCTTTCTAGGCAAGAGCCACCAAAATGCTGAGTACTGTTTGGCCTCAGATACTTATTTTTCCTCATTCTGGTGGTCTATTTATTTTAATGGTTAACTCTTTCAGTCTGCAACCCAGTGTGAAAAGCACTATGATTTAAATCATCTGAGAAGACATGGTAAATATTAACCTTGGAAGTTTGGGGGCTTTTGCACTTTCTCTCCTTTTCTTTCCAGCTTTACTGAGGTCTGATTGATAAATAAAAACTGTATATAATGAAGGTATACAACGTGCGATTGGATGCATATATATATACATATACTATGCAATGATGACTGCAATCCAGCTAATTAACACATCCATCACCTCACCTAGTTACTTTCTGTGTGTGTGATAAGAACCCTTAAAACCTACTCTCGTAAGGAATTTCAAGTATACAATACAGTACTGTGGACTGGATTCAGCATGCTGCACATTAGGTCTCCAGAACATTTTCATCTTATAACTGAAAGTTTGTACCCTTGGACCAACACCTCCCCATTTACCCCCACGATCAGCTCCCCACAACCACTCTTCTGTTTCCATGAGTCCTACGATTTTAGACTGCACCTATAACAGGAGGTCATGCAGTCTTTGTCTTGGCCTAACTTATTTCACTTCGCGTGGTGTCCTCCAGGTCCATCCGTGCTGTTACAACAGCAGGATTTCCTTCCTTTTCTTTACTGTTTTTATTGGGGTGTAGTTGTTTTACAATGTTGTGTTAGTTTCTACTGTACAGCATAGTGGAGTTCCCTGTGCTACACAGCAGGTTCTCATTAGTTGTCTATTTCATACATATTAGTGTATACATGTCAATCCCAATCTCCCAATTCATTCCACTCCCCCTTTCCCCCCCTTGGTGTCCATACATTTGTTCTCTACGTCTGTGTCTCTATTTCTGCCTTGCAAACAGGTTCAGCTGTATCATTTTTCTAGATTCCACATCTAGGCGTTAATATGATATTTGTTTTTCTCTTTCTGACTTACTTCACTCTGTATGACAGTCTCTAGGCCCATCCACGTCTCTACAAGTGACCCTATTTCATTCCTTTACATGGCTGAGTAACATCCCATTGTACATATGTGCCACATCTTCTTTATCCATTCATCTGTCGATGGACACCTAGGTTGCTTCCATGTCCTGGCTATTGTAAATAGAGCTACAATGAACATTTTGGTACATGACTCTTTTTGAATTATGGTTTTCTCAGGGTATATGCCCAGTAGTGGGATTGCTGGGTCGTATGGCAGTTCTATTGTTAGTTTTTTAAGGAACCTCCATACTGTTCTCCCTAGTGGCTGTATCAATTTACATTCCCACCAACGGTGCAAGAGGGTTCCCTTTTCTCCACACCCTCTCCAGCATTTATTGTTTGTAGATTTTTTGACGATGGCCATTCTGATCAGTGTGTGGTGATACCTCATTGTAGTTTTGATTTGCATTCCTCTGATAATTAGTGATGTTGAGCATCTTTTCATGTGCCTCTTGGCCATCTGTATGTCTTCTTTGGAGGAATGTCTATTTAGGTCTCCTGCCCATTTTTGGATTGGGTTGTTTGTTTTTTTTGATATTGAGCTGCATGAGCTGTTCGTATACTTTGGAGATTAATCCTTTGTCCGTTGATTCATTTGCAAATATTTTCTCCCATTCTGAGGGTTGTCTTTTTGTCCTGTTTATAGGATTTCCTTCTTTTTCAAGGCTGAATAATATTCCACTGCATGCAGAATAGTTATTTATGTATTTCACATTTCTTTTTCTATTTATCTGTCAACAAACACTTAGGTTGTTTCCATGTCTTGCCTGTCATGAATAATGTTGCACTGAACAAAAGGGTGCATTTTTCTCTTCAAGACAGTGATTTTATTTCCTTTGGATAGATACTCAGAAGAGGGACTGTCTGATCATATGATAATTCTATTTTTAATTTTTTTAGGAACTTCCATACTTGTTTTCCATGATGGCTGTAATCATGTGGTCCATTTTTTAGGAAGCTTGAGCATGTTAGAGATTAACAGCTAATAATCTGATATTTTACCAGCCAGTCTGAAAGACTTCTGCTTGGAAATTTTTCCTAAATTGGACTAGTAGATGTTTAAGAGGGAAGGAGGAAGTAAGGGTAGACCTCTGACTATATTACAGCTCAATGGCCCACAACATTGGCATTGATTTGTTCATGAAAAAATAATAACTCACCCTACGGTAAGGGTCTGAGAAAGGGTCAATCTCTCCAAAAGAAGAGAGGCTCAACAAGCTGCTAAGTCAATCTCATGTCCCTTAAATTCCACCCATAATCTCAAGGCGATGGACTAACGGAAGGGACAAAGGAAGGAAAGCTTATTGTGCACCACCATGGGCTAGACTTTGCACACACCATATCTCTTTCACTCCTCACAAAAAATTATCCAATGACGAGGGCACATATCTGGAATCGGAACAGAAATCTGTTTGCTTCATGGCCATGCTCATAATTATATCATGCTACCTTTCAAAATCCTAAAATACACCTTCCCAGGGACTTTCCTTTCTGACATTCTAGTGTTCCATACAGTTGATGTACATTCATGCACCATTCAAACCCTCTGCCTCTTTCAGGGTGTGCTTGTGACTTAGGTACTGGTGTTGGCTCACATGGCATAAAAATAGTAAGACCTCATAATTTTCATGACTCAGCACCCTATTCCCCCTCCCCAGAAAAGACAGGCAAAGGATATAGAATTTTTGTTTCTTCTTAAATCACAGTAATTTTTCCCAACAGAAGGCAACATGTTTCAATGTAGAAAATTTAAATCTACAGAAATATAGACACCAAAAAAAGTTGTGTACACTCCCACGTACAGAAAAACCAGTGAAGCTCACAGATTCCTAAAAGATGTAGGAGGTCCTATTTGGAGAGGCTCTGCTTTGCCTGGAAGAAAGATGGCACCATGGTTTTAGTCCAGCAAGAAAAAGAGGACAAACAGTTGTGTTTCCTGGGGAACAGCTTGGGTTGAAACAAAGTATGAGTATGACATTCTGAAATCCATCTAACACAGAAATAATGGGCCTATTACTAAGACCAAAGAACTCAGCCAAGCCACACACATGGGCAGAGAACTTGAATTTGTAGCCAGATGCCCAGGTATTTTCTCATTTTCCATGAGCCATTTCCCCACTGACCATGTGAGAAGTAGAGAGGCATTTTTATAGAACTTGCAACTATTCCTAGAGATATATATCAATACTGCTTCTCCCAGTTAGTCAAATTTACTTCCCCAGCTGGTAGAAAGTTAACAAATGCTGTGGAAAAGTTGTACAAACACAAATAAATACTCCCTCTCCTCACTAAATTCTGACCTCAGGATTATCAGTTCAGAAACTGTCATTCTATTAACAGAAAAAAAAATAAGGTCAATAAATAGCAGCGCAGAATTTTACCAAGATTACTTCAAAGCACAGATATTTTTTAAACTGAAGTAAATTTACAAAAGCACAGATTTTTAAAATAAGCGTATGTAATTCAATATCCTGAGATAAACCGTAATGGAAAAGAATATCAAAAAGAATAGGTATATATGTATACCTGAATCACTTTGCTGTACAGCAGAAATTAACACAACGTTGTAAATCCACTATACTTCAATACAATAAGTAAATAAATAAGGATGTATATTTTTTAAAATTAGGATCTTTTCTGCCTATTTAATAAGATGAACATTAGAACAAGATTTTGAAATTTAATCAGAAAATGGAGAATTATACAAATGTCAATGTAATAATTGATATATTTTACTTTACATACATACTATTATAAACTGAAAAGGGCAATACACATGTAGGCTAATAGTATCATCTGGCCAGGACCCCTGGGAAGGCACAGTCCTTCCCAGAACATCTCCCTTCCTGCTGTCAACACTACAGAACCCACACAAAGCATAACTAACTACCAGCGCAGACTCAGTGCGACTCTGCAGTAGGTCCACAGCCCTCCAACAATCGGAAAGTATTCATCTCTGCTGTTCAGATTCAGCACAGAAAAGAGGATTTTTGACAAAAGCAACTTCTAGGCCCCAATGAGAAGAGCTTAACACACATTTTATCCTGCAGGCATGAGCTCTCTTTGGGCCCAACCCCGAAGGCCATTTACCCAGCACCCCTAGGTTCTTTTTTGAGGCCAGATCCTGCCTTCCCTCTCTCATCACGCATCTGACAGCTGAGGTGAGGGCTGCCCCAGGGGAGCATCTTCCCCGTCCAGGAAGCAGAGCTGAGAGTGAGTCAGAGCACAGGGGGGTCCGTCTCTGGTCCGCTGCGTCCACATCATTATCCCACTGCTCAGCAGAGGACCAGCAGAAGGCAGGAGTGTGGTAATGTTGTTCAAAGTACAAATCAAGACATTGGATGGGTGTTCTCCTAGGACACTGCAAAAGCCTCCAAAAATAGCCTCACACAGCAGCCAGTCTACATCCCACCAATATCTCAAGGCAAGCATCCATTCACAGAGGAGAGGAAGAACCACAGTTGGTCTTTTATATTTTGAAGTCTATAGCGAAAGTATTAGCGTCAGGTTCGAGCTGTCACTTTTCTAAGGTAGCAATTAAATACAAACAAGTGGCGACACTTGTTAACCTGCTCATTTACTGATTAGGGCACGTGGCCAGTCAGAGTTCAAAGGGGAAATAATTAGCCCCAACACGCCAACTCCAAGTACAGCTGATGGGCACTACATTTCTTCTTATTTTTAACTAGCAAGGATCTATAGGATCCTTAGTTTCAAAAATCTCTGGGCATTATAGCCAAAGAGAATCCTTCAGAAACCCTGAGGCAGCTCGTTTCTCCTGAGGAATTTCTGAGAATGTTCGTGTAGGAAGGGCCTGTCCCGACAAACTTCTCCATCCCCAGCGCTGTTCTTTCTACTGTCCACACACTAACGTTTGTTGCTCTTTCTTTTTTTTGCGGTACGCGGGCCTCTCACTGTTGTGGCCTCTCCCGTTGCAGAGCACAGGCTCTGGACGCGCAGGCTCAGTGGCCATGGCTCACGGGCCCAGCTGCTCCGCGGCATGTGGGGTCCTCCCGGACCTGAGCACGAACCTGCGTCCCCTGCATCGGCAGGCGGACTCCCAACCACTGCGCCACCAGGGAAGCCCTGCTGCTCTTTCTTAACCAGCTTTCCTACCTCCACCCCTAGCCACACCCGACTGTCCCCACACCAGTGTCACCTCCTGTCAAGGCTGGTAAACAATGTAGGACCCAGACACGGCATGACTCCCAAGCACTGAGAGACACGAGGCCCAGCTCAGAGTCACACGTGAGGATTTAAAAAGCACCTCCAGCCTTACCCCCTGTGCCAGCCCAGGCTCTGAACCCACCTGCAGACCAAATGGAGTATCCACGTGGAGGTCAGCCAGCACAACTACTCCAATCCTTCCCACAGACAAAGATGCAACAAGAGACAGGAGATGTGCAAAAAACCCACATCTCTGAAACTGGAAACTGGGTGTGGACTCAGCCTAAGAAGGGAGAGAAGAGCCCAGGGGAGGTCAGACCCTGGAGGAAAGAGTCACCAGAAACAGCATCCTTGGGCGATTCAGGGAAATTAGTGGGTCTGCAGCCACACTTTTACTTCAAAACCATCTAGGGTCAGCTAAGGCTTCAGAGAAGACCTAAAATGGCCTGTTGGCCTCTTTCCTGCAGGAGGAGGAGAACAAAGAAAAGTTGGGGTGAGGGGAGAAGAGTTTATTAAAACAAGTCTTGATAAATGCCTTGTCCAAACGTATCTTGTGCAATGAAGGACACAGTCCTCCTTAGTTTACAACTCTTTGAACAATTTAGTTACGAAAAGGAGCCAGAAGATTCCAGGACTCAGTGCTGTGTGATCTGGGAAATGGTTTGCAAGCATCTGGTCTTTCTTGAGGAGAAGGGAGAGAGACCGAAGGTGATGGGAGATGCACTTAATATACAAGTTGTGAGAAATGGGCTCAGCAGAGCAACAAACATTGCTCATCTGAAATCTCTGGACAGCTGGAGAAAGGGAAGCTTGCTGCCTGGAATAGTTCTGTGGGGCACTTCCCATGACATCCTGGAGGTCTGGCTAAAAAAGTAAGGTGAAAGGTGTTTCCTGATGCTTCTGGATCTCAAAGGGGAAAAGGGCTCCGAGGAGAACAACTGGCCGGCCGGCCCGACAACATGAAGTCACAGAAACATCAAAGGGTCTGTCTTATTGGGTGATCTAGCACACTGATAACTCATCATCATCTTCAACACCATCAAAACGCCTATTAGGACCCTAATTATGGGGCCTATCACAGGAAAGGACCTGAGAAAGTCACAAAGCATCAAAATCATTCTTGCTTGTAATGTTTATAATGGGGTGGGTGTGGGGGATGGACTCATCGAAGTTTTTAATTAAAACAAAAGACTTGATATTAAATTAAAAGTAAAAGAAATGAAAAGTAAAACAACTATGCAATAGAGGTAAAAATAACTATTAAATAAAGGTATAAATGAGCAATATTGTCATCATGACTTAAAATGAAAGGCTTGATGCCTTAGAGCCAAAGAGAACAGTGAGCCCATTCATTAATTGCTATCTCATTATTCGGGAGACTTGTTGACAGCTCTGTTGCTCACTCTAATTATTCTTGGCCCGAACACTTTAGCCCTTAGGAAAATCATTAGTAATAATACGTTTGAATTTCTCACACCTAGCTGAGGTCGTGTTTTCACACACCCAGGATCCTTGTAATCAGGCACAGAGTCTTTCTTAAGCTAGCACAGGACAGCAATTGCAGAGAGCTCCAAGCAGGCTCTGATCTGTCCCCTGCGTCCCCCTGCTGTCACCCCATGCAATGCAAACACAGGACTTGAAGATACGCGTATCAACAGAGCATTATGGAAGTCTAAGAAAGGAACTGGAGACGTTTCCCATCCAAGACATGGAGAAGAGTTCATTCAGTAAAGTCTTGGGTTATTAAAGAAAGATCTGTACCCAACCTAGGAGCTGTAATTAATACTAAAGAAAAGAAAACAGGGGAAATGAGAACTAAGGCTTATTCGCTCCCTGAGAAACATTACCGGTCCTACAACAGAATGAAATATTGAATTTACGTAATTCCTTTATCTCAGAAGCTTTAAGATAAGCCATATAAAGTAGCTTAGTCACAGGGCCTAACTTAAATATATCCAGAAATGAACTGAATCAAAGGTCATACAACGCTTACAAGCCTAGAGCTAATTTAGATAAAAGTCAAATAATTTCAGAAAATTTGTCATTTGCCTTTTTCTTTTTTTTGCGGTACGCGGACCTCTCACCGTTGTGGCCTCTCCCGTTGCAGAGCACAGGCTCCGGACGCACAGGCTCAGGGGCCATGGCTCACGGGCCCAGCCGCTCCGCGGCATGTGCGATCCTCCCGGACCGGGGCACAAACCCGCGTCCCCTGCAATGGCAGGCGGACTCTCAACCACTGCGCCACCAGGGAAGCCGATCATTTGCCTTTTTCTTAAAAGAAGGATACACATTCTCAACTCCAAAACCTCTCTACCTTAGTGAAATATAAGGAAATTCAAACTCAAATCAAACCAAAATAACCCCCGAGGTATTTATTGTCCAATCCCACATGCCCTGCTATCTTTGGATATGAAGAACGGTCATTCTTTTCCAAAGTGTCCTACACCTTTCCCATCCTTCCCCAACCCTCTGTCACTGACCTTGTTCAGGCCCTTAGGCCTTCATGCCTTGAGCACTGAGACATCTTTTTTTTTCTTTTTTAATTTATTTTATTAAAGTATAGTTGATTTACAATGTTGTATTAATTTCTGCTATATAGAAAAGTGATCCAGTTACATATCTATATACACCTATATATATGTATATTCTTTTTCATATTCTTTTCCATTATGGTTTATCGCAGGATATTGAACATAGTTCCCTGTGCTATACGGTAGGACCTTGTTGTTTATCCATTCTATATATAACAGTTTGCATCTGCTAATCCCAAATTCCCAATCCAACTCTCCCCTGCCCAACCCTCCCCTGCCCCCTCCTCCTGGGCAACCACAGCCTGTTCTTCTATGTCTGTGAGTCTGTTTCTGTTTTGTAAATAAGTTCATTTGTATATTTTAGATTCTACATATAAGTGATATCATATGGTATTTGAATTTCTCTTTCTGACTTACTTCATTTAGTATGATAATCTTTAGGTCCAACCATGTTGCTACAAATGGCATTATTTCATTCTTTTTCATGGCTGAGTAGTATTCCATTGTGTATATGTACTGCATCTTTTTGATCCATTCATCTGCTGAGAGATCTTTTTAACTGGTCTCCGTATCTTCAGGTTTTAAGGTTTTCCTAAAAAATTGCTTTTTATCGTGGCACTTCCTGCCTCAAAAACCTTCACAGACTCCCCAGTATCCAGATATAAAGTTAAATTCCATGTAATGGCAATCAAAACCCCTGATAAATTGAACTGGGCCCCAACTCACCTTTCCAATCAAAGGTCTACTCAACCTCACATGCTACTTACTCAATGTGCGAGAAATATACTTTGCCTACCCTGGCCTCCCTTCTCTGCTCACACTGGTCCTATAGATGGCGGTTATAAGCCCAGCCCAAGGGCCATACAGCCCTGGTTTTGAGTTTAACTCCACCACTTAGTACCCTGTGTGGCCTCTGACAAATGTCTTTAACCTTGATAAGCCTTGGTTTTGCCACCTGCACAAGAGAGATAATAATAACACATAGCTCAGAACTATACTGTGAGATTGAATGTGAGAGTTCCCATGAAGTGCTTAACATGGTTCCTGGGAAGAAGTATGTCCTCATTGTTTGCCCTTTAAATTGTAAAATTAAATTAATTATTTGCAGTTCTCTAAGGCAAAATTCAAGTTCCACCTGCAACTAGAAACTTTTTCCAAATGTATCTAATGATACCTCTTCAATATCTTTTTTTGGGGGTGGGGGGTGGGCCATGCCACATACCTTGCAGGATCATAGTTCCCCAATCAGGGATTGAACCCGGGCCCACAGCAGTGAAAGCGCCGAATCCTAACCACTGGACCGCCAGGGAATTCCTCTTCAATATCTTAAATTCCCAACCATAATTTAGCAGCAGCAAATAGCCTTCTGGTTATTTCTGTTTTCCTCTATTTGAAACAGAAGTCTCTTGTGTGTTATTCTCATCTGTATCTCCTTCAGAACTTATCCCATGGCTGGATACATACTTGGCATTCAATTAATTGTCCCTAGCTATCCCAAGTACGAAAATATGTCACTATTCCAACCTCATCCACATGTGTTGCAAACTACTTATGTGGCGTACCTTGTATTATTACTTAAGTTTTTCCTGTTAAATTTCAAGATCCAATCAAGCACATTAAGGACAGGGGTCCTGCTGTATATCTCATTATCTTCCAAAGAGACTCCACGCCTGTGAGTCTCAATCCCAGTTGCAAATTAAAATGATCTTGGGAGCTTTTAAAAATATTAATTCCCAGGCCCCACTCCCAGCGGTTCTGATTTAATTGACCTGAAGTGAGGCCTGGGGAGTCTGTTGTTACAGCCAGGGTTGAGAAGTAACTTATCACCAAGTACAAACCGGAAGTCAACAAATTCTTATTGATTTACTGACTGACATGCTTATAAACTATAATGAAGCCTCCCAGTCTTCCTGTCTCTAAGTTAATAAACCTCTTTTCTCTGAACTTTGCCTCACAGGAGCCTCATGACAATTCCACTCCTCCCCTGATTTCACATAGCCCATCACCCCCAGATTCCATTACAAAATCGCCATATAAGCACAGCTCCCCAATGATTTAAAGGGCTACTTACTGAGCGTAACTCCATCATGTCCATATTATTCTCATTTATATCTACTCTCTGCCTTTCTTTATAGACTCAGCTCTACAGGGAGGGTCACCATAGCACAACCAGAGAGACTGTGACATCTTCTGAATCACAGACCTATTTCAAGCCTGTCCAAGAATGTACTTGGAAAGAATCTTGCTACAATTCAGCCTTATCTATAATATGGCCATCACTCTGGACTCTGGATAATAATTAGACTCCTCCTTGCTTAGCCTGAGGTCAACAAAGGTCATTGTCCATATCTTAGGGCTCATGTTCAATCATATTTAATGGGTGTTCATGTAGAAACCTCCACATTTAATAGCACCTAAATAGGGCGTTACCTGGTGGTCCAGTGGTTAAGACTCCACGCTCCCACTGCAGGAGGCACGGGTTCGACCCCTGATCGGGGAACTAAGATCCCACATGCTGCGCAGCGCGGCCAAAAAATAAATTTAAAAAAAACAGCACCTAGGGCTTCCCTGGTGGCGCAGTGGTTGAGAGTCCGCCTGCCGATGCAGGGGACACGGGTTCGTGCCCCGGTCTGGGAGGATCCCACATGTCACGGAGCGGCTGGGCCCGTGAGCCATGGCCGCTGAGCCTGCGCATCCGGAGCCTGTGCTCTGCAACGGGAGAGGCCACAACAGTGAGAGGCCTGCGTACCGCAAAAAAAACAAAAAAAACTGCACCTAAATATTTCCTGAGCACTTGTGGTAGACAGAAGAGACATGGTCTCTCCTCTCAGAAAGCTTACAGTCTAGAGAGACAGCACATGGATGAACAAATAATACAATAAACGAATATATAATCATACTTACAATAAGTACTATGAAAGAAGTATTCAGGTTGAGTGGTGGAGAATATCTAGGTGAGGTTTGGGGGTAAGAAGGCTGAGATACAGTCTCTGAAGAGGAGACCTTTTAGAAGAAATCTGAAGGGTGAGAAGAACGAGTGTCTCAGGATGTGGAATGACAGAGGCGAAGGACCAGAGCAGCGAAAAGCTGATTAGCACATTCCAGGGACAGCAAAGAGGCTGTGCATGAAGCAGAGTGGGGTTCTGGGGAGACAGGAAAAGCCAGGTCGGGCGGGTGCAGCAGGCTCTGCAAGACCTGCACGCTGCTCGCTGACAGCCCGTGTTCGGCGCTGTTCAACAGCTACCTTCACGTTAGGGGCCTCCGTCCTTGTTTTATTATTTCTTTTCCAATATTTTAATCCACAATTTGTCTGGAAACAGAAAAGGTATTCTTATCAAACCCTCTCATGTCACAACAAAGTAATAATTGCATGACATCATCAGAATTTGTAAAGCTTGGCATGGGCTAAAATCAACAGATATAAATATACAGTTCAATGGCTTTTCAGGACAAAATCCAATCTCTCTAGCACAGCATGCAAAGCCTCTGCAGCTTCCTCACTCATCACGGAACCTGTTCTGGTCAGTCCTCCAAACACCCCCGGCCTTCTCACACCCCAGCTCTTACAAAGGTTGCTCTGTCTGCCTGGTTCTCCTTCTTCGCCCGGTTAACTTTTTTTTTTTTTTTTTTTTTTTTTTTTTTTTTTGCGGTAGGCGGGCCTCTCACTGTTGTGGCCTCTCCCGTTGCGGAGCACAGACTCCGGACGCGCAGGCTCAGCGGCCATGGCTCACGGGCCCAGCCGCTTCGCGGCATGTGGGATCTTCCCGGACCGGGGCACGAACCCGTGTCCCCTGCATCGGCAGGCGGACTCTCAACCAGTGCGCCACCAGGGAAGCCCCCGGTTAACTTTTTTTAAGGCTCCAAGCTTTCACAGAGGTACCAAATCCTCCAGGAGTCCTTCTCCAAGCTTTCACGGAGGTACCAAATCCTCCAGGAGTCCTTCTCTGCCCTCCCCCGCACCCTCTTCCCTTCCAAGAGAGTTGGTTAAATGCCCCTCCTTTGTGTAACAACTTGCAAACATTTCTATCACAGCACTGTCGCACTCTACTGGTAATTTCTGTTTATCTATGTCTTTCCTACTAAACTGAGCTCAATTTCAAAACTGCATCTTAGTCCAGAACTGTATCTTAGAGACAGCATCTGGTAGAGTACTGAATATTTAGTAGATACTCCAAGTTTACTGAATGAATAAATGAATTAAATACATATAACATGGAAAACATCTGATTTATCAGCTGTTTGTGGAGTGCAGATGGGTGAAAGGGAGGATGTGAGTTGATCACATTTCAAAGAGAGCCAACCCCAAGCCAAGGCTTCCTTAATAGAAGTGCTAAACACAGACGACTGCAGAGTGTTGGGCCCAAGTGTTGAAAGCATCCTTTAAAGGAGACTTCACTCTCCAGGAGAGGGTGATGGGAACAGGGTAATTAGAAACAATGTTGTAGCAAGACTTGCTAATTGAATCAGGCTATGAGCTCTTGGAGGGGAAAAAGCCACATCTCAATAAAGTTGGGAAAAGAAATGATGGGCAGGCACAAGGGCACAAAATGATGGGCATGAAAATAATATTATTTTTTAATTGTATTTTTAATTAGTTTTTATTGGAGTACAGTTGATTTACAATGTTGTGTTAGTTCCGGGTGTACAGCAAAGTGAATCAGTTATATATACACATATATCCACTCTTTTTTAGATTCTTTTCCCATATAGGCCATTACAGAGTATTGAGTAGAGTTCCCTGTGCTATACAGCAGATCCTTATTAGTTATTTGCTTTATATATAGTAGTGTGTATATGTCAATCCCAATCTTCCAATTTATCCCTACCTGCCCCCCACACAAGGGATATTAGATGAATGTGTGGTCATCATGGTTGGTACCGTCCATCTGTTTTTAAAGTATTTATTTAGGAGCTACCTTATGCAGGGCACCATGCTACGCTCTGTAGGTAACAAATACGTTTAAGGGAAAAAAACTTCCATCAACAGACGACTAGTTTAAGATGTGGTACATAGATACAATGCGATATTACTCAGCCAAACAAAGAATGAAATAATGCCATTTATAGCAACAAGCATGGACCTAGAAATCATATTAAGTGAAGTAAGTCACGCAAAGACAAATATTATATGATATCATTTATATGTGTAATCTAAAAAATAATACCAATGAACCTATATACAAAACAGAAACAGACTCACATAGAAAACAAACTTATAGTTACCAAAGGGGAAAGGGAGGGAGAGGAGGGGTAAATTAGGAGTATGGGATTAACAGATACACACCACTATACATAAAACAGATAAGCAATAAGGACTTACTCTATAGCACAGGGAACTATATTCAATACCTTACAGTAACCTATAATGGAAAATAATTTGAAAAATATACATATATAACCAAATCACTTTGCTACACACCTGAAACTAACACAATATTGCAAATCAACTATACTTCAATTAAAAGAAACACAATAAATAAAATAAAAACCCCTCTTGTCCAGGAATCCATAACTTAGTAAGGAGACAGGTAAGAAATATACACAGGAACTTATAAAGCAAGGTATTCAATTAAACATGGAATAAAGAATATACAAGTTCTAGGGCTTCCCTGGTGGCGCAGTGGTTGAGAGTCCGCCTGCTAATGCAGGGGACACCGCAAAAAAAAAAAAAAAGAATATACAAGTTCTAGAAATTCAGTAAAGGGAGTGAAGACTTCTGCCTGGAGTGTTCTGGAAGGACATGGCTGTGAGCCACTCTGATTAACAGAGAGGATTTTGATGGGCAGAAGGAAGGAATGAATGCAAGTATTCTAGGCAGAGGGAGCATTGTGACACAGGTATAAAGACAAAAACTTGCAGGACAGGCCAGGGAGGAAAAGCCACAGAAAATAACCAGAGACCAATGTTAGACTGTGAAACAGTTTTTTGTGTTTGTTTGTTTTTAGTTTTTTTTTTTTTTGCGGTACGCAGGCCTCTCACTGTTGTGGCCTCTCCCGTTGCGGAGCACAGGCTCCAGACGCGCAGGCTCAGCGGCCATGGCTCACAGGCCCAGCTGCTCCGCGGCATGTGGGATCTTCCCGGACCGGGGCACGAACCCGTGTCCCCTGCATTGGCAGGCAGACTCTCAACCACTGCGCCACCAGGGAAGCCCTGTGAAACAGTTTCTAAACGTTTAACCTCTGCAATCTTTTGAAAGTCATTGTTTCTTCTCTATTCTCCCAAGCGTCTAAAGGGTATGTGTGAGCTTTCTATCCTATCATATTATTATCCAAACAATTTCATGTATCATGTTTAAATGTTAAGTTATATCATCAGTTAGGAAACTGTTTCATTAGTCCTGGCCAGGTCCATGGTCTGAACTCCTAGTGTCAAGGAAGAGACAGACTAAAGAGAGAATTTTCGGAGACCGCTCCGAGGTTGGGAACAAAGGAGACAAATCTAGGGCACTCCAGAGCTTTGTGCCTGGGAGCAGGCAAATGGTGATCCCATTAAATAAGTGACAGGTGTCAAAAGAAGGACCTCCTTGGGAGGGAGGGGCACAGAAAAGATGACTTTGGCTTCAGACTTGCAGACTCTATCATCTAAGTGGAAACTTATCACCTCTACTGGACAATCAAGCTACCTACCCTCTAGAGTGTGAGTAGACGTCTTTTGGCATATTAAGGAAGGCTGTCTTATTATACTTGAAATGACTGCAGTTGGAATGTCTCAGAACTGCTGCATGTCCAGGGGAGAGAAATGCTTCTGCCCAAATGCTCTGAGGCCTTAAACCCGTCGAAGCATTAAGGGACTGGATTTTACTGTATCCGATGGAAATCTCTCTCAGATCAAGCAGTGGTCACAAGGATGCAAGACCAGATCAAGAGGATATATGTACGAATGTATATATAACCCACATATTTTTTGCATACTTCCAAATTGCATTGTTTATACAGCTGTTCACAAACTCAGCTTCTCTGTTTATTTTTGTCCTTAGAGGAAACAGAGAAGAGGGTTCTGCCTATTAGGCAAAGGGAGATCAAAGAGTCCCCTTCCCAGCCTGAGAGGGGATCCCACTAAAGCCTCCCATCTGAGCGAAGATCAAAACAAGCCTGGTGCCCTCCGAATGGCTCCCCCACTGAAAGCTCCTGAGGGCACCTGTTGGCCTCCTCCTTCCACGGCTCACACCAAATGGACAGGCTCTGCGTGCTCCTGGGAAGGAAACGTGCAATAACAGCTAGGCTCTCCAAACAGAAAAGCATTTCCCACCGGGTTGACTCACGGAGCAGGTAGCACCTCGGTTGCTTTATGAACCAAGGGGGAGAGGAGCTCGGGAAGGTCAGCCGACAAGCTGGAGGTATCCAGTAGTTCACAGGGGCACTTGGGAAGCAGGCAGATGGCAAATGCTTGCTTTCTCTCTTGGGCCAAGGGAAACAAATCGACACCCTCTGTGTTTTCCTTCCCCATCTCTGCTATGTGTCACCCTCTTAATTGGTTCTAATCACCTGAAGCAAGACTAGAAGACTGACATCTATTCCCAGCACCGTTTTGGTTGGCTCATGAGACAGGCCTGCCCTTGTAACCTGTGAATAGGGCATTGTTCCCCACTGAGCCTACAGCCTCCTGCGATGACCCCTCCGATCTGGGTTTCCTTCAGGACATGGCAAGAGCAGTCAGAACTGCAACAAAAATGGCTGTGTCAGCGGGTATGGCTGTGAGTCTCAATAGTTCTCCTTCAGAGAAATTGCAGGGTGAAATGGACACTAGATAATCTTTCATGGAAGCTTTGATTAAATCGTTATTTAGGACAGGTTCCTGCAGACATTTGGTTGCCGAGGTGGAGGGGAGGTGGGGGAGGGATGGAGTGGGAGGGTGGGATCTGCAGATGCCAACTAGTATGTATCGGATGGGTAAACAACAGGGTCCTACTGCATAGCACAGGGAGCTATATTCAATAGCCTGGGATAAACCATAACGGAAAAGAACATGAAAAAGGACATATATATGTGTATAACTGAGTCCCTCTGCTGTATGGCAGAAATTAATACAACACTGTAAACCACCTATACTTCAATTAAAAAAAAAAAGAATGGGTTCCTGGTTCAGCATCCCATCCCTTGTTCTGATGCTGTCCTTACCCCTACTGACCTTTTGTTGCCTACAGAAAAGTACAACTTTCCATTTGATCCAAAATCCACTTGCAGTGGAAGCAATCAAGAACGATCTCAGCAAGAAACAGGGATGGAGGCTAAGTTCCTGCTTTCACATCCGGGCACCCACAGTTCCATATCAGTTCTACGAAAGGAAATGCCAGTCACTTATACGGGAAACATAAGATGGACTCATAGATGGCGGTAGAGCTGTGCCATCCCCAGTCACCACCAGCTTGGGAAATACTCGTGCTGAGTGAGCACTGTGACCAAAGGTGGGGGGATAGGTTGGGAAATGGTGGTCCAAGAATGGAGGCTGCCACCTGCGAGGCTGAAGCTTGAGAAACCAGCAGCAGCCTCGTGGATGAACTGGGAATAACAGTTGCGAGGCAGATTCACACAGCCTTCAAGGATGTCCAAGAAGACAAGGCAGCAATCACCCAATTACCATGATAAACATGAAGTTTGCAACACTGTCCTGTCATATCCACTTCTATTTCTCCCACCACCTATTCTGTAGCTAAGAAGTAGTGGAAAGGAAGAAATTTCAACGTAATCGACCCACGGTGACCACCATTCCAAACCAGCTCATTGCTGACTACGAAACATAAAGAGGCTGAGGAAGCCACTGGGCTCAGAGCTCCGCGAGGCCATGGAGCTTCCAGGGAGGCCGTTGCAGCTCAAGGAACACAGTTATTCCAAGGACACCCACTGGTCTTAGCAGCTGCCAATTTCTCCAAACATTGTGCAATTGCAAAAAGAAGTGATTTGCAAACGCCATCCTCCTCCTCTGAACAAGTTCTTTACTGTGAACCGGTTGAGCTCCCGACGTGGCCAGAATCACTTCCTTCCTGCAATGTCCTGTCTTTTGTTAGACTTTAAGCTCCCCGTGGGTCTTCGTTGTTGTTTGTTTTGGATCTCCCTCAGTGTCTAGAATGTTCTCTTACATACGTTAGACATTCGATGAGCAACTGCTGATTAATGGATTTCTCTTTTAAAGGATCTATGAGGAAACCGTTACAGAAGGAGGTAGCCAACCAGTTAATCCTCAGTATTGCAAAATGTTTCCTTTCACTTCTGAAACATTAAATGTCATAAAAGTGTTTCATAAATAGCTCCGTTTTCTCTTTATAAAATCCTATAAATGAAAGGGCACTACTATTCACCCTTTTCCACAGATGGGGAAATCACAACATTCCAATATTAAACAGCCTGCCTGGTCATGTGCTGATTTTTACATCAACTCCCTTAGACATTCCTTCAAACGGTTGTTGAGTGCTTATCCCATCTATGCTAGTATGGGACACCCAAGAGTTTTCATACACACTCTATTATTTAATCGCCATGTTAACTTGCCATAGTGTGTATTACTGTGCCTTTTCTAGAAACGAAGAAACAAGCATTAAGAGTGTCTAAATAATTTGCCCACATTTACACACTTAATGGTGAGGGACTCAGAATTCAAACCAGGTCTGTGCCTTAAAAAGCTGTGGGCTAGACGTAGAGAATGGACTTGAGGACAAGGGGAGGGGGAAGGGTAAGCTGGGACGACGTGAGAGAGTGGCATGGACATATATACACTACCAAACGTAAAATAGATAGCTAGTGGGAAGCAGCCGCATAGCACAGGGAGATCAGCTCGGTGCTTTGTGACCACCTGGATGGGTGGGAGAGGGAGGGTGGGAGGGAGACACAAAAGGGAGGGGATATGGGGATATATGTATATGTATAGCTGATTCACTTTGTTATACAGCAGAAACTAACACACCATTGTAAAGCAATTATACTCCAGTAAAGACGTTAAAAAAAAAGCTGTGGGCTATTATTAATACACAATGTATTATGAATACACAAGGTTTCCCAAAGAAACCTTGAAAAACAGAACCAGAACTAAACTCCAAGCCTCACGACCCCAGGACAGCAACCATTTCACTCCATCCCACACTACAATAATTTACATTTATTCATATACTTCTATGGAAGGATATTTATGTCTTCTACATATTTGTTCTTTATCCACCTCCTTATCATAAACCTCAATCTTCCTACTTTCCTTTAAACTGAAAAACAGGTGCTCAAGTCTTGGCCAATGCTAGGAAATGTGTCTTCTTGACTTACATCCATCTCTAACAATTTTGCTTTCCTATCTTGTCCAAGTTTCTTGCAAGGCGATATTATCTCCACTTTCTCATTTTATGTCAACTCCCAAATTGTCTGCAGTGTTGATTCTGTCCCAGCCATTGCAATGAAAATGATCTGTCCAGGTGGTCGACAACCATCTCCACATTTAGACTGTGTCTCTGAAGTGTGGGTCATGAGTTTGCTTTCATAACCAGCTCCCAGATACTGCCGGCACGTCCAGGTCACAGACCACCGCTCTGGACACTTCTCAGCCTTTAACCAACTGGATCCCTCAGACTCACTCCTTCTGAAATTCTCTTCTTGACACTCTTTGCTGAGTTTTTCTTTTCTCTCTCTGACCAGGGTTTTGCTTAGGCTCCTAATTTTCTCCTGCCCGTTAAACACTGGGATTCCCCAAGGCTCCATCCTTGACCCAATCCCACCACTGTCCTAGCTTGTCATCTTTTCCCTGGATGATGTCAAGAGCATCCTAACTGGTTCTCCTGCCTTCAGTCTTATCCCTGTCAAAGTCATCCCCATAGTGATTCTCCTCAAACCCACATCCAATTGTTATTTCCTTGCTTGGACCCAGGCAGGGACTCTCCAGAGCCTACAGAACGAAACCCCCATGGCACGCGCCCCTTCCTTTCTGACCCCGCCTCTCAGCACGTGCTCTCTGCACTTCACAGCCTGTTACTATTCAGCTGCCTGCAGTTCCCAGATGCACACTATGCTGTATCAAGCCACCTCATCTTTGATCATATTTCCCCCCTCTTCCCAGGATGCCCCCAGACTCACCCCGGGACTCTTATTCCCCTGGCTAATTCTTTTTTTTTTAATTCCAAGATTTATTACCATAGGAGTACCTGATAGTTCAAGTTTGATGGAAGAATTCTCCATTCCATGGTATGCTATGCATGGCAATTGAAATAAAATAGCACAGCAATTATTCCCAGGAATCTGAAATGTCATATTACAATGAAACATTTAAACCTTATAAGGTCAGAGCTATTTTATTTTAGGAGACTGGTGTCACCATAATAAGGACTAGTTAAGTCTTTTATTTATTTATTTATTTATTTATTTATTTATTTATTTATTTATTGCAGTACTCGGGCCTCTCACTGCTGTGGCCTCTCCCGTTGCGGAACACAGCCTCCGGACGCGCAGGCTCAGCGGCCATGGCTCACGAGCCCAGCTGCTCCGTGGCATGTGGGATCTTCCCGGACCGGGGCATGAACCCGTATCCGCTGCATCGGCAGGTGGATTCTCAACCACTGTGCCACCAGGGAAGCCCAAGGACTAGTTAAGTCTTTTGATAATAAGGTTAAATATCAGCTAAGGTTCAATTTGCTTCCTATGAAGTTTTTAAGTTAATAATGTGGAAAATGAAGTCACATTGTCAAGAGTGAATCATTGAGAGAGTCTACAGTGAAAATTAGGGGTCCTGGGGCTTCCCTGGTGGCGCAGTGGTTGAGAGTCTGCCTGCCGATGCAGGGAACACGGGTTCGTGCCCCGGTCCGGGAGGATCCCACATGCCGCAGAGCAGCTGGGCCCATGAGCCATGGCCACTGAGCCTGCGCGTCCAGAGCCTGTGCTCCCCAACGGGAGAGGCCACAACAGTGAAAGGTCCACGTACAGCAAAAAAAAAAAAAAAAAAATACTCACACACCTGAAAGTCCAATGGGAACAGCAATGAGATATTGTTTTCACCTGCTGCAACTAGGATTCCAATGCTTTACAATGAACTGTGAATTGTTAAATTCTCAATCAAATTTACGTCAGGACACATTTATTGAACATCTGCTTGGAAGAGGAAAACAACTGTATGTACAGAATCATATTTTGCATTCTCCTAAGTTTCCTGTTTGATATTTAAGGACCTCCAAGCACTTGACTAACGAGTATACTGTCTCTGTTCAAAAGGAATAGAGTTCAAAAGAAGTGAAACAACTTACCCCTGTCACTCTAGGGGCTCATTACAAAATTAAAAGTAAACTCAGCACAGCAAATGAACCTCCATTCCTGGTAAAACACAAAGCCCTAACTTCATCAAGAGATATGAATAATATCCCGACCTTCCAAGGCAAAAATGATGAAAAGGGAAAAACAAACAAAATGGATTTATGAAGCAACAATAAGTCATGATTCAAAAACACACAATTCACCCTAATTGTTTGCATTGTCCTTCTACTACACAAATATTATGTTGAGTTTATGCCGGTTTATTTTTAAAACACAACTTCTAAAGATGCATTTCAGACAGTGTTGTCATTAATATTCTATTACATTTGATACAACTTCATCTACAACATTATATAAAGACTGGTGATAAAAATAATTATCCTTGGGCTTCCCGGGTGTTGCTCCATGGCATGTGGGATCTTCCCGGACCAGGGATCGAACCCATGTCCCCTGCACTGGCAGGTGGATTCTTAACCACTGCGCCACCAGGGAATCCCTTTTTTTTAAAAAAAAGTGGGTATATGGGTAGGAGCAGCTACATTTGAAAACTGCAGGTGTAGGATCGGGGTGGTCCCCAGAAGAGGAGAAAGATCAGTGGTATGGAGGAAGCAGGGAAGATTGAGTGAGAGAGAAACCTATTAACTACAGTAAAAAAGTTCTGTAAAGAAACACCAGGCACAGAAAATTCTCAACAATTCTCAATTTAGTGACTTGCAAAACTACACTGCTTTTAGCACCTCCCATATGACACTGATATACTAGATGCTTGAGGCACAAAAAAGAATAAGGCACAATCTTTGCCTGATGGAAGCTCAGAGCCCCACAGGAGGGGCAGTCGGACACAAAGCCTCAACATACTGTCCCGACTGAGCCCGTGCTGCTGGGGCATAGGAAGGGGGCGGCTGGGGCGGGACGGGGCTGGACAGACTGTGAAGCCGGACACCACTCCCACTCTGGCCTCTGGCAGATGGGTTCCTGTCTTGGATGCAGAAACATAAAGAAACACACGTAGGATTTTTTTTTCTTTTTCTTAGATGTACTTCAGAGGTGAAATCCTTTGTCCATATAAGATTCAGGAGATTCAGATCATTCAGTTCATTCAATCCCTACAGCAAACCCAGGAGTATCGGTGTTATTATACCCACTTCACAGTGGAAAAGGAGAGGCCCAGGAAAGGACCACGGCTTTCCAGAGTCACGGAGAGAGGAGCAGAGGTGGAAAATCAGTCTCCACGGTGGGACTCCAGGTTCCTATCAGGTTCTTTTTTTTTTTTTTTTTTTTTTTTTTTTGCGGTATGCGGGCCTCTCACTGCTGTGGCCTCTCCTGTTGCGGAGCACAGGCTCCGGACGCACAGGCTCAGCGGCCATGGCTCACGGGCCCAGCCACTCCGCGGCATGTGGGATCCTCCCAAACCGGGGCACGAACCCGTGTCCCCTGCATCGGCAGGCGGACTCTCAACCACTGCGCCACCAGGGAAGCCCCCTATCAGGTTCTTAAAACAGATTTTAAGCTTTCAGGAATTCTCCTGAAAGGAGAAGAAAGTAAAAACCCATCCCCTTGGCAAATGCAGGGCTCACCAGCTCCTTAGGATTAAAGGAGCACATTTCTTCCATGCTGAGCCATGGCTATTTCAGGATGGGGCAGCAGGCGAGGGCTGGAGGCGGCACTGGCGGAAGGGATGGGAGGGCCGGGTGATTCCAGGAGCACAAAAAGCCTCACACCCCACCCCAAATGCATGGTACTCACTGCCCACAATCGAGGCCTGATATATACACTACGAAACGTAAAATAGATAGCTAGTGGGAAGCAGCTGCATAGCACAGGGAGATCAGCTCGGTGCTTTGTGACCACCTAGAGGGGTGGGATAGGGAGGGTGGGAGGGAGGGAGACGCAAGAGGGAGGAGATATGGGAACATATGTATATGTATAACGGATTCACTTTGTTATAAAGCAGAAACTAACACACCATTGTAAAGCAATTATACTCCAATAACGATGTTAAAAAAATAAAAAATAAATAGAAAATAAAAAGATTGCTCCTGCAAAGCTGCTGCTTCCTTAAGAGGGAAAGCCCCAGGACCAGCTGCTGAGCCAGACCTGGGCCATTACCTGTTGACATGACCCAGGATCCTTCGAGGTCTGTGTTTGTCTTCCAACAGCTTCAGCGGCCAGGGTGCAAGACAGTGGGAATATTGTTCACTGCCAGAAACCGGGCTCTGGGAACCAAGTGAAAACCTCTCCAGGGTCAGCAGTGGACACGGTGCAGAAAAGCAATTTAAAAAATCAAACCTCAAATTGTCATGACAGATTGTATTAATGGTTTTCTTTTTGGAAGGATACTAAATAATTCAAGACACATTGAAGCAAAAAAAATATATATATATATATATATTTTTTTTTTATGAAAAGAAGCTTGTGGCTTCTAATTCAGAGGTGAAACTACAGATCACATTGCTGTTTTAGAGCAGTTGTATTTAAAAGGCTGAAGGGGGCTTCCCTGGGGGCTTCCCTGGTGGTGCAGTGGTTCAGAGTCCGCCTGCCGATGCAGGGGACACGGGTTCGTGCCCTGGTCCGGGAGGATGCCACATGCCGCGGAGCGGCTGGGCCCGTGAGCCATGGCCGCTGAGCCTGCGCGTCCGGAGCCTGTGCTCCGCAACGGGAGAGGCCACAACAGTGAGAGGCCCGCGTACTGCAAAAAAAAAAAAAAAAAAAAAAGGCTAACGGGCCTCGCTGTGATCGTGGTTAAGTCATTTAATTACTCTGAGCTTTGGTCTTCTTTCCAGTCAAAAAAAGCAGAGTGGACTCTAGTTCCTTACCAGCTTTAAATCTCTGTGCCTTTGCACAACTCTGTAAGTGATTTCAAAAGCTTTTTCAGGCCTATCTTTTTAAGTTGGAAAATGTTAAGAATTTCTTTTCTAGTCTCCAAATAAACAGGAGTGGGCAAAGACCCTCTGAGCTACATAATGCAATATTGTTTGTTTGTTGCTCTGGATGACAAAAGATTATTTAATGTTTAATTTAGAGAAGAAAGTACTTCACGTTCTAATTTACACTAAGCATTTTCAAATTTGTTTATCAAAATATTTACAAAGCCTTTACTGTAAAATTGGGCAGAGTTTTTTGCCAGTGATTTTTACAATAAATGCTTCGATTTGTTTACAAAATAAAATACAGATCATTGTCAATTCTGGAAAAAAATTAACCCAAACGGCAATTAAAAATAAACCCACTGGGGACTTCCCTGGCGGTCCAGTGGTTAAGTCTTTGCCTTCCAATGCAGGGGGTGTGGGTCCGATCCCGGGTCAGGGAGCCAAGACCCCACATTCCTCACGGCCAAAAAACCAAAACAAAAAACAGAAGCAATATTGTAACAAATTCAATAAAGACTTTAAAAATGGTCCACATCAAAAAAAATCCTAAAATAAGTAAATAAACCCATTTAATATGTAGTATGTGCCCCCAACTGAAAACTACATTTATCTGTACAAGGAATGGACATTATAATTTTCATTAAGCTCTAAGACTATGCTTTTTCATTGAAAAACTAATTAAGTAAGTCCTCCTGGCTACTGGTTTTTAAAAAAGAATTTAACAAGAATGTTCAAGCAGCAATATCTATACTAAGAACTGGAAGCAACCCAAAAGTCCATCAATGGAGTGGGTAAATACATTGTGTAATATTTATACACTGGATCCTATATAGCAATGAATATGAATGAACTGCAGCTACACACAGCATAGGGGATTCTTGGAATCTATGTGATTCCAAATCTTGGATGCTACATGAAAAAGCAAGTCACAAAAATACATGCAGTATGATAACATTTATGTCAAGTTCAAAAACGAGCAGAGCTAAACAACATGTGATTAAGAGATACAAACATATGGTAAAATGCCAAACAAAAGCAGGGTATGCACACAGAACTGAGATGTGGGTTCCCTCTAATGGGCAAAGGGCTGGGGACAGTGCCAGGGAAGGGCACAGGCAGACTCAGACTAAATGCCCTTTTTCTTAAACCAAGTGGTGGGTACACAGGTGTTCGCTGTATTGTTATTCTTTGTGTTTTATTGAAGTATAGTTGATTTACAATGTTGTGTTAAGTTCCGATTCAGTTATACATGTGTGTATATATACTTTTCATATTCTTTTCCATTATGGTTTATCACAGGATATTGAATATAGTTCCCTGTGCTGTACAGCAGGACCTTGTCGTTTATCCATCCTATATATAATAGTTTGCATCTGTTAACCCCAAACTCCCAGTCCATCCCTCCCCCAACCCCTCTGTATTGTTATTCTTTTTATCCTACATATATTTTATAAATACCTTTATCTACCCAACATTTAGTTTTTTTAAATATTAACAATCAGGTGAAATTTATTTAAATCATATGCAGCCTGGAACAATACCTAAGGCAGTGAAGCATAGTGGATAAAATAGTGAACCTCATCCATCACTAACTCACTTGGCAAATTTAGGCACCAAGACATTCCCTAGGGCTCCAGCTGTGTAAGAACTTTACTGCTCCTTGAGAACAACAAAAACAAAAACATGTCCTCATCACTCTAGAGGTGTATAGCCTAGAATTAAAGAACTAGGTAAGGAAAGTCAAATGAGTTGTAATATAAGAAAAAGTATTTTTAATATTGCTGAAGATCTACTCTGTACCCAATCCCATGCTTTTGAAAATAAGAAATTCTTCAAGCGTCTAAGCTCTAAATGAGGCAACACAGTTCCCTACGTGTGACAAGGTTTGACTTCTCCTCTGCTTTTCCTCCTGTATCTTTTGTGCAGGGTTTTTGTCTTTCCATGTTAGCATCATGGAGATCAGAGATTCTCCTTTCATGTAGTCAGTCTCTATATGACTTAGAATGTTACTGCCTGTCCTCTTCTTTTCTGTACTCTCCACCCAAGAAGAGGTCTATCTCCCTACTTCTTTCTGCTTCCTTCTCTATTAAATGAGAAGAATAATAGTACCTCATATGATTGGGATAGGAATTAAATAAGTTAATTCATGTAAGGCATTCAGAGCTGTGCCTGGTACATAGGAAGTATTATGTAAGTGTCTGCTGTTACGTTTGTTTTTATATTTATTTTGTTTATTATCGTTATTACTGTCGTTTTGTGACTTCACCTCTGATCTGGTGTAAGAAAGTCAGATGTAGCGTGTCCCACACGTACTTCTCTTTGAGGTAGAATTTTACCTGCAACATCAATCACTTCTTCCTCTGAAGGTACTCTACCTTCCTCTTGTCCTTACCCCTCTCCACTCCATCCCAGTGGGAAGGGCTAAACCTAAAGGATTCTCAGCCTAGTGGCTGGAGAAACCCAACAACGAATAGGAAATTATCGCCAAGTCAGATTAATTTCAATCTCCCACTTCACTAGCGCTTCATGACTCAGGGGCTGCCACAGAAAATATTGAAGGCTTACCCATTCCCAAGTGCCTAAACGAAAGTGAGAATGGGACAGAGGTACCAAGAGAATCATGCTTGGTCCTTCCCGAGAGGCCTGGCAGCCCTGACTGACCCTCACGAGTTGACGGTTCTGATGGGCACATACAGATGTGCATTTCCACCGCAGAAAGCACCCCAGCAATTAAGTGCTTTATCCAGTGACGCACACCCTTCCAGACGGGCCTGTGTGATTACACAATGTTCAAGGGCCAGGCAACAAATTAAAGTCAAAGAAGAAGCATATAAAAGTCACCCAAACCTCAAATGGAAAAAGGTCAGTAATTCTGATGCTCCCAGTCTCTCATCAGTTGTCATTCTCAGACTTTCTCTGGGAAAACCAGGGAGGGTTAGAGCTGCAAAGAAAAGTCCCCGAAATTCAGTGGAATCCCAGCCACCTTCCTGTAAATATTTTTGACCCCCCTCTCTGTGCAGAAAAATCTAGTGTTATTTCTAGAAAGGTTTGGGAATGTTTCCGTAGAGCTAAGAGCCTGATCTCAATTTCAGAGAGTCCTTGTAAAATTCCCCCACCAAATTGACTTTCAGGCCTCCACACATCACGGATGACAAGAGACACCGACCTGTGACACAACAAAGGAGGGGGGCTGAGAATGACATCACATGTTGTGGATCAGTAACAACCTCATTTCACAGCCGAGGAACCCTGTTTCCAACACTCTCGTTCAAGGGTCTGTAAACTTTTCCCGAGAAGGGCCAGACAGTAAATATTTCAGGTCCTGTGGGCCATACTCTCTCCGTCAAAATGACTCCATACGTACACAAAGGGGAGTGGCTGTCACCAGTAAAACTTCGTGGACACCAATATCTGGACTTCATACAATTTTCACATGTCACAGAAGATTGTTCTTCCGATCTCTTCTGTGCACAGATGTAAATGCCATCCTTATCTCGTGGCAGCAAGAAGACAGCTGGCCATCCAGGTTTGGCCTCCCTGGGGTCTAGTCGTCTAGAAAAATACGGAATGACCCTGACACTGGACAGCTTCCCTCATGTGGAGTCTGTGCTTGTTCACCGCACCTTGATCTCCTCAAGGCATTACATTAATACTCCTTAATCAACCACTCTTCCCCACACACAGGGGAGGAGGGTCTGTTTTATCCATGGCAGAAACTGAGGCACTGAGCCGGCCCAGAATGAGCCCGTGCGGAGCCCTGGGGGTGGCTTTCTGACAGCTCTTCTACCTTGAACTCTGCGCCCCTGTTGCCTGCTCACCTCAAGTGCACACACCTCCTGCACTGTGCTGCACAAACACAATTACCGCATCTTAATAGGATAATACTGATCTTCTGTGAGCCGGGATGGTGCAACTCTTTATTGCATCATTAATATATATTATCATAATATATATGATGATGAGCCAACCTGTGTGGCTAGGCGGGCCCTGGCCCAACCCCAAGTCATCGGCTGGCTGTCAATTCTGAGTTATGCCTCTGAGAAGAAGCACGTACTCACGGGGCAATTTCCCAAATGAAACGTTCCATTCTCATTTTCAGATCTGGACAACAAATGCTGAACAAGCACGTAAGGACCCTTGTGTCAGGAGGATAATCGTTTCGTTCCCCCCGACTCTCCTCTCCCCACCCCCATCATTGCTTCTCACCCCTCACCCGCTCCTGCCTACCCCCCTCCTAGCAGAGTAGAAACACTTGGCTTCTCTGAATTCACAGACTGAACAGAACAGTCTCAACAAGTTGCCCAAGGTCCATATCTCCAGCTCAGTCCTATTTCCACAATGGCTCTGAGGCACTTAGGGGACCACGTCGGCATCCTCTCCACGAATCAATACCACCCCACGGCACCAGATGACACATCCACGTGTCTTAGCCCACCTGCTTCCAGCCGGCCCCCACCCACCCCTGAACCTGGAGGATTTCACTAGAGGTTGCTTGAAGGAATCATCAGTATAAACGGTCGGACGGGGGTGCTGCCCTGGTCACCGGGGTTTCTTTCAACCCATGGAAGAATTCCATTCACCCTCATCAAAAGGATTTTTCTCACCCTGTGGAGGGCATCCATCAATGAAAGTATTTAATCAGCAGACACTTGGCTTCCTAAGACGCTAGTGACTAGTTAAGAAACAGAATTCCAGGAAACATCCATGCAGAACCTTGTGCATTCAGTCCCTTCCACACAGAATGCAACTGTAAACAATCCCCCCGAGCAACTGAAAGTTATAATATAGAGGCTTGATTTGGAACTCCCTCTGAATCACAGACCCAGTACTATACGAGGACAAGGATTATCTCCCAACCTGCTACCTCTTTCCACACCACCAATTGGAAAAGAAGGTCTCAACTGAATTTCTTTTCTTCTCTCAGTACTCTGACACAAGAGAATAAAAATACTCATAGCCAGGCTTCCCTGGTGGCGCAGTGGTTGAGAGTCCGCCTGCCGATTCAGGGGACACGAGTTCGTGCCCTGGTCCGGGAAGATCCCACATGCCGCGGAGCGGCTGGGCCCGTGAGCCATGGCCGCTGGGCCTGCGCGTCCGGAGCCTGTGCTCCACAGCGGGAGAGGCCACAACGGTGAGAGGCCCGCGTACTGCAAAAAAAAAAAAAAAATACTCATAGCCTCTTCCAAAAGAAAAGACTATCCTTAACTCTACTCTTCAAAGGAAAAAAAAGTTAAACGTGCTGAGAAATTCTGCCACTTTTCTAAAAACGGTTCTTGAGAGGCATGGCCGCATGATGAAACACTTCCTAGGGGTAATTAATCCTGAGCAACTCTTGTAAAAAAAAAAAAAATAGAGGCACAAAGCACATTCTGTGATGCTGTAGTGTTTGACCAGTTTTTGCTACTCATATATGAATTTACAAAATTCTGAATTCACACTATAAAACAGAAAGATGGGGGGAATGAAACATACCTATTCATGAAGACTTGAACTTCAACAGCTCACGGACCCCACCCAGGCTGCAAGAGGAGGCCCTAGGAGGCAGCCAGTGTAATGACATAACCCACAAGAATGCCCTAGAGTGAAGTGGTTTTAAAAGGATATTTAATTTTTCTTGAGCTTCATTCACCACGAATAGTAATCTTTCTCTAAAGGGCTGTGCTTCAGCCAACCAAGATGAGGTTATTATTATAAGATAATTATTTGTAATAGAAGCTATCAATTATTGAGTACTTATGTGCCAGGAACTATGCTAAGTGCTTTATACACACTATTTTATTTAACCTACATGACTAACCCTATTAGGTAGTTATTACTATCTTCCATTTATAGATGGGGAAATTGAGGGTCAGAAAGGCTAAATGACTTGCCTAAGGTCACACAGACAATAAAACACAAACCAACTCAGGACCATCTGACTCAAAACCTATCCAGTAAGACCACTCCACTAAACTCCTTCATAGATTTGAGTCATGGCTGTAAATTACCTCAAGCTCATCTTTAAGCCGTCATCTACACTACAGTGATTCCCAAACTTGACTTTTCATTATAATCTCTTTTTAAAAATACAGATTCCCCAGAACCCACACCAGCCTGACTGGATAGATTATGGGGAAAAAAAAATTAATCTCTTATTCTTTTGTTTTAAGCCATGCCAAACAAATGGCCAGATTTATTTTTCCCGAAGAAGCTTCCAAAGTTCGTGGAAGCACTGTGACCAAAGGAGACTCGGGAATGTTACACAGATACGGACACTGATGTCCAGGAGCAACGGGATGAGTTCAGGGTCGCCCAGCCGGCCGGCAGCAGGCCCCAAATCTCCCAGCCACCCACTTCCTCCAAAGACAGGACTGCTGCTTAGAATTCGTCTGGAATCATTCAGAAACCCAAATAATCACAGGAAATGAAAGACAGACTGGCACATGTCAAATGATTATAAATATGCACAAAGGAGTTAACAGGTTCAAAATATATCCCTCGGGAGCCGGCACACTCACTGGACCTTTCTTTACGTAAAGCATGGGGCCTCCGTGGAAGGAGGCAGACTTGACTTCTAATTGACATATGATTGTGTATATTGTTAGGATGGAACTTGATATTGAAAGAGACCTGAGTTCCAACCTCAACTCTGCCACTTCCTCATGTGGCCGTGTTGCCATTTACTCAACCTCCCCGAGTGTCACTTTCCTCCCCCCAAAACCAGTGATAAGAATAACTACTTCCTATAGGGTCTCCATGCAGTTTAAATTCCTTCGTGAAGACAGGCACCCAGCATCTGGCTCACACTCACCATTTATAATTGTTGTTATTTTTCCTTTCCAGTTCCCTGAAAAGTGAAACACATTCTGTTTACGCAGCTAATTGTTCTAACTCTCAATGCTCAATGTCCCAGTTTAAAAAAAGTCAGCCCTCCAACAGGACATTGCTTTATGCCATCCTCCAAACCGAGGATTGAAAGCATGCTTCCAAGACACACAGCTGTCTAACGTGCTAAGAGCAATAATGAATTGCCCTAATATCCAGGGATAACAAAATTAACAACATCTTCCCCAAAAAATCTCCTCTGGGGTGATTTCAATCAAATGTTTCAACCAATGATTTCAGTCAAATGTTCAGTCATGAAAAAGAAAGGATTTGGGTTGGAACCTTATTAAAATATATCCCTCTACCTCAGTGAAACTTGTTCAAAGTTAACCATAAATATCCCAAATGCTCGCCTGTACTTTCCCAAGTCGTTCCAAAGAGAAGATCCACGGTGGAGCGGTCAGATTTGCTGCCAGTGATCGGACTGTCAGGGCAGCAGGGGCAACACCTGCATGTTATCTTCCTCAGACAGCCACACACAGCCCTTTAGAACATCTCCCTTGATAACATTCACTCCTTTCACAGCCTCGAGCCTGGAGAGTCCATTTTACGAGGAATAAGGTTTCACCGGAGAGACGCAGGAAGGGGACGGCGTAAGGCACAAATGAAGTTTCAATCTGTTCCTTTCACTGCAGCCGTCTTGTGCATCCATCCAGGTAAGGCAACATGCAGAAGGCCTCGCTCCTGCAGCCCTGAAAGTCTGTCCACTGACAGATCTATGCTGATAGATCCACCGGCCTTTCAGTCATGTCCAATTTGGCCAACCCTCCTCTAGATGCGGTCATTAGTTCCTGCTGACCACGGCTGCACTGCCAAGCACCAAAGACAGCACAGCGACCCTGGCTGTTGATGGCTGGCGTGGGATGTGGGCTCCGAGGGCTTTGATCTATTTGCTTCTCTGTTTACATATGGATTTAGGACAGAGAGGGGTGGTCCCAGAAGGAGAAATGCTTTGGCAAACTCCTGACTGTACAAACTGTTTCATTCACACCAAGGACTATTTTCCCTCTGAAGGGACACAAAAAGAGCTCCCAAAGGGCCAGGTTTTTGTCACAGTATCTTAAAGCAACATTTCTACATTGGAACTGTTTAGCAGAGAAAAGAAGAATGCCTTGGCTGTTAAGATCGGCTGAACAAAACACCTGTCACCAGAGTTGTCTCTGGAGAGTAATGTGGTCCAGGTTACCCTCTCCAAACCAGAGGACGACCGTTCATCATCCCTAACAGACAGCTCTCTGCGTGATTACCATGGTAACAGTTTTCATCCCTTCCTAACAATCCCTGATACCACACACCAAAGTTTTAAAATCAAATCATGGTTACAGAATATAAAGAAAACTCAGCCAGCTTACATGCCAATACCAACATGATTCTTCCCTGCCAAGAAGCTACATTTTAATATATTTTTGATTCTTTGGTATTCACAGATGTCCCTAGACAATTTTTTAAGTTAACTTGTCAATAGCAATGACCACTGGTCAAAAGCCAAGGGTGGTATATCATTTGAGCAGTTACATATCAAAGCAAGATGCAATCAAAGGCAATTTACTGGGATTTGAAACATCATTAAGAAGGGGAGGGCTTCCCTGGTGGCGCAGTGGTTGAGAGTCCGCCTGCCGATGCAGGGGACACGGGTTCGTGCCCCGGTCCGGGAAGATCCCACATGCCGCGGAGCGGCTGGGCCCGTGAGCCATGGCCGCTGAGCCTGCGCATCCAGAGCCTGCGCTCCGCAACGGGAGAGGCCACAACAGTGAGAGGCCCGTGTATCGCAGGAAAAAAAACAAAAAAAAAGAAGAAGAAGGGGAAAGAACCTACTGACTCTTCCTTGCATGATCAGTGATGGATATTTGCAGAAAACAAACACACACTTCAGCAGCAGTTTCTTCCTGCCCTAGTGCCCAGCTCAGAGCCCATTTATTCACATGCCAAAGCATTACCTGGGGGAAAGCAGTTGTCTTGGTGAAAAATGACATCCCCACCCAGCCAGGGGAGGTAAGTGAGATCCAAAAGCCAATTTCAGAAGCCGCAGTGATTGTTTCAGGGTGAGTTGTACACGTGTGTCTAATTATAAAGTTCTTTCCCCACTGTGAGACTGTATACAAGAAGCTTGTATTTAACAGCTTGTCTCAGGATAGAAAGCTATTAAGAAAACCATCAAAAGTCCCCCAAGATCAAGAGTTTTATGGATATGTGGGGTCTCCCATACTATCATTTTTCAATGTTTATATTATAGAAAATTTCAAACATACAGAAAAGTACAAAGAATAATGTAAGGAACATCTTGTGCCCATGACCAAGCTTTGCCCAATCGTAATGCTTGGCTGTACTTACATTAGGCCTTTTCTTTTCCTTAATAAATTACTACACAGGAAAGTAAAAATCTGTGTATAGCCCTCCCAATCCCATGCCCTTGCCTCCCTAAACAATATACAGTATTGGCCTGCATGTTTTCTGGCATTATATAAATGGTATCAACCTGTAAGTATCAATCTACAACTTGTGGTTTCTTTTCCTCAGCCTTGTATTTCTAAATCTTATCTGTATTAATACAAGTAGATCTGGGTCATTCATTTTCATCACTGCATAGAATTTCACTGCTTGAACATAATACACAGAATTCTGTCCTTTTTCCTCTGAAGGGCAGTTGGACTGTTGGAGGTTTTTCACTATCATAAACAACATAGAAACGAGCATTCCTCGACCAGCGTCCTATTGCACACATGCAGCGATTTCTCAGGGCATAAACAGAGGTGGAACTGCTGGGTTGAGGGCATGTGTGTATCTGCTTCGAGGTGTTGCCACGCTGCTTCCAAAGCAATTGTGCCAAATAACCCTCCCACCATCGGGGAATGAGAACATCTATTGTTCCACATCCTTGTCATTGAGCGATACCATCAGAGTCTTTCATGTTTACCTGTCTGACTGGTATGAAATGGTACCTTGTTTTCATTTGTGTTTTCCTGATTACCAGGGACATCCTTTCGTGCTCACTGGATGCCTAGATCTTCACTTCTATGAGTTGCCAATTTTTCTACGTGCCTTTTTTCTTATTGCTTTGCAAGAGATCTTTATACATTCAGTGACTTTAGAAAGTTACTTAACTTCTCAGCTTCCATTAGTAAAGCAGAGATACTATCTCTTGGGAACGATTGGAAGCTGAATGAAAAGCACTGGGTCCAGTGCCTGCAACGTGCTAAGCCTCAAAACAAGTCACTATTTCTATTACAGTAAGTCCCCTACATACGAATGAGTTCCATTCCGAGAGCACATTTGTAAGTCCAATTTGTTCGTTAAGTCCAACAAAGTTAGCCTAGGTACCCAACTAACACAATTGGCTATAGAGTACTGTATGTAATAGGTTTATAATGCTTTTCACACAAATAATACATTAAAAAAACCCCAAAAATTAAAGAAAACATTTTTAATCTTACAGTACAGTACCTTGAAAAGTACAGTAGTACCAGCTACATCACCGCTGCTTTTATGCTTGCTTCCGGACATCCTAGGCTTGAAATAAAGATACTGTACTACTGTACTCTACACAGTACTGTACAGTACACAAAAGCACAACCACTGACTCTCTCAGATAGTGCTTAAAAGAAACATCAGAGTTACACATCCTCCAATCTACAAGTGGCTGTGATCTTGTCTGTGAGACCATGATCCTGAATTTCAGCAATGGTTAAGTACCTGTGTGAAAAGACCTCTGGGAAGAGGGAAGTGGGCGGTGGAGAATGGCAGGTAAATCAATATTAGGGACCTGTCCAGTATTGCCGGGGTGGAAACACAGCCATGACTACATGCAATGCCACCAGGCCCAAGACCTCTCCGTGTCCCCACACGTCATAAGTGATCCTCGCGTAAGAAAAGTGAAAGGACAATCATCCTATTGCTTATCACATACAGAAGTGTGTTTTTCAATAATGACCAAAAGTACATTGACATCACTTTGGTGGCAGGCACATTGTGAAAATACTTCTCCAATATTTATCCAATATCCAGAAGCACATGTTCCTAAGGACATGGTGGTGAGCTAGAGAGATGCAATAAAAAGGAATCACATAAGCGTCTCTGCTTGGACCCTTAAGATATTTAGTTTCGTGCTGAGATCCTCCAGATTGGCTTCTACTCAGTTGCATCCTGGCCTCTCCTTGGAGAAAGGCCATGTTCATTTTTATGAACACTGCCAGTGGAGTCAGGGAGCATATACAGCTGACCTCCAGGCCGATCAAGCAGTCCTGACACCAGCTTCAACCGGTGACTAGTGGAGTCCCTTTTTACACATACTTGCACCTCATCTAACATTCAGAATGACCTTCCTCCATGTTCAATTTCCACCGGCACTGAAGAAACCAGAGACTTTCCTTAGCGACCCTCTGCCTACCTTTTGCAGAGTAATCATGGGTAAGAGTCAACTCCAGAGCAAATATAATTAAGCCATCTTCCGATATCTATCTGGGTGTACTGCTTTCTTCCTTAAACGTGTGCCAAGTTTCCACTTCCAAGAAGTTAAACTGCCATATAAAAATGCCGTGGTGATAAGTAATTAGACACTGTAATGGAAAATTAACTGTGTTTTTATTTAGAGCATTCATTTTAACAAGACATTTCTTTTTCTAACTGTTAGTAAGCTGCAATAAAAATAAATTAAATCCTGAGGATCTGCAAAGGTTTTCTGGTTAAATAAAAACAAAAACAAAGAAGAAGAAGAAGAAGAAAAACCGCCTCTTCTCCTAGAGTCAGAGTATTCCTTATTTTGTTAACATCACTAAATTGGTACATGGTCCTGGTCTGAACCCCATTCCTGGTAAATTCTAAGGCCAATTCTAACCCTGTCACCCGTGCTGTGGACAGAGGAACAACACTTCCACCGTCACGGCAGCTGACCCGGAGGCAGTCATGACAGGCGGGACGGAGGGCCGTCGCCACATGTGGGAAGTCTTCACCCAAATGTTCTCTCTCCTTCTCTTTTTTCCTCCCTGTTTTGCTGCTCCCAAGAGACTTGCAGCCAAGTGATTCGCAACAGTCTGGCAAGCACCTGTGGGCTTTGGCAAGTCCTGGGTTAGAAGGCGGCTAATCCAGTTCAGTGGGGTCCATCTCTGATGCCCCAGTAAAAACACCACCTCTTCGAGATAGGGATGGAAAACGGCATTCCCCAAGAGAGAATGCAAAATGAGGCCTCCACCTGTCCATCTCATCCAAAGCCTTGCAGCCCTCTAACCATGTTCCAGCTAAGGGTTCATCAGCAGGTGTAGCCAAGGGACGCGAACTGACTTCACTGGGGGCGGAAGAGTGGCCGGCGTGGTCCGCAGGCTCCGCAACCCCCATAGAGGTTCCCAGGCTTCGTACTAAGGCGGGAGCCTCAGATCTGTGCCCCACCTAACTGCCGTCTCTGTTCCTCTTCCTCCCGACCTCAAAACAAAGTGCAAACAGCACCTAAAATGCTTCTGGGTTAACACTGATTCAGTCATGCTAAATGCTGGGCTGGGCAGGGCACTCCCCCCACCCCCACCCCCCACCCCCGCCCAGGCTCTTCCCTGAAGGCGCCCCAGCACGTGTCTAAGTCAAATCAACGGTGGGCATTTACTCTCCAAGCAGGCACAGAAGAATTTCAGAAGCCACCTGACACTGAACTACATACCAGGCGGAATCAAGTGGCTTCAAGAATTTCCAAGAAACCCACCCTTTTTCTTTTTCCCTATTCCTTCCCTTTTTTTGTTTTCATCTCTCTTTACAATCTAAACAATTTACCGTCCTTACTGCTTTTCAAATAGATCCCTGGGATGTAAAAACCTAACAATCTTCTCATTTAGATTCCTGAGGTATGTTAAAACCAGCAGCTATATACCAGCCATGCTGGGATCACAAATTTTATTTTCAAGCCAGAGGTACAACCAACACTGCAGGAAATTGGTTTCATAAAAGATTTACTGCATATACAATTTCAGTTGAGTTGTATTTAAGGAGGTTAATATGACAATTTTGGTGTTGATAATACCCTTTAAGTGGAGTTCAAAGAGAAAATTCCAGACGGTAAGCAAACGGATTAAATTATCATAATGTTTCACAATTCCAAAGTGCCCACATAGACTCTAGAGGACCACAAAAAAGAGTTTGGCAGTGGCTCTACAGGTGCTTCAGAGAAAGATTTAAAATATCCCAACTGTTAGCCAAGACTTAGAAAAAACTTAAAAATAATGCCAGTGGACTTCCCTGGTGGCGCAGTGGTTAAGAATCCGCCTGCCAATGCAGGGGACACGAGTTTAAGCCCTGGTCCGGAAGATCCCACATGCCACGGAGCAACTAAGCCCGTGTGCCACAACTACTGAGCCTGCGCTCTAGAGCCCGCGAGCCACAACTACTGAGCCCATGTGCCACAACTACTGAAGCCCGCGTGCCTAGAGTCTGTGCTCTGCAACAAGAGAAGCCACTGCAATGAGAAGCCCGTGCACCGCAACAAAGAGTGGCCTCTGCTCACCACAACTAGAGAAAGCCCGCGCAGCAACGAAGACCCAACGCAGCCAAAAATAAAAAATAATTTAAATAAATTAAAAAAAATAATAATGGCAGTGCCATCAACAAGCAAGTGTAAATATTTGTTGAATCAAATTATTGAATTAAATGATACTGAAGATTATAGACATTTGGAAAGGCATTTTTAACTTGCTAAATTTCTAATCATTTTCCCATTCGCTATTAGAAAAATGAGAACCAGCGAATAAATTGCTAATAAACTATTCACTCATTAAAACTGACCCCTAAAGAATCCCTCAGTCTCTCTATTTAACAAAGGTGTCATAAAATTTAAGGAGTAAGGAGACAACAGCTGAGGATCCCAAAAGAGCTCAGCTCCAAATATATTCTGACCTTGGATGAGTTCTCTATCCTGTGCTTCCCTCAATTTATTTACCCTTAAAATGGGAACAGGAGAGGCAGTGATGAGTGATTGCTAATAAAAGCGTATTTGCCTCTGGCAGAAACACAAATGCTGTTAATAAAGATCATTTTCCAGACCCCCAGTTTACATTTCTCTATCAACGTTCCAGTGCCCAGGATCCAGGTTCCCAAGATACTACAGGTTTTGGTCTCCAACTAAAACACTGAGCTAGGATTGGGGGAATCAATGACGTAGCAGCAGAGTCCCTGACCCCATCACACAGGCCCACACCTCATTTCATTTTTCACCAGGATGACACGCAATCTTTGTGCTAAAAATGAGCCCAAAGACACCACCCCAAAGAACTTGTTTCTCTCGGACCCACCAAAGAATAAAATGTTCTCAAAGCGCACTCCTAAGATAAACACCCTTCCCCACATGCCCCTTTTAATTGGCTGGTTAACTTTCCCTTGGGTGTGACTGCACAGCTTTATCCCAGGTGTGTAATGGAGTTGGAAGAATCTTCCTGATTTCTGAGTACCCTAATAAGAAAGACGGCGGTGTACAGTGTGGGCTGAAACTACGTTTAAGCCCTGATGTGACCCTAGCAGTTTGCAAAAAAAAAAAAAAAATGTATGTTCTGCTTGGGAAGGTTGGTCTGTGGTCACTGTGATTCCTCCCAGTCAGCTCTGTAAGACTGGCCGCTGGAGGTCACGGAGAGAGCCCATAGAACCCTTCTGCCAGAGGAGAGAAAAAGAATTAAACTATAGGTTTTAGTGAAATCACTAAAAGTCATGCAGGGGCCATGGGTTGTAAAATGTACAAATACCCATATTCACCTCCGCCCAAATGTGCGTGTACAAGTCCTAGGGTAATTCTAGGTTATAAGTATCGATAATTATAATAAGTTATAAGTAATTATGCACAGTACTTAGGCTTCTCAGTATCATCTTATGAAAACTCTTAGGGTAAATTGGTACATCCTTGTTTTTGTGAAGCAAGTTACTCATTTTTTCCAAACACCCCTCAAATTTAGAAACTCCGCCTATTTCTAAAGATCAAACTGAAAGAGAGATCCCTCAAAAGGAACCGTGCCGCTACCTCTGCAATCGATTCTGTCCTGAGAAGCCAGTTCAAGGGACTCTTCCACCAAGAAACATTAATCACAACCAGAAAAATAAAACAATGCACCTGAGAGTTAAACAGTATTTACGATATCATAAACTGCAAGTCATTTTTGGTCTTCAATCACTGTCAACATTCTAATGTTTATGAGAGATCATCACTGCCTTCTAAGTGGCAATACAGTTCCATTCTGAGTGAGGATTACTATTACCAGATTTAAAAATAAGAACAACATGTCATAAACTAAATTCATTCTAAACATGTTCCATACCTCCTCAACAGTCTGAATAACAAACTTTTTTTTTTCAAATGGAGGCTCTCTTTGGGCTTGGGTTTTTAATTTTATTTTCAATTTAATGACAAATGTTCCTTTAGTTTGGCTTTAAGAGAAGGATTCCTTGACTGAATATCTATTATGTGATGCAGGAGATCTATTAGGAAACTTAAATCAATCTGGAGATTGCTTCCTAAAACTAAAATTACTATATTTTAATAAGAAAGGGCCTGTTCAAATAAACAATTGTTTTTGAAGATGAGTAGTCCATCAAGGTTAGGGTGTCTAATAATAAATTACTATCAAGTGATTATCTACCAGATGAGAAATGTTTCCATTTCTCAGTTTACCTGAATATACATGCTCTTCTGCCCGAGGAGATCAGGATCATAAACTGACATTAGGATTTTGCTAAATCTGAACGACATGGCTTGCTTAATTATGCAGAGGCTTTTTAAACGCTGTAGCTTTTTTTCCACCACAATTTCATGTACTTACTGTGCAGGCTGGTCACTTTATTATCTTAGTTTTCATTATTTTAACTGACAAAGGTCACTTCTCTTAGTTATATAAATCTTAAAACAGCAAACCAAAGGATGAGATAGTTCAGTAACTTTAATTCCAATTTATGCCTTTCACTTGATTTGAACATTTTATGCATTGATTCCACCAAAAGTGCTAAATATTTATCTCTATCCAGAAAAAAAAAATATATATATATAGCTTCATTATGAATGCCAGCAACTTATTGCTTTTTTTAATTAATAAAAAAAAGATTAAGTTCATCCAATTTAAGAGGTGTGATCCTGAACATAACTGTTAAAAGCAACAAAAATGCTTTGAAAGTATGGTATTTGCAAAACCTCTGAGAAGTCGCTAACGGTATTCCCATGATCTAATACATGTAAGGCTTTAACTGTAATCGTAAACCCACTGAAAGCTTATGATCTGAAAGGATGGACTATTGTAGCCAGTTTTTAGGGGTTTAATTCCACTGGCAAATCCCAGTTTCTATATTTTAAATCTCAACTAGAGCAAAATCACAACACATTTTCAAAAGAACAACCTAAAGAAATCAAGCACGGGAACAATAAGGCAAGAACACCAGTGCCAACAACCACCCTCTCCCACAAACCATCAAAGAACTTCAAAAGCACAAGACTGAGCAAAACTTTTAGTTTGTGAAATATGTGTGATTCACTTTTAACACTCACAAAAGTACATATGAATCACTGTATTTTCCTCCGATTTATGTCCCACACAAGGTTCAATACAACACAAAACTTACTCAGCCTCGACGGATGACTGGATCATTGTTTTTGGAGGCTATTTACTATTCTTTTTCTGGCATGATTTCTTCTATGATCCAATTCTGTGACTGCTAAAAGCCAGGAAAAGCTGCCTTCAAGTCAATGCATGGCACGAAGTCACTAAAAAGTTTGCAGGCATCAGGCTATGCCGAGGTGCTTAGGAGAAGCTGTTCTGCTTTGTCCTAGGGACCTCCAGGTATGCAATGTCTTTTCAGGGTGCGAGAGATTTACGATTAAAATGGATCCTCTCTTTTTCCTTTAAGGGATTTGAGTTCTCATGGCAAATGACTATTTACGCTCAAAACGAGAATCAGCCTCCTTCCCCGCTCCAAGATCTATGTAGACAACTCATCCCAGGTTTAACGCATGGCAGACATACAAATGTAAAAACATCAACCATATCTATCTTGTTTTTAAAATTTCTTCTTCGTATCTTGTTTCGTATATTTCTTGGCTTTTAAAATGCAGTATTACAAGTCTTGTTCTGGGCTACCAGGCCTAATTCCACCTTACAGACAAAATTTATTTTACAAAGGAGTAACTGAATAATACTCATTACCAAATACATGTAGGAACAAGGTGGTTGCAAAAGAACTTTACTGTATGTATTTACACACGTATTTACTGACTGTCCTAGAGAGCCCATCAATGGAGTCAACAGAAAATGCAGTATTCCAAGCACAGTGTACTAACAGCTCTTGGCCTGAACGTTCCAAAAAGATCTTTCAAAACCACCACTATCTCTTCACTTTACTTTTTCAACGTAAGTATAATTAAATTCATTTATTTCATGCCACCCATGCAACAAATATACCCTCAAAGGGTCTTTCGGTTTGGAAATATTAAATTTTTACCTTCAGTTGAAAGCAGAGTCAATAACTTTTTTGATAAAAATTGCTACTTTTTTTTTTTTTTTTTTTGCTATACCCACGTCTGGAGAGCCTAAATCCTTATAATGCCAGGGCACTATGAAACTTGGAGCTTCTCTTAATGCAAGTATTTTAGAAATAACTTTGGATTTATTTTCTATATAAACCTAAGACTTTTAAAGTATATTTATTAAGTGTTCTTTATTTTTACTACGGGTCTTGTTCTTGTGGAGAAAGCAAACCAGATTTGAGGAGTGTTTTTATTGTGATCATTGTTTTTTAGTCACTTAAAACTCACAGGGTTGACCTCCTCAGCTGGCTCCACAGCGCGACACATTCCAGAACTATTTCCCCAGAGGGAGATCCTTTTAAGTAAAGTTCAGCGGATTCAGGATTTTGCGGGGAACCTCAGGATACTGACTTACTTGTAAAATTCCCAGTGGAGACAGGAGGAGGTTGGACGAGTTAACTCAAGGTGAGAAGCAACGCCACTTCCTGAGACAATGATTTAAGCGCTGAACCAGGTCAAGGGTTTGAACTTTCTTCCTGAAAACCACAGCAGCGCTGGGAAGGAGGAAGGTTCTCCTGCCAGCAGATCCCAGGCGCTGCGAGGCGGCGGCTCTCGGGGGCGCGCTGCCTTGACTGCCTTTCTAACCTTGCCATTGACACCTTGCCGGGCCCCTTCCAGGTTGCAGAGGCCTCTGCAACGCTCGCCTCGGACAAGTCTAGTGCTCTTGCAGGGGCCCACAATTCCCGGGCCCCTTCCTCTCGCCCTTGGGTGGGAGGACAGAGGTAGTCAAGCGCCCGACCCCGTCACGAAAGCGGCCGCACCCCACTGCGCTCCCGAGGGCCGTCTTACCGGTACAGGAATGCAGGGGCTTGGGTCGCACGACCAGCGACGGGCACATGGAGTAGAGGGAAAGTTTCTCAAAGTAGTCGCAGGTCTCCTTGGAGAGGATCTCGTCGATCATGAAAGTCTTGTAGCGCCTCCTGGCTGCTTTGAGCTGGCCGGGCGAGCTCAGCCTCAGCTCTGCGTGGCAGTGCATGGTGAGCCCGAGCGAGCGCCCGCCGCCCGGGGCCGCGGGGCTGGCGCGCCGGCGGGGGCCTCCGGCCGGCTCCTAGGCGGCCGGGAGGCGGCGGGGCTCGGGAGGTGCGCGGAGGGAAGCCGACACCGGGCGCGCGGGCTGCGCGTCTAGACCCACCCGCGGATCAGCATCTTCGCGGAGCCTTTTGGGGACAGTGCAGCTGTCAATCAGCGCGCGCTTCCCGCAGGGCCTGGTGCGGAGCCGCGCTGAGGGCCGGCCGCTCGGCGCGCACCCCGCCCAGCCCGCCTTTACCACCCGGCTCGGACCTGCGCGCCTCGTGCCCGTCGCTCTTAATCGCCTTCTCTAGCCTCTCAGCGTCTCGCGCTCGTCTGCGAGCCTATTTTAAGACACTCGCTCCGGCTCTCCTCCCCGCCCCCCTCCTGGGACGAGCTCCAGGTGTGTGTGTGCACTGTGCGCGCCCGTGTGTGCGCGCGGTGCGGGGAGCGCGCGCCGCCCCCGCCAACGGGCTAGGCCTCCGGGGGCCGCTGCCCACGCGGAGCCCCGCGCGCCACCCTCGCGCCGGGCATGCCGCGCTCCGAGCCGCGCTGCCATCGCCGGCACCCGGCGGGCGGGCACGCCCTGGTCTGTTAGTAGAAAGAAGTCGAGACTTCGCCGAGGCCCCCGAGACTGCGGGACCCACAACCGGCGACCCCGAGGAGCCGGGTGCCTTCCTGCCTCCCCACGTGGACTTCCGCGCGCCGTTTCCCAAGGACGGCGCCCGCCCCTAGCGTCTCCTACGCTCGCAGCCGGCCCCCAGCCCACGCGTTCCGACTCCCGGAGTGTACGCCGCGATCGCGAACTTGACCGTTCCACGGAGATCCCAAACCATCAATGATCTTTGCCCTGTCCGTTATCCCTATAGTAAACTGTTAAAAAAAAAGTAATCAAAAGCACGTGTTCCTTTTTTATTTTGAGCTCTGTTTATAAACTTTTTTTGGTCTCCAGAAGGGCCAGGGCAGCGGGACTGCCGGGTGCGGCGAGTCAGCCCGGTCGTGGCTACTGGTGCCGGATACTCTGGCACCACGGCTTTCGTCCCCCGGGTCCCTGGCGACGAGCAGGGTTGGGGGAGCCGCGAAGACACGCGTTCATTAGGTGGTTTGTCTTCTACCTCCTGGGCGCCTAACTTCCGAGTCTGTTCCAATCAGTATCTGAACGAACTTTTGTTTTCAGTTGGAATTGTTGGGCGAGGGGCGAGGGGACCCCACCCAGCCTCGGCACCCGGACCGTCCCGCTGCCCGCGTCCTGCCCCCTCGTCCGCGTTCGGCAGAAACTGCCGGTGCTGCCGGTTTCGCGCAATTATGCCTGGGAGTTAGTTTGCACGGGGCCGGAAGGGAAACGCACGGGAAGGAGACTGAGAACTATAGACGCGGATGGCCTTCTCCGAGACCGAGTTTGGGGCTGGTGACATCTCGCGGCCCCGGGTAACGGCGGGCTCGCTGCAGAGCTGCTCGCCCTGCAGCCCGAGTCGCCGCAGAAGCAAGTGGACGCGCGCGCCTGGGCCAGTGGTTCATTTCAGAGGGAAGGGGAAAGCCTCGAGAACTAATAATTAGGCACTGAGAGAAAATAGTAATAAACCGAATCAGAGCCTTGCATTAGACGTGGTCCGCAATGCGCCTTTGAGGAACTTCATTCCCGAGGTGTTGGCCGGCGCCCTCGCTCCCCTCCCCTCCCCCTCTCCATTTAGAACGGTTTTCGTTTATTCTCATGATATCGCCTTATGCTCATTCTTCTCCTCCCGGAGCGGCGGCTTGAGGGCCCGCGAGAGCTGCGGCCAGGTGTTCCGGTGGCGGCGCGCGTCTCGCCTCAGAGCCTGGAGGGCGCCGCGCTGGGCCCGGCGCGTCCGCGGCTGTGGTGGCCGGTCCCAAGGCCTGTCCGCTGCCCCGCGCGGGGCCGAGAACGCTCCCAGCTCAGCCCGGGCAGCGCCGCTCGGCGCTGCGACCGAGGGGTCCTCCTGGACGCCGGCGGAGCAAGGACCCGCTGCGCCACGAGCGGGGGACCGTCCCAGGGTCGCGGCGTTCGCACCGAGGACATTGTTGGGTGGGGAGTTATATGTCCCGCTGGAAAGTGCAGAGCTGTCGGCAGCGCCGAGAAACTGCGTGTTTGGTGGGATTGGAGGGCGCGGCGCGGGGGAGACCCCCGGGCCTCTGCACCGCACCCGGTGACCCTGGAGAGGGACCGAGCGTTATTAGCCCTTCGGACCCGCTGTCGGGCCCTCACGGCACGCGCGCGCCCCGTTGCTCTTCGGGCCCACTCCTTTCCTCCACCTCTTGTCCCGTCCTCTCGCCTCGCCGGCTCTTCCGGTTCCTCCCACCGCCACTGGCCCCTTTCCTCCGCTTCCGTCCATTTCCCCTTCCCCACTGTTCCCAGCACTTCGGGCCTCCTCTGCTGGATCGAATTCCCCCATCTCTCCTCCGCATCTTCCATCTCTTTCTCTTTTCCTTTCTTTCCTCTCTTCCTTCCCTCTCTTCAGACCCGGATCTGGAGCCGCGCTCCTGTGCCCCTGCGCCCCTGCGTCGCGGCGCTGCCACCCGGACGGCTGCGGGTGGCTCGCGGGCGGAGACCGCGCCGAAGCCCCAGCCGCCCGGCCCGGCGGCAACCGGCCTTGCCTCTGCCCGCCGCGCCCTCCAGCCCGCTCTGCTCCCCGCGTCCCCTTGACCACCGGCACAACATTCGCTCACACTCTCGCACAACTGGTCCTTTGATTGGAAATCTGCAGCCCTTTCAATAGCTAACTAATAAATTAAATAATAGCTTATTGGATTTTCCATCTTTTCTATTTTCTACCACAGAGGCAAGAAATCTCATAGGGGGTCTGAGAGCACAAGTCCTCAGGTATTGGAAAGAGAGATTCCAGATCTTGGGAGTCTAGAGCCTTCAGCTTTCTGTCACTTATAATCAAAGCTGAGCCTCAGTTTTTTCATTTGTAAATGATAATCATAATACCTACTTCACAAGGTTAGCCTTTCATAATCCATGACTACACAGCTCTTCCCTTCAGTGGGAATGCCCACGGCACCCCATCCCCTCCCTCCTTCGCTGCCTGGAAAACTAATTCAAGGCCCATCTCAAATGTCACCTCCTTTGGGAAAGATCCCACACTCCCCAAGGCTGTCCTTGCTGTTTCTACCTCTATCTTAGAGGTTCCTTTACTATATTATTGCCTTCTGCATATTTCTTTCACCCCCTGGACAATTTGTCTTGTATCACCAATACCAGCATAGCACTGGCACATAGTAGGTTCTCAGTACATGTCATGAATAAGTTAATGCATGAAAGCTGGGATAATTATATAATGTGTGTAAGACCCGAGCACACGATGGGACTTCAAATCTTCACTAGTTGCACTACATTTGTCTTTCTCCTTAAATGAGCCTCTCTTTCCTTTATATTTTTGGTTTTTCTGCAACGGCATCTAGCCCAATTCCCATTTTGCACTCATCTCTCTCTTTTCACTCCCTCTCTCCTGATCTCAGACTGTAAAGGGCTTTCGTGGGAAGAAGCACACCCCAGCTGTCAATCATGAAGTGGGGCTTTGGTCAGGAATAGTCAGGGGTTTAGTTTCCAACATTAATGAAGTGGCTGGAACAGCAAACATCTGCCAAAGAGCCTCAAACCTTTTCCAGCTGCTGGAGACCCAAAGACACTTCCCAGCCTCCTGTGACTGTACCCCGGCAGTGTCTGCCCCTCTACCGGGAGGAACACACATGGAGAGGAACAGACCTGTCTGTACCCAGCCACGCTTGCTCAGGCAGGCATGGAAGGGGATAAAAATGCACATCACCAGGAGGCTTCGGGAGATCAGCTCCCCTCCCCCATCCGGCACCTGATTCCTGGGGATAGAGCCCAGCCAGAAGGAAGGAAGCAAAGACACCTGTGCAAAGTTAAAAGGTTCTGACAACTAGAAACCAAAGAATCACTCTTTCCCATTTCAGCTGACAGCCATTGTCTCCATTCAACTAGAACACGTGAAATTTAATAAAGCAAAATGGTATTGAAAAATCCTAGGATGGCATTTAAATTGCATCTAGGATCTAACCCTAGGTAAATCAGCTCAGCTTCATTTTTTGTGTAACTATCCTTTTATAATCCTGGGCTTTGTGTCGAGGTAGATGTCAGAAGCAGCCGGGGCACAAGTCCTCCAAATACATGAACTCATTCGCAATCATCTTCTACAAGTTGGGGGAGTGGAGCGGAAGCCCTCCTTACACTCCAGTAAAGTGTGTTTAATAACTTGTATTTCAGTTGCTAAGATTTAAAATGGTTTCAGACATGTAAAAGCAAAATAGGGAAAGCCTTGTAAGTTAATATTCCCCTGGGCCCCAGGGCCATGCCAAAACTGCTGCCTGCGGAGCCCAGCACCACAGACTTGCACAACAAGAAGTTGAAGGAAGAGGAGAAGAAAGCCAGCTTATTTTTAATGATGATATTAATTTACAAAAACTGCTCTCATACACTGTAAAGCATCTTTTTAAGAGAGGGCACAAATGTAATCCACTTGACAAATGGGCTTGGAAATGTCTGAATAGGTCTTTCTTTCTCAAAACATCTTTCTGGAGCAAAAGTTTACAGGAAAAAAAAAAAAAAAGACGATGGCTGTGTCTACAAAGCACCTAACAGTTATGTGAAGAGTGAAAATGCAGTAAATCATCCAAAAGTTTCCAACTTTTTAGAAGCTTGGTATACAGATTAAAACCATTTGTTAAAATTTTTTTTTAAAAAGCCATTTGTTTTGCTGATTATTTCCTTTTTAAAATTGTGCTATCCTGACATGAAACAGCCTTATTTCTGCCTATGTGTCTCAATTATCCCATTGGATATAGCCAGGAAAATAAAATTTAATCACTCCTACCTTGTTCATAATATTGTAGAAATGGATATTGATGTTTGGAGCATCACTGGTTTTGACTTTTTTTTTTTTTTTTTTTTTTACATGATACCCCTCACTAATGAGAAAGCTGCCACAGGAGAGGAGAATCACTTTTAATATGTCATGGAGCAGTGCCCTGGCTGCCTGGGGCAAGTGGAAAGAACTTCTGAGTCAGGCAAACCTGTGTTCCATTCCCAGCCCAATCACTTAGTAATTTCCCTGACCTCTGGTCTTCAACCACAACATGGGGGGGATGATAGCCAACTCAGGTTTACTGGAGGATTCCATGGAGGATTGTGTGCACCGCACTAACTCTTGAAAAGCCAATCTTCCCACTGCCTTCACCTTGAGTTGAATAAAATAATCAATTCGCTTTCAAAAACCATCACAAAATAAAACTGCCTTTTTAAAAAAGCATCAGAGCCACTGCTGTTTCATGTGTTTGGGGTTGGTTTTTGTTCAATGTTCAGAACCTAGGAAGCAATTCTCTTTCAAAAACCATCACAGGGCTTTCCTGGTGGCGCAGTGGTTGAGAGTCTGCCTGCTAATGCAGGAGACACGGGTTTGAGCCCTGGTCTGGGAAGATCCCACATGCCGCGGAGCAACTAGGCCCGTGAGCCACAACTACTGAGCCTGCGCGTCTGGAGCCTGTGCTCCACAACAAGAGAGGCCGCGATAGTGAGAGGCCCGCGCACCGCGATGAAGAGTGGCCCCCGCTTGCCACAACTGGAGAAAGCCCTCGCACAGAAACGAAGACCCAACACAGCCAAAAATTAAAAAACAAAAACAAAAACAAAAAAAACATCACAATATAAAACTGCATTTTTAAAAAAAGCATCGGAGCCACTGCTGTTTCATATGTGTTTGGGGTTTAATGTTTAATGTTTAGACCCTAGAATCAACCAAGAAATAGAGAGTGAGAGGAGCTGGCGTTAGAGTGAGGGACTATCGTTAACAGAAGGAAATGGCCCTGGCCACCAAGCGTCCCTAAGTGCTACTCAACATCTGGCACCTGCAGCCACAGACTCAGCACATCTGCAGGCGTCAATCATTCTAACCAGCACTTCACAAGAGAATGGCTCATATATCGTTGTTATGGCTTCTGTCTGCAGAAAAAAACCACCATGATCCTGCACCCACTGGGTGACACCTCATCCAAATCATCTCATAAAATATTTTTATTCTCTTCTCCGCATCACGCAGGCCTCGATTAGGTTTCATGTGAATTCTCTGTAATCTGCCCTAACACAGAGCCAGCCAGCAGCAATGAACCCAGCGAGACAGGGTTGCAAAGAGAATGAGCAGTCGGTCTGTCGTTGGCATGGGCTGTTATCAAGGACAAGAAGGTTCCTGTGTCAGCCAGCGCAGGAAAAGACTTGTGGAGCCAGTCTGCCTCTGACCATATGAAGGAAAAACAACACTCGAATGATTAACCTGCTGGTGTGATTGTTATTATGCTAATACAGAACAATGTTTACCAAGAACACTGGGTGCAGAGTGCCAATCAGAATGGAAGGGTCTCTACTCTCCAAGCTCTAAGGAAAAGGAAGTTTGTATGCAGTCTTGGACACAGGTGCTAATCACCCACTTAGGTCTAAGTGTAGGGGGCGGCGTGTGCACGCCTGCCTGTGCCTAGGTTCTATAAACTTTTTTTTTAAATATAGGAATGAAGAGGGGGTAGGAAAGGACAGTGGAAATAAAAGGGAAATAAGAGACATTCGGAAACCTTGTTTACTAAACAAATTCAAGAGGAATCTTTCATCTTAGCGGAGGGAAAAGAAAACCAAGGCTAAGTGAGTCGTCCAGCCCAAAGTTTGACATTTGTTGTATCTTTCCGTCCCACGCTCAGCCTAGGTTAGCAAGCTTTTAGGCATGGAAAGATGTGCAGACTGTTTCCTTTTCTAAGGAATAAACCACAATTTGAAATCTTCCTTCTGGTGATAGGCTTTTAAGAGAAAGTTGACCTCGGTGAGTTCTTTATAATGAATATTTTTATCTTCACTAGAGATTACAACACAGCAATTGTGCTCAAAGCAAAATGGAGAATCAAAAAATAACATGGAGAATTCTGGCATTAAACATTCTCATAAAAAACACTCCAAAACTTAAGGAAAATGCAATTGTATCATTTTCTAGATAATCTGAGTCAAATGAATTCTGCTGCAATCTTTTCATCTGGGGATTTTTTCTGCAGAGAAGTATTTCATTTCACTTTGAGCAGACAGCCTCACAGACAATTTTTATTGGTCTCTAATACTGAAGATTTTCCTTTCTTTCTTTCAAAAGTTACAGAGATGCTCAGATCTAAATAGGATATAAATTACTAAAGTAAATGACTGAGATGGTGCCAATCTCTGCGCATTTCAATTACACAAGCAGCCTGCCTTTTAAAAAAGGGATTTGAAATCATCACAGAACAGAATCCTCAAATTCTATTGCCAGTCCACATCCTGATACGTTTACTTAAGTCAATTATTGAGTCTCTTAGATTATGTCTACATAAGCTGCCGAAACATCTGGTCATTTCAATCAGTTCAATAAAAGATTCTGCCAAGCCAGGGGAAAAAATTAGTCAAATTAGTCATTTGTACAGCAGAACAATGGGTTGTTTTCTCAGGGTAGACAGTAAGTGGATATAGCTCAAAAGGTTTTAATTTTCTCTTCTGAAATCAGTTCCTGAAGGAGGTTTTGATTTTTATCAGTTAATGTTTGGGAGGTGTTCTGACAGATCTTCAGTCCAAAATGTCATGGGTATGAAGATGGCGTAGCCATGTCTCTGAGACAATTCTGTGTTCATTTGAATTCTACATTCTCAAGGTTGAGACCATGCCAGAACTAAGCCAGACTGGTGTTTGTTAAATGTTGAAAAATAAAAGCAGCAGTACTAGAAATCACCAAGTAGTGTTTATTCTCCTGGAATTTACTAGCATTCCTGTTCGCCTGTGTCCTCATTTTCAGGAAATCTGATACATTATTTGAATGACCAAATATAGGCGAATACAGCTTTTTCTTTAAATTGCTGTTGCTCAGAAGGCTTCTCTATAAAATCAAAACCATACAATCCTTTTATTTTTTTCAGTCTCATGTGAAATTGTCAAAGAATATTTGGAATTTCAGCTCACTATCTTTCTGGATCACATAGAGACAGCCCCAGGGAGAAACAAACGCTCAGAGAAGGGAAGAGAAAGTTTCAGGTCCCCAGCCCAACATTCTGCTTGTAGTAACGCATTTTTCCTTTCACATTCATGTTCTCATTCATGGATTTAAAATCCTCTGATCCAAAAGAGTTTATAAAATGATTTGGTTCAGAAAGCTGTATTAGAATGCAAGCTCCCACTTGCATAAATGTATTAGAAGAAAAAGACATTTTTATATTTTGGGGGGCAACATGAAATACAGATAACCTACCTATGTCTAATTTTACACAACTCTATTCTCTGTGCATAGATTTAAAGGTTGTTTTTAAGACACAGACAATTAGAAATAATAATTGTCATAAACTGACTAATACAAACTTTATATTAAGTCTGAGATGACTCACCCTCCTACTAAATATTCCAGGGTACATGACCTCTTAGGCTGCTGTCTGTGTATACCTTGTAAGATGTCTGTATCTTAATTGTCAAAGTTTAGTTGTTAATGAATTAGTAAAAAAAAAAAAAAAAAAAAAAAGTCTTTCTGTCTCCTTTAGGAGAGGAAATAGCTCTTTACTTTGAGGACAAAGAAATTCAAAGAAATCTAGTTTCCTAGGTAGGAGGAAGATAGTTTTTGAAAAGGAGAAAAAGAGTTTTATTTAGAACTTTAGTACGAGGAGAATCTTGCTTTACAAAATCTGGAGTTCAGTAAAGGAACTATGCTCACGTAGCTAAGGGGAAGGATTTTAGTTCTCACATGGGGAGACTAGAAGTTGGTGGGATTAAAACTTTGGAGAATTCAGCAGAAGGACTCTAGATTAAGAATAGGATAAACTAGGGGGATCAAACAGGGGGCAGAGGGTAGACTGTAGTTGACCTCTTGTGGAAAGAACGAGAATTTGTTTTCCATCTGGAGGTACTAATTGTGCAGAGTTTATACCTTCATTTATCCAGTATAAATTTAGAAAAGCAGGTTTTACAGCCCTGAAGACAATGGCTTAGAGACCAGACAGAGAGTAGCACATGAGGCAAGGTGTTGAAGAGATGAGAGAGAAAAAGAGGGTATCATGAAACAGAATACGCAGAAAGCCTCCTGAACCTCAAAATAATTAACACATTTGAAGAAAAGTTCTCAACCTCAAGTTGAAACTTTAGTGGGTGCACACACACGTGCGCTAAATAGCCTACAAGTAGGTTACTGTCCTGACGACAAACTAGGAAGCAATGTACAAGGTAATATTGTGGAATACAGAGAGGTCCAAACAAAAGAGCCTAAATTAGTCACACACAGTTTGTGGGAAGGGAAACTGGTTGACATTTCTGGAGGGCCGTTTGGCATTATGTCTCAAGTTCAAAATCGATCCAGCAATCCCAGTCTAGGAATTTAAACCAAGGTTGTGGTTCTCAAACATGATTGTACATATAACAACCTCCAAGGACAGCTTGTTTAAAAATTCTCAACCCATAAGTCTCTTCCCCTAGAGATTTGTAGGTGTGAGAATTGACATTTTTGAACAAGCAGCCCTCTTGATTTGTCTACTAACAAACAGAATGCTGAAGACAATAAAAGTGGGAAAAGCTGTTAGCAGAAGCAAATATGTTTGTTGTAAGATTCCTTAAAATGGCAGGAAATCGGAAAATCTGTTATTTCGCTTCTCTGAACCTCAGTTTCCTGTCTTTATGATAAAAGTACATACTCAGACAAAAAAGTACACCCTCAATGCCACTGCTCTGAGATTAAATAAGGATTCACTTAAAAGGCTCAGACAAAGCCTGACGCATTATTAAAGATCAATAAATATTGGCTATTATGCAATGTTGAGTGTGTTGGGGGAGGCATTTAAATAACAGAATGTATAATACAATTCAATTTTTGAAACATTGTTTACATACATGTGTATATATGTACATGCAGAGTTGTCTGAAGACATGTTCAAATGTTAACAGTGATAATTCCTTGATAGTGAAATTTTGAGGGACTTACATTCCTTTCTGTAGTTTTGAGTATTGTTTGAATTGTTCTACAATTAACATCTATCATTTTTCCTCAAAAACATTTAAGCTCAAAAATATAAAGTGTAATTCAATAATACCTTACACGTGTAGAACACTTCCATGTACAGAAAATTTCCAAATACCTTGCTTCATGGGAGCCTCACAAAGTCCTGCGAATGAAAAAAGGACATATCTCATCATTTCTGTTTCACAGATGAGGAATCAGGGTAAGTGGTTTACTTGAGGACCCCATGCACAGCTAATGACTTTGCTGACCCGAGTCCAGCCCCAGGTCTTCTGAGTCCAAGTGCACCATACCTCCCACTGGACAATGATTCCTCAATGATCTCAGTTATAGTTTTCAACAACAACAACGACAAAAGCAGGGGGAGAGATTACAGTTATACAAATGTCTATTTTTCATTTATCCTCCACATTTAAAAAATGCTCAGCACTAGATAAAACTGAGATATATTGAATACTAAGAAGGCTGATATGAAAACATATTAAAGTCAGGAGATACCCAAGCTAGGTGTCAGATAGTAACCCTAAGCATCTCATGTGTTCCGCAGCTTTGGTTACTCTAAGTACAGACAGTCTCAATCACGTGTTAAAAGTTAACGGAAATCTCATGAGCAAGGAAAACGATTTGATAATCATGTAGAGTGTAGACTGTCAAGCGGGCTTTCTCTGAGTTTTTCACCTCTTAGCAGTTCAGCCCGGCGCCCGACGGAGGTTTAAGGCCGAACCTCCTTGGCTTTGTTTGGAGCGACCCTGCCCGTAGTCACGAGCGGATTGTCAGGGAGCCGCGGTGTCTCGGCCGGCGGTGTGGCCTGCACTGCCCCCTCCCGGACAAAAGCCAGAACTGCGTCTGTGTTGTGGAGCCACGTCTCCCCCATCAGCAGAAAAAACTCGGTCGCCGAAGACCGGCTTCAGCGAGGCGCCCGCAGGCTCAGAGCATCACCTGGGCCCAGACCAGCTCCCGAGGTGCTCAGGAGGTACCATTCGATTGGTTTTCAATGCAGACGTTTAAGGAATTCCCGCATTGGCTACCAAGGTCCCCTCTTCTCCACTCCGGGGCCTCCTGGAGCTCAATTCTGTGTCAGAAGTGCCACGAGTTGCTATTCTGTCCTGAAATAGTGAAGCAGATCAAGGGACGCATTTTCTTTGCTGGCCCTAAACTCTAGTTTCCTTTCTCCCATGAATGTGAGTTGGCCTTCTGATTCATTGTGACAAGTCCTTATAGCACAAGTGACAGTTCTAGGCCTGGCAGCTCCACTCTTGATCTCTTGGAAGCCACATACCAAGTCAGAAGTCCAGCTACCCTGACAGACCACAAAGCTGTGAGGAAACCCAAATCAGCCACGTGGCAAGAGAGTGAAGGAGCCGTGTGAAGGAGCCCCGAGGAGCCCAGCATGTGAAGGAAACCCTTTCGGATGATCCAGCCTGAGCACGTTCATGACCTCACAGCATGGAGACGATGAACTACCCAGCCAAGTCCTGCCTGAATTCCCAGCCCACGGAATCATGAGAAATAACAAGCCCTTGGTTTTTGGTTTTTGTTTTTAACTGGAGTATAATTGCTTTACAATGTGTTAGTTTCTGCTGTACAATGAAGTGAATCTGCTCTATGTATACCTATATCCCCTCCCTCTTGGACCTCCCTCCCTCCCCCATCCCCCATTCCACCCATCTAGGTCACCACAGAGCACCGAGCTGAGCTCCCTGTGCTATACAGCAGGTTCCCACTAGCCATCTATCTCACACATGGTAGTGTATATACAGATGAACCTATTTCCAGGGCAGGAATAGAGGCGCAGATGTAGAGAACAGACATGTGGACACAGGGTGGGAAGAGGAGGGTGGGACAAACTGGGAGATTAGAATTGACATATAAATAAGTGCTTGTCTTGAACCACTAAGTTTTGGGTAGTTTCTTGCACAGCCATAGATAACTTGAAACACTCGTGCCTTCTGGGCGTGTTCAGGCTTGACCTCATAGATACTGTTTCCATCCTACACTGTCATGCTGCTCTGTAATTGAATTTAGTTGTATTATGAGTGTTGTAGTTTAGTCAAGCAGTTAAGACTAAGTTCAAGGTCAGTAGTTCAGGTTGCATACTCACTTGGTATCCTATAAGTCAGACATCTCATCTCTACTAGGGCCCAGCTGCAAGCTGGCTGTATTTTCAAATAGAGAATCGTTGTTCACGGAACAGGCATGGCCTTGCCCTGGGGTCTCGTATGGGAGCTGGCTGGAGGTTGCATCTCTGTCTGCCAGAGATACAATAATTTTAGGTCTGCTGGATTTTACAGTGAAATTTGTGGGACAGTTTGAAATGAAGCCTGGACCTCTGCCAATGCTTCTTGTATTGGGCTTCACTCAAAACTGGCGACCTAACGGGTTAGCCAGTGCTTGAGTCAGAGCAGCACGGCCAAACATCAGATATGAAGCTCCAAAATCCAAAGAGACCCACAAACAGCATGCCCTTCCTTTGTGGAGAGCAGTGCGAAGTGCAGCATGTGCCTCACTTAACAGTGGCTGTTCCATAAAAAGGAACAAAACTGGGTCATTTGTAGAGATGTGGATGGACCTAGAGTCTGTCATACAGAGTGAAGTAAGTCAGAAAGAGAAAAACAAATACCGTATATTAATGCATATATGTGGAATCTAGAAAAATGATACAGAAGACCCAGGGCAGGAATAGAGACACAGATGTAGAAAACGGATGTGTGGATACGGGGGCGGGGTGGAGGGGAGATTAGGATCAGGCCATATACACTACCATGTGTAAAATAAATAGCTAGTGGGACCCTGCTGTATAGCGCAGGGAGCTCAGCTTGGTGCTCTGTGGTGACCTAGATGGGTGGGATGGGGGAGAGGGTGGGAGGGAGGTCCAAGAGGAAGGGGATATATAATTATACATACAGTTGATTCACTTCATTGTACGGCAGAAACTAACACAACATTGTAAAGCAACTATACCGCAATAAAAACAAAAAACAAAAAACCAGTGGCTGTTCCAATATGCCCCAGACCACAGGACCCTAGAAGTTTCATTAATAGAGCTAGCACTTTTGAGCTCCCACCCTCTAGCACACATGCATCTTACCAGAGTGCCTTGTAATTCCACCTTCCAGATGCAACTAGAAAAATGTCATCAATGTCAAGGGCCAGCATGACGTTCTGTGGGAGATCAGGATGGTCAAGTCCTTCTATACTATATGTGCCAGAGAGCAAGAGACTTGGCGAGGCTCTGAGACAGAACTGTAAAGATAATCCTTTATTCCTCCCAGGAGAGAGCAAAATGCTTCTGCTTATCTTTTCTGATAGGAGTGGAGGTGGGGCACATGGGATGGGGTGGGGTGTTGGTCAGTAGTTGCCAACCAGGTGCCAAAAGCCATGTGCTGATTTGCTCCAGTAAAGACGATATATCCAGAAACACAGCTCTGATTAGCATCACGACTTGACTAAGTTTGTCTAATCTATAATCATTCTCAACTATTCATCTGGCTCTTAACACAAGCTAAACAGGAGAGTTTGAAAAAGATACAGAAACGGGAAAGATTATGTAATGACAGCATAGCACTTTACTCTTTCTGAGTCCCGCCATAAAAATGGACAGAATAACAGAAAAACCAAACCAATGGATCACACTTACAGGGAAACTAATGACAAGGTGTCCCCATGAACTACAAAATGCAAGCAGTGAGGACAACCCACCAACAGCACAGACTGGTAGGGCATCGGCTGTGTGCAGATGGAAGCAATGGGGTATCTGACAAGATGACAAAAGGTGAACCCCAAAATAGCAACTGGTATTCCCTGAAAAGTGTGATGGTCTAACTTAAGAACAGCACCTGAAACTGAGCGGTTTTAACCCCCTGGTAGTACTATTTGCATGGGTAATAATTTAGCCCAATGGTAGGTGAATGCAAGGAGTCCAAGGTGAAAATGGAAATGTCTGGAGAGCCTAGCCTCTGTAACTCTCAAAACTACTCTCCAAGACTCCCTTCCAGAACAGGGCCCAAACTAAGGAGAAAGTCCCAAAAGTGAAATCAAAATTTCACAGGACACAGAAAATAAAGACAAAGGAAGAAAAGGCCCAGATAAAGTTGGGGGGAAGGAAGAGAGAAAGGAAATCTCAGAAAGAAAGACACCATATTTGTTAACACCCCTGTGAAGTTAGAAGAGCCACTCTCAACTATTCTAAAAATTCAGGAAAACTAACTTCACATAAAAAATAGCAACAGAGGGCTTCCCTGGTGGCACAATGGTTAAGAATCCTCCTGCCAATGCAGGGGACACGGGTTCAAGCCCTGGTCCAGGAAGATACCACATGCCGCAGAGCAACTAAGCCCTTGCGCTGCAACTACTGAGCCTGCACTCTAGAGCCCGCGAGCCACAACTACTGAAGCCCGCGTGCCTAGAACCCGTGCTCCGCAACAAGAGAAGCCACCGCAATGAGAAGCCTGTACACTGCAAGGAAGAGTAGCCCCTGCTCACCGCAATTAGAGAAAGCCCACACACAGCAATGAAGACCCAACGCAGCCAAAAATAAATAAATAAAATCAGTAAATTAAAAAACAACAACAACAACAACAGAAAAGCATCAAAGTCAAATCCTGTGGAAATTCTTACAAAGAAAAAAAGAAGAAGGAGCAAAATAACATTCCTACAGATAAGAAAACATGGCATAATCTTACCCACAAAAGAGAACTGTGGATTTCTATTTCAAAATAAATTTAAGTACATTTTATAAATAATACAAGCTTATTTCCTCCTTAAATATCAATAATTCAATAGAAGAGCCATTTGGCAGGCCCAAGCAAAGAGGGACATTGGGCAGAGAGGTAGCTTAGCAGGAGGTTGAGGACAGATGAGGAAGGTGGCCAAGAGAGACCCAGAGGGCTGAAAAGATTGGTTGCAGAGGGTGATTGAGCAAATAAGTAATACTGAGGACAGAAGAAGTCATAGTTTTCATTGTCAGAGAAGAAAATCTTAAATTTGAAAAGAGGGAAAGGCAGAAGGAATACTCTGCTGTTGGACTGGAATTGGCAGTGTTGGTGTGAACTTACAGGTTTCCATATAAAGAGAATACACAAATATACATGTGTGTGCATGCACGCGTGCACATGCATTAGTCTGCTTGTGCTGCTATAACAAAATACTGTAGACTAACCATAGGCTTAAACAATAGACATTTATTTCTCACTGTTCTGGAGACTGGAAGTCCAAGATCAAGGTACTGGCCAGTTCAGTTCCTGGTGAGATCCCTCTTCCTGGCTTGCAGATGGCCAACTTCTCACTGTGTCCTCACTTGGTGGAGGGAGAGAGATAGCTCTCTCTTCCTCTTCCTAAAGCCACTAATCTCATCACAAAGTTCCCACCAGCATGACCTCATCTAACCCTAACTACCTTCTAAAATCCCCACCTCCAAATACCATCACACTCGGGGTTAGTTCAACACATGAATTCAGTTCAACACATGAATTTAGGGTGGACTCAGTTCAGCCCATAGCAGTGTGGATATACATATAATTTCTAGCTCTGTCTACTAAGACTACTTTAAGCAGCAACACCCCAGTAGCCATGACCCTACTTAGTACACCCAGACCTTGGTTTCCAAATACTGTTTCCACTTAAAGGAGAAATGGCTAATTCTAGGGGTGGGGCATAGAAAGTCCAAGATGGGCCTGGAACAGCCTATTGTGACCAAAATAAGGGAGTTAAAATACTGATGGGGGCATATCAAAAGGGCACAGATGGGACTTCCCTGGTGGTCAAATGGCTAAGACTCTGTGCTCCCAATGCAGCGGGCCTGGGTTCAATCCCTGGTCAGGGAACTAGATCTCACATGCAGGAACTAAGAGTTCACATGCCGCAACTAAGACCCGGTGCAGCCAAATAAATCAATAAGTAAATATTAAAAAAAAAAAAGTGCACAGAAGTCAGCAGGAAGGGGCTTCTGCTAGACAAATCTGGGGCAAATTGAAAACCAAACTAAATGGTAAAAAAATTATATTCCATTGAATAAAATAGGAACCCATGAGCCAGCACTGATGTAAATATATAAATGAATATATAAATGAGAAGATAAATAGTAAGTGCTAATTGGTGAAAACAAAAGGAATGGTGAAACGAGAAAATCACCATTAGGGAACCATCACAGTTATAATTCAAATGAGAAATCTCAATGTATCCTAAACTAGTGGATTAAAGTTGGATAAATAATGGAATATCTCAATATTTTTAAAAGATCTCATCACAAAATGATAAATACAAAAGGGAAAAGTCTAACTTTATAGTGGAGAAACTTGGTACATAGCAGTTTAACAAAGTGATCAAAGTAACTTCACCAGAGATGGACGAAATTAACACCACCTGCTACCGGCTATGATCCAAGGGGAAGAGCCCAGCATCACCTTTGTGATATTCCTGTTATCAAGCCAAGAACACAGGGAGTATGGTTCTCATGAGCCCTCCTTGAGGACTCTTTAAGGGAATTTGTTTCAGGCAACTAAATTGATTAGAGAAAGAATGATACAAGGACTGTTGAAAGAAAATCTTAAGTGTTCTCAGAACATACTCACACAGAAGAGGACCATGTGAGGTGATTCATGTGTTGATTAGCTTGACTGTGGTAACCATTTCACAGTATAGATATAGATATAAATATTGCATATATATTAAATTAACATATTATACACTTTAAATAAATACAAGTTTTGGGGACTTCCTTTGTGGTCCAGTGGTTAAGACTCTGCCCTTCCACTGCAGGGGGCACGGGTTCAATCCCTGGTCGGGAAACTAAGATCCCGCATGCCGTGTGGCACAGCCAAAAAAAAAAAATTAAATTAAAAATAAATAAATAAATACAAGTTTTACTTGTCAATTATACATCAGTAAGGCTGGAGGAAAACTAAAGATCCTGGGCACCAGATGCATAGAAAAATAAAAGATTGGTGATGAACCTTAAGCCTATGCTTACTTGTAAAAGTAAGTCCAAATGAAGATTAAAAGGGAGAGAACATTGTGTAATGGCAATATGCTCCATAAAAATACAGTACAGCTATCTGGGGAAAGTATAGGGAAAAGCTTTCAACCTTTTAGTGCTTATAACTAAATCACTTTTTAGTGAATTAGTGTTTAGTGACAAAAACATTCTATTATATAATCTAGTTGGTAGTTTCAGTGTTTTTATCCTGGGACTGTAAACTGTATAATGTGGAATAAAGTTTACTTGGCCTTGTCCATTAAAGAAGCTAGAAGTAATCACCAATCCAGGAACAATAAGCACCCCTAGTGTATTAGTCTGCTCAGGCTGCCATTAAAAAAATAAAAAATAAAAAAAAAAATCACTGACTGGGTGGGTTAAACAACAGACAATTATTTCTCACAGTTCTGGAAGCTAGAAGTCCCAGATCCAGGTGCTGGCTGATTCACTTCCCTTCCTGGCTTGTACATGGCCACCTTCCTGCTTTGTCCTCACATAGTAGAACTCTCTGGTCATCAGACTAGGGGCCCACTCTTATGAACTCTTTTAACCTTGGTTACCTCCTAAAGGCCCTATTGCCAAATACAGTCACATTGGGGGCTAGGGCTTCAACATATGAATTTGGGGAAGTGGGTAGACACAATTCAGACCATAGTACCCAGTATCAGATTTCAAATTGAAACACTGTTTCCCACTAAAAGAAGCTAGTACTTCTTGACAAAAACAGTTGACTTTCAGGTCTAGAGAAGGAAATGTATAAGATAAGCCTAGAACATCTTGTCTTTCTAGATAGCAAGGAAGCTATCAAATACTACTAGGATCTTGCCAAAAAGAATCAGGAACCAAAGTAAAGACGCTTTCACTGGTCAAAGAAAATACAATTTGAGCTTCAAAAATGAAAATAATTGCAAGTGTTTGGAATCCCTCAAACAGGTTTAAGTATATGAGTTCAAAATTATATTTTTTTAAATTAATGAGTTATCTTTGGAGAACAGTTAGCTCTCCATATTTGCAGGTTTTACATCTGCAGATACAGAGGGCTGACTATCCGATGCCACTTTAGAAATGAAAGAGGAGTCATTACAACTGATACCACACAAATAGAAATGATCATAAGAGACTACTATGAACAAATTGAACAATCTAGAAGAAGTGGATAAAATCCTAGAAATATACAACCTACCAAGACTGAATCATGAAAAAAGGGAAAATCTAGACATACTAATTAGTAGTAAGGAGATTGAATCAGTAATCAAAAACTTCCCAACAAGGACCAGGACCAGATGGCTTCACTGTTGAATTCTATCAAACATTTGAAAAGAATTAGTAGCAATCTTCTCAAACTCTTCCATAGAATAAAAGAGGAGAGAACACTTCCAACTCATTTTACAAAGGCAGTATTACCCTGATACCAAAACCAGACAAGGACACTACAAGAAAACTACAGCCAATATCCCTGATGAATATGAATGCAAAAATTCTCAACAGGGACTTCCCTGGTGGCACAGTGGTTAAGAATCCGCCTGCCAATGCAGGGGACATGGGTTCGAGCCCTGGTCTGGGAAGATCCCACGTGCCGTGGAGCAACTAAGCCCGTGCGCCACAACTACTGAGGCTGCGCTGTAGAGCCCATGTGCCACAACTACTGAAGCCTGCGTGCCTAGAACCTGTGCTCTGCAACAAGAGAAGCCACCGCGATGAGAAACCCGTGCACCTCAACAGAGTAGCCCCTGCCCGCCGCAACTAGAGAAGGCCCGTGCACAGCAACGAAGACCCAAAGCAGCCAAAAATAAATGAATAAATAAATAAATAAATAAATTAAAAAAAATTCTCAACAAAATACTAGCAAACTGAATTCAATAATACATTAAAAGGATCATACATCGTAATCAGGTGATATTTATTCCACCTAAAAGTTCATTTTCTTGGTTCTGATTTTAAAAGAATTAAAACATTTTCACAGGTCCCTCAAAATATTGTGGGCTCCAGGCACTGGGCCTTCTGTACCCAGTGGATTAAGTTGGCCCTGGTCTTTCCATCTCTGTGCCCCTAGATGCCAGTATCGAGAATGATCGATAGTCAATAAATTTCTGTTGAAGGAGGGTAATGTTCTAGACCAGCCTACTCCAAAAAACTGTTTGAGGATCAAACGAGAGAGTATTTTCAGAAGAAGTTGCTAAACTGTGAGTTCTATGCAAATAAAGGGGATTTGGGGGAGGGAGAGAGATGTTAATTTGGTGAATGGAATTCAAGTTTTCATCCCCAAACAGGGAACACCAGGCCGCTAGCATCATTGAAAGGCAAAGCAGGAGGAAATCAAAGACAATTGTTGCCTCCTGCAGTAGTTTGCAAAGACCTAGACCTGCATGGATCTCGCCCTTGGATTTGGACAGCTATCAGGAAAGTCAGCAGGAAACGGGAACAAACATATGTCAAGACACAGGCACATCAGACTGTGAAAGGCGGTCCACAGGCCCTGCTCCACCAGATGGCAGTGTGTCAACAGGGAGTCAGAGAGTTTCCATGAGGCCCCAATTAAACGACCTTGTGCCGATGCCAAAGCAGGGGCACTGTTCGTCTGAATTATTGCTGATAATTTCTTTTTATTAGGTAATGAAGATTTTTTTACTGACAGCAAAGAATACATAAAGGAGTACATTATTATAGTCCTTGCCAACGACAAGACTACAGTCAAGATAAAGGCATGCAAATAAACCAGTAATATTTATCAACTGTACACAAATTAAATCACCATCGTTGTTATCAATTAATAAATACCATTGGTGTCGGCTTTTCATTGAGTTGACTTGGTGAAACTCCTTCGGAGTCTTGTGGGTACAAATTGATTCATGGGGTGTGGTTGTACATTGTGTAGGCACTCGTTCCAAGAGTCTTCCAGGGCTGGAGAAGGGCCGAGTGTCAGAGGCCTCTCCCTGTGCCAAGTGCAGGCCCCGATCTTCCCTCAGCAGCTGATGACTTGCAGAGAAATCCTGCCTGGCATCCTGGCCTCATCTTACTCATCTGTAGAGGCAGTTACAAGAGTGTGAATCCTGCAGTTTGGACATCTGTATTAGTTTTCCAGGGCTGCCATAACAACCCACCACAGATTGGGTGACTTACACAACAGAAATTTATTTTCTCATCGTTCTGGAGGCTAGAAGTCCAAGATCAAGGTGTCAGCAGGTGGATTTCTTGAGACTTCTCTGTTTGGCTTATAGATGGCCATCTTCTCCCTGTATCTTCACATGGCCTTCCCTCTGCAGGTGTCTGTGTCCAGTATCTCCTTCTAATAAGGACACCACTCACATTAGATTAGGGCCCACCCTAATGACTTCATTTTAAATTGATCACCTCTTTAAAGATCCTATCTCCAAACACAGACACATTCTATGCTCCTGGGGGAATAGGACTTCAACATATGAATTTGGGGGTACACAACCCAACCAATAACAATACCCCAGTTCTCATCCTGGCTCTCCCACTAACCAGGTGATGTAGTAACGCTGAGCAAGTTACTCTCTGGGCCTCAGGCTTTTGGCTATAAAATGAGGTTACTGGATTATGTCATCTCTGTGGTCTAAAAGTCTGTGATCACAACAGTCAATACAAGTCTGAACTTTGCAAGACCAGGAACAGGATGATTTCCAAACCAACCACAAAGGACAATTGTCTCCATGCATAGAAATTGGCATGTGTGTGGACATAGATGTTTCTATATACTCTTGTAGGTATAAAGACAGCTTTCGTCAACTTATGGGGGTTGCCTTCACATTTACACATGCAATCAGTGTTTTCAGGACAATAGCAGAACAAAACACAGTAAGAATATATTTTCTCCAAGTAAGTTGGTAATTTTCCCTTTATTGCATCTTTGAAAGAAAAGAAATGTATTTAAGGACCTACAAGTAATCAGTTGACTGTTAGTTTTCCAGTCACCCCATCCTCATTCATGAGTCCTTGTTCATGCATGTGATGTTCTGTCTGCATGGATTAACCTCTCCTGTACCTATTCCTGCCCTATCTCTGCCAGCAAGCAACTATATTAAGGCTCAACTTAGTCATCTCCTCTATAATCTTCCAGAATTATCTGTTCTTTCCTCTTTGCCCATATGGTATACTTGTCTGTAATAATAACTATTGTTGCCGACACATACATAGCACTTACTTTGTGCCAAGCAGAAGTCTATATGCTTTATGCATAACTCATTCAATTCCCACACTTACCGGCTGAGGGAAAAAGATATTGTGATTATCCCCATTTAATAGATGAGGAAACTGAGTCACAAAGAAGTTAATTAACATGTTTACTCAGAAAGTTTCCATTCATTCCCAGTCATCCAGGGGAATCAAATTAAAAACACAATGGTCTCATCAGCCTCTCCCTGCTCTCCCCTATCCCCATGTCTACATCAGGCAGATGCACCTAGAGAACAGCTAGACATAAAGCATAACCAGTTGCAACCTGCCTACTCATCTTGTATTTTTCTCTCGGGCATCCTCCACACCAATATTCCCCACTTGATTTAGATGATGTGTTAGAAATAGTCCCTAAATCTCTCTGCGTGGTCTTCACATTTCTTGTAGAAAAGGCAGAGCCTCTGTTCATTCCAAGTGTGTACACTTGTTGTAATTAAGGGGAGGCAACACTGGAGCTCGGGAGGAGAGATGGAGGACTGGGAATTCTGGTACAGAAGACAAATTACCCAAACAAACGCCAGAAGTCTACGAAAAGGCATTACAACACTCTCTTAAGTGACTAACAGTCGGCTAGCAGCTAGCTGTGTAACTGCAAGCAAGTAAGCAATCTCTGGTTCTTTCATCTGCAACGAAATAATGGTTGAACTCTATGATTGCCAAGACACTCATCTAGCTATGGAAGCCTCATTCTGCTAAGCCATCCCAAGGAGGTTTTTCTGAAGAAAGAAATTTTCGAGACAAAGGAGAAGAGATAGTGATAGATAGGGAATTAGAGCCTCACTGCTTTCTCTTGATGAAAAGAGACCAAATTCACAGCAAATTATCCTACCAACTGACCAGGAAAAAAACTATAGATATAAGCCAGTTATTTATATTTCAGCTTTTACTAGTGAAAATATCTGCCTATTTGAATTGAAGACTGAATTTGCTTAACTACTGAATTTGCTTAATAGGCTGGCATTAGAATAGATCTAACATGTATCTCTGTAATTTATCATTTTTTATTCTGAATTCAATCATACATTTTGTATAAGTGCAAATGTAAAACATTTTAATGCAAATTCATAGAGCAGAAGCCTATGAAAATGAAATTAAAATGGAATCTTTTTTCTTTGACATTTAAACTCAATAACTGTAGCGTCAGATTTAGTTCAGAAGCTGCCATTTCGAAGACTTTTTAAGCACTGGACTATGGGCGAGGGGAAGGTTATCTCAGCACCTCTCTCTTCCCCGCCACACCCCAGGCCTTTCCTCTTGGCCTCCTGGCTGGAATGACCTCCCCAGGCACTCCTGCTCCTATTTCGTCTTTGACTTTTCGGGATCCCTTCCCTTTCCCCATTTCTCCACCCATGATAACTCCCAACTTGGCTTTGCCTCTCCCACAAAACTCCAACTCCCCAGATAGTTCTCCATCCTATTCTCATCAAAACTCAGCCACCCTGTCCTGCATTTCCCCAGGGCTGCATTCCTGAGAATCTGCATTCTATTGTGGTGGCCTCTAAGTGCTCTGCAGGTGCCTCCATCAGTCCATAGAAAAAGAAAGCAGAAGGCAAAGGAGGAGATTACACCCAGTTACTCTGTCTAGGTGAGCCTGCCCCAAAGCCTGGAGGGAAATTCCTGGCACTCACCTTAAAAGGGTTATTGATAAGCGGAGTGGTTTCAGGGGAGAATACTCAGACATATGCTCATAAATATGAACAAATATTCAAAGAGAGCCACCCAGGCAATGAGCACTAAGAAAGCTTGTCACGTAAGAGAAAATTCAAGGAGTTAGAAATGTTTAACATGGAAAAGAAGAGACTTAGAATACCAAATACCACACGGGAAGAGGTATTCGATTTGCAGTTTTGACCCCAGAGAGCGAAGTAGGAAGAATATTTGAAAGTAATAGAAAGGCAGATTTCAATTCCATGTAAGAAAAATCTCCTAAAAACTTAATAAGTGCCTGTTAGTGGAATTGAAACAGGAGGAAAGGGCGCAGGGCGCAACCTTTAAAAGAATGACATAGCCATAGCACGTGACAAAAACTGGTTAGAACCAACTAGGTCCAAGATGGTGGAAGATTCAACTTCCAGTGGACCTTGAGCCTCATTATATGTTCACTGTAATGCATTAGCTACTGACACACCTACCAACACCGTGACAGTTCCGAGGCCAACCCTAAAAGGCCAAAAAGTGGTCAGTGACCCAATTCCTGGAAATCCCGCCCCTTCCCCAAAACAGTTGGAATAATCCTCCCACTCATTAGCCTATGAAATTACCCAGCCCATAAAAGCTAACCACACCATATCTTGGGGCCTCTCGCCTTCTGAGATGGCCCACACGCTGTCTGTGGAGTGTGTTTCTAAGTAAATCCACTTCTTACCTATCACTTTGTCTCTCACTGAATTCTTTCTGAGATGAGACATAAAGAACCTGAGCTTCATTAAGTCCTGAACCCAGGTGTGTGATCTCAATTAGAAGACAGTGGGTTCAAGTCCCATCTGAATTTTGGCTGGGTTCGAGTCCCGACCGGTGCATTCAAGGCCCATCTGAGTTGTGTGGTTTCAGCACGGGCTAGTCTGTGAGGTCAGAAACTTGCCCTGTGCTGCAGATAATCACACAGAGTTAACCAGTCACATTGAGGGATTATTTTTGAAGAGGGAAATGTGTTCAATAACCATTCATTGAATACTTTCTATGGTCAAGCACTGGGCTAGCTTCTGAGGATGTAAAGCTGAGTATGGTACGGTCTCAGTCGGGTAGGAAAATAATATCAACAAGTAACAGTGCCACAAGTAATTCATATGCCACTGGAGAACAGAAAGATAGCCCACTCACCTTCTTTTTTTTTTTTTTTTGAAGGTATATAAACTTTTCTTGGCTGCGTTGGGTCTTCGTTGCTGCGAGCGGGCTTTCTCTAGTTGCGGTGAGCGGGGGCTACTCTTCGTTGCAGTGCGTGGGCTTCTCACTGCAGTGGCTTCTCTTGTTGTGGAGCACGGGCTCTAGGTGCGTGGGCTTCAGTAGTTGTGGCACGCGGGCTGAGTAGTTGTGGCTTGCGGGCTCTAGAGCGCCAGTTCAGTAATTGTGGCGCACAGGGCTTAGTTGCTCCACGGCATGTGGGATCTTCCCAGACCAGGGCTCAAACCTGTATCCCCTGTGTTGGCAGGCGGATTCCCAACCACTGCGCCACCAGGGAAGTCCCCCACTTACTTTTTATATACTAAAGTTATTTCAGTACCAATCCCCACCTACCTAAATTCCAGAAATAAGCCTCCTTTAAAGTGTCTCTCCAGTTATTTCTCAGTCTCCTAGGATAAAGCCTTCTTATCTGGCCAACCATGAAAAGGAGGCTTAAGAACAGAAAACCATGGCAATCCTTGCAGAGCAAGCTCCAGAATTAGTCACAGCTGGAGGGGGAAGCTTGCTGGGGAACTGGTGTGGGATTGGAGGCTACTGGATGAGGCCAATCAGGATATTGGAGGGTGGAAAAAAGAGCTTCAGAATTTAGTGGCTGAGTAGATGCAGTTTTCACCTGGAACTGGGCTTGGTACCTGAATCCCAACCCCAAAGAACCGGGTTTGCCCAGAAAATTGGGCCAAGAATGTTGGAATCACAGGGGAGAGGTGTGGACAGGAGAGAGGCATCTGAATGTGGTGAGCTTTGTGTATCAGACGGTTTCCAAGCCAAAGGTCTGTTTAACCCTCAAATTCCTCCCTTTTATGAACACTTCTTAATGGCCAACCAAGCAGAAATGTGCTGATGACACCAACCTGCTGAGGAAGGAAAAGAGCAGACCACGTTTGAAGGTCTGAAACAGATGAGGACCAAACTCTAACTGCGGATAGCAGCCCTGCCGGGAGCCTGGGTCCGGGAGCTTGTCCCGTGGGTGGTTCCTCACTGCTCTGTCATGTGAGTTAACAACCAGATTTTCAGGAGAATCCCCTGGTGGATTTTCTTTATGCATGAGAGTGACTTGCCCAGACTTAGGGAAGTGGAACTGGCCTAGGCAGTCCATTTTCAGTTCCTGAATCTCAATGGTTAACACAATCTCGTGGCCTCTGGCCGTCCCTGAATCACTCTCACCTGCACCTACTCACATCACAACTCAAACATGAACCTGCAAAGTCAGCATTGCCTCTGCTGGTACGATTTCCTTTTCCAGTCCAGACACGTCTCCTGGGTCAAGATGCCGGCCCAGGACAGATGGGATTCCTTTTGGCAGAAGTAGCCCCGAGGCTCCTTAGTGATCCTGAGGGGGGGATCTCATTTTACTGTTTGCGGTGCAAACAGGATGCCACCTATTTCAAGCACAAGAGAATAATAACGTCTCACGGAAATGCCAAGAAGTCCTTGGGCGGGGAGAATAGCCTTGATTCTGGAGAAAAGGAAAAATTGTAATAATAATACTACCCCAAAGAAACCACTTAGAGAAGTCAGATGATTTTCTAACACAGAGAGGCTGACCTAGAATGGATGCCAAAAGGAGGACCCTTGAAAGAGTCAATATTGTAACATTAATATCCAGATGGCTCTCTCTAGGGCAAGCAAACTCTGTTGGAGAAGGAAGTGTGTAGGAGGCAGGGTGAGAAAGGCAGCTTCACACCAGGCACGGAAAGGGAAATATGCATTTAATTTTAAGCTGTCCTCCCGGGCTCCCCACTGCTTGAGCCCACCAGCGAACAGAGGAAGGGAAACAGTAACATTCTGGGCTGTGTGTGTGTGTCCTTTTCTCTCTGAAGTGTTTGTACGGTTCACACATGTACCAGGGCAGTGGATTCCAAGGGGTCCTGCCCAACAGAGGCTGTTCTTCGAGATGTTCATCTGTGTTATTGCTGGGGGATGAGGGGGAGGGATGTCCTGTGATCAAACTATTTCAGAAGTACTGGATTTATCAAAATTTTAACTATTTGTTTACTGCAGAGTTCCTAGACCGATTTAACCTGTTAGCGTACATCACGACTTTTCAAACAGGGAAATACGTGGCATTTCTCAAATTTAGATGAACAGGTACTTTTCATGTCATGGAGTGCTTTCTGGATCTAGTGTTCTAGAAAATGCTGCTGTGGAAACTTTCAGAAGCAGTTCTCTTCCCCTGTATCTGTATCTGCTCTGTCATTCAGTCTTGAGATCTGTCTCGCGGCCGCCCCACCCCCATACCTTGATCCCAGCAGCAGCCTCCTGGCTGGGCAGCCCGGGGCAGGTTCTTCAACCCAAATTCTATCCTGTACACTCCCCACCGCCTTATCTGACCAAGCCCAGCCTAACTCCTCCATCTGCCTTTGAGAGCCCAAAAAATCTGCACCAATTTACCTTTACTCTTACCTAAAATAAGAACGAACATTTCTTGAGTGCTACGTGCACAGAACTGTTCTTACTTTACTTCTAGTGGCTCGTTCAATTCCTGCCCCACCCTGCCCCCGCCACGACCTCTTTTAAAGCCTGACAAATGGGAAAACCCAGATACAGAGAAGTTCTTGAACCAAGGTAGGAAACTCTGCAATCCAGCTGCCGGACCAAGGCTCGCTCACAGCCACGAGCTGCTTGCCTTTGCATCCACCTGCCTGTCTCTGCTTCTCAGGAAGCCTTCCCAGCTGGAGGGCCCTCTCTCCCGGGCCTCGTTCCATTGCATATGATGCATGAAACTGGGTCCAACCTTGGAGGCTCTAGTTAAGCCCTGTTGAGGAGTTGGGACTTAGTCCTGAGGCCACCAGGGAGCCATCAGAGGATTTAGGGAGGCGTGTGACAGCGTTCAATCTGTACTGTGGATGGCTCGCTCCGGAGAAAGAGGAGAAAATAGACTGGGCTGTTGGACAAAATCAGAGAAAGCTAGAGAATAAGGCTAACACACACAGCCTGTAAATGAATGAATCACTCTCTCAGCCCCATGCGTGCCCGCTCTCATCGCCCCCATTTCATAAGTGAAGACACTAAGGTATAGAGAGCAGTCAAGGAACTTGCCTCACGTTACCCAGCTAGAAAGTGCTAAAACCAGGATTTGAGCCGAAACTGTTTATTTCTAAAGAGATCCTCTCTTACTAGTTCCCAAGTGAGCCTTACTGCCTCTCCTGACAGTTTTTATACTATTCTTTAAACTTTTCTCCGTGCTCACAATATTCTGTAACTGTTTTTAAGCGGACAGGAAGGGGGCAGGTTGGCTGCAGTGAACCTGCAAGAAGCTGCTGCAGGTGACCCCTCAGGATGCCCTCATGAGGTCCTGAACTCAGGCAGAGGCTGGGAAGATGCAGACGAGTGGACAGATTTGAGAACAAACCAGGAGGGAGACCCCACAGGGACTGAGGTTGAAAGAGGTGTGAGGAGAAGAAGGGAGGGAGAAGAAAGAATCAACCTCAGTGGTCAGGCTGGAAAATTGGGGGCCTCTCAGCTCTCACTGCCTTGTGCAGGGGTCACTACAGCGGCCTCCTGGCAGGGCCGCCTGGCTCCCTGTTCTTCAACCGAAATTCTACTCTGGATGGCCTGTAGGCACATGAACAGATGCTCCACATCACTAATCATTAGAGAAATACAAATCAAAAGTACAGTGAGGTATCACCTCACCAGTCAGAATGGCCATCATCAAAAAGTCTAAAAATAACAAATGCTGGAGAGGGTGTGGAGAAAAGGGGGAACCCTCCTACACTGTTGGTGGGAGTGTAAGTTAGTACAGCCACTATGGAGAACAGTATGGAGGTTCCTCAGAAAACTAAAAATAGAACTACCATATGATCCCGCTATCCCACTCCTGGGCATATACCTGGACAAAACTATAATTCAAAAAGATACATGAACCCTTATGTTCATAGCAGCACTATTCACAACAGACAAGACATAGAAACAACCTAAATGTCCATGGACAGATGAATGGATACAGAAGATGTGGTACATATATACAATGGAATATTACTCAGCCATAAAAAAGAATGAAATAATGCCATTTGCAGCAACATGATTGCAACTAGAGATTATCATACTAAGTGAAGTAAGTCAGAAAGAGAAAGACAAATACCATATGATACCACTTATATGTGGAATCTAAAATACAGCACAAATGAACCTATCTACAAAACAGAAACAGACTCACAGGCATAGAGAACAGACTTGTGGTTGCCAAGGGGTGGAGGCAGGGAAGGACTGGAAGTTTGGGATTAGCAGGTGCAAACTATTATATACAGGATGGACAAACAACAAGGTCCTACTGTATAGCACAGGGAACTATATTTAATATCCAGTGATAAACCATAATAGAAAAGAATATTAAAAAGAGAATGTCTCTATGTGTATAACTGAGTCACTTTGCTGTACAGCAGAGATTGGCATCACATTGTAAGTCAACTATACTGCAATTAAAAATATATATATATATATAGGGCTTCCCTGGTGGCGCAGTGGTTGAGAGTCTGCCTGCCGTTGCAGGGGACACGGGTTCGTGCCCCGGTCTGGGAAGATCCCACATGCTGCGGAGCGGCTGGGCCCGTGAGCCATGGCCGCCGAGCCTGCGTGTCCGGAGCCTGTGCTCTGCAACAGTGAGTGGCCCGTGTACCACACACACACACACACACACACAAATTATATATATATATATATATATATATATATATATATATATATATATATATCACACACACAAAAGAAGAAATTGTATTCTGCACGCAACTGATAGCCTTTTCTTTACCAAATATGAGTCAACTATGAGTATTTACAACGTGTCCCCTTATTATTTTTCTTTTTAACAGAAACCGAAATTACAGGAGGCCTATACTGTATGCCATGCACAGTGCCAGCAGTTAGAGAGGATGTGTGGAGACATGGATAAAAGTACTAAAAAAAAAAAAAAATCTGCTCTATTGATAGCCTAGCAGGTCCATGGGAGACATGGTTGCCTACTTACGACTTGAAGGAAAAGGGAGTTTTCTCTGCCCCCAAATATCTCCCTACTGTTGCCTGAAATCCTCCATTTGAGTCCATAGAACCTCCAGACAGGAGACCTTGGAGCTCATGGAATCAAATATTCTAATTATTCATAGGAGGAAACGGGACCCAGAGAGATTATGGGATTTGTCCAGCATCACCCAGATTGGTACTGGACCCAGATTTAGAGTACCTGAATTCCCTTGATGTTCACTCTCTAGAATCTTCTTGGATAATGGAAGGAGAGGCAATACTTCGACATTCCCAGGACCTTGGAGTGAATTCCTGAGAGGCTTTCCTCTGTTCCCAAAAGAAAGTTTGCACAGGAAACTGCTGAAGAGGCCACCCATATTTCACCAGAAGAATTCCTTTCTCCACAGCAAGCAGCTAGGATGGTGCTCCTGGTTCTTCGCCAGGTTGCGAAGGGACATTGTCCTCGGGGACACCACTGACCCCTTTGCTCAACCATTTGGGGAACGGTCTGCACGCCTCCTTTAAAAGCCTAGGAGTCCAGCTATGCCTTTGCCCAAGCAGATGGGCCCCAGTCCTCGAATCATAAATCTTTAGCAAGGAGGGATCTCTATCTAGCCCAGATCCCTGCCTGGAGATAAGATTTTATTATCCTTAATTTTGCAGATAAGGGCCTGAATCCCAGAGAGGTTAACCGAATTGCCCAAGGTCATATATCGAGTAATTAGAACAGTCACTTAAGGCTATTACCTACTTAGAATCCTAGTGGCATAGAATGTCAGTGCTGAAAGGGATCTTAGAAGTACAGGGACCATATTTTCAGAACCCAAAACTAGGACATTTAGTCTGGCAAACCCAAGTGTACTTACAGGGACAGCGAACGGATTATTTGAATTGGTGATGCCCCAGAAAAGAGGGATTTATGGCTGTGGTTCTCAGAGATCATCCAGTCCAATCCCCTTCATTTCACAGTGAAGGCAACTGAAGCCCAAAGAGGCTCAGTGACTTGCCGGAGGTCCGTAGGCAGAAATGTTTGCTGTTTTCTCAACTCTGAAGGTTGAGTCAACAGGGTGTGGGTGGGAGGAATAAAGAAGGGGCCATTGTTGCAGGCGGCTTGCCCTCCAGTGGACTGATCTGACTCCACAGTGCCTGCTTTAATCCAGAGTGGGTGTGGCTGTCCCCTACACACCAGAGAAATAACATTGGAAGCCAGATAAAGCTCGGGGTCTTGAGCTCTTCCAGACCTAGGCAGCTAGGCTGAAAGGAATCTGTAAAACTAAAAGTCCTTTTCCTTCAGGGGGTGGCATTCTGTGGAAAGGAGATGTTATTTTCTGGGGTTTCCTTTGTTTTTTCCTCCCATAAACAAGATGTTAAAATGACAAGATATAAACTAACCACTCCTCTGGCTTTCTAAATTCTGGTGTAAATCAAAGAAACAAGTCAAGTTGACAAGTATTTAATAAGGATCTGCATAAGCCCTGTCATGAGCTAGGCACTATAAATATGTATTATTAAATCTTCAATTTGCCCCTAACCTTTGCCTCGTGCACTGTGTGACCTCATTTTATATTTAGCAGGAGAAAAGGAGACCAAAAAACCGGCTCAAGGGCTCAGGGTGAGTCCATTCCCAGACAGATCCTTTGGCCTGGAGGCCCCCAGTCTCTGGATCAACACTCCTTCCCATATTAAAAGTGCATTTCATCGTGTCCTTTTAACACTATGGAGTCCAAATTAGGACTCCAAGTAGCAGATGGACTCCTTCCCAGAGTCTGCCTAACGTCTCCTCTATGCAAATGCAGAACTACTCTGCTGATGGAGAAATTGCTTCCCGGAAAACCAGTTTCCTCCTTATTGTCCTACAGGCTGCTGGGAGACAGCCTGCTGTGTAGGGTGGGCTCCCGCCTCATTTATTCCTCCTCCCCCCACCCCCCACCCCCAGAAAGAGCAATTGCCGCAAACACACGCCACTCAGACTGAGATTTAGGAGACGATTTTGAATGGGAGCTGTGTTCCCACTCCCCAGTTTAGAAATTGTTTTCCTGATGCTTATTTTCCAGTGTTCCAGTTGCTTTGCACCCTCCGAAGCCCTGGAGCCAGCGTTCTCAAAGCGTCACCACCCTCGATCCACCCGCTATTGTCGGGGTTCAACAACTATTTCATTCATTACTTCGTTCATTCATTTCCTATGAATTTGTTTCCAAAGAACCGTAACCTGCCATTCAAGCCCACCCTCTATTCCACTGGCAAAGAGTCAAGACGGAGGTGAATGGCTGGCCTCCACAATGGGCTCCCCAACTCTGTCCAAATGAGAGCACGTTTCCTTGTCCACCATTCACCCCAGCCTTCAATCCTGCCTTGGTGAAACCAAATGACAGTGAACTTGAGAAGAGCTAATAAAAACCTGATCTCCCAGATAGCAGCTTCTTTAATTATTTAAGGAAAGGGACAGTCGGTTTAAAAACCCTTCCTGTTCCAGTTCTTTTGTTAAAACTTCTCTTAGAGTCAGTGACAGGTTGTGGAGCTGAGAGCGGGAAGGGGCTGGCCCTGGGGAGGGGGTCCAGCAGGAAAGATGCTTTCGGGATGTAAAGGAAGCGTGATGCAAAAGACCCTTTGTTTACCATGCAGTTAACGCACGTGGTTTCTCTGAGAACCAAAAATGCCAGCAAGGACAACGTATGTGTTTTAAAGAGCAGATTGGAGGCCAAGAGAACAGTCAAGTGTAAATTCTATGGGAACTTGCTGGTTCCTGTGAATATAACAGAGGAAGCATGACCTTTGGAAGCAGGTTTAAGGACTGGCTCTGCCACTGACCAGTTGTGTGACATGGTATGGGTTATTTAACTTCTGTAACCTTCAGTTTCCTCACCTATAAAACAGACATCATAATAGCTACTCTATAGAGATGATTTGAGGATGAGATGGGAATGGCTTAGGGTGCACCTGATACATAGTAAAGGCACCGTAAATGTTATCTTAATCATGAATAGGGCACTCTGTGAATTGGGAAGAAAGAAAGTCAACAGAGTAACTAAGTGGACTGTTCTAATACGGTTTCTGGGGGATTTGTTTCCTTGCTGGACTTCGTAGCCTGGAATATGCATTTGAATTCCTCACCCAAATTTAATAAATATGTACTTCATAAGGATGAGACACTTCATTCAGTGGAAACTCTGGGTCTTTCGATCTGAAGTCACAAAAGGAAATTCGGATGGAGAGCAGGACAGTCACATGATTTCTCAGTAGATGCGGGGAGCCTGGAGTCAGCTGCTGTTCCTTCCTTAAAATATGAAGTACCGGCCAGGGGGAATAGGGCAGAGGGCTGGTGGGAGGGTACAGACTAAGGAACCAGGAACAGGAGAATAAGCAAGGAGAGGGAGAAAACAGAAGCCTGCTTCCCAGTCGAATCAATAGCCGCCTTCCTCGTCTCTTTCCTGAGCTTTATGGCTGCAGTGGACTCATGTCAGCAACACTATGACAGCCCCTGCCTGGGCAAGGCAATGTCCAGATACTGTAGAAAGTGACGGGAGGATGAATTTTACTTACTAACACCATGTGCAAGGCACCTTTCTAAGAACTGTATAAACATGAACTTAGTTAATCTTCAAAACAACTCACAAAGATGGGTATTTTATTATCCCTATTTTACAGCTGAGGAAACTGAAGCCTGACTGTAATCGCTACATTTATTAAGTATTTACGACGTGGCAGGGTCTTGATGTATCTTAAACATAGTCCTCAGGACCCTATAAAATAGTTATTATTACTCCGTTTATTATTACTCGTCTTTTACAGATGAAGAGCTGAAGTTCACGGAGGCCCAGGGACTTGCGTGCGGTCACGCAGACACTAAGTGGTCAGATTCCACCGCTCCACACACGCCCTGGACCTCCAGGATTCGCTCGCTATCCTTGGGAGGCTCAGATGAGACCAGGGATGATGGCTCCATCTAAGACAGACAGACACAAGTGCCATCAAAGTGTAGCAAGAATGTCCTAAATCCTATCCTTCCCTTTCCCCTCACCACCCCCTTGTAGGATTGAAGCCCCCGTCTTGCTGTGGGAGGCGGGGTGGGGGGGAATGGAAATAATCAGACTTACAGAAAACCTTGAAGTGAGATTCTCTCTCCTCCTCCCAAAACTGCCCTCTGTCCTGGAAGTTTAATTACAGACATTCCATTCCGTTGTTGTCACCACTGTGACTCCAGCCCCTCGCTCCCCACCCCAGGCTTTCTCTGCCCTTACTCATCCTTTATCCCGAAGTCCACGAGATTAAAAAATAATCATCTGGGACTTCCCTGGTGGCGCAGTGGTTAAGAATCCGCCTGCCAATTCAGGGGACACGGGTTCGAGCCCTGGTCCGGGAAGATCCCACATGCCGTGGAGCAACTAAGCCCATGCGCCACGACTACTGAGTCTGTGCTCTAGAGCCCGCGAGCCACAACTACTGAGCCTGTGCGCCACAACTACTGAAGCCCACGCGCCTAGAACCCATGCTCCACAACAAGAGAAGCCACTGCAATGAGAAGCCTGCGCACCTCAACGAAGAGTAGCCCCCGCTCGTCGCAACTAGAGAAAGCCCACGCGCAGCAACAAAGACCCAACGCAGCCAAAAATAAATAAATAAAATTAATTAATTTATAAGAAAAAAAATCATCTGGCCACGAGCCACAACTAAGGAGCCCACCAGCTGCAACTAAGGAGCACCCCTGCCATAACCAAGACCTGGAGAAACCAAATAAATAAAATAAATAAATATTAAAAAAATAAAAAAATAATCATTTGGGAAGGGAAGGGATCTCAATAAGGCAAGAGAGCCAGGAGGAGAGCAGTGGCTGGGAAGGGTGAGAGGGTGGGGAGCCAGGGACCCCGAGGTGGGGCTCAGAGGTGCATTCCCTGCGAGACAGCCAACCCAAGGAATGTGAGGCCACAGCTCATGCTCTGTGGGCAAACTGCAGCCCGGCTTCCAGAGCTGGAGCTGGGGACCTGCACTGGAAGGTGCCTTCTCTAAGGCAGAATGCTCCTCAGTTATGAGGCAGGAAGGGTGAGAGGACGGCCAGGGTCTCTAGGTTGGGCCGTGGTACCTCTTGCGCTCTCTTCCCCTCATGCAGTAACTAGAGGTCCCAAGTTTGGCCCGTGCTGCTTGCAAGCCTCACCCTTTGTCCATTCCGCAGGGGCTGAGGCAAACCTGGCCCAGCAGGTTGGTGCTGGGGCGGAGCCCTGAGACTGACCTGACCCAGGGCAGTTGTTACCCAAAACAGCCAGAGTGCAACCATAAATCACGCCTCACCTGCTGTCTACATTCCCTTCCCCCAACGCAGGGGCTTGGGTCCTTCTGGGTGGGACTGGGAGGCGGAGCCTCTTAGCCAAGGCTTGGGGAGGATGAATTCAGACGATGGGAAAAAAGATGGCACACAGCAGAAGGTGGGGAGTTAGCAGGGAGTAACCAGTCTGGGACAATTGCCTAGAATAAACACTATTGTCTGCCACAGGCTTTTCTGTGCCAGCCAGGGCCTGCTGAGCTGACCGTGCTTAAAGGGCCAGTTGCCATGTTCACACGGGCAAGCTGAGATCAGTCCTGGAGGAGCTGACGGTCGCAGTGAAGCTGAGGGCGGGAGCTTGTGGCCGCAGGAAGAGTCAGGAGATGGGGAGGAAGTCACAAGGCAGAGCGTGGTCCCGGAGGAAGGCTAGGAGTCAGGCTTGGGGACAGATCGTTCTGACCCCAGGCTGGCTGTCTGGCATGGTCATCTCGGATTGTTCAGTTTAAAAGAATGAGACACGACCAGAAACCTGGCAGCCTCTCTAGATGTTTGGGGCTGGCCTTGCCATGTGCCCGCTGCTTTCCCATGCCCGGGAATTCACGCGCTGCTCCGTTTGCCCCCGTGATCCCTCCCAGTTTTCATCCTCCTCCCAACTGCTCTTCTTTTCTATCACAGGAAACTGGCATCCTTCTATTCTTATCTTCATTCCTCTGAAACCCAAACTGTGAAGACGAAAGATTTAACCATATTAAAATCCACACTTTACCCTCATTTTGCCCACAGTGATGTAATCCACCTCCTACTTCCTGAGGGAGGGTTTATGGCCTCCTTCTCCCTCTCCTTGAGTGTTGGGAAACTATTACCTGGATTCAAGACCCATTAACGAAGGTGCTGTGGTTACCTGGAAAGTGATCTGCAGGAAATAGCCATCCTGATCTGAATAGGGACTGGTCGGTCTTCTGGCAAACTGGTCCCACCTCATCCCCACCCCGCCCTGAGGATATTTTAATTCAGGACCGGTAACAAAGGATGTTCTCGAGCAAAGAGGTTTCCTGACCACAGTCAGTCAGGTGGGAGTTCATGTGGAGGAAGGAGGGGTGTTCTCTAAGGGAGAACTAAGGAGATCTATCTGTATTGTAAGAAAGAGTAAGGCAGAGAAAAAAGCACGACAGGAAGAACGGAAGAAAGAAAGAGAGAGGAAGGGAGGGAAGGAAGGAAAGAAGGGAGGGAGGGAGGGAAGAAGGAAAGGAAGAAAAGGAAGGGAGGAAGGAAAGAAAGAAAAAAAGAAAGAGAGGAAATGGGGAAGAATAAAGAGCAAACACAGAGTAATAAAGCAGGGGTAGCTGGGTGCCACACGATTCTAACTTGTCTGCCTTTTTTCAAGCTACAGCTTTCACCTGAGAGGTAATTACAGATGAACAGGAACTTCACAGGGCAGAAGAAAATCATGGGGGCAGGGCTTGGGGGGAGGGCATGGTCAAAACAGTGGGGTTATACTTCCTTTTACTTATTTCCAGCCAAAGAACAATCAGTAAAACCCTCGATGTTTCCTTTCAGGAAATATGTAGGACTTGCTCTGTTTCAGCTTCTTCTTTGCATCTCTTCATGGGAAAGGCAGCCTGAATTCATGTTCCTGTCTTCCTTGAAGGCAAGGGCCCACCTGCCTAGCCTAATACATCGCATACAAGCAATTAATGAACCTTTCTAACTTGAAGACTGCCTGGCTCGCTGAGCTCCTTTAATTTGGCTTCACAGTAGCCTCTGTTATGACATTCCCTGGCAAATGCTCTCAGACACCTTAGCCATGTCTAATCTGGAAGCTAGTGACAGAAAGAGTAGCAGGCTCCTCATTAAACCTCTTTGCAGTTTCCCACCTACCAGGGTAGGTACCACCAGCCCAGAGGCCAGCGCCAAGGCACCAAAAGCAACTTCAGAGTTTTTGCCTAAGTTCTGGCAGAAGCAGCTTCCCAAAGGACCTACGTGCTGGTTATCGTACTAAAGTTCTGCGCTAAAAGGAGGAAACTAAATATGGTGTCTGATGCCCCAAAAGGCTCTTGGAAAAGTTTTTGCTGCCAGAAATGGGTCTTTCCTTGAGGACAGTACTCAGCCAATCAGAGTTTTTTCTGATGATGTAATGCTCTGCCAACAAGTTTTATTGGTGGGCAAGCTCTTGGGTGTTTTGAGGGTGTAGGGTTTCCACTGCAGCTCAGGGAAAATCGTCTGTGGCTTCCTTTAAGGTTCTACAGAATTCCATTGTGCTTATATTTCCAACCAAGCTGAGTTTATATTTGGCACTTGTTAAAAATTTGGGAAATTGAGAAACTTTCCTTTTCCTATGATGTCAAAAGCTGCTGATTTCTCAGTGGTTGCTATTTCCCTGGACACACCTTCGGCAGAGGGCTTAGGAAGTTGCCCAGCAGAGAATCAGTATATGACAGTGGGTAGAAAATGATGTCACCACAAGTTAGGTTGTAGAAAGGCATCTTTTGGTTGGAGAGGACATTAGTGGGCAGGCTGTACGTGAATATATTCCCATCTGATGAAGTTGCAGGGATGCACGTGCCTCAAGTCCGCTCTGCGCAGAGATGCAGCACTAAAAATAGCTCAAAGCTCATTTCCCTCCTTTCCAGTGTGTTGTCCCCAGCTCTCCTAGACAGAGCCCCTGCTGTCTGCAAGCCTGGGCTGGAATTAGCACACCAGTGTCTATGCTGGAGGCTGACGCTCTACAGTTTACCTTGAGCAGCCGTGGAGTTCCTTGGTTACCTGCATCCAGGAGACTGGGAGCGCCCACCCTTAACCACAGGTTGAAAGAATGTCACCGACAGACTCACTGTCTCTGTTATTTCAGACAGCAGGCTGTTCCTGCCTCTACCACCTCTCCACGGGGTCCCAGCCTTTCCCCGGGGGTAATCGGCTCCACCCTCACCTCATCCGGGAGAGCTCAGAGGAGCTCCACCTTGCTTCACCCTCCCCACCCTTCAGTCAATTTCCTCTCCCAGCTTTTATCCTTGTCACCCCTCTTCCCAAATACGTGACACTTAATTACGATGTATCAAGCTGTGTTAGTGACTCATGAGTATGTTTATGTATCTCAGCTCTTCAAGCTTCTGTGTACTGACTATATTACTCCCCACGCCACCGCAACATAGTAGAAACAGTGCTGGGCTTGGACTTGAATGCCCTGGGAATAAAACCTGGGATGATAATACTTATATTATTATTATGTAGGGATTTGGTAAAATTAAATGAGATGATATATACTTAACACATCAGAGGAGCTTGGTAAATAATAGTTGAATCTGAATCCTAGAATGTAAACTCTATAGGAATTCTCCTTATATATATATATTTCCCCCAATGCCTAGTCTCTCTGAGGATAGAGACATTTAATAAATACCAGCTGGCATACCTTGATTTTTATCTTTATTTATTTATTTATGGTCAAGCCGCGCGGCCTGTGGGATTCCAGTTCCCCAAGCAGGGATCGAACCCAGGCCCTTGGCAGTGAAATCGTGGAGTCCTAACCACTGGACCACCAGGGAATTCCCATACCTTAATTTTTAGGATACCTTTTTGGATCAGTCATCCTCTGCAAATGGGTGATTTGGGGCATCAACAAATTACAATGACAATGAGTTAACACCATTTGATAATTAAGCATCTGTATCCAATGGTCCCCATAGTTTGGGAAGGGGAGAGTCAACTACTTTCGGTGTCGTATTCAGGACCAAGGCAAGCAACACTGCAGTAAGCACGTCGTGATGCACTTACTTGTCATGACAAAGGACCTTCCTCCAACCACTTCCTCCTACTCTTCTGATCCATTCTTACTTTCAGCTGACACTCAGCTAATTAATTCCTACGGAGGTGTTAAGAGATAAGGCATGACTGATAAGGCATTAGTTGATAAAGGCTTGAGAACCCAGCCTGACTTGTTTTGCTAGACCTCCTATCACACCTGCAAAGTGGCTTCTAAAACATGAAAACCTTCTGCAGTCTCAAAGGAAACATTTTACTCGGGGTCATAGCGGAGGGAGGGGCGGTGAGAGATGCTGATCATCCCTAAGGCCCGCCATGTTGTGGCAGCTCAGATGCGAAGGGAGGTTTTCTCAGCCAGGAATGGTAGGTGAGACCATGCCCCCTAACCTGTCCCTTGTGGCCCTCCCGGGCGTCCCTTACTTGCTGCCAGGAGGCCAAATCACACTGACTCAGTTTACTGGGCTTCTCTCAGCCTCGCAATCACCTCACTTCTCAGCAGCTTCTGGAAGGGTTACTTTCAGAAATCTGACCATTCCACACAAGCCCCGCCCACTGCTCTTACTCCTGGAGCCCCAGCCGGGGACACGTTTTCTGAAAGGCTGCCTGGTCTTGCACATGGTTCTCATTCACTTAGCAGGGTCCCTGCATGACCCTGGGGTGAGATGCCCTCGGCACCTTATTCGCATCACACTAATCCAAGATCTGTAAAATTGCTGGATGGGTAGATACCCACACGCACCTCATTTTTCGATTACATTGGGTCATTTAAACATTGCTTCTTTGATCCTCACTAGAACCATATAAGAATTTGGAATCTTTGATTCTTAATCCAGAGCTTTCCTTCCACACCGTGCTGTCCTGGGCACTCAAGCCCAGGCATTCATGCACAATGGATACATTCAGCTAAAGAAGTAAAAAAAAAAACAAAAAGCAAACAAACAAAAAAGCTAACTTTAAAAAAAAAAAAGGTTCTCTGTGTCTTAAAATATCTTTCAAGGAGATAAAACATGGGATTTTCACCCAAGGTATTCAATAAACCAATAGCAGTAGCTTGGTAAATAATGGTAACTCGGCCAGTCTAGGTGTTTCCTCCCACCCTACTTCTCTGTGTCAGTAACTGGTGCTACCTAGCCACATGGACGTTGTTGTTGGTTGAGTGGAAGAATCTATCTACAAGGTGAATAACCTCTTTACAAGGCTGTCTTGGAAAAGCTTTTCTGAATTGTTGGGCAAATTCTGTTAGTAGATATGCATCCAGCCTCACCAAACCTGTTTTGCCTCAGGTACTGACGCCTTCTATCCATGGGCCCTCCTCTACTCCATCCCGAAGCCAATGCAGACCAAGTCAGGCAGGAGAGAAGCTGCCTCATCTATAGATCTTTCTGTCCTACCCCTTTATCAGAAGTGAAGCCCTGGGCAACCATATACCCTCAAAGCTGCGGTCTCCCTTTCTCCTTTATTCTTGCCTACGATGACTATTTTCCTTACTTTCCGCATAGGTATTCCAGTTCTCCTTCTCGGGTGGCGCTTGTTGTGAAGCCCTGTCCCTTAGTAGGACCCCAGTCACAGTCTCTCTTGCTAGAACCTTTTGGGGAGCTGGACCTTCCTCTCACCATCCCCAGCTGCTTGCTGGGGTCCTGATCCCACCATTCAGATCACCTGGAGTCACTGCTGCCTTCCTGATGTCAGCCATCTATCCCCACTGTCTCCACAGCCTGCCCCAGTCTATGTCTGGAACGATGCCTGATTCAGCCTTCAGTTTTCCATGTAGCCCTGGTTCCTAATTTAGACTGTGGGCTCTTCTTGTAGGCCAGGGTACTGCTGAGTTGGTTTCTGTTGTCTGTCTTACCCATGTCCCTTTAAATCAAACTGATGACAAGTCACAACCTGCAGTTTCTTGAGAGTATGAACAGAATGGTAGGGCACATTTGAAGGGAGTTGCTCAAATTCCACTTCCATCCCCACCCCACATTCTTGGCTTTTTATTCTGACATTAATTCCCACCTTGGGCACTGCCCAGATCTGGCAGTCTTCCTAACTTTTTCCATCCTACTTGGACCAGCTCTCCTCCCCAGTTTCTAGCCAGCTCACGCTTCTGCCTGGTATTTCCATGGTCTATGGGGAGAGGTCCATGTTCTACCTCCTAGAAATCCTCATTCTTTCTCCTGGCCAGCCCTTTCCCGTCTCAGTCCTGTCTTCCCTCTCTCCACTCGGACTACGGTTGAGACTTAACTTTATGCATTAAAGAGCTAGGAGGGGGAAGAGGACACCTTTAGTCTTGGCCTCATCTTTTCCCAGTTTCCTCCCCCTTCCTCACAGTCAAGGCCATTGTTGACTATTTTAAAAACTGTAGCAAGCGCGCAACCATTTATTCTGTTGTGTGTGTACTTTTAAAAATCAGTTTTAAAGTCAATTATTTACTTGTCATTCTTTAAATTTTGGGTTTTGGATGAGAAAAACGTAATCACCGTATGTGTATGTGGCAGAGACAGTGCTCACTTAGTATACCCCATATACTCCCCCAATTTCCCAGCCTCCCTTGCAGGTAGGTAAGGGCTATGCGCAAGCTCTGACAGGTCAACTAGAAATGGAAATGTCTTCTCTACCTCTCCTTTCCCCTGCATTGACCTTGAGACCTGCAAGCTGAGATGGATCCCTGAGCCACACCTGATGGACAGATGTGCCCACTGACCCACACTGGATTTTACATGCATAAGATATCCACCTCTGGTGTGTTAAGGCACTGAGATTTTAGGGTTTTGTTTGTCATCACAGCATAACTTGACATCGCTCTGACTCATGCAAGTGTGGAGGTTTATTCCTGCCACCACCTAAGAATTGCCTTTATTTTTCGGCCGAGCAGCATGTGGGATCTTAGTTCCCCAACGAGGGATCGAATCCGTGTACCCTGCATTGGAAGGGTGGAGTCTTAACCACTGGACCACCAGGGAAGTCCCAAGAATTGCTTTTTAAACAACTTAAAATGTATATAAATCATATGTGTTGATCATGGAAAATTAGAAAATACAAATAAACAGAATAAAAGAGGATAAAAATCATCTATAATCCTACTAGCCAGAGATAAATACTGGTAACATTTTGGTGTCCGTAGTTCCTGTTTTTTCTTTTTTTTTTTTTTGACAGTGGTATGGATCTCATTTATTTAAAACACTATTTCTCACCTTTCTCAAATTGAAGACTGTGAAAAATAAAAGCAGTGCTTTACTGAGCTGTCTTTGATCTGGGAGCAGTGCCGGGGGCGTCCACACTCCCGACCCCTGTACCCTCAGCTCCTCCTGGCAGCGCCCAGTCCCACCTCACTTTACAAAACAGTCCTGAAGCTGAATCCCATAAAGCTATTGTACACGACATTTACATTAGAAAAAGAGAGTTGGGTGTGGGGAAGCCAGGTGTGCTGTTCCCTTTAAGTAAAGTTTGCTCCACAGTTGGGCCATCTTCGCTTCCTCAAGGCAAAACAGCAGATGAACCCAAAGGGGCACAAGACGACGGCCAGGAAGATGCCCAGGAAGGTGAAGGAGTCCTCCAGAGCCCCGACCCTGCAGACAGGGCAGCCTCCAACGACAACGATGGAACTGGCACGGTGCCGGCTGACATTTCGACTGTGGATGTTGCAGACCCTGGGGTGGTGGTGGGGTAACCCTGTGACGAGGCAGGGGGAGGGCGGCCGCGGGGAGGGCGCCGTAGCGGTGCGGGCCGCACGCTGAGTCGCCCTGTCCGGCCTCCAGGTGGTTGGCGGGCGGCCGCTCCTGCAGCAGGGGCTGTGGACCAGGGCGGGCGGCTCCCGCTCGCGCTCGGGCTCGGCTCCGGCTCGGACTCGCGGGGACGCCCAGACGCCCGGTGGCGGGGCTGGGCCCCCTGGAGGCGGGCGCCGCGGGCTTCCCCCGACGCGCCTCCCCACGCCTGGAATCTACTTTTTCACTTGACAAAATATCCTGCAGATTTCCCCAAAGCAATACATGGGATTTTAGAACACACTCTTTAATCATTGGGTAGCTTTGCATTATGGCTGTATCATAATTTACATACTGCTGGAGTCTTATCTTCCTCTGCCTAAACTGCTTTCAGTAACATTGCTGCTCCTTTTCCACGTATTTTATCCCTTACTTCCCTTCCCACTCACAGAATGACTCTTAATCATCTACATTTATAGAATGCAAATGAGACCTTCCAAAAATAACTAAAGTGGCCGTGAAACTCACAAGGTGATATTTTCGGATGGGGAAGGAAGAAGCAAAGTTATTTATCCTTTTGATTATTATTATTGTCATTATTATTCTTATTTGCTTGGGAAATCTTAGTTTTTATTCTCTGAGTAGTAACAAATGACTTGGAGGGGACAAAGGAGATGTCAGGACGGGTAGCAAGAGGAAGCCATTTAAGTTAGGGTTAGGTGTGGCTGCAAGAAAAAAAGCCACAACAAACTCAAAACTAACAGTAGCTGAAATGAGCAGAAGTTTATGTCACTCTTATATAAAAGTCTGGGGACTTCCCTGGCAGTGGGAAGACTTCACATTTCCACTGCAGGAGGCATGGGTTCGATCCCTGGTCAGGGAACTAAGATCCTGCATGCCGCGTGGTGTAGCCAGAAGGAAAAAAATTAAAATAAAAAAGGAAAAGTCGGGAGGTAGGCACTCCGATACAGTACTCCATGGAGTATCAAAACCCAGATTTCTTCTACTTGCTCTCCTAAACATTTTCTTCCCCTCCCGAATTCACCTCACAAGGTTCACATGGTTGCTTTAACTCTAGCCATTACATCGACATTCCATCCAGAGGGGAGGATATGAAAAAAAGGAGGAGAAAATGTCATTCTTTTCAAATGCACTGTTTTGGAAGTTGAACATATCATGTCTGCTTAGTCACTGGGCCACCTATGGATGTGTGAGAAGCTGGGAAATGTAGTCTTCATCCTCAGTGTTCCTGTGCCCAGATAAAAATCAAGAATGCTATTGGTGGGAATTCCCTGGTGGTCCAGTGGTTAGGATTCTGTGCTCTCACTGCCGAGGGCCCGGGTTCAATCCCTGGTCGGGGAGCTAAGATCCCACAAGCCGCACAGCATGTCCAAAAAAAAAAAAAGGGATGTTATTGCTATAGAAGAAGGAGAGAATGGATATTGGGGCACAATCAGATATCTCTGCCATGAGAACCACCAGATGATTAATAAATGTCAAAGTTTTTCTAAAGTAAATTAATTATACATAGTTAATTGAAAGTAACTATAAAACTAGTCCTTCGTAGAGGAGGATCAAACTCAAGGAAAATATCAATTACCTTAACAGTCAAATGTAATCAAACTCTGGCCATGAACAGATGGGCTAAGTAAATACACATTCAGTACTTTAATCCCTGCTGGATTTCTGAAATCAGCCAGCTCCCTCTGAACGAACATGTGTTAAAGGAAAGAACAACGGATATCCCTTGCGCATCTTCATTAGCACCTGGTTTCACCAGAATGGGGCTCTATAATCCATCAGGAGCTGAGAGCTGCAGATTCCATGGCACACCCAGATCTGATTCTCAAATCCCTTGGGTAAAGGAAGTGAGAGGAGTAGGCTATATGGAGAGAGGAAGAAAGCTGGTCGCCTTGACAACCCAGTGACTTTGCTCCTGCTGCTTCAACTGTCTAGAATCTCTTGTCCCTTCCCTACATGAAGAAATGCTGCTCTTCTTTCTCATCGTTTAAGGTACCATTCAAATATTTATTTGCTTCCCATGATGCTTGTTCCCTGACTCTTGAATTTTGGGATCCATTCAATCATCCTTTTGGCAAATACTGAGAAGTCTATCACATGCCAGGAGCGGTACTTGGCACCGGCTGGGGGGACTCACTAGTCAGTTAGACGAGTCTGTGCCTTCAAGCCACATATAACACCAATTAGGATGGCTAACCTAGCGCTCCCCCAGTGTGCTAGGCTAACTGTCTAAACAAAGGATGGAGAGCTTCTACAGAGCAGAAACCTGGTGTTTTAATTGACAAATACTTACAGAGAACTAAGTGCCAGCCACTGTTCTGGTCTGTGTGCATTAAGTATATTGATTCTTTCAAGTCATATAGCAATCCCATGAGTTATAGTCTCATTATTACCTTATTTCGCAGATAAGGAAACTGAAGCATAGAGAGGTTAAGTGTGCCCAAGGTCACACAGCTAGTAAGCAGTGAAGCTAAGATAAATGCACATTCAGTGCTTTACTGTGAGTCTGGCTCTAGTGTACATGCTTCACTAATATGCCATGTTTTATAATGATTCATGCTACCTGAATTCTTAGTATTTACTAGGATGCCTGGAACATAGTAGGTATTCAATAAACATATGTTGAATAGACATGAGCCAGCTGCTTGACATTGGGCAAGTTATCCTCTCTGAAACACAACTTCTACAAAGAAGAAATTGGACTGGGAGATCTCTAAGGTTCCTTGAAACTCTAAATTTGTTCCCTGTTCACATACTAGATAACTTAGGTCTGGCAGAGCTCTTGAGGGATCATCAGACGGAGTCCTAGAGTTAGTCTGATTTCATCTATAGCAGGCAGGTGGGAAATTCCTTTAGTTGACTGCGTTTTTCAGGATGTCCCACCTTTTTGAGTCTGAGGAGTAGACATTTATAGTTCTGTGAATGACATACTGTAGCAGGAGAAATAGGATATCTAAAAAGTTCCTTCATTGGGTGCAAAGGTAAAGCGCTTTCCTCTTGCATGGACAGTAGTTTTGTAACAGAGAATATTTTGGTCACCCTTCACTTCAATGGCAAGCGGCCTTGGATTATATTCTGAACTGCTATGGATTCGTAATAGAGGGAACACTGTAATGCTTCTCAGACCTCTAATCTTTGTAAATGTGGTTACAAACAATGCATTATCCCCACTAATAGACTGCTCTAAATTACTTTTTTTTTTTTTTTTTTGGCTGTATGTGGGCCTCTCACTGTTGTGGCCTCTCCCCTTGTGGAGCACAGGCTCCGGACGCCAGGCTCAGCGGCCATGGCTCACGGGCCCAGCCGCTCCACAGCATGTGGGATCTTCCCGAACCGGGGCACGAACCCGTGTCCCCTGCATCGGCAGGCGGACTCTCAACCACTGCGCCACCAGGGAAGCCCTAAATTACTTTTTCAGTTTACACATTGTGCCCCAAAGACCTAAGGGTACACTGCCAGACCTTTGACCAAAGACCAGCAAAATCCCCGTCCTCTGACCAAATGCCAGCTTCAGTCACTGTACTTTGGCTGGTCTTCTCCCCCCTGCAGTGTCAGCTGGCCTTCACATTACCCTTCCGCACTCAGCTCCTGCTGCCTGGGAATCACTGAATTGGCAGGACTGCCGACTCTGGTGAGTAATGGTCAGACAGGGGCAGTGCACTGGGCTAAGACTGACTGTATGGGAAAACATGGGTGGTCCTGAGCTTCCCTAAACCTCCATCAACAGTCATATTATTTTCTCTGTGGAGCAGGACCGCGTGCCCTTGCACTTGAGGATCTCATGTACCCCGACTGGTTTCAACTATTTGCTTGACTCTGAAAGCCTCTGACGTAACACTTTATCGTTTTGCTGAGGCAGGAATTGAACGCACGCCCTGTGAGATTGGTATAAAGTTCAGAGTGAGTCTCTTTGCCACTTAGTGAGTGTTAGTCAAACACCTAACAGCTGGGCATGGCTCCTCTTAGGCATCTAAGATTTGATCTCCATTAATTTTCCTGACAACCCAATGAGATTCTTCTTACTATTATCCCAATTTTATGCATGAGAGAATTATATGTTCTAGTGCTAATCATACACTTAAAAATTCTTGGAGGTCTAAGAGTGTCTCCTTCCCCCAGAGGGAGGAGAGGTAAGGGAAAACTGTGGGTGAAGGGGCGAGTTCCTAGCACACACCATTGTATGGAGGCTCTGCTCTTCATTGATGGGTGAATTTCTTCCCTTCATCCCCAGTCTCTATTTTTATTCCTTTCCTCCATGAATTCTTGTAAATAATGTAATGTTTTGTATATATGTGTTTTTAATTGACTTATGTGTCTAATTGTGCTTACATCTCATTTTCCTCCTTAATTTTTGAATTCAAGGGAATTCCTTAGTGGCCCAGTGGTTAGGACTCTGCGTTTCCACTGTAAGGGGCACGGGTTCAATTCCTGGTCAGGGAACTAAGATCCCGCATGCCACGCCACAGCCAAATGAAAAAACATTTTTTTTTAATTCAAAACTATGTTTTTAATATCCACCCATGTCACTAACTGTATATCTAGTTCAGTGCTTCAATCTGCAGCATGTTATTCCATAGGATACATTCTTAGCATTTTATGTATCCAGCCCCCTAGTTATGGACACTAGGGGAATTTTATATATATAAATCATATATATATCTCATACCTATATATGGAGAAGTGATGTGTCACAGCACATATGTAAACTGCACTTTACTAAGTACTGCCAGATGGCTTTCCAAGTGACTGTACCTGTTTATACTCCTAC